>NC_136678.1:0-600000 GCF_903797595.1 Erithacus rubecula
AAAAAAAGAAACTGGTTAATACCAAAGGATCCGTGAGAAGCAGCATTCTTTATTCAGCCGGAGTTATAAGGGGAGAATAGCTCATCCCAAAGGTGTGCATGTTGAATACAGGGAAGTTCCTGTATACAGACTGTCTTTTGTACGTTCAGTGATTGTCCCAGAATAAACATACAAATTATAATTCATTCCCTGAAATCATCGATATATTTTCCATCCACTTCACAGATTTGTTGCTATATTTTGAGGGTCTCTTTGATGTTCTCTGGTGCTGGTAATGCCAGTCACATCTGACTGCTCAAAAACTGCTAAAAGTTGGCACAACTGAAACTGGTCTCTTTCCAATTGCCCTTCTCACACAATGGGCATTGTGCAGTTCCATGGGCCAGTGGGTTTTGAAGAACAAGCATTGTGTGTGCTCCCTAGGTAGAGATGGTTTTTATAAGATAACATTCCCACTTTGAGGCTTGTGAAGATTCTCTTCAAGCCTTCCTAAGCCTCACATCAGTGTCTGCTGGAAGTCAATCTTTTCCCATTCCCCAGTAGCCATACATTTCCCTTCTCCAACATTGCTCGCCAGCACAGCCATGGAGGCTCATTGGTCTCTTGACTTTTCCTGCAGCCACCAAGGCCAGCTGAGCTCTTCCCATGCCACAGCCAGCCCTGCCCAGCACAGGCAATGCACAGAAATTTCTTGTGTATGCCTGGCCTTGCTGTCAGCCTCGGCAGAGGCTCCGTGTCCCCTTTGTGCCCCTGCCCCACCCATGGTGGCATAGCCCCTGTGCAGGGCCAGCCCAGGACAGGAGCATTGCGAGTGGCAACGGCCCCTGTGCTGTGGTGCCCACAGTAACCCTGGGGCTCTGTGCCCCATGGCGTCCCTGCTAGGCAGCCTCTGCCAGCTCCTGCACAGCCTGTGGCACCTATGAGCCTGCACTTACAGCCCTGCCCTGGGCTCTGCCGTGCTCTGGGCCAGCAGAGAGTCCAGGCAGGGCTGGCCATGGCCAGGAACAGGCCCTGAGCCCCACAGGAGGATGGAGCTGGGTCACAGCCAAACTCAGCCCAGGGCAAACCTGGGCTCAGCAGCCAGGGCTGTCAATGTCTGGGGACAGAGGCTGGTACTGACAAATGTCCTGGGCCCCCTCCCTGCTCTGGGCATGCCACCAAGGGCACAGAGCAGCCTCCTCTCTCAGCCAGTTGCCTGTTTCCAATGCCTTCCACAGGTGCTGGCCCTGCCCCACAAGGCCTGGGCTGAGTCCTGCCCCTGCACACTCAGCCAGGCTGAGATGGACACTGCTGCTTTCTCTGGCAGGTTCTCTCAGTCCAGCCCAGCTCCCTGCAAGCTGTGCCAGCTGCCCTGAGCTCTGTGCGTCACCAAGGGCCTCTCCCCATACAGCCCAGCTGGCTCTGGCCCCACAGCTCTGCTCAGGGGAGGGGGCTCTGGGCAGTGGCCCCACGGCCTCAGCCCCTGGCAAGGGCACAGTAGCAGCTGCAGCTCAGAGAGGACTCTGCCCCAGCCATGGGCAAGGTGCTTGGCCAAGGCAAAAGGATGCTGCCTGTGTGCCCTGCTCCCCTCTCCCTGAGCTCCTGAGAGCTCTGCAGCCCCTGCTGCCATCCCATCTGCCCAGGCCAGCACAACAGCCCCGGCCTTGGGGCCCTCCAGAGCTGCTCCTGCTCCAGGCCCAGGGCCCATCCCAGAGCTGGGGCAGCCAGAAAGCTGTGCCCATTTCTGTTCATTCCTGCTCTGATGAGGATGGATCCCCAGCCTCTTGGAAGATGCTGATGAATTTTATTACTGCAGAGGCCTCTTCTTTCTTGAGCTCTTCAGTTCATAATTTCAGTGACAAAGGCTCATAAACATTTGTTCAAAACACCCATACAAGAAAGCCCTTGGGAATAATATAAATTTTTAATTCTTCTGTGGTTAATTAGACAGATTTCATAAGTCAATTAAAGTCAATATTCTGGATTGAGAACAATGCAGACAGAACTATTTTACCTTGTTCTCTTTTGCTGTTTATAGATTGATGTCAGTGATGTCTGACAGATATTGACCCCCAGAACCTTCTAACGTAGTCTGAATAGATAGGAAAATCAACAAACTTCAGGCTCACAACCAAAACACTTGTTTGGCAGCACCCCGAGTTCTGTGTCCAGTTCTGGGCCTTTCAATTTAGGAAGGACATGGAGGAGCTGTAGTGTGTCCAGAGAAAGGGCAACAAGGCTGGGGAGGAGTCTAGAACACAAGTCCTGTGAGGAGCAGCTGAAGGACCTGGGGTTGTTTATCTTGCAGAAGAGGAGGCTCAGGGAGACAAGATGGTATTAAGGCACAGGTTGGACTTTATGATCTCTAAAGTCTTTTCCAACCTTGCTGATTCTGTGACATATTCTGTTCCTTGTGGCCCCATAGTGTCAAAAGGGATTTTGGTTCCATGCAGCTCCACACTGTCAAAATAACCCCTTGGTTCCATGGGTCTATGCTGTGTGACAATGGATCCTCTATTGCATGAGGCTCCACATTGTCACAGGTGACTCCTCAGGTCTATGAGGCCGTGCTGCTACCAAATCTCCAAAATATCAGAATAAGTCTCCTTAACACTAATCTGGTGTTAAAGAGGCTATCATTTATTCAGGCCCGAGATCTGGCAGGAGATAACACCTAACCTTCTGTGGAGATTTGATTTTAAAAGCTTATTGCTTATCTATAGTCACCACATGTGTATTACAATTTACCCATTTCCATGAAACCTACCCCAGGTACCCAGTTTCAGTCCTTGCTTTTTCTATCACTGCACCCTTGAGCCAGATGTCTTATTTTTTTACAACCATTCCTGCTGGAATAGCAGCCCCTGTATGCCTTCTATCTCTGTTGAAAGGTCACAGGCACAGTACAAATTGAATGAACCCTTTTGGTGTCAAGGCCAAGAGTTTTTGTAGCCAGGAAGAGGCAGGAAGGATGCAGAGCTGTCAGCAAAGGAAGTTGCCAGTGAGGTGGGAGCCAGGGGATGACAACAGCCTGCAGGGACAGAGACGCAGGGCATGGACACCGTGGCACAGCCTGGCCTGCAGAGGGCACAGGGATGGGCAGCAGCTGAAAGGCACTGCCAGAGCCAACTGCTGCAGCACTTGGGCCATGGCTGCTGGCCCTGGGCCTGAGGCCAGCAGGAGTCAAGTGAGCCTTGCTGTGCTGGGGCCTCATTGCCTCCTTGTCCCTGCTCAGCAGCCTGGCAGGGGCCGCCCCATGGTCCTGCCCTTGGCATTGCAAGTCCCCAGAGCCCAGTGCCCCGGGAAGAGCCCTGAACAATGAAGGAGGGACAGGATGTGCCTTGCCAGGGGCTGAGGCTCAGCTCTTGGTCCTTTGCGTTCCTGAAACACATCCAGATTTGCTGAGCATCAGAGACACCTTTCCCTTGTTTGTCCCCAACTGTCATCAGTGCCACCAGTGTTCTGCTCTAACTGGAACCCGGGGACACTTTCTGAGTCCTATCGCTCAGTGGGAACCATTAAAACTTCAAGAAACTTTGGAGTTTCAATAACACTTAGAGTTCTTGAGGACTCTTGAGTTTTCCTTCAGGTCCGTCTCTGGAATTATGTCCTGGAACTCAGCACTGTTTGAAAATCCCTGCTATACACAGATGGGGCATCTGAGAGGCATTTTAAAATATTTTATTCCGTTATCATTCTCATTGAAATGTGAAACATAAGAGATGCAAAACTCAATGCCATTCTATAAGAAGCATACATATTTTCTGGCTACACCACCTTATAAATATTTTTCAGCTTATTAACTTTTGCCACACTGTGATGCTAATACTTCTAACACCAATCACCTGTTATTTTATCTCATGTGGTCTTGCCACAATGCATCTTTCACAGTTCTAATTCTCCAAAATATCTGGTCTTTTTGCAAGGCCATAGTTTGAAACTTGTTTCGAGTTCAGTCTCTCTCTCTACAATGCCTTTTCTATTCCATGGCCTTTCTCTGTCAGCACACTTTATCTCAGGGTTTGTATACAGATGTACAAGATGGTGTGAGCTTTCGGTCAGGCTTTGAGAATCCTTTACAAATGCATTTCTCACAAATATCACAGAATGCTACAATCACCTCTGCTCTAATGATAACTGTATTTTGAATTATCAAATATGAGTATTGGTCTAATACCAATACTCAACTGTGATGGACAAAAGACTCTCTAACAATTTAAAGTTAGAAAGTGTATGTTTATTCAGCGCTGGGCAGCAGCGTGAGATAATCTTCTAATACGCACTGCAAAATCACAGGTGATTACAAAGTCTATTTATTAGCAGAGGAATCAAATACATATTCATAATAACAGCCCCTCCCATTCCTCGTTTCCTATGATAATTAGCTTGAATAGCTATTAAGCATGCGTAATTGTCTTCTTAATTTAAGTCTGGGGTCGTTTTCGTGGGGAGGGGTCTTAAAAGGAGAAAGTAAGGCGAGTCTTCCTCACCCTAAACTCTTGACCTTTTCTATCACTGACAATACAAATGATTTCTGGGGATAGTTCAATTTTCCAAAGAATAGGTTTCTAGTTGCATTATCTATGTTCTTGTGGTTCTGCTCTCTAGTCTCATCTTTTCCCATTGTAAGCACAGCTGAGCAAACATGAAATGACAGACAATTAATTATTTAAGTTTCAGATAACTACTCCCTTCTAATTTTTTTTTATTGTTTTCAGCAAGGTCACTAAAATCCTAATTTTCTAAAATTAGTGTTTCAATGTCACGGTGTGACTAAAGGGTTTGCCAATTTAAAGTGTTTAATTTCCATTAGAGATAGGATTTAGGAGTAAAGACAACGCAGGCTTAAAACTTAAAACAAAAGTACAAGAAGAAATTTATTAATAACACAAAAAGTAAAAAAGAATTCAGAATAAGATTCCTAGATTGTTTCCTCCTCCCTTCATTCCACATTCCTTACCAACAAGATACAGAGAACACTTCAGTCAGTTATTTATCCAAATAATCAGTTCAGTTCACTTAAGAGAGAAATGTTCCTTTTTCTGCTTTAGAATTAGGGGGTGTCTTCACCTTCACAGTTTGCATCCACTGGAGACTTACAGAACAATGAATTTTCCTCTCATTTCCACAGTCCTTCCAGAGCCGTGTTATGGGTTATGATGCACACGTGGGATACTACTTTTAAAAGCAGGCTGCTGAAAAACAAAATTCTCTTCATCTCCTTCTCTATCAAATGTCTCTGTTCATATTCCAGTCCCAAAACAGAGAGCTCAGTTTTACGAGGCAAAAAAAAAAAGTCTTCATCTCAAGCACCCATCCTCCCCAAGTATATTTCACAGTTTAAAGGAATTTTAGTGAAGTCACAATCCCCTCATAGTCCCACAAAACAGATTTTCATCTACTTATCAGTTGCATCTTTTCAATCTCTTCCCATCAGGAACTTTATCTTCATTCCGCTGACTTCTGTGGACTCCATGCTTTATTCCTTCTCATTAAGGGGGTTTCAGGAGATTGAGAATCTTAAGAATCTTAATCATTAAGAAGTTAAAATTGCATCCAGATCGTGAAGAAGAAAACATGCAGCTGGTGCTGGGGGGTCCATGTGGCCCCGCTGAGCCAAGCTGGAGCCAGACTAAGGGCTCCCCGCAGAACTGGTGCCGGGCAGGGGCCCCTGCAGAGTCGGAGCCGGGCCAGGATGCTGGGCCGGGTCCCAGACTGAACCCGGAGCCAGACCAGGGCCCCGGCCAGAGACCCTCACTCTTCTGGAGGCTGGAAGCCAAAAGAGCCCCCAGCACTTGATCCACTGTGATATGTGAAAGTGAAATAACTTTTCATTGGTTTCCTGAGCTGTTCATCACCAAATCAGCTCTCTGATTGGTTCCAGCAGCTCACAGGAGAAGCCCCCGGAGACGAGACAGCCCCCTACATTCCTGGGCCAGTGGAGCTTTCCCTGAGGGGAAAACCACCCCTCTCCCCAGGCATGTGAAACCAACACACGGTAATAAAACACACCCTTTAAGATAGGAATGGCTATTTCTCAGAAGTTCTTTGACATATTTTTTCATAGCTGGAGTTGAAAACCTTCTGAATGAGCTGCATTAGACCACAGAGAAATCGAGGCAGAACCGTTGTTTGCAAGAAAGCCTCTCAATAATTCAGTCATAAATGAACTCCAAAGGTTCTGATACTGTTCATGGGTCCAATTGAGAGACACAACTGAGAAAGTGTCCCTAGGATCCAGTTAGAGCAGGAAATTGGAGGCAGCAATGACAATAGTGTGGGAAATGCAGGCATGGAGAGCTCTCAGTACCTTGCACATAGAGGCTCAGAGATGGAGACAAGATTTGACCCAAAACCTTGAAGAATGCCTGGAGAATTTGAGCATTAAAAGTAAAATAGACATAAAAAAAGAATAGAAATTTGTAGTTTATATAGAAATATGTTTTAAGCAAACAGAGATATGTATTGTGTAAGCAAAGTAGTATGTTCAGTAAGATAGTAAAAGATTTTAAAGTTTAGCAATAGAGCACGTTATAGCTAGTTCAAAGTTTAAGATGCATCAATGTAGGTTTGTGAAGCGTTATATGATTAGATGAAAAATGACACATTCCGGCAAAGCCATGAAAAGCAAAGCAATTAATGATGGGTGTATAAAGACGCTAGTGAACTTCATAGAAGTATTTGGCTAAAAAAATAACATAAGGCATTGAAGCGAAGAATTAGGCAGCTTCTGATATTATGGTCTTAGATGTAACGCCTTTAATGTCTCACTCTTCTATGAGACTGATGCAATAAAGCAATAAACCATCTTTTATGATGTCTCTCAGTCACCCTGTGTTTTGAAATATTAATCCCCTGATAGGAAATTTTTGGACATCAGACCTACCCTTTGAAATCAATGGGGATGTGAGGACACCAGGTCTTCCACATTAAAAATCAAATGGGATTTAGGGATCCAAGGACTACCCTATTGAAATCAATAAGGGTTAGGGAAACCTGCTCTACCCATTAAAGTCAGTGTGGATTTTGAGGAAATTTGGGGCTGAAATGAGGAGATGTGGATAAATTTGGGGGAAATCTTGTGCTGAATTCTGGAAATTTCTGCTCCAGAATCACAGTGCTAATGCTCTAGAAATCCTGGATGAATTTCTGCAAGCCAGTCCTGAATCCCTGAACCCACACATGTGGCCTGTGCTGGAACTGTGCCTCCAGGTAAGCCCAAAAATCTGTTTTCAGCCCAAAATCTGGGAATACTGAGGCCAAAATTAGGATTTTTAGCACCAAAACTTTGGGGACATTGTGTCTACCCACTGAAGTCAATGGGATTCAGGGACACCAGGTCTTGCCATGAATAGGACTTGATCAGGAATGGTGTCTGGTTGAATTGGGAACACTGGGAAGACATAAGGGGGGAGCACTGGGGGAAGGACTGGAACCACTTGGGGGAAAATGGAAGAACTAGAAAGGAGGAAAGGGGGAAACTGAGTAAACTGGGAGCACTGGGAGAACTGGGAGGGCAAACTAGTCAAACTGGGAGCTACTCCTTGGAGCACTGGGAGCAGCTAAGGGAGGCACTGGGGTTACTGGGAGCACTGAGGTATAACTGGGACCACTGAGGGATTAATGACAATAATTTGGGATAAACAGGGCACCCAGTCTACCCCACTGAAGTCAAAAGGAATTTAGGGACACCCAGTTTACTCAGTAAAGTCAAGGCAGATTTAGGGAAACCAAGTCTATCCAATCAAAGCAATGATTTTTTGGACACTGATTTTCGGGGCCCCCAAGAAACAACAACCTGGGTTTTCCAGGTGTCCAAGGGTTACCCAGGTATATCCAGATGATTTGTGGGGTGATCCAGGATGTTTTTGGACAGTACCCAGGTGTACTCCAGTGCTTTTTTGGGGATACCCAAGTGATTTTTGGGGATACCCACGTGGTTTTTGGAAGTACTATGGGATACCCAGGTCATTTTTGGGGATTACCAGGTGATTTTTGGGACACTCAAATGTTTCAACTCACCATGATGGCCCAGGAGAAGATGATGGCCACTATTACATCTTCCCAGTCAATGCAGGCAAAGACGACTGTCGGCAGTAGGGGGGCCTGTCAGGGGGCACCCAATGTTCAGAGGGCACTCCAAAACTCCAGGTAAGGGCCCCAGGAGTGGGAGGGAACCCCAAGTTACCTTGGGAGAGGATGCAGCACAACTACACTAAGGCACTTTGTTGTGTGGGATCAGTGAAGATGGTGTTTTGCACCAGCTTCAGATCTGGAGGGTAAAGGGGCACCCCCAAAATCTCAGGGGAGCAGCAGGGTCACCCAAATTGATGTGTGGAAAAGCTTTATAACCCACAAGGTAAGTCATAGGTATGTATTTTATTCAGCACTGAGGTGCATGTGGGATCGCTCCTACAAAAACATGCAGTTTCGGAGATCTGTTCCTCTCTTTTTAATCTCTACAAACTAGGATTGCACAATGCACCTAATACATATTCATTTCCTCACCCCGCCTGTCCCTGCTTCATATTAAAATTAGACCCATGCCTCTTTGTGACTGCGCACTGCTCCTTGTTGGTTTTTCTGGTGGTAGTCTGGGGCTCCTTGGGATGAAGTAAAGAGTCGTCCTATCACTTGAGCGTTTCATCTTGCCTTCTTAACATGTGCTTATTAGTCATTAGTTGCTTTTCAGACCTTGATACCAGTTTTTGCTGGCTCAGGAGTCTAAGGAATCCCCCTTATCTGGAAGAGATGTCATTCTTCCACCATGTTTATGCATTCTTGGCCCTCTATCTTATCCTGTAGCCTTGCTCTGTCCTCCTGTTCCTGCAAAGACAGTGAAAGTTAAGCACTCATAGAATCTTATCAGGCCCCTTCTAGTCAAAGCATCCTCCTGTATTTTTACCCTTAACTCTTTAATTTTAATTTTAATTCCCCCTGTTTCAGTGTCACCATGGCTCCTTGGTTTTATGGGGCCCAAAGTGTCACTTTTGACCCTTGATTTCAAAGGGATTCTGAGTTTCAATGGTTCCCCTGATGCCATAGGGCACCAGAGTGTCACAGTGGTCTCTTTGGTTCCATGAGGTTCTGCAGTGTCACCGCGGTCGCTGTCAGAGGCTGGATGAGATCAATGTCCCAGACACCTCAGGATGAGCTGTCAATCAGTCACACAGTGGGCTGGTGCTGACCCAGGCTCTGATTGCCCAAGCAATCACAAGTCCAACCTGGGGGGAGGTGCACAAAGGCCCAGGGGCTTAAAAAAAACACAGACCATGGGCTCAGCCTATGGTCTGTACCCTGCCTACTCCTGGGGTCCGTGCCACACCAAAGGCAATGTTCCACACCCAGCCCTGGAGCCCCAGCCCAGCTCCTGAGTGACCAAATGACCAAAAGTCTCACTCGGGGGAAGGACCCAGGAAGACCAAGGAGAATTTAAGGCAGATGACTAGGCAAGCACACCTCTTGACCCTTCCTCCTTTGGAATTTCTATCTGAATGCTGCTGGAATCCAGGAGTTCATAGCTGTGTCTGTGCATCTCTGTGGTTTTTTGTCTATGTGTCTTCTGTTTCTTCTGTTTCTGTCCTCTTCCAAATTTTGATTAACCTAGGGGAATGGGATTCTAGGCAGGGCCATTGGCTGCAGAGATCCTGGCTGCTTTTCCCTCCCCCCAGAATGGCCAGAATGGCCCATGGTGTGGTTGGAATGCTGACCCTGATAAGTTTTTCCAGAAACCATCTGGCAAGGGGGCCAGGTAGCTATCGGCCCATGGGTGCAGCCTCTGAGTTCGAGACTGGCTATCAAGATCCTGCCCCCCTCCCAGAGCAGCCCCTGCCCTTCTGGCCTGGGCCCCTGCTATCCAGGCCCAGGCCCCCAACGCAACCACCAAAAAATTTCCATCATTAAATAACTCTGGGCTGCTGCCCAGGAGCGATCACTTGACCATCTGCAGGCCTGGGCAAAATATGAACTCTTTCACTGCCCAGAATGAGACTTGCAGAGACTTTGTTCTCTCTCCTGAATGAAAGAACAGGACCAAGGTGAAGATAGGCACAGAAACAGCATGAAAACACCAAGGTCAGACAAAAGGAAGAGTCAGTTCTCAGATGACAGAAGAAGTTGAGTTGTGGACTGAAATTTCCCTGTTTTTAAGCTGTGGAGAAGAGACACTTGTCTCCCTATAACTCATAGAAAATGCATTATGGATGAAGTGTTCAACTGTAGACATGAGAAGAGGCATTTATGCTAAAGAAAGCAGATGTTGAAATGGCTGTGCTCCCATGAGAAATTTGAACAGAGAGGAAAGAAGAAGAAAGACCTCTGTTTTCAAAGATGAAGAGAGCTTTTATTTGAACTTTTATAATTCTTAAAGTGTGCCCCATAAGTTGATATGGTCCTCAAAGAAAGTTATAGGGAAACTGTAATTTGAGAAAGGGCTTTTTTCACAGTGATCAGATTTACATTCTCCTGAATGGCTGATTCACTGAGACATAGAGGCCAGGAGAAAACTGTTTTCTTGTAGAAAAATCATCCTAGGCTGAAGACAAGTTCTCCTCACCCAAGTCAATTGGTGAAAAGCTGTTTTTAGAGACAGTAAATGGATTAATCTGTTTCTGTACATTATCAGTGTGAAAGAAAAGAAGTTGTGGAGGGAAGAGAAGTGTTCTGAAAGTTTTATTCTGAGGGGTTTTTTTTCCTTGTAGTTTCTAGTAATAAAGTTTTTCTTTGTACCCTTTAAATTTGCCCTGGGCATCCTCTTCAGAAGGTCCAGCAGTCCAAGTCCCTCAGCTTCTCAACACAGGCCCCAAAGCCCATCCTGTCAGTGCTGCAGAGCCATGGAGTTCCACACCCAGACACACCAGCGCAGGTGCACCCCCCTGGCCTGTGATGCCTCTGGCAAGGGAGCAGCACGAGGCACTGCAGGATCCTGCAGACAATTCCTGAAGCACTTGGAGGATGATCCTGCTCCCCAAGGGACGTTCCCATGGTGCCAGCTCAGGAACAGAAATGGGAAGTGCAGCCATAGAGGAATGGGAAAATAGGGATGGGCTGTTTGCAAGGGAGGGGACACAGATGGGCAAGAGGCATAAATGTGGATCAGGAAAGAAGAAAGAAAGGAAAACTGAAGCAGAGGAAATGGCTACAAGGCAGCTGTAGCTCCGAGCAAGAATGTCTGCAGTGGGACAGGAAACTCACAGCTCAAGGGAACAAACTTTTCTGGCTGACTGCAGAGGCCATGACAAACCTGAGTGGTTTCCCTCCCATCCCCCAGCCCTTGCTGGTCCCAGGGGCTGATGGCATTTGTGCTCACTCAGCTCCATCTCTCCACAGCTGCACCATGGGGGTGCTGACACTGCTCTGTGCAGTGCAAACAGGGGCTCCTGAGCCAGTGCTGCCGTGTCTGTGCCTGCAAGGATGCGGCACCTGTGTGAGCTGGG
Source organism: Erithacus rubecula (assembly GCF_903797595.1). Taxonomy (NCBI): domain Eukaryota; kingdom Metazoa; phylum Chordata; class Aves; order Passeriformes; family Muscicapidae; genus Erithacus; species Erithacus rubecula. Next base: position 11,415 of record NC_136678.1, read on the forward strand.
GGAGAGGCCAGGGCTGCAGAGGGGGGATGTTGTTGGCAGGTACATGAGGACGCTCTGGGAGGCTGCCCTGGGGTGTCCAGCGCAGTGGGGATGGATCAGACCCTGCTGTGCTGCTCCTTGCCAGGGTCTCCCCCTTGCAGGGACCTTGCAGAGCACCAGCCATGCTGTTTGCCCCCAGCCTTCCCACGGCCAGCCTGGGGCTGCTCACGGGGGTTTTCTCTGCTCAGCATTGGCTGGCCAAGTGTTGTGGAGAGAGCCTGGCCAAGGAGCCTGGAGCCCCCAGGCCCTGCCCTGAGGCGTCAGCACTGTCCCAGCAAGTGCCCATGGCCAGTCCCTGCTGCAGTCCCGGCACTGCCACCCCCAGGGCTGTGCCTGGCCCCGATAGCACTCAGGCCCTGCAGCAACACGAGGGGCAGGAGGGCAGCGGGGCAGTGGCACGGGAGCAGCACTGGCAACACCAAGTGCTGCTGCTGCTGGGCACAGCTGCTGTGCCAGCACTGATCTGCCCCAGCTCTGCACACAAACATTGCTGCTGCAGCTCCAGAGAAGGGAACAAAAGGGGGACTCTGATGAAAACTTTCCTGGGAGAGAGATTCTTTAGTTCATTGCAAGCCAATTGAGAGGAGAGCTCCTTATTAACAGATTCTGTGGATCAAAATTGATTTGGAGAGAAACAAAATGAGAAATGGAACAAACAATAACATTTCATTGTGGACAATACTGTAAAACTAAACCAAAGGGAAAAAAAACCAAACCTGCCACCAAACCAGAATGTACTATCAAAGATGACTTTTATTGCATGTGATTTGGAGAAATTTGCAACCAATTTAAGTTCTCTGAAATTGTCCAGTTATCAGTGTCCACACTACAGTCTTGAGCTCCTGGTTCCTCAGGCTGTATATCAGGGCGTTCAGGGCTTGAGGCACCACTAAGTACAGAACTGACAGGGCCAGATCTAGGGATGGGGAGGAGATGGAGAGAGGCTTCAGTTGAGCAAATAGAGCAGTGCTGAGGAACAGGGAGAGCACAGCCAGGTGAGGGAGGCAGGTGGAAAAGGCTTTGTGCCATCCCTGCTCAGAGGGAATCCTCAGCACAGCCTTGAAGATCTGCATATAGATGAAAAACAATGAACACAAAGCAAGCAATTAACAAACAAGCACTAATAGCAATGATCCCAAGTTTCCTGAGATAGGATTTGGAGCAGGAGAGCTTGAGGATGTGTGGAATTTCACAGACGAACTCCCCCAATGCATTGCCATGGAACAGGGGAAGGGAAAATGTATTGGCTGTGTGCAACAGTGAATAGAGAAAGCCACTGGCCCAAGCAGCTGCTGCCATGTGGGCACAAGCTCTGCTGCTCAGGAGGGTCCTGTAGTGCAGGGGATTGCAGATGGACATGTAGCGGTCGTAGCACATGATGGTCAGGAGGGAAAATTCTGATGAAATGAAAAACAAAACAAAAAAAAAAAAAGCTGTGTAGCACATCCTGTCTAGGAGATGTTCCTGGTGTCCCAGAGGGAATTGTACATGGCTTTGGGCACAGTGGTGCAGATGCAGCCCAGGTCAGTGAGGGCCAGGTTGAGCAGGAAGAAGAACATGGGGGTGTGCAGGTGGTGGCCGCAGGCTATGGCACTGATGATGAGGCCATTGGCCAGGAGGGCAGCCAGGGGATGCAGGAAGAGGCAGAAGTGCAGGAGTTGCAGCTGCTGCGTGTCTGCCAATGGCAGCAGGAGGAAGTGGCTGATGGAGCTGCTGTTGGACATTTGCTGTGGCTGGACATGGGGACCTGTTCATGGATAAAGGACAGTGACAAATCAGCAGAGGCTGCTTTGAGCCAAACCTGGGCCATTTTCTTTAGACTGTCCAGCTGTGACTCATCCACCCTTGTTCCTGCTCTGGGAAAACATTCACCCAGGCCCCTGATTGAGCTCCAGCTGTGTGATCTGAGAGTGCCAGGAGCAGCCAGGCCTGTGCATGGGGGCTCTCAAGGAGCCATCCCTGCCCTGCTGCCCTGGGTTTGTGGCCTCCTAGCAAAGGGACAAGGCTTGATATTTAGGATTTTTCAGTGTAATCACTCCTAATGCAGAAGGGCTTGGTAGCTTCTGCACTCCCAAATCTAAAGGATTGCAGGAAGTGGTTTTAGGATTTGTTTTCCTACTCACACATCATTCCTGGTTCTCTGAGGATTGAAATCCCCAGCATTTCTGCTGCACTTAGAGTTTGCCAGGGAGTAATGTGAGAGTCAGGAGATTCCCTGTGGCTCAGGGCAAGGTGAAGGGCTGGATGGGCTTGTTCACAACTGTTGCCATGGAGAAAGATACGGAGCAGCGAAAAAACAACAACAAGACACTCTTTTGCTTGGTGCAGAAAAGAGCAAGAAAGAACAATTTATTGAAAGAAACTATTACCTTAAATAAGGCAATTCGTGGAAAACAAAATACAGACAAATTATTTGTCAGAGAAGGAGGCACCTTTTCTCCCTGGCTTTTTCAGGGGCCTTGACCTTGCAGATGTTTACCTCTGTTATTATTCTTTCTCTTGTGTTTACAATAAAGGAGAAACCTCTAGCTTGGGAAAAATGCTAGCTGAGGCTGAGAAAGTTTCATGGCCTGAGAAAAATACTTAGAACTTGAGAAAAAGGCCTAGCTAAAATGTGCCTAGGCCTTCAGCAGTGTCCACACCCAACTACTCTGTGTTTGCATCTTTGGCTGGAATCAGAGCACAGTCACACTCCCTCTCACCCTGGGATAAACCAGGCCCTGCCCAGAGCAGAGGGATCCCTGAATGTCTCACCCTCTTTAAAGGTCTCTGTGCAAGGTCTCAGGACCCACTTCTGCCAAGGACACTCAAGACTCCCTTGGCAAACCCAACAGCATTTCCTCATCTGTGGCATCTCTGCACTTTCCCCCTGGGATACTCAGGGAACTCCAAAAGACTCTGGCACAGATTTGAAACCAGGAGGGAAGCTCATAGCTTGGAAGGACACAGCAAGGAGACCCCTAGGTGTGCCCATGATGGGATATCAGGGAGGGGGCTCAGCTCATTCTTCTTTCCCATGGACTGCTTTGCCCTCAGCCCCAGAGGTCACAGGGAAGCTTGGACACCCCATTCCCATGGACACCCCTTCCTGGCAGGAGTCCCAAGGGCAGTGCCTGACTCAGTGCTGCAATCCCAGAGCCTCCTGAGAGCAGCAGATTACAAAGACAATATCAGAGGAGTGCAGGAACAAGAGATGATGTTGTGGTGCTGTGCCTGGGAGGGCAGGGCAGAGACAGCCGGGCACTCAGCACCTGTGCACAGCACCTCCCACACACCAACAGTGCCCTCCTGTCCCCAGTATTGGTCTGTTCAGCCCCCTCTCCTTCCCTGAGCATCTCCCTGGACCTGGACATTTCCCTCCTGAGAGCTGCCCTCTCCCTACCAGGCTCACAGAGCCCATCCCACCTTCTGTGCCCTCACCCAGCCCCACAGAAACCTGTCTGTCTGCAGAGCCCTGGCTGGGGCAGGGTCTGTCTGCAGGTAGGCAAGGGCAGCTCAGGAGAGCCCTGCTGGGCCCTGCAACGGGGTTACTGCTGCTGCCCAGGGCTGAGGAGTGGCTGAAGGTCTTTGGGAGGCTCCAGCAGAGACACTGACCATCCAAAGTTACAGATCCAGAGTCTCTGTAAATGTTCAAACACTGCTTTGGTGATCCAGTGTGTATCTTTCAACTGAGAATGTTCTGGGATTCTGTGAGTAAAATTCCTGTTCTGCTTCTCTCATCCCCCTGTTGTCTACAATCAAAAGAGAAAAAAAACATTGCAAGGGGGTTAGAATGGTAAAGTAAAAATAGACCTTTTTTGGAAGCTTCAAGGTGTCCCGGTGGGGATGGGGCACACCCAGCCCCCAATTCCAACCATTTATTAAGGTTGATAATTATGATATTTAACAGGAACATCCAATAGGAGATTCAGTTTCCCCACTTACACACCCTTGAATCAACCCATTTGAGTAGGTCCAAAGGCTTCATTGCCCCTATTTTGTTATGACTGCTCATATTCTGGTTAAAAAAAAAAAAAAAAAATTAAAAAATAAAAAAAAGTTCTTGTAGCTCCTCTTCCAGATAATAGGACTATATGGTATTCAGGAATGTATTTAGGAGGTCAGCTTATTGTTCTAAAATCCAAGAGAAAGGTTAGGAAATGTACTAGAGTTAAATAAGGATTATAGTTGCATAAGTATATAATAGTAGTTTAATAGAATTAATTAACAGCTTAATAGAGTCAATTAAGGATTTTAAAGATCTATGAATTTATGAAAAAATGTATAAAAAGCAAAAATCTTTTTGTCACAACCCCAACTTTCCCATCCTTCTCCAAGTAAGAAATTGAAAATACTCTCAGGAACTCTCCTAATCTTTACAGCAATCCCAGGCTCACCTTCTTTTGGGAAGTGTTCTCTCAAGCTCTGTCCTGGTTTGAAAGAACAGGTGTCTGCCAGGAAAGGCAGAGGTTTTCCTTTGAAATAGATACTTTAATTCCACTCCCCCCAGGTATTATAATTGTTTGAATTAAGGACTCTGAGGCAGAGATAAGGGGGTAGGAATAACAGCTGTATTACTAAAATATCTAACCGTACAAACAGAAAACAACAGCAGTTGTTAAAATTACTAACAGAACAGAATAGATAACTCGGTTTCAGTCCCTTCTTTAGAGGCAAGCAAGCACTCTCTGTGCTCGGTCCCGGTGCAGCAGCTGGAACAAAACCCGGAGCTGCAGAGGGCAGGCGGCAGTGGAGGTGGGAGGGGGAGGCAGTGTTGGGGGTTGAGTGTTTTTCTATTACTGTGTCAATTGAAAGAATTTTTCCCATTATCATGCCAATGGAGCTGGCCCAGTTACACCCAGGATCTCTGATGACTCTAGACAAAAGGGGTAGGTGGCAGCGGCTTCCGAAGGGGCTTCTTGTGCTGCCGGAGGGGACTCGTGTTTCTGGCGAGGAGAGCCAGACGGTCTGTGATCACCGGCCCTGCATCCGCTCCGTTCCAGCCTCCTGCCTCTGCGGACACAGCTGATCACCCAGACACAAACGGCGAGTGAGGAGCTGCCCGCTCCAGCCCATTCCCACCCAAGACCAGCGTGGCTGCCCCCCCACCCCACCTCCACTGCCGCCTCCTTTCTGCGGCTTTCGGACTTTGTTCCAGCTGCAGCAATGGGACCAACCACAGAGAGAGCACGCTTATATCTAAAGATGGGACTGAAACCCAGTTATCTATTCTGTTCTGTTAGTAATTTTAACAACTGCTTTGTTTTCTGTTTGTACAGTTAGATATATTATTAAAAGAGCTGTTATTCCTACCCCCTTATCTCTGCCTCAGAGTCCTTGATTCAAACAACTATAATACTTGGGGGGAGTGGAATTAAAGTCTCTATTTCAAAGGAAAACTTCTGCCTTTCCTGGCAAACACCTGTTCTTTCAAACCAGGACAGATTTTGGCGACCCAGACGTGGGACAGAGGGCACTGAGTGTAGAGTTAAGACAGGAACAACAGCTCTCTTAAGTGGAAACATGTTGTCTGGTTTAATCTGGTTAGGGCTCCATGTGGTTACACATATCTCTCTCTCATTTGCAAGCCCTAATTTGAATATGGGCCCCCTCACCAAAGTTACTGTAGCTATTATCAGATTCATTTGATGCATTGATTATGTCAGGAATTCATGGTTTTAAAATTTTTTCCGGGAAGTGGTTGCATGGATCCAGAGCTATCGTACTCTAACTGCGTGTTTCTGGGATTATTTCAGTAATGGTATTACTGTGAGGTAACGAATGCAAGAGAAATTTTCTCCCAACCCATCACCCAGTTTTTTGAGGCTACTCTACTGGTTCTCAAGGATTTCAGATCTGCTTTAATTGCTAGTGTTATTAATCAGTGTCTGGACTTGCTGATAGGCCTGTTCTACTTAGCATTCAGAAACAAGGGAATATTGGCTTGGATAACTCTGATACCTACCCCAAGAAATAGAGATGTTGCCTCAGAACCTGCCTCTGCCCCAGGGACTAGGGATGTTGCCCCAGAGCCTGCCTCTGTCCCAGGGACTAAGGATGTTGCGGGGGAGCGGAGCCGCTCATGGAGGAATAACGAGGGGATCAGCCAGCCAATCAATGTGATTGATAAAGCATAATCCAACTTTATTGAGAGCATCAGACAGTTTTATAGCCCAACATAGCATAAATCAGCGTTATTCATATTAGTACAATCTTATTGGTTTTTACTATGTACGCCTTCTCTTATTATTGGTTATTGCAAGTGTGAGATAATCACGCCTACTGAATTTCTAGCCAAAAAAGCATACGTGCTATTCCGCTGCTCCTACTTCCCTTATTCTTATACTTATTGCTATATAGTATCCGTCCCAGGGTTATACCTTGCTTGCTATGTGCTTCTCTGGAAGTTAAGGCCTTGATTGAGCAATGGACATATGTATTACTTATCGACTAACTCTGCAAATTATGCTAGCTGTATTGCTTTTGCGAAAGTCTCTTTAAAGCAAACACTGCTGCTCAGCAAAATCTGCTTAAGAGCAAGGCCTAGCTACTACTTAGCAGGAGCTGCTCTCCTGCAACAAGGCCTCAGCCGAACCATATCCACAGTTGTGCCCATGGCTTTCTAACCAATTCTCAACATAGCATCTTTAGTCTTGGACAAATCCTGATCCTTAAGGAAGTCTAGAATGCAGAAGCCCAGTCGCAGGCACAAAGCCTTGGACAATAATAGGGGCCTGTTTCTCTCCAAACCAAAGCTCAATTCACCACTTTTTAAATGTCTGTCTAGAGGAGGCTTTTTTGCACTCAAAGAACAACCAGGCTTCTAAGAGTTGACATTTTTATTCTGGAAGAAAACCTGATCCATATGGAATTTTAAGAGGCAGAATCACAGTCGCAGGCACAGGGCCCAGGACACAAACAGGGGCCTATTTCTCCCCAAACTAAAGTTCAATTCACCACTTTTGCAATGTCTATCTAGAGGAGGCTATTGGCACTCAAAGAACAACGAGGATTCAAAGTGGTGGCATTTTTAGTCTGGGAGAAATCTTGATCGGTAGGGAAATTTAGCAGGCAGAAGCCCAGTCCCAGGGCCCTGGACACAAACTCAGGTTTATTTCTCAGGGAAATAAAACCCAATTCAAAACTTTTGTAACCTTAATTTAGAGGAGGCTTTTGGCACTCAAGGAACAATGGAACTTCTACACGATGATATTTTTAGTCTGGGAGAAAAGAAGTTCAATATGGAATCTTAGCAGGGAGAAGCCCAGTCACAGCCACAGGTCCCTGAACACAAACAGGGGTTTTATTCTCACTGAAAAAAAGCTCACTTCACCACTACTCTAATGTCTGTTTAGAGGAAGCTTTTGGGACACATAAAACAACCAGCCTTCTAAGTGGTGGCATGCTAGGATGATCTGGAGCTTCCCTCCAGCTACTAGAAAGAAGCCCAGAGCCCTGCAGGAAGGAGGTAAAAGAAACAAAAGAGGCTCCTTCTCCCGGTGGTGTTCACAGCATTATTCTGGATGTCGTGCTCGGAGAAAGAAGAAGTGTGAGTGCCTGGACCTTGGACTTTAAAGTCCCCACCAGAGGTGGAGTAAAACCAGAGCCCGGCCAATCAGCTCAGGGGGGAGGGGAAAGGACTGAACCACAGGACAGGGTACAGGGGAAGTCAGGGAGATACCATTTTCAATGCTACACACAGCAGTATATGAAATGCAACAGTGGCATTTTTAGTCAGGGAGAAAGGGCCCTGTACTAAAAAAGGGGCCCTTTGCCTTTGAAAGGAAACACACCCTCCAGGTTTCCTAATACCTTTTGGAGGAAATGTTGTGACACCCATTGTAGCCAGGGTTCTAAGTGGTGGCATTTCTCGTCTTCGAGAAATCCTGATCCATATGGAAATTCAGCAGGCAGAAGCCCAGTCGCAGGCATAGGGCCCTGGACTCAAAAAGGGGCCCTTTCGCTTTGAAAGGAAACACACCCTCCCAGTTTCCTAGTACCTTTTGGAGGAAGTGTTTGTGACTCCCATTATATCCAGAGTTGTATGTGGTGGCATCTTTAGTCTTGGAGAAATCGTGATCGGTAGGAAGATTTAACAGGCAGAAGCTGGGTCCCAGGCACAGGGCATTAGAAACAAACAGAGGTTTATTTCACAGTGAAATGAAGCTCACTTCACCACTTATGTAATGTCTATTTATAGAGTAGGCTTTTTGCACACAAAGAACAACCAGGCTTCTAAGTGATGGCATTTTTAGTCTGGGAGAAATCCTGATTTGTTTGGAAATCTAGAAGGCAGAAACCCAGTGTCATGCACATGGCCCTGGACACAAACAGGGGCCCTTTTCCCTTTGAAAGGAAACATACCCTCCCAGTTTCCTAATAATTTTTGAAGGAAGTGTTTGTGACTCCACTTGTAACCAGGGTTCTAAGAGGTGACATCTTTTGTCTGGGAGAAATCCTGATCCTAAGAGTATTTTAAAAGGCAGAAGCCCAGTCGCAGGCACAGGGCCATGGACAAGAATTGAATTTAAATTCTCAGTGAAATAAAGCTCACTTCACCACTTTTGTGGAGTCTATTTAGAGGAGGCTTTTGGCACTCAGAGAGCAACCAGGTTTCAAAGTTATGGCATTTTTAGTCTGGGAGAAATTCTGATTGTTACCAGTCAGAAAGCCAGTGTAAGGCACAGGACCCTGGTCAAAAAAAGGGGCCATTTCCGTTTCAAAGAAAACTTTCTACACATCAAAAGAGTATATTTTCCCAGCTTAAGCAAATCTTATGTGGTGAAAAAATTGCGGTTTCAAAAAAATTATTAGAACATTTTGTCTGCTGGCTGTCCTTTGAAATTCCAAATTTAGAATTGCAAGATATAAATTCAGTTTTATTTTGGGATAATATAAGAGATTTATTAACGGTAAAAGTCAAAAATGCGGATAATACTGCATCTCTGTTTCTTCCAACTTTCTTACAAATTCACAAAAATTGCTGCAAACAGAAAACAACAGACAGCCAGAGCAGAGTGTATCTAATTTCCCATCCCTTTCTCCAAACCCCTCTGCCTCTAAATTGGAGGGGACTTGTGGCCCATTCCCAGAAAAGCAGGACACCCAAAATACTGGCATATGTTCTGGGCCCGCAAGTCCACCCCAATACCCCAGCTCTGACAATCATGCGCAGATTGTCAGAGAATCTTCCCTTTACCCTCCTTTCCTGCCTGTATTATCTCAAGAAAACTCTTCTGATAACTCTAAAAGTGATTTTCCTTCCTCTCAGAACAACAACCCTGTGGTCAGGGTTAGTTTTCAAAATGGCAGTAGCCATGTGTTGTGTCCTTCTTCCCTTAATCCCTTTCACTTTCCTGTCCCCTCCCCCTTCCCTGCCCCCTTCTGCATCCCCTCCCACAACCCATTCCTGTCCTTGGCCGCCCCTCCCCGTGTCCGCCCCTCGTGACCTCACCCTGTGACCCCACCCCCTCCCCTGCTTCGGTTTCACAGGCCTGCCCCCAGGGTTGCCGCGGGAACGGGGGTGGGGAAGGCGGGGCCCACCCTCTGGCCTGCCACAAGAGTGGGGAGGGGGGCAAGGCCCCTCTGGTGCCGCATAGGGGGGAGGGTGCCAGCCCCTTCCCGGGCCCCAGGGAGAGGGATTGCCCAGGCAGCCTCCAGTACCGGGTGGGGGAGGGAAGCCAGCCGCTTCCCGGGCCCCAAGGGGAGGGGAGTGGAATGCCTTCTAGCTCCCAGGGGAATGCCTGCCCCCATGCTTGCCACAGGAATGGGAGTGGGGGAGGAGGGGCTGGCCCTCCAAGCGGGGAGGGCAGTGGGGTCCCTGCAACCTCCAGTGGGGGTGGGGGTAGCAAGGAAAGAAGCCAATCCCTTCCTGGGCCCCAGCGGGTGGGGGGTGGGATACCTCCTGTCTCCCATTGGAATGGAACACATGGAAAATTCACTGGGAGTCAAGACCAGGAAGAGGAAAAGAAACCCTTAGCTGATCCTGTAATTTATATTGGCAAAAAAAATGGCAAGAGGGTTTATCAACCATTGTCTTACCAGGATAAAAAGAAAATTTGCAAAGTACAAAGGGAATTTGGCTGAGGGAGTGAAATTTTTAAGGGCATGATGAGAGCGACTTTTACTTCAAATGAAATGATACCTCACGAATTAAAGGATCTTTTCAGGTGTTTGCACTTTTTTTCAGGTTTTGACACCAAATTTTTTAGGTATGTTTTAGTATTCTCAAGGATTTTCTTTTTATTTTTCCCAAATATTTTCACAATACTGCCTGCAATTTGGCTGTGTTTGGCTCCATTTTTGGGGTGTTTTAGTGCAGATTTTGGGGGTCCAGGGACCAATTTTAGGACTTTTTGGAGGGCATATTTAGGAATTTTTTTGCCATTTAAGGGCAGATTTCTGTAGGAATTTCTTCCCAATATTTTTCCTATAAATCCTTGGAATTTTGGAAGATTTGGGGTGTTTCAGTGAAGATTTTAGGACTTTTTTTCCCACTTCGGTGTGATTTTCAGGGGATTATTGCGTTTCTTAGGGCAAATTTTGGGAGATTTTTGGGGAGTTTTAGGCTGAATTTTTCCTTATTTTTCCCAATGTTTTTCCCAGAAATCCTCGGAATTTTGTCAGGTTTAGAGTGCTTCTGTGCAAATTTTTGGTATCCAGTGACTGATTATAAGACTTTTTGGGGGAATTGCATGTTATTGATTATCAGGATTTTTTTCTGTATTTTAGTGTGGATTTTTTAGGAGTTCTTTCCAAGTATTTTTCCCAGAAATCCTTGGATTTCCATCAGATTTGGAGTGTTTCTTCAGATTTTGGGTGTTGCATATTTAAGACTTTTATGGCCATTTTTAGTGCGTTTCTTGGAGTATTTTGGCCATTTTAAGTCGGATTTTGCCCAGATTTTTATCCCACACATTTTCTTGTTACTTTTCTCCCCAGTGTCCTAGTTTGAAGAACAGGTATTTTGCCAAGAAAGGCAGTAACTCCTTCTGAGATGGAAAATGTAAGCCCTCTCCCTCCCAATTATTTTGATTTTTGAATCAGGTACTCTCAGGCAGAGATATGGGGGTAGGAATAACAGCTCTTTACTAATGTATCTAACCAGACAAACAGAAACAACAGCAGTTATGAAAATTAACAACAAAGAGAACAATAACTCAGTTCCAGTCCCTTTGCGGCTGCAGACACTCTCTGCCTGCGCTTGGTCCCGGTGGTGGAGTAGGGCAGGGTCCGCACTACTGTGGAGGTGGCTTGCGGGAGCAGGGAGGCAGCAGCGCCATGTCCCAGGCGGGAGAAGGGCGGAGGAAGGGCTCCCCACTCACCGTGTGTGTCCTGGTTCTTGGCTGTGTGCTCGGAGGTAGCAGGCTGGAGCAAAGATGGCAGTGCAGGGTTCCACAGCAGAGAACCTGGCTCCCAGCTTTCGGCTGGCACGCGGGCTGGCAGTGAGCAGCCCCCGGACTCCCTTCAGAACCCGCCCATCCTTTGTCTTGAGCCATAAAACGCTAGGGGGCAGCCTGGCAGGCTTCCTTAGCATAATAGTGCGAAAAATTCTCCAGAAAGGAAAAAAAAGTAAGGGAACTGCTCGGGGTTGAGTGTTTTTCTGTTACTGTGTCAATTGTAAGAATTTTTCCCATTATCATGCCAATGGAGCTGGCTGGGCTACACCCAGGGTCCCTGATGGGTCCAGACAAAAGGGGGTGGGTGGGAACAGCCCCCGGAGGGACCTATGAGGCTTCCGGGAGGGCACTCGCGTTTCCGGCGAGCCGGGAGGAGGACGCCTGGGATCGTTCAGCCACGCGGCCGAGCACAGCAGAGCCAGACCCTCTGCGATCACCTGTCCTGCATCTGCCCCGTACCAGCCTCCTGCCTCTGCGGACACAGCTGATCCCCCGGACACACACGGTGAGCGAGGAGCCGCTGCCCTCGGTGAGGGTGAGCCCGTTCCCGCCCGAGACCGGCGTGGCCGCTGCTGCCCCTCCCCCCTCCCTCCTGCCTTTGTTCCCGTCTGCCCTCTGGCAAATCCGGGCTCTGGACTAAGCACAGAGACAGCGTGCTTGCATCTAAAGGGACTGACACTGAGTTATCTATTTTGTTCTGTTAGCAATTTTAACTGTTATTGTTTTCTGTTTGTATAGTTAGATATATTAGTAAAAGAGCTGTTATTCCCACCCCCCCTTATCTCTGCCTCAGAGTCCTTGATTCAAACAATCGTAATACTTGGGGGAGGGGAGTGGAACCAAAGTCTCTATTCCAAAAAGGGAAACTTCTGCCCCTACTGGCAGACACCTGTCCTTTCAAACCAGGACAGAAACAAACACCAACCCTCAACACTCAGTAATCTCTGGAATCTCGCTACATTTTGGGATCATTTCTGGGTGTGTTTAGTGAAATAAGTAGCCAGGAGACTTGCTCTTGTAAGGCCTTTAATAGAGATTACCTGTGGGTGAGGAACCCCAAGAGCAATACTGACAAAAAGAACTTCACCAGTTTGCCATCCCATGTGGAACTCACTCTATCATCCTCACAAATCTCTAGAACAATACAACTTCCCCCTCTACTCATAAGGGGATGTGCTGATGATAGGTTGCTATTGAGATCATGGCAACAAGTCAGAGCTGGTCCGAGTGGTGACCTTGCCTTCTCTGTTATCTTTTTCTACTGTGAAATGCTATTTTAGATGTTATTTGGACTTGTTAATTTAGGGGTTTCTGTTCTGAATAGTGTCCCAGCATTCTCTGCATCTTTCATTTGCATGTATTCCACTGATGTCACTCCTCCTCCTCAGTCACAAGCGCCATTTTAGGGAAGCAGCAAGGGCATTAACCCGATGAGAGGGGAAAGGGATAAGACAATTGGGGCCAGAAACAGGGTGAGGCCAAGAACTTAACATTAACAATATTACAAACAACTGGGAACATTTATGAAAACATACTACTTTAACCACTGTAGAACTTTCTCCGGGTGATGTCCTCTGGAATTTTTTTTATCCCTGTGAAACCACTTGCCCTGCACAGGAACCCAGTGCGGGGCTGAAGCCACGGGCAGCATCCCCTCCCTCCCGCAGGAGCAGGAATGGGGTTGGGGACGGCAGCGAGAATGGGGACGGGGCAGGAGCAAGGACGGGAGCAGAGACAGGAGCAGGAGTGGGGCTGGGTCCGGCGGCAAGGGCAGGAGCCGAGAGCGAGGTTGGGTCCGGACAGGAGGAGGGAGCGGGACTGGAGACAACAGCTGCCCCGCAGGGACAGGAGCGGGGAGCTGGGACATGAACAGGAGCACGGGCAAGGTAAAAATTTCTCTGAAGGATTCATTTATCACATTTAGTACAGATTTTAGGACTTCTTAGGCCATTTTTAGTGTGATTTTAGGGCAGATTTCGGGCCATTTTAAATCCGATTTCTCCAGGATTTTTGTTCCAGTGTTTCCCAGCTTTTTCCCATTTTCCCCCACCCCTAGGAATCCTGAAGCCTTGGAGCAGCTCCTGCGGCTGAATGAGCTCCGCTGCAGCCTCAGCCCTGTCTATGACTGGGAGGTTTGGGGGTTCCTGACCCTGTTTTGCATCCCAGTCCCTAAAAATGTTGGGGGTTTTGGGAAATTTTTTGGGAAATGTTGGGAATATATTGGGAATGTTTTTGATATCTTTAGAGGGCTTTTAGAATTTTTTAGGGATATTTTGGTGGGGGTTTTTTGTAATTTCTTGGGGTTAATCATTCAGGTTTTGGGTCGGGATGAGACTCTTGGATTGGTAAAAAATTCGGATATTTTCTAGATTTTTTTTTAAATTATTTTTTGGGAAGGTTAATCTTTTTTGTTGTACATTTTTAGTGATTTTTGGCAGGAATTTTCATGCAGGTTTTGATGCAGGAAGAAGTTTTCAGAAGCCTAAAAATGTTGGATGTTCTGGAGATTTTTGGGGAATTTTTAGAATTTTTCTGTATTTTTGGGAATATTTTTAGGATTTGTTTAAGGCTTGGGTATTTTTGGGGAGGTTTTAGGTCAGGATGAAACTCCTGGATATGTGAAAATTTGGGGATCTTTAGGGATTTTGGAGGGGCAATTTTGGGGAGTTTTATTTTTTTATTTTTGGTTGTTTCAAAATTGTTTTAGGGATTTTTTTGCCTTTTTGGGAGATTTTTCGGATTTTTTTGGGGCAGGTTTGTCATTGGGGTAAAACTCACGGTTAGGTGAAAATTTGGGATTTTTTTATTTTATTTGTAGGATGTTGGGTTTTTGTAAAGATTTTTTTTAAGTAATTTTTTTAGAATTTTGAGGGATTTTCAGGGGGTTTTGGATGAGGATGAAGGTCCTGCATAGGTAAGAAATCTGGGGAATTTTGGGGGGAATATATTTGGGCATTTTTTAGGGCTTTTTTTTAGGGTATTTTTTATCCATTTTGGGGAGCCCTGGTGAGTGCCATGCTTGGCCTTCCAGCACCTGCAGGAGATGGAGCTGATCCTGGACAGCTGAGAAACCTTCCAGAATTATTTGGGTTTTTTGGGCAAACTTTGTGTCAGGATGAAACTCCGGGATAGGTGAAAATTTATGGCAATGTATGGATTTTTGGGGGGAATTTTGGGGAATTTTTCATATTTTTCACAATTTTTTGGTGCATTTTTTGGGGTATTTTGTGGTCAGGTTTTGGATAAAACTTTCAGATAGGTAAAAATTGTGGGAATTTTGGGGATTTTTTTATTTTTTATTTTTTTTTAAGTTTTGAGGATTTAAGGGGGAACTTTTAGGGGTTTTTTTGTTGTTGTTTTGTTTTGGGTTTTTTTTTCACAAAATTTTAGTGATATATTGGTGGGGTTTTTTGGTATTTTTGGGGGGGGGGTTTAGGCAGATTTTGGATCCGGATGAATCCAGGGTCCTGGTGAAAAATTACAGGAATTTTTTTTTATTATTTTTTAGGGTATTTTTTTATTAGTTTTTAGTTGTTTTTCTAATATTTCTTTTGAATTTTTTAGGGATTTTTTTTAGTGGGTTTTTTTTTTTTTTTTTTTTCAATTTTGGGGTGTTTTTTGTCAGGGGTGAAATTCCTGGATAGGTAAAAATTCGGGAATTTTTGGGGGATGTTTTTGGGAATTTTTTTGGATTTTCTGCTCAAACTTCTTAGTGATTTTTTTCAGTGTTTTTTCAGGATATTTTTTGATTTTTGGAGAATTTTTTGGGTGAGTTCAAGTGACTTTAGGGGGGATCCAGGAATTTTGGGACATGTCAATGTTCCCATGGGGGGGACCCAGTGTCCCCAGGGAGTGTCCCAGGTGTCCCCATGGGTGAGTCCAAGTCTCTTTAGGGAGGGATTCAGGAACTTTGGGCTGTTCCATGTCCCTGTGTGGGGGGTCCAGTATCCCCAAGGGGTTATCCCAGAGCATTGGGATGCCCCAGCATCCTCAGGGGTGTCCCAAGGGTGCCATCCCCCCATTTTGGGGTGTGCCAGTGACCCCATGGGAGATGTCCCAGGTGTCCCCATGGGCAAGTCCAAGGGACTTTAGGGGAGATATCCTTCCAAATTTAACTGGCTTTCCGCAGCTGGGGGTTCGCTCAACCCCCTGCTCAGGATGACCTCCACCTTCACCCCGACACATCCTGCTGGAGCACCGGGACCAACACTGCCTGACATCCATAAGCAGTGTCTCTCCTCTACCTTTCCCATCCGAGACAAAGCTGCCATCAGCCCCAGTGTCCCTGCAGCTGCACAGGGATCATTGCACCTCCCGTTGCTACCGGGAGCTGACCGGCGCTGCCTGCCAGCTGGGACGGTAACTGCACCACAGGAAAGATGCCCACAACCGAAAGAACTGTTAATGGGTTCCTGTTCTGTTTGTTTATTTCCTAGCTGTTGTTATTTTGTTTGCTTTGCCATACATATATATATATACACCAGTAAAGAACTGTTGTTTCTACTCCCATATCTGAGAGCCCCTGATTGCAAAGTTATAATAATCAGGAGGGAGAGGGTCTGCATTGGGAGCTCCTGCCTTTCTTGACGAATTCCTGTCTTTCGAACCAGGGCAGATTTTGGTGCACAGACATGAGACCTCCATGAGAGGAGGGTGAAAAAAGAAATAACAGTTCTTGAGTTTCGAAGGTTTTGTGTTAGGTGGCATCATGTTGTCCAGGTTAATCTGGTTTGGGCTCCATGTGATCACAGATACCTCTCTCCCATTTGCAAGCCCTTATTTGAACATGGGTCCCCTCACTAAAATTACTATAGCTATTTTCTGATTCATTTGGTGGGTTGATCAGGTGAGGCAGTCATGGATTTTGAGTTCCTCTGGAACACAGCCACATGGATCCAGAGCTATCACACTCTGTGTGGTTTTTGGGTTACTTCAATAATGGTACTTACTATGAGGAAGTGACAGCAGGGGAAATTATCTCCCAACCCATTGCCCAGTTTTTTGAGTCCACCCCACCAGCTTTCAAGGAGTTCAGATCCACTCTAAATGTTAATGATATCATACAGTGGCTGGTGTTGCTGATAGGCCTGTTCTATTCAGCATTCAAAGATAAGGGGGGAATGACTTGGATAACCACCTGGATACCTAACCCAGAAATAGGGATGCCTGACCCTGCCCTAGAGACTAGGGATACTGCCCCAGAACCTGACCCTGCCCCACAGTCCACCATAGAAAGGTGCCACCAGGAGTGCATGGGGGTTCTAGTGAAGGAGATAGGCCAGATGTAGCACTTTTCCCCAGCTGGTGAGAAACCCTCACCCTGCCTTAAAGAGGGACAGTCTGATGGTGCTGCAGTGGAATCCACAAATGTTACATCTGTCAAGGTTCCAGCAGAACTGCAGGAGCAGCAGTAGTCGCCCCTGTGGAAACTAGAAAATCTAAGATGAAAACAAAGCACCTAGATAATAAGGATAAGATAGGAGGGCCCTCACAACCAGCAGGGGAGCCAGAGGTTGAGATCATTACTGAGTCCCTGTCGTACAAAAGTCTCTGTAATCTGCAAAATGACATTGTACGACGGGGCCATGAGGCTTTTACAACCTGGTTACTTCAGATCTGGGACCTTATGGGTACAGGTGTGCAACTGGATGGTACTGGGGCCAGGAATTTGGGACCCCTGACCCAGGACTCTGGTGTGGATCAGGTATTTGTAAGGGAGCCAGGCCCACTTCCCATCTGGGAATGGCTTTTAATGAGTGTGTGAGAGAGGTTTGTCCACAGAGAAAGAATGTAGGAGCACCACCATAGAATGTACTGGAAGACCCTTGAGGAAGGAATCCAGCAGCTGAGAGAAGTGGCGATATTAGAGGTACTCTTTGGGAGAGGTGGACAGCATGACAATGACAAAGTCAGGTGCACAGGGCAGATGTTGTGGAATCTGGCAGACCTGGGACAGTCTCAATATGTCACCTTCAATGCAATGATTAATTCTGATAACAACTGAGAAACAGTGGGCTCTGTTGCTAGCAAGCTCAGAAATTTTCACAATATGATGAATGGCCCAATACAGGCTCATGTCTCTGCCGTGGTAAAGAACCTCCAAGAGAAGGTGGAGGAGATGAAGGAGGAGATGAAGGAGGAGATGAGGAAGATCTGTGCAGCACCAGTCACAGGCCCCAAAGTTAGAGCCCAACACCCCCAGCTAGGGAGAGAGGGTACACCACACAAGCTGACCTGTGGTTCTTTTTGTGTGACCATGGGGAAGACATGGGAAAATGGGATGGGAAAATGGGATGGGAAAATGGGATGGGAAACCCACCTCTGTCCTGGCAGCACGGGTGTGTCAACTCAGGGAGGGGAATTCGAACTGAGGGAACCACACTAAAGTGAAGATAGCCTCAACCTCTCATGATCAAGGTGCAGGGTACTACAGAAGGGAGGATGATCTGTCAGATCGCGTGGAAGGAACCTCCGCCATGTATGCCCATGAAAGGAATAATAACCAGGGCTAGAGGGGCCCTGCCTTTAGCCAGGGAGAGGCAAGAGATAACAGGGTCTATTGTACGATGTGGATATGATGATCCGGCACATCAGAGCCACAGAAACATAAAGCATTAGTTGATAATGTTTCACAATGCACCCTAATGCCATCAGAACATGTGGGGAAGGTACCTCTTTCCATTGTTGGGGTGGCAGGGGATCACAGGAATTCACTTTGCTGGAAGCTGAGATTAGCCTGACAGGGAAGGGGTGGCAGAAACATCCAATTGTAACTGGCCCAGGGGCACCGCGCATTCTAGGCATAGACTTCCTCAGGAACGGCTACTGCAAAGACCCAAAGGGGTTCAGGTGGGCTTTTGGAATAGCTGCTGTAGCGACAGAGAGCATTAAGCAGTTGAATACCTTAAATGGACTGTCAGAAAACCCCTCTGCAGTAGGACTCCTGAAAGTGACTGAGCAACAGGTGCCAATTGCACCGCCGGCAGTACCGGACAAATCGAGATGCTGTGATCCCCATGCACAAGATGATCCATGACCTGGAGAGCCAAGGGCTGGTCAGCGAAACCCACTCACCCTTCAACAGCCCCATCTGGCCTGTGCAGAAATCTGATGGAGAATGGAGACTGACTGTGGACTATCGTGCATTGAATGAAGTGACTCCACTGCTAAGCGCTGCTGTGCCTGACCTGCTGGAACTCCAGTATGAGCTGGAGTCCAAGGCAGCTGGAGTCCAATGGTGCTATGCCACCATTGACATTGCCAATGCATTCTTTTCCATTCTTTTGACAGCAGAGTGCAGGCCTCAATTTGCTTTCACCTGGAGGGGTGTGCAATACACCTGGAACTGACTGCCCCAGGGGTGGAAACACAGCCCCACCATCTGCGACAGACTGATCCAGGCTGCACTGGAAAAGGGTGAGGCTCCGGAACATTTGCACAATGACATCATTGTGTGGGGGAACACGGCAGTAGAGGTATTTGAGAAAGGAGAGAAAATAATCCAGATTCTCCTCAAAGCTGGTTTTGCCATCAAGAAAAGCAAAGTCAAAGGATCTGCCTGAGAGATCCAGTTCCTGGGGGTAAAGTGGCAAGATCCCCACTGAGGTCATCAGTAAAATCACTGCAATGTCTCCACTGACCAGCAAGAAGGAAACGCAAGCTTTCCTAGGTGCCATCGGTTTTTGGAGAATGCACATTCCTGAGTACAACCAGATTGTGACCCCTCTCTACCTGGTCACCCGCAAGAAGAACGATTTCCACTGGAGCCCTGAACAACAGCAAGCCTTTGCCCAGATCAAACAGGAGATCGTTCATGCAGTAGCCCTTGGCCCAGTCAGGACAGGACCAGAGGTAAAGAATGTGCTCTACTCTGCAGCTGGGAACCGTGGTCTGTCCTGGAGCCTTTGGCAGAAGGTGCCTGGTGAGACCAGAGGCCGGCCCCTGGGTTCTGGAGCAGAAGTTACAAAGAGTCTGAAGCCAATTACACTCCCACAAAGAAGGAAATCTTGGCTGCCTATGAAGGAGTTCAAGCTGCCTCAGAGGTGATTGGCACAGAAGCACAGTTTCTCCTGGCACCCCGACTGCCAGTGCTGGGGTGGATGTTCAAAGGAAAGGTTCCCTCTGCCTACCATGCCACCAACACCACATGGAGCAAGTGGACTGCCCTCATCATGCAGCGCCCTCATACTGGCAACCCAAATCATCCTGGGATTTTGGAGATAATTACAAACTGGCCAGAAGGTGAAGATTTTGGCCTCACAGATGAAGAGGAGCAGGAAGAGGTGACCCGGGCTGAAGAAGCTCCACCGTACAACCAGCTGCCAGCAGATGAAACACGCCATGCCCTTTTCACCGACGGTTCCTGCCGCATTGTGGGGATGAACCAGAAGTCGAAAGCAGCCGTATGGAGCCCCACATGACAGGTTGCACAAGCTACCAAAGGAGAAGGTGGATCGAGTCAACTTGCTGAAATCAAAGCTGTTCAGCTGGCCCTGGACATTGCTGAGAGAGAGAAGTGGCCAAACCTCTGCTTTTACACTGATTCATGGATGGTAACAAATGCTCTGTGGGGTTGGCTAGAAAGGTGGAAAAAGGCTAACAGGCAATGTAGGGAAAAACCAATCTGGGCTGCTGCTGAGTGGAAAGACATTGCCACTCGGGTAGAGAAGCTACCTGTGAAAGTCCGTCACATGGATGCCCATGTTTCCAAGAGTCGGGCTAATGAAGAACACCGACACAATGAGCAGGTAGATCAGGCTGCAAGGATACGGGTGCCACAGATAGACTTAGATTGGCAACACAAGGGAGAACTGTTTCTAGCTCAATGGGCCCATGATGCCTCATGCCATCAGGGCAGAGACGCCACCTATAACTGGGCACGAGACCGAGGGGTGGATCTAACCATGGACAGCATCTCTCAGGTTATTCATGACTGTAACACGTGCGCTGCCATCAAACAGGCCAAGCGGGTGAAGCCCCTCTGGTATGGGGGGTGGTGGTCCAAATATAAGTATGGAGAGGCCTGGCAGATTGACTGGATCACACTGCCTCAGACCTGCCAAGGCAAACACTACGTGCTGACCATGGTGGAAGCCACCACTGGTTGGAGACTTATCCTGTGCCCCATGCTACTGCTCAGAACACCATCCTGGGTCTCAAGAAACAAGTCCTCTGGAGGCATGGTACCCCTGAAAGAATCGAGTCTGACAACGGGACCCATTTCAAGAACAGCCTTATAAGCACCTGGGCTAGAGAACATGGCGTTGAGTGGGTGTACCATATTCCCTACCATGCACCAGTGGCTGGGAAAGTCAAAAGGTGCATTGGCCTGCTCAAACTTGAAGGTACTGGGTGGGGACACTTTCAACAACTGGGAGATCTACCAAAGTTAGTGAATGGTTAGTGAATACCCGAGGTTCCACTAACCGAGCAGGCCCTGCCCAGTCTGAGCCTTTGGGAACACCAGATAGAGATGAGTTTCCAGTGGTACACCTGAGAGGTATGTTAGGGAAAACTGGGTGAAACCAAAATATTCGTCTGGGTCCAAATCCCAGATCTGGTCCTTACCAGCACCTGGAGCCTTAAATCTGATGTCTTTTGGCTCCACCAGTGCCCAGATCCTGAAATTTCCCAGTGCCGGCACAGGCCAAGTGCAGCAATTTGCTTGCACAGAATGCCAAAGTCCAGCAATTTCCAGATTCCAGCACCAGCACTGCCCTGATCTGGTAATCTGTTGGTGCCAGGACTCTTGATCCAGCAGACTGGTGGCACTGGCACTTGCCCAAGTGTTGGGGGTTGAGTGTTTTTCTATTACTGTGTCAATTGAAAGAATTTTTCCCATTATCATGCCAATGGAGCTGGCCGGGTTACACCCAGGGTCTCTGATGAGTCCAGACAAAAGGGGTGGGTGGGAACGGCTCCTGGAGGGGCCTCTGAGGCTTCGGGAGGGGACTCGTGTTTCCGGTGAGCTCGGAGGAGGATGCCCGGGATCTTCAGCCCACGCGGCCAAAGAACAGGAGAGCCAGACGGTCTGTGATCACCTGCCCTGCATCTGCCCCGTTCCAGCCTCCTGCCTCTGTGGACACAGCTGATCACCCGGACACACACGGTGAGTGAGGAGTCGCCGCTCCAGTCCGTTCCCGCCCGAGACCGGCGTGGCCGCTGCCGCTCCCCCCCCCCCCGCTGCACCCCCCGCCTGCCCTCGGCAGATCCAGACTGTGGACTAAGCACAGATGCAAGTGTGCTTGCATCTAAAGGGACTGACACCGAGTTATCTGTTCTGTTCTGTGAGCAATTTTAACAACTGCTGTTGTTTTCTGCTTGTACAGTTAGATATATTAGTAAAAGAGCTGTTATTCCTACCCCCTTATCTCTGCCTCAGAGTCCTTGATTCAAACAATTATAATACTTGGGGGGAGTGGAACCAAAGTCTCTGATTCAAAGGGAAACTTCTGCCCTTACTGGCAGACACCTGTTCTTTCAAACCAGGACAGATTTTGGCGCCCAACATGGGGCAAGTGGGCACTGAGTTGAGAGTTAAGACAGGAATAACAGCTCTCTTAAGTGGCAATATATTGTCTGGTTTAATCTGGTTTGTGTTCCATGTGGTCACAGCCATCTCCCTCCCATTTGCAAGCCCTTATTTGAATTTGGGCCCCCTCACCAAAGTTACTGTAGCTATTATCCGATTCGTTTGGTGGATTGATTATGTCAGGAATTCATGGGGCTTTAATTTTTTCTGGGAAGTGGTTGCATGGATCCAGAGCTATCGTACTCTAACTGCATGTTTCTGGGGTTATTTCAGTAATGGTACTTGCTGTGAGGCACCAGAGCTGTCAGTGCTGGGGTGGATGTTCAAAGGAAAGGTTCCCTCTACTCACCATGCCACCGATGCCACATGGAGCAAGTGGATTGCCCTTATCACGCAGCGCGCCCGTATTGGTAACCCAAATCGCCCTGGGATCTTGGAGATAATTACAAACTGGCCAGAAGGTGAAGATTTTGGTCTCGCTGATGAAGAGGAGCAGAAGCAAGTGACCCGGGCTGAAGAAGCTCCACCGTACAACCAGCTGCCAGCAGATGAAACACGCTACGCCCTTTTCACCGACGGTTCCTGCGGCATTGTGGGGATGAACCAGAAGTGGAAAGCAGCCGTATGGAGCCCCACATGACAGGTTGCACAAGCTACCAAAGGAGAAGGTGGATCGAGTCAACTTGCTGAAATCAAAGCTGTTCAGCTGACCTTGGACATTGCTGAGAGAGAAATGGCCAAAGCTCTACCTTTACACTGATTCGTGGATGGTAGCCAATGCTCTGTGGGGTTGGCTGGAAAGGTGGAAAAAGGCTGACTGGCAACGTAGAGGAAAACCAATCTGGGCTGCTGATGAGTGGAAAGACATTGCCACTCAGGTAGAGAAGCTACCTGTGAAAGTCCGTCACATGGATGCCCATGTTTCCAAGAGTCGGGCTAATGAAGAACACCGACACAATGAGCAGGTTGATCAGACTGCACAGATAGAGGTCTCAAAGATAGACTTAGATTGGCAACACAAGGGAGAACTGTTCCTGGCTCGATGGGCCCACGATGCCTCATGCCATCAGGGCAGAGACGCCACCTATAACTGGGCACGAGACCGAGGGGTGGATCTAACCATGGACAGAATCTCTCAGGTTATTCATGACTGAACACGTGCGCTGCCATCAAACAGGCCAAGCGGGTGAAGCCCCTCTGGTATGGGGGGTGGTGGTCCAAATATAAGTATGGAGAGGCCTGGCAGATTGACTACATCACACTGCCTCAGACCCGCCAAGGCAAGCGCTACGTGCTGACCATGGTGGAAGCCACCACCGGATGGCTGGAGACCTACCCTGTGCCCCACGCCACTGCTCGGAACACTATCATGGGCCTGGAAAAACAAGTCCTCTGGAGGCATGGTACCCCTGAAAGAATTGAGTCAGACAACGGGACTCATTTCAAAAATCGCCTTATAAACACCTGGGCTAAAGAACATGGCGTTGAGTGGGTGTACCATATTCCCTACCATGCACCAGTGGCTGGGAAAGTCGAACGGTGCAATGGTCTGCTTAAAACCGCCTTAAAGGCACTTGGTGGGGGGACTTTCAAGAACTGGGAGATCAATCTACCAAAGGCCACATGGTTAGTGAATACCCGAGGTTCCACTAACCGAGCAGGCCCTGCCCAGTCAGAGCCCTTGGGGGCAGCAGATGGAGATAAGGTTCCAGTGGTACACCTGAGAGGCATGTTAGGGAAAACTGTCTGGGTGAACTCTGCTTCCAGCAAAGACAATCCTGTTCGTGGGGTGGTTTTCACTCAAGGACCAGGTTGCACTTGGTGGGTGATGCAAAAGGATGGAGAGACCCGATGCATACCCCAAGGGGACCTTGTTCTAGGGTGAACTATCTATAATACCGTGCCTGTAACTACATGTATGTATATAATTTAAAGGTTTCAATATGATGTAGCATGTTGGCATGGAAAAAATTCAGGGTGGATAATGTTGGGGGTTGAGTGTTTTTCTATTACTGTGTCAATTGAAAGAATTTTTCCCATTATCATGCCAATGGAGCTGGCCGGGTTACACCCAGGGTCCCTGATGGGTCCAGACAAAAGGGGTGGGTGGGAACGGCTCCCGGAGGGGCCTCTGAGGCTTCCGGGAGGGGACTCGTGTTTCTGGTGAGCTCGGAGGAGGATGCCCGGGATCTTCAGCCCACACGGCCGGAGCACAGGAGAGCCAGACCCTCTGCGATCACCTGCCCTGCATCTGCCCCGTTCCAGCCTCCTGCCTCTGTGGACACAGCTGATCACCCGGACACACACGGTGAGCGAGGAGCCGCCGCTCCAGCCCGTTCCCGCCCGAGACCGGCGTGGCCGCTGCCGCTCCCCCCCCCTTCCCTCCCCCCCCTCGCCTGCCCTCGGTAGATTCGGACTGTGGACTAAGCACAGAAACAGCGTGCTTGCATCTAAAGGGACTGACACCGAGTTATCTGTTCTGTTCTGTGAGCAATTTTAACAACTGCTGTTGTTTTCTGCTTGTACAGTTAGATATATTAGTAAAAGAGCTGTTATTCCCACCCCCTTATCTCTGCCTCAGAGTCCTTGATTCAAACAATTATAATACTTGGGGGGAGTGGAACCAAAGTCTCTGATTCAAAAGGAAACTTCTGCCCTTACTGGCAGACACCTGTCCTTTCAAACCAGGACACCAAGTCTGGCATTGCCAGCACCAGTGCTGCCCAGATCCAGTGATTTCCTGCTGTTTGGGCACTCAGCGGGTTTGGCTAAGCAGGAAAGGTGACCCTATGCTGGGAGCTTTTCTTGGCTGGAGCAAAGTCTCAGCACACAAAGACCTTCCCAGTGCTGTGCCCTGGGCCAGGAGGAACTGTGCCACCGGAGCTGACCATAAATTTCTTCTCTCAGGCAGTTTCGGACATGAAACATGGAGAAGCCAGAGCCTATTCTCAGCTTTCTGGACTCCTCTGTAAGAATCCTGTGTGTGAAGCACCCTGGAACAGGGTTTACATGCTGGGGCGGGCAATTCAGAGCCCTTTTCTCCCCCATGAGCTGGGGGTGTGGCACTTGCCAGTTCCAAGGGCCCTGCAGTTGCCAAAGGTGCCTTTTTTGCTCAGCTGAGAACAGTCCAACTGAAAGCCTGTCCTAAATCTGCTTTTCCTGCAGATGTACTCAAGGAATCATCTATTTTTGCAGTCTCAGGTCTTGTGTGCATGCAGGTGTAATGACTGTAGGATGGAAACAGGTCTGTTGCGATGGGGGAGTTCTCTGGTGGTTTTGTTTTGGTTTTGGGTGTTGCTGTTGAATCTGTTTGGCTGGTTGGTTATTTGGTTGGTTGATTTGGTCTGGGTTTTTGGTGGTTTTTTGTTTGATTTTTGTTTGATCTTTTAAATCAACTCTTTCTGGCAGTTCTGGGCAGGGCTCTGTAACTCTATCTGACACTTGTCTGTGGCACAGTGAAGGGAACTTTGCCCGAGCTGTCTGCACAGGAATCCACATCAGCCCAGGCTGGGGGTGCTCAGTGGGCCAGTCAGTCCCGTTGACTGGAAGCTCCCATTGAGCGTCTCCAGGGATGGAAGGTTGGGGCTGTCACTGCTGTGGTGTCACAGATGGGGACACTGCAGCTATCACAGTTGCAGTGTCCCAGAGAGGGGAATGTTGGGGCTGCCCTGCTCCTGGCCCAACCCCAACAGCTCTCCCAGTGCCTTGTGGGGAAAAAAAGGCTGAGCCAAAAGGTGAGAATTGAGGGAGGGGCTGAGCTGGGCGGGATCCAGCAGGATCATGGAGTCCAGGCCCCAGCCCTGCACAGATGGCCCAACAAGCTGAGGCAGTGCATCCCTGTGAAAGGTGTCCAAAGGCTCCTGGAGCTGTGGTAGCCTCGGGCCATGAGCATTCCCTGGGGAACCTGGTCAGTGCCAGAGGAGAATTCGGGGGGGGGGGGGGGGGGGGGGGGGGGGGGGGGGTGGGGGGGTGGTGCAGGAGGAGGAAGGAAGGAAGGATTGCAGGAAGGTTTGCAGGAAAGAAGGATTCCAGGAAGAAGGAAGAATTCAGTCCTACTGAGAACCTGTCCTAAACCTGCTTTTCCTGCAAATATATTCAAAGAATCCTCTTTTTTTTGCAGCCTCAGGTCTTGTTTATGTTACCCCCTAGTTGGGCTTCAAGGGCTTTATGACCCCTTCAATTGGAGTGTGTGTTCTCTGTGAGTCCCCCTGACTTCCAAAGGCCCCCTTCAAGTAGCTTTAGGGTGCAGGATTGTAGAGTCCTGTAAATAACTTATCTCTCCCTTGCCCCAGGTGGTTTTTGTGTATTTGCAATTTTTGGGGTCACATAGAGTGGGTGGTGTTACATTGTTGGAGAGGTCAGACAGTGAGGTCTTGTCACACACAGCTGGTGGGGGGTCAGAGCTACGGGAGATCCCAAAGCCTGGGAAGGAGTTACAGTTTTTGGTGGTACCACACACAGCGAGGGGATATCAGACATGGGAGGTGTCAGAGCTGGGAGAAGGGTCACACAATGACCAGGGAGGTCATACATTGGAGGGAGTTCACACAGTGTGGGGGGGGGGGGGGTCACACAGCTGGGGAAGGGTCTGAGCTGGGGTGTCACAGCTGGGGGGAAGCAGAGGTTGAGGTGCTGACAGAGCAGGTGGGGGGTCACAGATGAGGAGGGGCAAGAGCTGGTAGGGTCAGAGCTGCGGGGGGGAGTCACACAACTGAGCAGGGGAGTTGTCACAGGGATACCTCTTGGGAGGTATTTCACAGTTGGGGAGGGCCACACACAGGGGGGTCTACATACAGCCAGTGCGGGGCCCTTTTTAGGGGAGATGCTGGGGCATCCCAGGGGAGAGGGCTGTAATTAAAGCCACAGTAATTTATTGTGATTTAAGGCAATTCAATACAGACCCACATGGACACATGCAGCACAGCAAGGGGGAACACCAAAAACACTGGGGACCCCACTGGGATCAGCCCAGGAACTGGGGGGGACCATGGATTTGGGAAGGCTGGTGAAGTGAGGAGGGGTCATGCATCACCCTAGGGAGGTACTCCACATTTGGGGGAGGCTCCTGCGCACCCCGGCTTTCTGGTCAGGAGGGAAAAGACTCCTTGCCCCTTTTTTGGGGGGCAGGACAGTCTTGGATGGGTACAGGGGGGAATCCCATGGCCAAGGATGCTCAGGCAACACCATCCCAATGCCCCCCGGGAAACCCAAAAGCTGGTTTATGGGTGTGGTGGTGGCAACCTGGACTGGGGAGATGACCCCAGCTCAGGGAAGGATCTCAAGGTTGTGGAAGGGAGGAGAGGAACCTTCAGTCCCAGGTCCCTGGCAGAGTATGGCTGCCTTTGGTCCCTGGATAGAGGGTCCTGGGGTAAGATGAGGGGATGTGGTGTGTTGGGGGCAGGCAGTCAGGGTGGGGGGGTTTCAGGGGACATGGGAGGGATGGGGGGAGGTTTTATTCCCCGTGCCTTCATGTAAGAGAGGAGTTGGTCAGGAATCTCGGCCAGGACTTCCCGTGCCAGTCCTGCCATGCTCAGCCCTGCGCCAGGACCCCCTGACATGTAGTCACGAAATGGAACAAACTGGAGGGGCACAGCAGGGCAAAGCAGTTGAGGGGGTCCAGGGCCGGGAAGCCCCCAGAACTGTGTGTCCCACACACAGCAGCTCCGGTGTCCCCTCCCCATTCCTGATGTCCCAGTGTCTCTCACATCCAGGTACATACTAAGATCCAGTGCCCTCCCATATCCTGGTACCACCACCCCCCCCAATACCCTAATGTATTCCCACATCTCCGTGTTCCCCATTTCCCAGTACTTCATGTCCCAGGACACTCCCACATCCACGTGCATCCCAATACCCCTCCATATCTCCACATCCCAGTGCCCCCTCCTATTTCCCAGTACACCCCCATATCCCACTATTCCCCACATCCAGGTCCATCCTGGTGACCCAGTGCCTCCTTCATTTGCCAGCACACCCTCCTCCTGTCCCAGTGCCCCCCTCATTCTCCAGTGCACCCCCTTTCCGCTATACCTTCCCCCTTCATGTCCCAGTGCCCTCAACATCCAGGTACATCCCATATCCCAGTGCCCCCCTCCAATGTCCCATTGTTCCCCCATGTCCCAGTGCCTCCTAATGTCCCCAGCTCCTCCCCACATCCATGAACATCCTAAGTCTCATTGCATCCTTTTTTCACAGCACAGCCCCCCCCCAAAAGGTTTTAGTACACCCCCCCTTCATGTCTCAGTGCAACTCAATATCCCAGTACATTCCCTTCCATGTCCCAGTGCCCCCCACATTCCAGTGTTCCCCCATTTCCCAACTTCAACCCCCTTCATGCCAAATATGTGCCCCCCATATCCTAAGATACCCCCATGTCCCACTGCACCCTGGTTCCAAGATACATCCCAAATCTCAGTGTACCCACTTTTCCCACCATGTACCAGTGCATCCAATGTCCCAGTGTGTCCCCCAACTGAGGTACATTCCAAACCTTAGTGCATCTCTCCCATATCACAGTGAACTGCTCCTATGTCCAGTACATCCCTGACACCCCAATTCCCCCCATTTCCCAGTAAACGTCCTTGACATCCTATTCATGTCTCAGTGCCCCTCCATATCCTAATATGCTCCCATGTCTCCCTGCATCCTCATCCCAAGGTACACCCCAAGTCCCAGGGCACCCTCTTTTCTCAGTGAAGCCCCCGCACCCTGTCCCAGTGTACCTCCAAATCCCAGTGTGTCCCCCAATCCTGGTGCATCCCAAACCCATCACATCCCCTTGCCCAGTGTTCCCCCAAATGCCAGTGCTGCCCCATATCGAGTCCACCTTATCATCCCTCCACTCCAGTCCCACCCAGAGCACCCCAGGAGTGACAGGGCTGATTTGAGGTCACCAGGGCACCCCCTCCACCACCCTGCTGGGTGGAATGGGAGGGGGTCTCCAAATCCCTCATTAGTGAGGTCAGTACCTGGACGATATCACGCTCAGCCACTTTCCCACGGGAAGAGATGCGGATATCATCCCCATCCAACTCCACCATGGCTGGGAGTGATGTGGGGGAGTTCAGCAGCACCCCGTGACCCTCACCCCATTATGTCCCTCTCAATTCCACACGCAGAACTCCCAAGCCCCCTCCTGGGGTATGCTGAGCCCATTCATATACTGGTACATTCAACTCTCAGTTCCAGTGGCCAAGGGACCCCCCCATCAATCTCCCCAGTCTTCCCCTAGTTCCCCCCAGCCCCCAAATCTTACCATCAAACTCGGCCTGGCCAACCCCCACGATGATGATGGACATGGGCAATTTGGCAGCCTGAGGAAACCAGGGAGTGAAGGGAGTCTCATGAAATTTAATGATGTTGCCACCAAATGAGCTGCCCTCCCCTTCCCTGCAGCACTCAGGGGTGCCAACACCCTCTCCCCCAAGGATTTCAGCCCCTCACCACCCCCCATCACCCAAGGGTCTCAGACCACCCCACTGGCACTGGGGTGTTCCAGGAACTTCCCAGCTCCCTGGAAGCACTCAGGGGTTCCAGACATCCCTACACCCCAAACCTTGGGGGTCCCAGCCCCTTCTCAACCCCAGGGGTCCAAGCCCTTTCCCACCTCTCAAAGGTCCCAATCCCTCCCCACTGCCTCGAGGACCCAGGGGTCCACACACTCCCCAGCACCCAGGGCTCCCAGCCCCTTTCCCACTGCTCCAGCACGCAAGGGTCCCAGCCCACATCCTCCCTCTCAGCTTCAGGGTCCCAGCTCCTCCTTATCCAGCCCACCGCCCAAAGGGTCCCAGCTATCCTCAATCCCTCTGAACCCAGGGGTCCAAACCCCTTCCCATCCCCTAAGGGTTCCAGCTCCTCTTCAGCACCCAGTGGTCCCCAACCTTTCCCATCCCCTCAAGGATCCCAATCCCTCCCCACTGCCACTGCCCCCATCACCCAGGGGTCCCAGGTTCCCTGCCCTCAACACCCAGGGGTGCTACCACCTGCCCCAATGCCACCACGAGGGTCTCACATTGACAATGGCCTCCTTGGTCTGGGCCATGTCAGAGATGACACCATCAGTGATGATGAGGAGGACAAAGTACTGGGACCCATCCAGAACTGTGGCCGCTGAGCTGGGGGGACTCTGTGTGACGCCGGGGGGTGCAGGACCCCATCCCGGGGCACGGGGCTCCTCTTACCGGGCAACATGGTTGACGACAGGGGCAAAGTTGGTGGGGCCATAGAGCTGGACACGGCGCAGGCTGCGTTGATACGCCTCCAACACCCCCGCAATGCCATGGCACGCCGGGTTTGATGCATCCCCATTCTGCCACAAGGTCACCAGGACCATGGTGACACCACAGCCCACCCCGCTCCCCATGGACAGGGTGGCACCACAGACCCCATCCGCAGACAAGGATGGCACTGCCGTGGCCCCCAAATGCTAACAAGGATGATCCCACCATGTCCACAATATGGTGACAAGGGAGACACCAACATGTTCCCAACTCAGTGTCAAGAATGATACTGCCATGGCCCTAACCCAGTGAAAAAATGATGATGCTACTATATTCCCAACCCAAGACAAGGATGACTCTACCACATCCCCAATCCAGATTCAACCCAAACACACTATGTATCCAACTCGGTGATCAAGGATGAGACCACTATGACTCCAAACTGGTGACAAGGACAACACCAAGCCCTTTCCTAATCTGGTAACAAGGATGACACTGCCATGTCCCCAGAGCAGTGAGGAGGATGACACCACCATAGCCCAAACCCAAGGACAAGGATGATACTTCCATATCCCAAACAATGTGACAAGATGATCCCACCATGTCCCCAGCCAGGTAACAAGGACACCACCCTTCATCCGCACTCCTGTCCCGCCTTGTCCCTCACCAGTGGGAACTCGTGGGACACATGCCCATCTGGGGGGACCTTGGCACCAAAGCCAAGGGCTGGGAACATCTTGTCACTGTCGTAGTCCTGGATGATGTCCCCCACAGCCCGCAGTGCCAGGCTGTAGGCATTCAGCTGGAAGGGGCTCAGGTAGTGCAGGGACGTGGGCTGCGAGGGGTTCCCTGCATGGGCACAGTGCTCAGCACTCCCACAGCTCCCCCAGCACTATCATAATCCCCTCAGTACCCCCAAAACATCCCCACTACCATGGCACCACTATGGCCCAACCAGGTGGCAAGGATGACGTCATCTTATCCCCAAGACAGTGACAAGGACAACAATGATCCCACCATGTCTGCAAATGCCACCACATCCCCAACCCAGTGGCAAGGGTGACACCACCATATTCTTAACCTGATGACAAGGGTGACAACACCACGTCCCCAACCTGGTGACAGCTGATCACAAGGATGACACCACCATGGAACCAACACAGTGACAAGGGTGACACTACCATGTCCCCAACACACTGGCAAAGACGACACTGCCCAGCCCAGTGACAAGAATGGCACCACTCTGTCCCAAACTCAATGACAGTGATAATGGCACCAAATCCCCAACACAGTGACAGATGGTGACAAGTATGACACCACCACAGTACCAGTACAGTGACAAAATAACACCTCCATGGCCCCAAACCCACAACAAGGATAATGCCATCATGACTCCAACCCAGTGACAAGGGAGATTTCACTGGGTCCCCAACCCAATGACAAGGGAAACGTGACCATGTCCCCAACACAACTACAAGAACAACACCATGTCCCCAAACTGGTGACAAGGATGAGACCATCATGATGCTAAACTGGTTACAACTGCCCCAAATAAATCTCCCTGGGGGAACAGAGCCCCCACTCACCATTGGATGCCGTGAAGTCGATGGCCACTGTGAAGTTGAGTTGGGTCCTGGGGGATAAAGTGGCCTTGGGGTGACACAGGTGTTAACCTGTGGGTTTGGGGGGGACACCCCTAGGGCCACAGGCTGGACTGGATGCACCCATCACCCAATTCAGAGCACCATCAAGTGTCCCTGCTCTGAGGTGTCACCACACTGCACCTAAGGGAGCAGCTGGGAGTGCTTAGGACCCCCAAATGAACAGTTTGGGGTGCTGGGGAGCCCCTGTCCATGCAGGAGCATCTAGGTGGGGATGCTGAGGACGCCCAGTGGAGAAGATGGGGCTGGTGGGTGTTGAGGACCCTAAAGGGAGCTGTTGGGAGTGCTGGAGAGTTACAAAGGGAGCAATTGTGGGTTCTGGAGGCTACCAGTGAAGCAGCTGTGGGTGATGGGGATGGCCTGCCCCCAAGGAGGCATCTGGGTGAGAGTGCTGAAACCCCCAGTGGGGGAGCCAGGTGTGCTGAGGACCCTCAACTGGAGGCCTTGAGGATCCCACAGGGAAGAGTTGGGAATAGCAGAACCCCCACCCTCCCCCCACCCCTCCCTCCCATCCCTGAGGGAGCAACAGGGGGTACTGGGGACCTCCAAAGGAGGAGATAGGTGTCCTGGGAACCCCACCCCTGCCAGTGAAGGGCTGGGGGTGCTGGAGATTCCTTGCCCTTGAAGGAGCAGCTCAGGGTGCTGGGTACCCCCAAGGAAGGAGCTGGAGGTGTTCAAGACCCTCAAAAGTACAGCTGGAGGTGCTGTGGATCCCCTGCTCACCCGCCCCTGATGTAGTCCAGGAAGGTGTGCTCGGCCTCCACAGCGAAGGACAGCAGTGTCACCTGGGAGGACATAGGGCTCAGGGGAGGAAGTGTCCACACCCCTTGTGTCATCCCCCCCGCCTCTGCACATCCCCATCCTCACTGTCCCTGAGTTCAGGTACTTCTTCTTCTTAATCTTCTTCCGGGGGTTCACCACCTGCAGGGATAAGAGGGGAAGGAAAGGAGCTGCTTCTCACAGGGACAGGAGGCCCCAGTGAGCAGTGTAGGGGACTGTCACATCCTGGGGAACAGAAGGGCACAGAATATCCTGGAGGGCAGCAGTGGGACAACTGTGCTGAGGTGCAGAGAGAGACCTTCAGGAGCACGCGGTGGGCTGTGCATGTAGGAACCCTGTGATTGTAGTGCAGCTGGTGATCCGTGGTGGTGGCTGGGGAGCAGTTGTGAGTGCTGCACCCCAGGGTGCAGTATAGGAACCATAACACCCCAGGGGTGCAATGTGGGGACCCCAATACCCCAGGCTGTAGCACAGGGAATCCTGGGGACTGTAAATGTCTATGACTGCAGCATGACTCTGGGCACCACAACACTTCAGAGTGCAGGAGGCAGACCCTGGGGTACATGACACACCAGGGCACAGTGTTGGGAGGGACCCTGGGGGCAATAACACCCCAGGATTGCATCATGGAGTATGTAGCACCCACACAGGTGTACACAGGCACCCCAGCACCCAGAGGTGCAGCAGAGAGAGGGATGTTGGGGACTGTAACACCCAAGGGGTGCAGTGTTAAGACCCCAACACAAACAGGTGCAGCACAGGGATCCCAGGGGGGACAGCAATGGGATTGTGACCCCTATGGGGGTGTGCAGGACCCCCCTGCCCAGGTACCCATCCCTCCTCACCTCGTACACGTTTAAGTGGCTCTGGCCTTGTGCCAGCTCCCGGTAGCTGGTGGTGAACTCCCCGATGAAGTCATGGCTGCAAAGCCGGTGGCTCTCCATCAGTTGGGCTAGGGAGGTTCCCATTACCCCAGGGGATCCCCATCACTTGGGGTGGGGGGTTGGGGGGTTTACCGTTGACCAGGAAGTTTCCCATCAGCCAGGGAATCCCAAATAGCCAGGAGGGATTCCCATCTGGGGGTCCCCATCACCCAGGATGGGGGGTGGGGGTTCCATCTCCCCGGGGATGCAGGGGTGGCAGGGGTCCCCCTCGCCCAAGGGGTCTCTGTCACCTGGGGGGTGGAGGTCCAGGATGTGGGAGGCCCCCAGGACTACATGCAGCTTACCTGCCATCACGGTTCCAGTCATAAACCTCAACTTTGATGGTTCTGCAAGGCGTGGGGGGGGGGGGTCACTGACATCCCCCAAATCCCCTTTGCTCCCCTCCCCTGGAGACTCATCAAACTCATCCCCCCACTCCCTGTGGGATTTGACACCTCTGTGGGCTTTTTCCTGCTTCTTTCTCCCCCTTGTTGGGATATTTTTATCCATCGTTGCCAAGCAACGTTCAACACGGGGCCAAAGCGGCTGTTTACCAGGACAGCAGCTGGTGACACTGGTTTGGGATGGAAGGGGAGCGGTATGGCTCAGTGACAGCTGTGGTGCCCATTGCCCAGATAGGTAAACTGAGGCAAAAGTGGGTAATGCTGCAGGGCGAGGGTGGGTGCTACTGGTACCACAGAAACAGGGGAAGAGGGTCTGGGGGTCTCGGTGGCCACAGAGATAGGGGAAGGAGGTCTCAGGGAGGGTGGAAGGGCTACAGGGGGTCCTGAGGCACCACAGAGATGGAGAAGGAGATACAGGGGTCTTTGAGACCACAGAGCTGGGGGAAGGGGGTCCTGGAGGTGCTGGGGTACCACAGGAAAGGGATTCTGGAAGAGAGAGGGGAAGATAGTTCTGGGGTATCGTGGACATGGAGTGAGGGGGGCTCTGGGAGTCCAGAAATGGGACATGGGGCGCAGGGGGTCCTGGAGGACCTGGGAGATGTGGGAAAGAAGGAAAAGGGTGTCCTGCGGGTCCATAGAGACAGGGAACAGAGCTGCATGGGGAACTGGGGCACCATGGTGAGGAAGGGGGTTTGGGGGGTCTCAGAGGACCACAGAGATGGGAGTGCAGGGTGTCCCTGGGCATGACAGAGATGGGGGAGGGGGTTCAGGGGGTCCTAGTGGACCCTAGAGATAGGAAGAAAAGAGGGAAGGAGATCTCTGGGGCCAAAGAGAGGGTTCAGGGGGTCCCAGTCGCCTGGCACTCACCGGTCATGGTCCCCATTGCAGAGGGCACGCACAGGAATGGCAAAGGCTGCCCAGACAGGGTTCAGTGTGTTCCGCACCACTTCTGTCTTATGACAGATGGTGAAACTGGGGGAAGGACAAGGGAGTCACTCTCCCATCCCAACACCACCCCCAGTCTGTAACCCCCACAGTGCAGTGAGGATTTTTGGACACCCCTGCCAATGCCAGCCCATGGGGACATAGGGGCATCCTGTGTTGGGGCTGAGCCCTCCCATGAGGTGTGGGAAGGTCACTGCAGTTTTGAGAGGGGGTCACTCACGTCCCATCTTCGTTGCTGCGGTAGAAGACCATGAAGGGGTCAGATTTTCCGAAGAAATCCTTCTTATCCAACTTGTTGGCGCAGAACTGGAGTGTGGCCACGTCCTGGGGGGTGGAATCGCAGGGGATGAGGGTCATCCACCCTGCACCCCCCTCAGGGGTGGGATCCTGCGGGGCGGCTGCTCCATGAGGGATGGAGGGATCCAGGACAGGCGGGACACACCATGGGGATACGAAGCCCTTATCCTCATCTTTGGGATACGGGCTGGTGTGTCACAGCCACCCCCGATATTGTGGGGACCCCAGGCTATGCCCCCTCCCCTGCCCCGCAGCGGCTCACCCGGCAGTCTCCCAGCTCTTCAGCGAGGAGTATGATGGTGCCGCACTTCTTCTCCGGAATGCCACTGCTGGGATGGGATGTGAGCATGGCAGGGGAACACATGGTGTCCTGGGGGTGTCCCCTGCACACTGGGCACCCCAAAACTTACTCATTGGAGGCGGCCAGGGCTGGTCTCTTGCCCCGGGGGTGCGTGGTGGCTGTCTCCATCCTGCAGGGACATACATTGAAGGGTGATGGAAGGGATCCCTGCCCAAGAAAAAGCCTCTCCCAACCCAAAAAAGGTAAGTTACAAAAAAAAACCCTCCAGCCCACCCCAGATTCCAGTACCCTAAAAAGAAGCAGTTTCTCCCCTCAAAAAAGCCAGTCCCCAAAAGACATTTAGCCTCCCAAAAAGTCAATTCCCACAAAACAAATTGCCCCCAAAAAAGACAACCCCAAAATTGTCAGATCCCTCCAAAAGCCAGATCCCCGCAAAAGCCAGATCCCCCCTCTCAAAAGTTCCAAAAAAAAAAAAAAAAAAAACCTCCAAGAAAAAGCCATATGCATCAAACCCCACCAAAAAACCAGAGCCCAAATACTGCCTTTACTACCAAAACCACTCCCCACTCCCCATGCCCGCCCCCGGCCCCCCATAAAAAAAAAAAAACCTCCAAAATGCCACTGTTGGTTCTGGGGTCTGGGTCCATCCTGGGCACACTGAGAGGGACCCGGAGATACATGGGGACATGGGGGCCAGAGGAGGCTCATATGATGGACTTGTTTGGGGAGGGGACTTTGGGACTACTGGGCCAGGGGGGTTCATGTCAGGGGCTTCTCCGGGGGATACATGACGACACTGAGTTTCCCAGTTTTCTTCAAAATACTGGTTTTGGAGAAACCCAGGGTTTTCTCCAAAGGGGACATGGTGATCTCAGGCACACTGGGGCACAGGCAGGACTCATGTCAGGAGCCGCTCCATGGGAGAGGACATGGGGACACTGGGGACAGTGAGGGAGGTGGCTCATGTTGGGGGCTTCCCTGGGCAGAGACATGGGGACCCCGGGACACTGGGGCCAAGGGGGGCTACCATCAGGGGTTTCTCCAGGGCTGGACATGGGAACTCTGGGGACTTTGGGGACACTGGACCACAGCAGAGGCTCACACAAGGGGTTTCTCCACAGGCAGGGATACGGGAACACTGGGGAGGTTCATGTTAGGGGCTTTTCTAGGAGGAACATGGGCACACTTGAGGCACTGGGCACACTGGGGCACAAGAGGGGCTCATATCAGGGGTTTCACTGGGGTGGGACATGGGGACACTGGGGCAAAGGGGAGGGCTCACATCAGGGGCTTCTCCAGGCGGCTGCCAGCTGAGCCCACAATCTCCCCCAGGGTGCAGAATGCCCGGCCCAGGAAATCCTGCAGAATCGGGAAAATCAGGTGTCACCAGATGGATGCCCATCCCAGGGAGGCCAGGGGAGCAGGGCTGATCCTGCACTTACATGCTTGGAGAGGTCAGGGGTCTTGGAGTCCACATCATACCTGGGGGCGGAGGGGACATGTGGGCATGGAACGGGAAGCAGGAGCCTTGGATGGGACAGGGAGGAAGACAAGGATGGGATGGGAAGGGGACAGGGAGGGGCAGGGATGGGATGAGAGAGGGATGGGACATAAATAGGAATGGATTAGGTATGGGGACAGGATGGGATGGGATGGGATGGGATGGGATGGGATGGGATGGGATGGGATGGGATGGGATGGGATGGGATAAAGAATAAAAACCGGATGGGACAAGGATGGCTACAGGGACAGGATGGGATGGGATAGAGACATAATGGGATGGACAGGAATGGGATGGGGATAGGGACAGGATGGGAGAGAATGGAGACTGGGTACGATAGGGATGACAATGGGATGGGACAAGGATGGGGACATGGATGTGAACAAGGGTGGTGATGGTCCAGGAATAGGGACAGAACAGGGACGGGGACAAGGGAGGGGCTGTGCCAGGGTGGCCAGGGAGTGACTCTGGGGGACAGGGGGGTGACACTGGGGTCACAGGGGCTACTCACAGGTCAAAGCGCAGGTTCTGCCGCTCCTCGAAGCAATAATCAAGGACAAACTTGTGCAGGAAGTCAGGATTCAGGGAATTGTCGATGACCTCGGTCCGGCCAAACTGGGGAATGTGGGGACAGCAGGGATAACGGGGTGACAGGAAAACATGGGATGGGGACAGTGACATGGGGATGTGATGATATGGACACAGGGACATGGGGACATAGGGATGGGAACATGGGAATACAGGACATGGGAACACAAGAACATGGGCATGGGAGGATGGGGATACAGAGATATGGGAACACAGACACAGAGACATGGGCATGTGGGGACATGGCAATGTGGTGATGTGGGCACAACGGTATGGGGACATGGAGAGGCAGAGATATGGGGGCATAGGGATGGAAATATGAGGACATAGGAACACAGGAAAATGGGGGCATGGGAAGGAGGGTGGGGACATGGGCATGGAGGCAGTGGGACATAAGAATGTGGACATGGAGACATACAGATAACGGGACACAGTGACATGGAGACACAAGGACATGAGAACATGTGGACATGGAGTTGGAGATGTGAGAATATGAGGATATGGGGACACAGCAACATGGGGACACAGCAACATGAGAACATGTGGGCATGAGATTGGGGACACATGTGGGCGGAGGAGGAGACAGGGCAAGGGTGGGCAGCAGCTGAGCAGGCACGTGTGGGGACACGCGTGGGAAAGGGGAGGGCAGGGGCGGAGAGGGCCCAGGTGCCGCTTTGTGCCGCAAGGCCACCCCCACTCCCCGCTCATTACCCCACAATTAACACCCTGTAATTTACAAGAGCCAGGCCTGGCTGTGTGCCGACAGCAGATTGTCTGGCTTCTCAGAACCTCAACATGCTCCCCAGACCCCCAGGATGCTGGGTGGCAGATCGCTCTGCCCCCGGGCACTGACTGGATGGCTGCTGCATCCCAGAATGCTCATGTTCCGGGTGCGCAACCCGAAGACGCTGATTGCTCACTGGTGACTGGCTAATTGGTTGGCACTCCAACACCCTGATTGGCCAGTTGGCCAACACCCCAATATACTCATTGGTCAGCCCCACAATGTGCCAATTGGGCAGAATTTGACTTGCTGATTGGTCACCTGCCCAGCACCCCAACACCCTGATTGGCCAGTTGGCCATCACCCCAATATGCTGATAGGCCAGAATCTTACATGCTGGTTGGCTGGTTGGCTGCCATTGACATGCTGATGACATGCTAGCACC
This sequence comes from Erithacus rubecula, assembly GCF_903797595.1. Taxonomy (NCBI): domain Eukaryota; kingdom Metazoa; phylum Chordata; class Aves; order Passeriformes; family Muscicapidae; genus Erithacus; species Erithacus rubecula. The sequence goes on from NC_136678.1 coordinate 50,151, forward strand.
CCAACATTCTGATTGGCTGACTAAGTGCACCCTAATATGCCAATTGGCCAACTGAGCACAGCCAAACATGCTAATTGGCTGCTCCCCACCAATTGGGTCACTCACCTCTCGCCATTGGTGGCTGCCAGGGCACTGCGTGTACAGCACACAGACTGCAGGGGAAGGGGTCAGGGGGGGCGGGTACCCTCAGAGACTCCCCAAAACACCCCAGAGACCCCCAGAAATCTTAGACACACCAACATTCCCAGAAACTCCCAAAACTTCCCAGAGACCTACCAAAACACCTGAGATTCCCCCAATACCCCCAAGACCCCTCAAGATCCCCCAGACACCCCCAAAATACCTCAGACGCTCCCCGAATCCCCCAGAGCCTGCCAAAACCCCCAAAGACCACTCGAAACCTCAAGGAATCACAACACTCCCCAGAGCTCCCAACACCCCCAGAACCCTCCAAAATGTCCTTGAGACCCCAAAAGCTCACAGAACCACAACAATCCTGGAGACCACAACACTCCCCAGAGACACTGACACTCCCACAGACTCCCCAAAACCCCCAGATACCCCCAAAATACCTCAGAGCCGCTCCCCCCCAACCCCCCAGAAACCACCAAACCCCCCAGAGAGATAAACATCCCCTGAGCCCACAACACCTTCCAGAAACCCCAAGCCCCTGAGAGCACCTAAGAGCCAAAACATCCCCAGAGACCATAAACCACACCCCATCTCCCCTGCCCCACTCACGTGGGTCTGACTTGGAGAAAGTGTCCTTGTCCAGGAGCTCCCTGGGGGGGAAGGGGGGAATGAATGTGAGTGTGAGTGTGCATTCATGTGTGTACACGTGTGTGTGTCTGTGTGTGTGCATGTATGTGTGTGTGTGTATGTGTGTGCGTGTGCAGGTATGTGTATGTGTGTGCGTGTGCATGTGTGTGTGTGCGTGTGCATGTGTGTGTGTGCGTGTGTGTGTGTGCATGTATGTGTGTGTGCGCGCGTATGTGTGTGTGTATGTGTGTGTGTGTGTGCGTATGTGTGTGCGCGCGTATGTGTGTGCGTGTGTATGTGTGTGAATGTGCATGTATGCGTGTGCGCGCGTATGTGTGCGTGCGTGTGCATGCATGTGTGTGCGTGTGTATGTGTGTGTGTGCATGTGCATGTGTGTGTGTGTATGTGCGTGTCTGTGAAAGTGAGTGTGAGCACCTGGCTGTGCCTGTGACTGTGAGTACTCCTAATATAGTCAGATGTGCCCCAGAACAGACATTGAGGTGGACAGCTATATGTTGAGTCGTAGCCAGTTGTGCGGCAGGGCGTGTGGTAGGGTGTGCACAGCCAGATGTGCCCCAGGACATGGATTAGAGTGCAAAACATGTCTGACACACGTTGGGGGGCCATGCACTGGGGGGCTCAACCATGTGTCAGGGTGCACAGCAGGGTGTTGGTGAGCACAGCAGGTGTTGGTGAGCATGGTTGGGTGTTTGGGTGTGCTGTCAGATGTGCCCTACAACACATGCTGGGGTGCACAGACACACCTGCACACATTAGAGTGCCATGTGTCAGGAGCACAACTATGTGTCAGGACACCAAAGAAACACCTCACGTTTCAGATGGAGGGTACAGGGGGCTGCAGGGTGGGTAGGGGTTATAGGGGATGTAGATTGTGGAGTGAGGCCCGCGGATTCAGGAATTTCAGGGTGGGCAAGGGATACAGGGGATGCAGGGGATACAGGTCCAACCTGACACCCTTGCATCCCCAGAATCCACCAAACCTCACCTCCTTTCACCCCCTGTATCCCCAAATGCCCCCTCTGCGTCTCCCACTCCCCTCAGTGCCCCACACCCTCAGCACCCTTGGCTCACCCAGTGCCCCTCCATCCCCTCCATCCCCATCCCCAGACTCAACACTCCCCATGCTGCCCATGGCCCCTCAGTGCCTCCCAGGACATTCCAACGTCTCCTAGTGAATCCCAGTGCCTTCTAGTGCATTTCAATGCCTCCAATGGCAGCTGCCTTGCTCCCCAGTGCTTACCAGTGCCTCCAGGGGCTCTACAATGCCGATTGCTCCCCGTTCCCTAGTGTCTCCTGCTGCCTTCCAGGGCAATAGATCCCAACAATTCACACCACCAACTGCTCCCACTTTCGGATGGATTCCAGTGACCCCCAGTGCATCCCAGGGGATCTCAGTGCATCACAGTGCACCCCAACACCCTTCGACGCCAGCTACTGTGGCATTCCAGTGACTCCCAACGCCTCCCTGTCAATCTCATTGCGTTCCAGTGCAAGTCAGTGCCCTACAACACCAGCTGCTCCCAACTCTCCAATGCCTCCCGGCACATCCAAGGGATCTCAGTGCCCCCCAGCACCCTCCAACGCCTCTCCCCAGTGCTTCCCAGTGCCTCTTTGTGCATCCCAGCATCCTCCAACGGCAGCTACCCTACACTACAGTGTAACCCAGTGCCTCCCCGCGCCCCCGCCGCCCGGTGCCGGCTCTCGCCGCGACCCCGCTACCTGCAGGACACCGTGAGCTCCACGCGAGTGGCCGGAACGGGACCGGGGCTGGTGCCCGGTTCCGAGGCGCCCTGGCCTGCCATGCCCCGGGCTCCGCTGCTGTCCCGACACGGACACCGGCACCGGCACCGCGATCGCGATCGGGATCGGCTCCGCCCTGGGCACAGCCCGGGTCTCCCAGCACTGGCTCTGGTTGCACACCGACGACTGGCCCGGAGTCTTCTTCGGTACCACCCGCCGGGAGACTGGGACCGCCCTTGGCACCGCCCGGGGCTCAGGGCACCGGCCCCTGCCGCGCACTGACGTCTTCTTTGGGACCGCCCACGGGGTGACCAAGACCGCCCCTGGTACCGCCCCCGGGATCGCCCCCGGAGCCCCCTCCTCTTCCCGGTGCCGCCACGGACACCCAATACTGCCCTCCCGGGATCGCTACGGAATTTTCGGGATCACCCCCAGTTTCCTGGGATCTACCCTCGCACCGCCTCAGGGCCTGCTTCCAACTCTCCGATACCACCAGGGCCCGCGAGACCGCTCCAGATCCGCCTCGGAATCGCCCCCAGATCTCCGGGATAGCCCGAGAGCCGCCTCCATAGTCCGGTTCTCCCCTGGAAGCCCGGTACTGTCCCCGGGGTCGACCCCAGATTCCCGGGATCGCTCCTGGATCAACGCCAAATCCCTAGTAGCTTCCTTGACCGCCAGCACCTCCCCCGTATCTCCCGCGGGGCCGCCTCCCCATTCCCGGTACCGCCCCAGACCCCCGGTACTGTCCCCGGGATAGCTCTTAGATCCCCGGCGTCAACCCCACGTCCTCGGCATCACCCTCAGACGTCTGGTGCCGCCCCCTGCATTACCCCCAGTACCGCCTCCCCATTCCCAGTGCCCCAGAGCGGGTACTACGAATCAGACCCAGGATCGCCCCGAGACACCGCTACTGCCCTGGGATCGCCCCCGAGGCTGCCTCCAGACCACGGTACACCACGGACCATTGCTACCGCCGCCGAGATCACCCTCAGACCGGACCCCCGGTGCTCCCTTCCCCAGTAACTCCAGCACCCCCCCAATACTCCTAGTGCCCTCCCTGTGCCATGGTGACACTCTCAATACTACCCACTCCCCAGGATGAGCCCCCAATCCCCCTTATTCCCTCTTAATCAGAATTTACCCAATAACCCCACAGCCCCACCAACTGCACACGCAGAGTCCCCAGGTCCTCTGCTATCCTCCCAGTAGCTCCCAGTATCACCCCTGAACCATTCCTGGTAAACCTAGCAGCTCCCAGTACTGTCCCAGGTCCTGCACTGGGAGCTGGGGAATGGCATCAAGGGCCAGAGCAGACACCCATTGCTGGGGTGGTTGCCCAGTGCCAGGGTGGAACCCAGTGTGTGCTGGCATGAGGATCCTACTGCCAGGTTGGGGGTCCCCAGTGCTGTGTGGGGAGTCCACTCTGGGTGACGGCACCAGCCCTCACTTTCCACTCAAAGCTCAGTGATCCAGTGGGTTCATGGTGGGAGGACACTGGGGTGTTCCAGGAAACTCTTGAGAACACACAGACACAACATAGTAGAGGTAAATTTGGGTCTCTGGCACCCACTCTGCACCCCCAGGAACTGGGGCCACTGGCAGCTCCATGTCCCCAGAGAGAGACACCCACCCTTTCAATGGCACCCACAAACCCCTTCTGGAGGGGGCTCACAACCTCCCAGACTCCCACCATGCCAAAGACAACTCCCCCACCTCCCCCTAAAACTGCCACTCAGGGTGGGGAAGCCACCACATCCAACCTCTTTTATTACAAACGAGCAGTACAATTTGGAGGGAGGGCACCCCACATCCCTACCCTGAGGGATACGCCTTGATGATCTTGACATCGTCTAGGGGTCGGTCCTGGGAGTTGGTCTCCACCATGGCTAGGCGCCCCAGCACCCCCATGCCTTGGCACACTCTCCCAAAAATGCTGTGCTTCCCATCCAACCACTGTGCTGGGCCCAGTGTCAGGAAAAACTGGCTTCCATTGGTGTCTGGCCCTGCATTGGCCATTGCCAGGATCCCGGCACCTGTGAGACATGGGAACGTGTCACCTCATGGATAGGGATATAGGGGACATGCCACCCCACAGCCATGGTTCCAGCATGATGGGGGGTCACATCATCTCAGAGGGGATGTTGTCTCATGGCCAAGATCCTGATATCATGGGAAACATGTCACCCCAAGATTGGGATCCTGGAGGGCATCATCCTATGGCTGTGATCCTTAGGACATGTCACTCCATGCCAGGCTCCTGGGGAATCTGTCACCTGATGGAGGGGGTCGTAGTAGATACCAGTAACAACTTGCTCCCATTGGTGTTCAGCCCCATACTGGCCACCACCAGGATCCCAGTGCCTGCAGGACTTAGGCCAAGGGTCCAGGCACCCTGAGAGATATGCCATGCTATCGCCAGGGTTTTGGCAGACGTGCCACTCCAGGGGGACAGTGCCACTCCAGTGTCCTGGGGGACATGAAGGACATGCCACCCCACGGATGGGGTCTCAGGGACACGTCATCCCATGGCTGAGGTCCTGGTGTCATGGGGAAAATGTCACCCAATGGAGAGGTCTTAGGGGACATGAGGAAGAATTGGTTCCTGTTGGTGTCCAGCCCCATATTGCCCATCACCAGGATCCTGATGTCTCTGGGACACAAGGACACATTATACCAGGAATAGGGAAACAGAGGACAGGGCATCCCATGGCAAAGCTCCTGGGGGTCATATTACTCCATGGATAGAGTTTTGGGGGACACAGAGAAGTTGTCACCCTATAGACGGGGTCTTGGGGGACAGGGGAGATATGCCACCTCATGGCCAAGGCCCTGGAGGACATACCCCAGGACCAGCCTCCTTAAGACATGTCACTCCATGACAGGAGTCCCAGGAGTCATGTCACCCCATAGATGAGGATACAGGGGACATGCCATCCCACAGGTGTGTTCTCAGGGGTCATGCCCCCTATAGGTGGGGGCAGATGCCCCTCCAGTGTTCTCCCAGTGCTGGCTCCGCTCACCAGTGAACTTCAGGTCAGGGTGCAGCTCATCCTCAAACTGTTTCCCGTAGATGGAGGCACCACCACGGCCTGCAGGGGCATTGGGGGGTCAGCAGGAACCCCTGGCACCAGGGAGGGTCCCAGGGATATTTCAGAGGCCTGCACTCACCAGTACCCGTGGGGTCTCCTCCCTGCACCATGAAATCCTTGATGATGCGGTGGAACTTGGTGCCATTGTAGTACCCACGGCGGCTCAGCTCAGCAAAGTTCTTGCAGGTGCGGGGAGCATGTTGCCAGTACAGTTCCAGCACAAGTGGGCCCATCCTGGGAATGGGAATACAGGGAGGGAATGGGAATGGGAATGGCACCAGAAATGGAGAACAAAAATGGAAATGGAAACACAGGGAGGGAGTGGGAATGGGAAAGGCACCAGGAATGGAGAACAGAAATGGAAATGGGAAAAAGAAATGGGGCCATCCCAAAGTGATACCCACATCCCCAGCTTCAGGCCAAAGCCAGGGTTGTGTTGCCAGTGCAGCTCCAGCACCAGCAGGCCCATTCTGTGAAGGGGAACAGCAGGAATGGAAACAGGAACAGTATTAAGAATGGGAATTGGAGACAGGGTCATCACACTGTGCCTCCCACACCAGTTTTCAGACCAAAGCTAGGACAGACAAAACCAGTACAGCTCCAGCAACAGAGGGCACATTCTGAGAATGGGAAAACCAGGAACAGAAACGGCACTGGGAATGGGGAACAGCACCAGGAATGGAAGCAGAAGATGGGGTCACCTCGTTGTGAGCTCCCTACAAAGTCAATTCTTGCAGCTGCAGGGCAGGGTGACCCCCAACTCCAGTTTCAGACCAAAGTCAGGGGGCTGTGCTGTTAGTACAGCTCCAGCACCAGCAGGTCCAGTGGGAATACTGGGAATGGGAATAGGAATGGCACCAGGAAACACATCAACGTGACCCCAAACCTGCATCCCCCAGGATCAGTCAGGGACCACAGGAGTAAGAGGGGATGGAGTGCAATGGGGGCTGCAGGTACTCGAGGATAATGAAACCCCAGGAGGACATGAATGGCTCTTGGTACTAGGGAAAATAACCAGGGCTGGCTGGTTCTGTGCAGTATAGGGAGACACTGGGAGACACTGGGGCTAATGGGGCACCACAGGGTCACCAGGATCTGCTGGTACCGAGTGGCCTGGGGATTACAAATACCATGGGGGACACCGCGGGGGAGAGGGGGAGGGGGGGTGGTGAATACAGGGGCTATCTAGTACCGGAAAGGAAACCAGGACTGGTTGACACCGGGGGATAACGGAGACATTGGGAGCTTCTTAGCACCTGTGAAGTTCAGGGTCTGCCCGATACCGGGGGCTCTCGGACACCAGGGACTTATGAAAACCGAGACCGCATGGAAGCCGGAGGGTACGGAGCGGACACCGATTTATCCCCAGCGCCGCGGAAGGGGCCGGGACCGGGGGTGGGCGGGTCCTCCCGTGCCGGTACCGGCACCGGCACCGGCACGAAGACTTGCCCCTTACGTGGTCTCCATGGAAACGGTGGGCGGCTGCCAGGAATCGGGCGGGACTGCGGCCATGCTGCGGCGGCACCGGTGGCGGAAAGACTCTCAGGTGCCGCGCTTCCGGGCACGCCCCCACCGCTGGAGGCGGGGCGCGGGGGAGCGGGGAAGCCAATCAGTGAAGCGGAAGGCGAGGAGAGATGCGAATCAGAGTGGAAATTTAAAGGACGCGGACCAATCGGAACCCGGGGCGGATGCGCCGCGATTGAGCCGCAAGGGGGAGGAGGCATTCGAACGATACCACGCCCCTTTATCTAGGTCACGCCTCCTCGGCGCGCGCGACGAGCGGGAGCCGGGGGCGGTGAGGTGGGGGGAGACAGGGAGGACAAGGGGCAGACCGGGACCCCCGGGTAGACGAGAAGCCTGCGGGGAGGTCGGGGCGGAGCGCGGGGTAAACCACCCCATGCGATGATGTGGGGCCGGGGTGAGGGGCTAGAACCCCCCCAATAGGGGCTGAGGAACCCCAGGCTGTGAGGCCTGAACTCCCGGTATAGACTGGGACCTTCTCAATATGGAGCTGGGGTCACCAAGGGATTGGGGTGCGGGGCTGGGACTCGTCGATGGGACTGGAACCCTCTTAGTCTGGAGCTGGGACCCCTCAATGTGGGACTGGGAGGCCCAAAAGTGGGAATGGGACTTCAAGGATCGGGGTTTGGGGCTGAGACCCCCTCCCGCGTGGGGGCTGGGAGGCCTAGGAATGTGGATGGGACCCCCTCGAAATCGGGATGCAGGACTGGGACCCTTCAGTATGGGGCTGGGGTTCCCAAGAGATTGGGATGAACGGTTGGGACGCCTAGGTACGGGAACGGGGTCCCCTAATGTGGGGCTGGGCGTCCACCGGGATCGAGGTGTGGGACTGGGGCCCCAGGCTGTAGGGCTGTGACCCTCCCGGGGATCAAAATGTGGGGCTAGGGACCTCCCGGGGTCGGGGTGTGGGGCAGAGACCCTCTGCTGGAGGGTCTGGGACAGAGGATGGGTGTGGGACAGGGGTTCCCCTGGGTGTGGAGCTACGACCTCCAGCGGGGTTGGACTCCCTCAGTGTTGGGCTGGGGTCCCCCGACAGGGGCTGGGGACCACCATTGTGGCACAGGGTTCAGGGTGCAGAGCTGGGACCTCCCATTGTGGCACTGAGGACACTCCGGGCGGGGTCGCCGGTGTCACCCCCGTCTGCTGGCGCCAGCGGAGCTGTCCCTGTTCCCATCCCGGTGGCACCGAGCCCGGCGGCGCCTGGCACCGGTCGCGTCAGCCGCGCGCTGGCCGGTGCCACCAGGCCCCCGCGGGGAGTTGGGGACACGGGGCGGGTAGGGGCACGGGTGGGGGACCCCGATGGGGTCGGTGGTGAACCCCCAGCTCCCGCAGGTGGCCCCGGTGCCCCGAGGCGATGGCCGAGGACCGAGGTACGGCAGCGCCAGTGCTGCGTGTCCCCCGTGTTTCCCCTCTGCGGCAGGGGGGGGCGGGGCTCACCCCCAGTGTTCCCCCAGATGTTCGATTTGTCACCGAGGAGAGCTTCGACTTCGGCGTGCTATCCCCATCTGACAGGTATCGTGGGGGGGTAGTGGGGACAGGGCACCCTGTGGATGGGAACAGGGGGAACAGGGCACCTTATAGGTGGAGACAAGGGTAATAGGATGGGACATGGAGGACAGGGGGAGATGGCACTTCTTTGTCAGTGTTCTAGGGGACATGTCACCCCATGGATGGGGTTATGGGGGGATGTAGCAACTCATGGTTGGGGTTCTGGGGGCCACGAGGGACATCGCATCCCAAAGATGGGGTCCTAGGGGACATGTCACCCCATGATCAGAGGCCTGGGTGCCCTGTAGACATGCCCCATTGAGGATGAAGTCCTTCTTGGCTGCGGCGTTGTGGTCTGACATCACCTTCCCCACACCCTCACCCCCCTGCCCTGTCTGCAGCCAGGAGGAAGAGGAGGCTGAGGATAGCCCAAGCAGGGATTGCCGGCACGGGGACGGCAACGGGCGCTGGAGTCCGCTGCGCGGGGCCCGTCTGGAAGAGATGGTGCGGGAGGCCACGCGTCTGGCAGCACAGTTGGAGGGGTGCCACCTGCCTCCTCCCGACCCCGGAGATCCCCCAGGACCTGCCGCCACGCCCCCCGGCACCCCCCGCAGCCCCCGCCGCCAGACCTTCGTGGTGAAGGACAGTCCGGTGCGGGCGCTCCTGCCCATAGTGGAGTCGCGGGGACCTGCCTCCATCCCCCATCTCCCCGCCAAGCCCCAGGGGGCCTCTGCTGCCACCAGTGTCCCCAGGGTAGGTGAGACCTGGGAGTAGGGGTCCCACTGTAGCTGTGTCCCACTCGGGCTGAACGCCCAGTTCCCCGCCTCCCCAAACCTGTCATAGATTGGGGGAGTGAGTGCTCCCTTGTTTCCAAGGGACACTGTAAACCCCCGCCCCACCAGCCCTCTGGGTGGGGAGCACTCACTGTGATGTCTCCCCCTCTTTTTTCAGGCTTCCCCCAGCCGTAATTCCACAGCAGTGGCGAAAGGACCCTCCGGAGGCAGGAGGCTCCCCCCCAGCCGCGTGGGCCTCCCCCGTCTGTGCCCTCCCCAGGGGCAGGAGGCTGGTGCCCGGGGCAGGTTAGAGCCCCCCCGGGGCGGGGCAGCAGGTAGTGATGGCAAGGGGACAGGGACACCATGGCCATGGGTGTTCCTGGGCCATACCCCAACTCTCCCTCTCTCTCCAGGCCAGCCTAAGGCAAGGGGGGGCACAGTCTCCTGTGCCGCCCACACCCGCCAGCCCCACGCCAGGACCACCACCAGCCCTGTCCCCTCTGTCTGTTCCCCGGCACCCACTGCCCTCCCCAAGGTGTCCCCTCGGACTCCACCAGCGGGTGGGAGGACCCCCATCCCCAGAGGTAAGGATGTAGAGGGGATGGGGGGAGGCACAAGGGATGCCCCTTGTCCCGTGCCTCAGTTTCCCTATGGCTTCTCTCTGTTTTGCAGGACCAGGGGCAGCACGGGCACTCCCCCTAACTGCTGCCTCAGGGTGCAAACCAGGGTCCCCCCCTGCCCGCCTGCGGCCCCCTCGCAAGACGGCGGTGAGCAGCACCCCGAGGTGACATCCCCCAAACCATTCCACACCCACCCAGAGGCCCTGGGGGCACCCCAGACTCCACCTGGGGTACCTAGGCTAGGGGGGAGCAAAGCCAAGGCCATCCCACAGATGAGCTGAGGCATCCACAGTATTTTGGAAGGAGGCAGGCAGCGCCAGGGGCCCCCAGGAAGCACCAAGGCACCCCTTGAGTTGTCATGTTGCAGGGCAGAACTGGAACCCCCAGGGACCAGCTGAGGTTGGGGTGGCAGAGCCACCCAGGGATGAGCTGAGGCACTCATTGGATTTTGCTTTAATTACAAAAGGTCCCATCAACAGTAGGAAATCCCCAATGTCCCCCTAACACCCAGTTCCTCACCCCCCAACACCCATCCCTGGGTTCCCCCACCTGAGTCTCACTGCTGGGCAGGGTGGGCCCCAGACATCCCTTTAACCCCCAATTGATCCCCCTCCACATGCTCCCCTACCTGGGGGAGCTGGCACTATGGGACAGGTGGCACCTTTGGGGGGGGTTGGCACCTTGGGGGGCCAGGGGTCGGCACAATGGGGGAAGCTAGTTGTAAATTCCTTTTTTTGTATTTTCATGTATTTTTTAAATAAAACACTCTACTGGGCAAAGGGGCCGGGGCTGATCATGGGGGCGAGGGGGTAACAGAAGCACCCTGTGCCACCCCCACAAGGTGTCAATCCCTACAAGGATACAAAGTGCACTAGGAGAGTGTTGCTCTCTGCCCCTTCCTGACGTCCTCCCAGTCCTTGTGCCCCCCTAGTCCTGGTGTGTCGTCCCACCCGCCTTCCTGGTGCCCACCCTGTCCTGGTGTCCCTGTCACAGTGGGTGGGCTGCCCGCTGGATGGGTCCCCATTAGATCGAGGTCTCGTCACTCCTGGTGGGGGGAATGGACAGATGTGGGGGAGGGGATGGATACAAAGTGGAGGGTGGGGGGAATAAAAAACAAGACAGACAAATGCATGATGGGGGAGGTGGGTACCAGGGTGCCCTCTGTGGCCCCCAGCATCCAGCGCCCACCTGTGGGGGGAGATGGAGGGTTGGGGGTTGGGGGGAGGCCCCCAGCCCCCTTGGGTTAATGGAGAAAATTGAAAAACAGAAATCTGGGGGATAGAGGGAGAGAAAAGAGTAGGGTTAGTGCTGCCATGCCAGCTCTGCCCTGGGTACCTGTGGGTGGTCAGAGGGTACCCAGTGCACACCCCAGCACTCACTGAGCACCTCAACATCCAGTAGGTGTCACAACAGGCATTCCAACACCCAGTGTTGGGGTGGTCAGCAGGCACCTTTGGACAGTCAATGGGCACCCAAACTAGTGGGCACTGTTAGACCCAACGGGCACCCAGTGGTCAATGGACACTCATGAACAGTTAATACGCACCCAGTGAGTGATGTTAGACCTGATGGGCCACCAATGGACACCCCAACACTCAATGGGTGACCCAATGGTCAGTGAGCACCCAACAGGTGCTGTTAGACCTGATGGGCACCTACTGTGCACCCAGAGGCCATTAGACACCCAGTGAACAGTCAGTGAGCACCGAATGGATACATAATGGTCAATGGATGTACAATGGACATCCAGTGGTCAATGGGCACTCAGGGACAGTCAATTGGCATCCATTGGGTGCAGTTAGACCTGATGGACACCCAGTGAGTATTTGATGGGCATCCAATGGATATTCAGTGAGTACCCCAACACTCAGTGGGCATCTAGTAGGCACCCAACAGCCACCCTTGAAACCCATGTGTACCCAAGAGGAATCCAGGCATCAAATGGTCACCTGTTGGTTACTCTGGCACTCTATGGACACCTGACAAACACCCTTACACCTGGTGGGCACCCAATGGACACCCTAGCACCCAATGAGTGCCCAAATTGACTGCTTGGACCTGTTGAGCACCCAAGAAATAACACTGGCACCTGATGGGCATCCAAAGGCCACCTGTTGGGCACCTTGGCACTCCATGGACATCCAGAGGGAACCCTGGAATCTCATGGATACCTGACAGGTAATGTTACACCCAATGGGTGTCCAGTTAGTACTGTGGCATCTGATGGGTACACAACAAGCAGTGTTGGAGCCAATGGGTGCCCAATGGGCACCTGAGAGAAACCTTGGCACCAAATGAGAGTGCAACAGGAACCTTGGCACCCTTGCCATCCTTGCACCTGATAGGCACCGAAAGGGCACCCAACAAGCTGTGTTTGACTGCTTGTCCAGCCAACAGGAATCCTGGCATCCCAAGGGCATCCTCCAACCCAATGGGTGCCCAAAGGGAACCCTGGCACCCAAAGAACTCCCAAAGCACCCCTCAGATGTGGTGGACACTCACTCAGAGCCAGAGGAGTCCTCGTCAGCAGTGCCCGTGTGGATGCTCATGGCAATGGGGGTGAGGCCACTGAGCTGCTCCTGGAGGCTCTGCCGAGGCCGGGAGACTGGGGGGAGCCCCCCATCGCTGCCAGAGGAGGCAGCCGTGCAAGCAGGAGGCGGTGGGGGTGGCCCAGGGCGCTGGGCACTGCTGCGCTCACTGATGGGGGGCAGGCACTTTTTCTTCAGGATACCTGCAGGGGCAGCATCACCCATGGGTGGGGAAGTCAGATTTGGAGTGCCCACCCCTGCCATGGCAGCCCGTACCTTTGTGGGGGTGGGGCAGGGGCAGCAGCAGGGGGTCCCTGGGGAGTGCCTCGCCGTTGTGCCGCAGGGGGTCGCCCCAAGGGTGTCCCTGACCCCCTGCTGGCTGTACTTGGAGCCCCTCACTACCTCCTGGTCCCTTGCTCTCGCTCCCTTTCGTCACACACTCACCTGGCCAGTATGGGCACCCCGGGGGCACCAGGGAGTCACCTGTGGGGAAAGAAGGAAGCTGGGACAGGCAGGACCAAGGGACCGGGGACCCCCCACATCCTCACTGGGTGCCCCATTAGCACATAGTGTGAGGGATGTACCCAAACCCATTTTGTCAGTCCCATCCACACCCCAGACTAGACAAAGGGCCATCCTTCCTCCTGAGTGCCCCCATCAGCACTTCTGACTGCATGAGCAACACCCCAAACCTTTTAGGTGTCCCACATCACCACCCCAGACTGAACAAGGGACCCTCTCCCCCATACCCACTATTTGTCTCAATCAGAACTCCAGGCTGGACAAGGCATTCCTTGTCCACTGTGTGCCTCCTGCAGCACGACCCAGTCAAGATGAGGGACTGATGCCCTTCCCATCATGGCCCAAATCCATTCAATGGCCCCATCACCACTCCAGACTGGAAGAGGGACCCCTATCCCCACCAGATGCTCCCTACTGGCATCCTGGATAAGGCAAGGGATCTCCTCCAATCCACTGGGTGCTCCCCAATCAGCACCCAGCCAGGTCGAAGGTTCCTCCATCCCTGGTGTCCCCTGGGGGTGTTACCAGGGTTGGGGGGACCCGGGGAAACTCCAGGCAGGGGGTCCCAGTCACAGGGGCCCTTGTCCTCGCTGTCAGAGGAATGTGTGGAGCCATAGGAGCCACTCGGGTCATCCAGGGACAGGTCGCTGTCTGAGTCCGTGTCGTGCTCTGGGGGGTCATGGGTCAGAGGGTGCTCTGAGACACCTCCTGGCCCCTGGGCCGAGGCTGGGTGCCCTTGCCCTGTGGGTGAGGCCATACCCTCGGGCTGGTCCTGGGCATCAAGGAAGAGACCCCCAGGCTCAGGCAGTTGCACCGGCACTGGCCCCGGGCTGCCTGCTAGCCCTGAATCCTCCCTGTGGGGACACAATACTTATCAGCACCTGACACCAACTCATGAGTACCTACTCTCCACTGTCACCCACTGACTGACACCAACTCACTGACACCCAACACCCACTGACAGCCCATTATCCACTGACACCCACCACCCTGATATCCATCACCCACACCTACCCCTGCCACTCCCTCAACCTCCCACTCTGCCACCACCCCACCACATCACCACTCCATCTGCATACCACCATGCCACTGCCCCACCACCCAGCCACACCAACACCTTCACAAACATGTCACCCCACCACCCACCATCCTGCATCCCAGTACCCCCATGCCGTGCCATTCTGCCACCCCACCATCCCACCACTCAACCAGCCTAGCACCCTGCTACCCCACCATCCCGCCACCATTCCATCTTGTCATCCCAGTGCCCACACCAGCCCAGAACCCCATAAAAACCTAGATCCCAGCCCCTGCTGTGCCCAGTACCGCCGCACAAAGGGGATGTAGCTGTGGTGGCTCTTGCCCGAGCGCGCAGTGCTGTGCAGAGACCCCAAGGACCCACCACCTGGAGGGGGAAACAGCCGCCCTGCCACGTATGTGCTGTCCCTGCCATAGGCCTGCCAAGGGCACAGGGATGTCATAGCCATGGCACAGGTTGCCCTTTGCTACCAGCACCCCCCATGTCCCCTGGCACTCACAGGGGTCAGGGTGGCCTTCGTGGCCAGCGGTGGGTGGTGGCAGCAGGTGCAGCTCAGGCGGAAGCTCCTCCGCACCTCCTTGCTCAGCACCACACAGGACAGGAAGATAAGGGGGCCCTGGGCAGAGAGGGGGCAGAGGGGACAAGGAAGGGTGTGTACAGCCTGGGAGGATCCCAGCAGCATCCCTACAGGTCAAGGGGTCACCATCCAGATTAGGTGCATCCCATTGGCACCTCAAAGAAAATGAAAACCCACTAGGTGCCCCCCCCCAGATATATCAGACAGGGTGAGGTGCCCCCATACACACTGGGTACCTCCCATTAATGCTCCGGATATAGCAAAGGACCCCCTCTGTGCCCACTGGGTGCCCCACAAATAGATGTGGGACTCTGGAGGTCCCAAAGGTGTGATGTTCAGGGGGCTCTGGGGTTTCTGGGAGTCCCAGGAGTAGTGGTCACTGGGATCCCAGGGGTGAATGAAGGCTTTGGGATTCTGGAGTCTTTGGTGGGCCCAAGGTCCCAGGGCTGTGTTTTGGGGGTCCCAGGGCTGGGGTATCTGGTGGTCCCCACTGACCTGGAGGCAGTTGGAGGCGGCGAACAGGTAGTGACAGAGCAACGTGTCACTGTTGACTGAGAGCAGGGCCAGAAGCCAGGCCAGGCTGGGCACGGCCAGCAGGACTGCAGCTGTGCGCACCCCAGACCTGGGCACCCCAATGGCACCCCAATGATATCCCATGCCACAGCCCTCTGTACTTCTGCCCCCCGCGGTTGCCCCAGCCCTTTATGGCTCCTTCCCACCCCAGATACCCCAACCCCCACCTAACCCACTCTGCTACCATGGTTGCTCCAGCTCCCTGAGCTCCCCTGTTCCCCATTGGCCCATCGCAACCCCAGCCCCCTGTACCCCTTGCCCCTCTACCTCCCCATGGGTGCTCTGAGCCCCTCTGTCCCCCTAGATACCCCAATCTCCCCTGACCTCCTCAACCCGCCATGGGTGCCTCTGCCCTTGATGCCCCCCTGCCCTCCATAGGTGTCCCAACCTCCTGTGCCCCCCTGCCCACAATGGGTGCCCCAGACCACTATATCCCACTACCCACCATGGGTGTCCTGGTCCCTCCCTGCCCTCCACAGCTGCTCCAACCTCCCATGCTCCCATGCCCCCCACTGGCTACAGCCACCTGTACCCCCCTGCTCTCCATGGATGCCCTGTGCCCATCTGCTCCTCCATCCCCTCCTTCTCCTCATAGGCAGTCCAGTACCCTCCTGCCCCCCATGGGTGCCCCAACCTGTCCTGTGCCTCTATGGCCTCTGCAGGTTCCCCAAAAGGCCAGCCCCCCATGGGATCCCCCTAGTTCCCAGTGCCCTCAAGCCTCTATGGGTGCTCCATCATGGGTGCCCCAACATCCCATGCCCCCTTGGACAACCCCATCCCCATCGTGTCCCCTGCCCACCGTGGGTGACCCCGCCTGGGTGACTCACGCTGAGCCCTTCTTCTGGAAACCCTGGGGGGTGGCACAGGTGGCCCTAGCTGCTAGCACCAGGAAGAAGATGCCAACCTGGGGGTGCAGGGGGCACAGGGAGTGAGCAGGGTGATAGGGGGTCCCCTGCCCTCCCCAGCCGCCAGCCCTGTACACACAGCAAGGGCGGCAGCGCAGGGTCCAGCCAGGCTCCAAACTAGGCTGTCATGCAGGGTCAGCCAGCAGAAGTCGGGGTTCCCGTAGCCCTCGGGGTCCAGCCCCACCGCCAGCCCTGCGAAGGAGAGATCAGGGGCGGGGCCAATCCAATGGACGGGGCTATATGAGGAGACAGGGGTAGGACTAAACAGGGTGAAGCTAAGGCAGGACGGGGCACGGAATGGCTTGTGGATGGCACATGGCGGGCAAGAAGGTGCTGCTTTTGGGGGTGTGGCTATGCTGGGGAGAGACAGCGCTACGCCAGTAGGCTGTGTCTAAACTCGGGCACGTGGCAGTGTTGAGGAGAGCAGGGCTATAGCACTGGGGGGCTTGTCTAAGAGCTTATTACAGGTCTATCCTCTGGGTTGGGGTTATGCTGATGAGGGGGGGGCCAAAATCCTGGGGGCATATTGAAATGGTTGGGAAAGATGCTCTTGGGGTGAGGATATGATGGATGAGGGTGGGGCTAAACTCCTGTGGTGAGGATAAAACGTTGGGCCAGGGTTATACTCTTTCAGAGGGGGGGTATGACGCCGGGGATGTGTCTGAAAATTTGAGGGCACAGCTATGATGGATGAGGGTAGGACTATGGACCCAGGGGTTGGTCTAAAATCTTGGGACTGGGTCTAATAGATGAGGATAGAACTATGACTCTAGGTGTGTATCTAAAACTATCAGCATGGGGCTACGGTGGTTAAGGGTGGAGCTAAACTCTTGGGGTGGGGCTGTTTTGGATTGGTCATGAGTATCCTCTTGGAGGAAGGGTTATATCCAGGGTTGTAGCTATGTTGGTAAAGATGCCTTTGGGGGTGAGCCTATATTCTGGGGTTTGGGTTATATATGGAAATAGGACCCCATCATGCATCAAATTGATTGGGGAGAGGGATTCAGGTGGCAGGGCCATAGTCTAGAAAGAGCTGTGCAGCCACCAGAAGGTGTTGACCCAGTGGAGGTGGGTAGCTGCTGCTCCAGGGTGTGGGGTCAGAATGAGAACAGTGTTTCACAGCAGGGCTCACCAGTGATGAAGGCAGGCAGTCCCCATCCCAGTACATGGTAGAAGCGCATGGGACCACGGTCGACATGACGGGGTTCACTGCGGCGTCGGTACAGGTGCAGTGCCTCCAGCAGTGCCCAGCCTACCGCACTCAGGTACAGGAACTGCAGCAGTATGGCCACTACGGTGCACGCCAGCTGCATCCACCCCGTTACTGCCTGCCCATGCCCACAGCCCCACCGATCCAACCATATGCACAACCGCCCAAGCTCCACCCTCTTTGAGAGGCCATTCCCCTGTTGAGATTACACTCCTCTCAAAGGTCCCACTCCCTTCGTAGGCCTCACCTCTCGAGTGCCCCACCTCTTTGATGGGCCACCCTCGCTTGAGAGCCAAGACCTTTGATGAGCTCTACCCCTTAGGGAGCCTTACTCCATTCATCAGCCCCACTGCTTTGGAAGCCCCACCCCTTTATACAGACATCATCCCTTGATCACCACCCCTTTGACAGACCCCACCCATTACAGTCCTCATGTCTTTTGGATGCCACCCCTTATGCCCAGCCAACCACGGCCGTGTCCACTCCTTCGCCCCACCAACCCAAACACTTCAAAGGCAACAGATCCCCTGACCCAATCAGCCCTTCCCAGTGATCCCCACTCCTTCCCTCCTTTCCCAGCCCCCTTTTCCCACACACCGGGACATCGGCCTGGTTAATGCCAAGCAGGAAGACAAGCTGTGCGAGGAGCAGTGCAGCTGTGCCATGCCGGCGAATACTGTGACGGTTGGAGCGCAGCCGCCTCAGGGTCCCCAGGGCCAAGGCCGCCAGCGCCAGGCCCGCCAGCCCCACGCCCAGTGAGCCGTAGGTGAGTGCTGCCAGCGGCAGCACCTCCCCGTTCTGCAGCACCAGGATTGGCATATGTCAGGCATGTGCTCAGTGGGTATGCCCCCCAAGACATCCCCATCAAGGAGACATGGTTCCCCTCACAAAGCAATCCGTCCCTGGGCCTGGGAAGTCCTGCCCACAATGCACAGCCCGATAGGAAGCCCTGCGCACATTATTCTGGCCCACCCTTTGAAACCCCAGTCACAGCACTTCAACCATGGCCCGCAAAATCCCACCCACATCTTCAGCTCCTTTCAACCCCACCTACTGTACTGCCCCCTGAAACCACACCCACAGCACTGACCACAGCTCTTTTCACTCCCCCCACAGATTTCAACCTCTACCCAGGAAACCCTGCCTACGTCACTCAGCCACAGCCCCTTAAAAGACGCCTGCATCGCTCAGCCGCACCTCACATTAGCTCTGCCCCTGGGAGATCGACCGGCCCCGCCTGCTCAGCTGCACCCACTGGAATCCCTCACGTTGACTGGATCCGCCCCTGGGGGAGCTCTGACAGATCTAGCATAGCCCCGCCCGTCTAATTCAGCTCTGCCCAAGGGAGCCCCACCCATTGGATTTAGCACCACCCCATCTGAGCCCCACCCACTGCCCTCAGCCCCACCTCCATGGGCACTCACACCTCCACCCTGACCCCACTCCACTACGCCCCACCCATTCTGCCAAGGCCTTCCTATCTCTGTCCCTCCCCTATTATCAAAAGCCCGCCCCTGTCCCTAAAGCCCCACCCCTGTGCCTGGCACCGACTGACACTCTGTGCCCTATTTCTGCATGTGTCTCCATCCACCCCCATGTCCCCACCAGGACCCTCACCCTGAGTCATTCCATGTCCCAGGGCCACTGTGTCCCTCCACGTCCCGTGTCACATCTGTCCCCGTGTCCCCATGCACCCATCCATGTCCCTCTATGTCCCCACCTCTCGGCGGGAGATGTCCATGAGGACGGCAAAGCTGGTCAGATGGTGGCACTGGCAGCTGACGTGGCTCTGGTTGCGGAAGACGACTTCGCAGCCTCGAGCCGACCAGCCGCCTACACTGCCCGCCCTGTGCAGCACCACAAGGTGACACAAGCCGGGAAACCAGTCAGGATACCCACTGGACACACACAGACACACTGGGGACACCCACTGGGAACATCCACTCCTACCCAGGGACATGCGCCCAACCCAGGACACCCATCCAAGGGGGTCACACAACTTGGACACCCACCAGGGACACACGCACTGGGAACACCCAGTAATGTCACCCTCCCACAGGGACACCCACCCACCCACCCACTGGGACATCCATCCACACAGCAGAGACAACCGCTGCCACTTGGGGACGCTCAGCCACCAGGGACACTCACCTGGGAACACCCCTCCGTTTGGGAACAAAGGGACCCCCCCATCCTATCCCTGACACCCACCAGGGTCAGAGCTGCCCCTTCATGTCCTGTTCCCATGTTACTCATCCATGACCCACAGGAACACTGGGGCATCCATTCTGCCCTGTCCCCATCTTCCCTGTCCCCTCAGGATGTCCTCCGTCCCCTTAAGGTGTCCCTATTCCCGTGTCCCCTGTCGCCCCTATCCCTGTTACGATGTCCCCCGTCTCCATGGGATATCCTCACCCCCATGCTCCCTGTCCCTCCAGAGTGTCCCTATCTCTTTGGACCGGCAGCTGCACGGGGGAAGCAAGGAGAGGAGCCAGTCCAAACATCAGCCCATAACAGGGGCATCCCCATTTCCATGGTCCTTCTCCCCTGGTACATTTCCTGTTCCCCTGGTGTGTGCCATTTCCCCTGTTACCTCAGCATGTCTGTATGTCTCCCTATGTTGTCCCTGGCTCCCCAAGATGTCCCCATCCCCAAGGACATCCCCTGTTCCCCTGGGTGTCCTTATCCCCAGGTTCCCTGTCTCCCTGGGGAGATCCCTTGTCCCTCTGGAGGGTTCCCATCTTTCCCAAGGTGTTCCCAACTCCAAACCCATGCCCCTATGCCCTGGGATGTCCCTATGTCCCCAGGGTGTCCCCATCACCCCTGAGGTGTCCCCTGTCCCGCCCTCACCACAAAGAGTGATTCCAGAAGACGCAGATGGGCTTGGAGCGCTCCTGGGTCTCCAACAGTCGGAACTGGAGGGTGACAGGCTTGGCCAGCACCTGGGGAGTCCCTGTGTCCCCCACGCCATCCATGCCCCCCATGTGCACGCTGATGCTCACCACTGGTGTGTTGATGATGGGGCGCTTGGGCACCCTGAGGTGCACTGAGGTCAGGGAGCCCACTCAGGGTGCCCCAAAACCCACTTTGGTGCCACAGCGTGAGTACCCTGTCCCCACATCGACACTATGAGAGCATCCCTCTCTCCCCTGTGCCCCCTTTTTTGGGGGCCCCAAAATGGCCCCCCATGGGCACCATCTTTGGGCATGCCTTCAGCCATCTCCCCAGCCATCTACCCCCCATCATCAGGCACCCTCTGTGCCTCCCAGCCTTGGGCACCACATGCGCCCCCTTTCCCATCCCTCCCTTGGGATCCCTCTGGACACCTCTGTCCCTATCTCCCTATACCCCCCCGGATGCTCGGCTTTGTGCTGCCACCCCATGTGCCACCCCTATTCTCCCAAGCCCCCATCCCCAGTGCACCGGAGGCTGCGCTTGTCGGTGTCGAAGTGCTGAGGCAGGAGACCAGCCAGGGTGCGGTAGATGATGACGCTGGCGATGGCCTGGCCCTCACCCAGGGATGGGTGGCGCTTGTGCCGGGTCACTACAGTCATCCCTGCCTCCTCTTCCTCCTTCTCCTCTTCACCTGCTTCATCCTCCTCCTCCTGCCTTCCTGCGCCCTGTGGTGCCTGCCCATGCCCGGCTGAGGGGCCTGGGGGCCACGAGCAGGGGGTGGCATGGTGTTCTGAGAACTCATAGGGGTCCCCATGACCCTGGAGTCCCCAACTCTGCCAATCCCATGACCACAAAAAGGTTCTGCCAACAATTCTAGCTCCATGGGTCCCCATGCCCACACCAGGGTCCCCAACCCTGTCAACTCCATGACCACAATGAGGTCCCCATGGTCACACTTGTGTACCCAACCCTGCCCACCACCATGGCTACACCAGGATCTCTGATGCCATCCTAAGATCCCTAGTCCTTTCATCCTTTACCAGGGTCCCCAGCCTGCCAGTACCATCCTGGGGTCCCAAACCTGCCAGCCCCATGGCCACACAGGGGCCCCACGGTGGCACTAGGATTCCTAACCCTGTCAGCCCATGGGCATTTTGGGGCTCCTCCATCCCTGCTAGACACCAGCCAAGGGTCCCCAGCTGTGCCATGTCCCCATGGCCAGATGGGGGGCTCCCCAAGCCCTGCAAGCCCTATGGATGCAAGTGAGTCCCCAACCCTGCCCCCTGTCCCCCTACACCCTGGACTCACGCCTGTCCTCAGACGGCCAGAAGATGCTGTCAGGCAGGATGACCGTCGTCTCCAGGTCCGGGAGCTTCTCCCCCCGCAGCGCCTCATACCGTGGCAGGCGGGCACCCGCAAAGCTGCTCTTGTCCAGTCGCACCACTGACACCACTGTGGCACCGTGTCACCCACAGCATGTCATGGCATGGCACCCACCAACCCTGAGGCACACAGATCCCAGCGCCCACCGACCCCAGCATTCACTGATCCCAGGGCACACCAAGCTCAATACACATCAATGCCAGCACCCACCAATGCTGCTACACACTGACCCTGGGGAACAGACCTTGGCACCCACTGACCCCAGGGCACGGCAACCTTTGCATTCACTAACCCCAGGGCACACCAAGCCCAGCAGAAACCATCTCCAGCACCCACTGACCCTGGGGCACACCAACCCCAGCACTCACCAACCCTGATACCCACGAACCCCAGAGCCATGAATTCTGAGGCACACAGACCCCAGGACCATAGATCCCAGAACCCACCATGGGGGTATACAGCACCCACTAACCTGTGACATACAGACTCCAGCACCCACTGACCCTGACATCCAACAACCACAGAGCAATGAATCCATACACGCACAGACACCAGCAGCCACTAACCCTCAGGCGCATGGACCCCAGCACCCACTGAGTTCAGGGCCATGGATTCTGACACCCACTGACCCCAGCACCCACCAATCCTGGGACACAGACCACAGCCCATATCCCCAGGGACACATACACGCCTCTAGGCACACACGTCCCCAGCTCACGTGTTCTTGTGCACACACATCCCTAGGCACACACATACTCCAGGTATATACATCTGTGTTCCCAGACACACGTCCATGTCCCTAACACACACACTTCCCCTAAGCACACACATGTCCCCAAGCACACACGACAGTGTTCCTAGCACATACATCCCCCATGCACATCTATGCCCATATCCCCAGCAGCACACCAAGGGCACATGTATGTCCCTCAACACATACACGCCACATGTTCCCAGTATGCCTATGTTCCCAGGCAGATACCCCCCTCACAGCCCTCTTGCCATTCATGTCCCCACTGACCGATGTTACGGGTGACAATGGTGAAGGGGCTGAGGTAAGTCTGGGGCATATTTCGTGCCAGGGCTCGTGCGTACTCCTCAAAGTGCTGCAGAAGCTGAGCTGTGCCACCCTCCGTCTGCTGGATCAGCTCCCAGTGACGCTTGTTCCCCATGTCCAACAGCGCACTGCCCACCCGCAGCAGGTTCTGGAGGCAAGGCAGTGGTAGTGACACTGGGAGCTGGCACTTTAGGGTCTGGCCAGGGGATGCCTGACCTCCCCTGTAGGATTCTATGTCTGGGGCACACTGGCACTGACAGTGGGAAATGGAGGTGCTGTACCCCCACAAAGCTGAGGGTGCACCCTGAATCACATCAACGCCTGCTGCTCAGGGGTGCCCACCACCCTGGCATCAGACCTCCTACCATCAACATTCCTCTCTAGGTAGATGCTCATCACCCTGGTGCACGAGCTCCCTCACCAATACCCTTCCCAAGTGGGTGCCATCCATCCTGGCATCCAGCTTCCTGCACCAACACCTCTCACGCACATATCAGTGCCCATCAGCCTGGCATCTGCTCTTCTGCCCCCATAGGTGGGGGCCCAGCACTCTGGTATCTGACCTTCTGCCCCAATCCCCCTCCCCACAAGGGTGCCCATCACCCTGTTGTCTGGGCTTATGCAGCCACATCCCCCCCTATGGGGGGGGCTTATCTTCCCAACCTCTCTTCCACTTTGCCCATTCCCCCTCAGGGCATGTTCCCATCCCTGTGACCTCATGCCCACCTCGGTAAAGTGCACGTCCTGCGTGGCAGCAAGGCGGAAGCCGCGCTGGCGGCTCTCATGGCGCAGCAGGGCCCCTGCCAGCCGGTATGCCAGATGCACGTCACTGCCGAAGTACCCACGGGTCTCACGCATTGCTTCACGCAGTGCCAGTGCCACGCGCCGGGACTGCCCCGCATCCCACTGAGACTCATTGCCCACCAGCTGCTCTGCCTTGTGGGGGAATAGACACAAAGTCAGGGGAGCCCCAGTGGCACTGTCGCATCACTGCCGCTGGTGTTCCTCCAGCTCACCCAGGGGCGAAGGGCAGCAAAGGCCAGTGCGCTGCAGTTGAAGAGGTTGGGGGGCAGCCAGCCCTTGTGCTCGTCACAGTGGCGCAGTGCTGTGCCTGTGGGATGGGGATACTGAGTGCACTGTGGGGACAACAGGGCAGCCTCCTCTCACAGCATGCCAGCAGTGCTGCCAGTGTCACACTCCTGTGTGCCACCCCCCAGTGACACCACCATGACAGCCACCAGCCCTGTCCCAGTGATGCTACCAGATCATGCTCTCTGCAGTGACACCAAAGTGGCATCCCCAGCCTCATCTCAAGTCCACACACTCAGTTCATCCCCAATCCATCTTGGGGATTACATCAATGTGTCACCACCCCTGACCCACCCTAGCAGTGCCACCAGTGTCACCTCCCTGTACCAACTCAATAATGCCACTAACAGTATCACCCCCTGACCTGTCCCAGTGATGTCCCATGATGCCACCCCACCCCAGCTCCATACAACTGGTACCACCACCATGACACATATCAGCCCTGACCTACTGGTGTCAATATTCCATCCCAGCAGTGCCACCACCATATCACCACCCTGAAGCGACACGACATGACACATCCTCTCTTCCCACCGTGTCTAAGCAGTGCAATCACGGTGTCATCTCCCTGTACAACCCAAGTGATGCCACCGTGGTGTAAACCCCTCTCAGCCCTATCCCAGTGATGTCACCACTGTGTCACCCCCACCATTCAGGCAGTGTGCCCAGTGTCACCCCCACTCTGTCCCCATGTCCCCACATACCAACAGAGCCCTTGGGGCAGGGGGCTGCAGCTGGCAGCCCAAACCGAGTCCGGGGCCACCAGATGCTGGCCTCGATGGCCCGGGGACAGCTGTCATAGTTCACTGCGGGACACAATAGGGCATCAGAATCAGGGATGTAGGGTGGCACAATGTGACAGTAGGGTAGCAGTGGCACCTGGTCACTGGAACTCAGGGTGACACAGGGTGACACAGGCTAACAGCAGGGTGACAGCAGTGGCAGAGCACGGTGACAAAAGGATAACACGGGGTGAAAATAGGGTGACATAGTGACACAGGGTGATAGCAGTGTGACAGCAGCATGACACAGGGTGACAGTGGGGTGATACAAGATGTCAGTGGGATTACACCAACAACTAAGGTGCTGGTGGAACTCAGTTGCCAGCAGCCAAGGTGATAGCAAGGTGACAGCAGGTGACACAAAGTGACAATGTGGTAATGCAGGGTGGCACAAGGTGACAGCAGGGTGACAGTAGCACCCAGTCACTGGCACTCAGAGTGACACAGGGTGACACAAGGTTGCAACAGGGCAGCGTAAGATGACACAGGATGATACAGGGTGACAACTGCACTTGCTGGCACCCAAGGTGACAGCTGTGGCAGAGCAGGGGACATGAAGATGGCACAGGATGGTGTAGGGTTACACAGGATGACAGCAGGGTGACACCAGTGTGACACAGAGGGACAATGGGGTGACACAAGATGACACAATATGACAATAGGGTCAGCAGGGTAACAGCAGAGTGGCAGTAGTACCTGGTCACCAGCACTCAGCGTGACACAGGATGACACAATGTGACAGAGAGTAATGGAGGGTGACAGCAGGGTGACGGTGGGCACTCAGGGTGGCACAGGGTGACACAAGTTGACAGTCCCCCACCTTCGCAGCCACTGGCCGTCACCTCAGCAAAGGGGTTGTCACAGCGGTCACAGTGGCGGCCGATAACACCGGCTTTGCAGGGACACTGTCCAGTGTTGGCATCGCAGCGGCGTGACAGCGACCCAGTGGGGTAACACTCACAGGGATGGCACATGTCCCCTCCTGGTGGGCGGTAGTGGTTGTCCTAGAGGGACACAGAGTCACTGCAGGCACAGGAATGGGGTGACAGGAGGCTCACAGGGGATGACAGGGAGGTGGCAGAGAGGTGACTGGGGGGTTGTTAGGGACATGATGGGGGGTGACAGGAAGGTGATGGGATGAGAGTGGGGTGGCAGGGGGAAACAGAGGGGTGACAGAAGGATGGCAGAAGTTGGCAGGGGAGGTGACAAGGGCTGGCAGGTCCCACCTTGCAGCGACACTCGCCAGTGGTCTTATTGCAGTCTGGGTCAAAGCCATGGGTGACATCGCAGCTGCAGGGGCCACACGTGGGGTGTCCCCACCACCCCCGCGGGCATGGCTGCACCTCCCTGGGGACACTGGAGCTGGCACTTGGGCACCACGCCAGGGTACCCCCACAATGCCACTTGTACACTCAGATGGTTCCTCGTACATGCACACTGTCCCTTGCCTACCCACATGACAACTTATACCCTCACAACTTATACCCTCAGTGCCACCTATATCCCCACAGTGCCCCTTGCACCCCCATTGTGCCACTTCTACACCCACAGTACCACTTTTCATCCACAGTTAACTACTGCATACTCACTACAGCTCTTGCACAGCCACCATGTCCTTTTCATGCTCCCCCTGCCATTTGCACACTCATCACAGCTCTTGCCCATGCACTACGCCCATTGCACGTCCACCCTACCCCAGATGCCTGCCCTCCACTCACTCCATTCCCTGCCCCAAGTGTCCCTCACAGTGCCCTCCCCGACCCGCTCCCCCCCCCCACCGGATGCTCCATGCTCCCCCAGCACACATGTGTGCCCCACAGTGTCACCAACCGGTGCTGGCAGAGGGCCCCAAAGGTGCCTGGGGGACAGTGACAGGCATAGCCAGGGGCCGTGCCTGGGCGGCGGGTACAGGTGCCTGGAGGCTCGCAGGGGTCCAGGGCACAGGCACTGACACAGCTGTCACCGAAGTACCCTGAGCACAGAATAGGGTTGGGGACAACAACAGGGGACAGTAATGGGGGACAGGGATGGGGGTGAGGGGCAGTGCCCAGGGGAGATAGTGATAAGAAGTGTCAGTGATGAGGAAGGGTGACAATGCCTTGGGGACAGTGAGAGGGGTTGGCAGTGCTCAGGGAACAGGGATGAGGGTAGGCAGTACCTGGGGACAAAGCTGGCAACACCCAGTGAGGGTGGCAGCGCCTTAGGAACACTGACGGGGGTGACAGTGTCAAGGTGACAGTGACAGGGGAGTGGCACTGCCCTGGTGACAGGGATGTAGTGGTAGTGCCCAGATAAAATAGTACTGTTGGGGCAATATGTCGCAGGATGGCAGTGCTGGGGATGGCAGTGTCTCAGGGTTGTCGGGAGGTGCCAGGGGACCTCCAGTCATTGGGGTGGCAGTGAGAGATGTCACAGGGGTGACAGTATCTCAGGGGGTGTTGGGACTTTTCAGGGGTTCCAGGGAGTTTCTGCTCACCAGGGTAGCAGTAGGGGCTTTCACAGGGGTGTCTCAGTAGTGTCAGTGTCCCATGGGGTTGGGGATGTCAGGGGCTGTCAGGGGGTCTCCAGTCAAAGGCATAGAAATGAAGGATGTCGCAGGTGTGTCAGCATCCTGGGGGTGTCGGGCTGTGTCGGGAGGATGTCAGGGAGTGTTGGGGGGGCTGCTAGAGGGTCTCAGGGTGTCCTAGTTCACTGGGGTGGCAGAGGAGGGTGTCACAAGGGTGTCAGTATCCAGGGCTATTGAGGGATGTCTGGGTGTGTCGAGGGGGTGTCAAGGATCTGGAGGGGGTTCCCTGCTCACCAGGGTGGCACCGACATGAGAAACTGTCCCAATCGTCGCTGCAGTAGCTGTGGGGGGGGCAGGGCCCCGAGTCACAGGGATCAGGCAGGGCACAGCCCCCCTCCACGTTCACCTGCGCTGCCTGTGCCAGGCTCAGGGTGCCGGCAGTCACCATAGGGTCCCCAACACGCAGGCCCTGCAGGGTCACCCATCAATGTCTTCATTGTGACAACCCGAGCCACCCTGGACCCTTCAACACACTCCATGCCTCAGCTACTCTCACCATTCCCTCGAGACCCCACAAGAACTCCCTGCACGGCGTCACCATCAGTGTGATCTCACCACCATACGGGACCCACTATATCCCCCTAAAACCCCTGCCCAACTGTCATCCCTGCCTCAGTGTCCCCCGCCACAACACAGGACATGCCAAGACAACCTGGACCACCCTGCAGTGTCACCTCCTCCTCAGTTTCCCCCATCGTGACACTGGACCCACAGTGCCACCTGAATTCCCTGTATCATGTCACCTGCTATCATACCTCAGCACCAGATGCACCACCTGGTGGCATCCCCATATCACCTGCAGTGACCCCTCATTGACCTGGGACACCTCCTCACCCCACCCCAACTTTCCTGTGTGGGGTCACCTGTCAGTGACCTCAGTGATGCCCCAGCCACCATGACCCCTCCTGCTCCACTGCCATGCCCAGCCTCAATGTCCCTTGCTACCACCCGGGACCTTTTGTATCATCCTGTTCAGTCTGTCCCCACGTGTCTCCCCAAAACCCACACCAGGACCTGCGATGTCACGCCAGCCCCTCTCCCCAGTCACATCACTTCTCTGTGCTTCAGTGGCCTCAACATCAGCCAGTATGTCCCATACCACCCACAACCTCCCCAGTCACACCAGCATCCCCACGGCCATGTCCTCAAGCTGCCCAGGCCATGGGGTGATGACCCTGCGCTCCATGTCACTATACCATGAGTACCCAGTGCATCCCAAATGTCCTCCTGCCCACACAGACCATGTCCTCATGTCCTGTGCTATGCCCACACTTCACATCCCCAAACCCTGCGACACGCCCCTGTGCCTCCCACCCATTCTGCCCATGTCCCCCAACCTTGTGCACATCCCTTGTACCCCTCACCATCCTGCCCACATCCCCACTTCTCTGTCACATTCCCAAATCCCATGTCCCCATCCCTGTGCCCATGTCCCAACGTCCCTGTGCTGCCGTTCATCATGCCCACATCCCCACCCTCCTAGCCATGTCCCCAAGCCCTGTGCCCATGTGCCCAAGCCCTGTGCACCCCTTCATCATACTCACATCCCCAAGCCCTGTGCCTGGCTTCAGGGTTCCCTGTCTCTGTGTCACATTCCGAAGCCCTGGGCCCATGTCCCTAGACCTTGTGCCAAGCCCCCAAGCACTGTACTCATGTCCCTGTGCTCCTCTTCATCATGCCCGTGTCCCCACCCCCAAGGCAAGGCCCTGCTTCATTGTGCCCTATCCTCACCCTGTGCCACATTCCCAACATCTGTGCCCACATTGCTGTGCCCATTTCCCCAACACCTATGCCATGTTCCTGTGCTGCCCTCCCATTGTAACCATATCCTTATCCCCTCTTTCATATCCCCAAAGCCATCCCCCACTCCTACACCTACCACCCCATGCTCCCCATGCCCTTTGTGCCCATGATTCTGTACCTGCAGGCACCCCTGGAACCCCTCCTCCACGGTGCCACTGTCCCCCAGCAGCCCCCCGAGGCTCAGTGTGTGCAGCCGCAGTCCCTGCAACTCTCCAGAGACATCGCCCACCGCCTGCGGGGCACAGGGACCCCTGTGGGTGCCTTGGGGTGCCACAAGGGGTGCCACAATGGCACCCAGGATCATCAGAGTGGATGCCCCCACATGGCCCAGTCTCCCCACACCTGGTGGCGGCCGTAGTCAAGGGTGAGGAGGAGAAGGGTGGCAGAGGGGTTGTGTCCAGGGCCCCCCCGCAGCTCCAGCTCCACATGGTGCCAGGCACCATCATTGACTTTGGCCTGGGGCAGACGCAGGGTGGCCAAACGGGCCCCTCCTTGCCAGGCACCAGCCTCCACCTGCCCCTCGCTCAGCTGTGAGGGGTAGACATGTAAAGAACTCCAAAAACCTAGTGGGTACTAGGCACTGTCCACCAGGAAATACAAATTTCCCGAGACAATAACACAACCCCTTGGGTAATGCCCCCTCAAGGGGTGGCACCCTGTTGCACCCCAGCAATACAACCCCCCCAGGCAATACGTCTGCCAACAGACCCCCTACAGGGCAATAATCCCCTGGCACTTCTTTCAGGGTACCTCCCCTGTTCCAACCCCCCATGCCACTACTTCCCCGTGGCCATATATACCCTCCAGGCAATACCTCTTATCCAGTGACCCCACCCCCCCACCCCGGGCAACGATCCCCCCAGGGCAATAATCCCTGTGCCAACAACTCACCACTGCCAATAATGCCAATACTCTCCTCCACCGTCAGAGCAATAATTGCCCCAGTGCAAACTCCTCTATGCTCCCACTCAAGTCATACCCTCCCAAGGAAATGCCCCCTATGCCAGTGACACCAAAACCAATACCTCCTGTGGCAATGACCCCCACCCAAAGCAATAATCACCCAGGGCAACCACCCTCCCTCCCCGGCAGTTTCCTCAGAAAAACTCCCCTATTTGACTCCCCTGTGCTCTCCCCATACCTTCCCCGTGCCCACCTGCAGGATGAGGGTAAAACGACCTCCAGCCCCAGCCCGCAGCAAAACCCCGCGGGGGTGGCGAGTGCGGAACATGATGCGGACTGGCCAGGGCATGGACAGGGGCAGCGCCAGCCCGTTCCACGCCACGCGGCTGCTGCCGACGAACCGCTGCGGGGCCGCCATCTCTGCGGAGCATGCACGTGGGACAAGGGGCGACTCCCACCAACACCCCCTCCAAGCCCACCCCAGGGAACTCCGCGCCATGAGGTGGCCGCACGCCCCCCCCCGCCCCAATACCCCCACCCGCCCATGGACTCCCCGCACCTCACCCAGGACCCCCCACAACCCCACACGGCCTCTCAGATACCCACTCTCAGATCCCCAGCACCCAACCGGGACCCCATGCACAGCCCACAGATGCCAACACACCCTCCCACAGATCTCCTGCACCCAACCATGGATCCCCCGTAGCCCCTCACAAACCCACAACAACTCCAAGGCCCCCCAAACACATGCTGGGATGCCCTCCACCTCCTTCCTACACCCCTCACACCCACCCAGTGACCCTCCCCAAGCCCCCCACACACCCATAAAAAGCCTAGGGACCCCACACAGCCCCACCACACTGTCTCTACAGGCCCCCCAGTACCCTCCTGGCAGGTTTTGCCCCCAAAGCCCAGCGGGCAGCGGCAGCTGAACCCTCCCCACTCATGCACGCAGGTGCCACCGTTATAGCATGTATTGGTGTCACACAGGGTCTTCTTGGGGGGACAACCTGTGAGGGAGCACAGAGGTCACGTGCCACACATGACCTGGGACCCCTGGCCCCATGGGGCACAGACACCCCCACATCTTTGAACCATTATTGAACACCACAGTCCTAGCATCCCCTGACCCCCCAACCCACATCCCAACCCCACCCCAAAGGGGATACAGCCCCATCCAGCACCCCAGCCCTGGCATCTCCCCACCCCATTCCCAGGGAACACAGCCTGTGCCACCCACTCCAGCTTGATGGCCCTCGCAGCCCCTCATCCCCCACCCCACAACCAAGGGTCACAGAATGCCCTACTACCGTGCCCCTGGACCCCCATCCATCCCTCCAGCCTGGGAACCCCCTCACATCGTTCAGGGGACACAGCCCCACTGCTCAGGTACCCCTTAAACCCACACCTCATCTCCCTTTCCTTGAAGGAACACAGCCCCCCCCCCCCCCAGGCCCTGCCCAGAGTCCCGACCCCGGAGCCCACCGGGCAGGGTGCCATTGTTAGCAATGAAGGCTGCCATGTCCACAGGACGCTGGTCAATGTGCAGGTGCCGCATGCACCCCACGAAGTGTCGGCTGCGGATCGGGAAACTCTCGGGCAGCGTCGGGACCCCCCCCAGCAGCAGTGGCCCTGTCAGGTCCAGTGACCTGCAGAGCCTACCATCAGCTTGGGGACTCAAGAGACCCTTGAGGCACCCCACAACCCATGAGGATCCTGAGAGAATCCAAAGGGACACCCAGCCACCCCCCCATCCCACGGGAGTCACAAGGGAACCTCAAAGAACATGCACTAACCCTAAAACCTGTGGGGACCTGAGGAACCACCAAGGGGTGATCCCCCGTGGGGAACTCAACAGACCCTCAAGGGACTCCCCGATCCCCCCAACACATCGGGACGCCAAGAGAACCTCCCAACCAATGGGGACCTCCAGTGACCTCCCCCCATCCATAGGGATCTGTCACCCTTGAGGGATCTCTCACCAGTGAGGACTCCAAAGGTACCTCACCCATAGGGACCGTTCACCTCCAAGGGTTCCCTCTGTGGGTACCCCAAGGGACCTCCACCCATGGGATTCCCAGGCCCCCCTCACTTCTTGCTTCCAGTCTGGATGCCCTGGGCAGCGCAGGAGTAGTTGCCGAGGCGGGGCCCGAAGCGCAGGGCCATGGCCGTGTCACAGTCGTCCACAGTCACCACAGCTACCTTCTGCTCTGAGGGGCCCTGTGGGACCCCCGAGCGCCCCACAACCGGCTGGGAGCCCCCACATCAGGCAAGGGGGCCCAGGATGCCCATCCCGCAGCCTTCGCCCTCCCACTGCCCTCTGGCCCCTCAACCCTCACCAGGCTCCCATGTCCCTCCAGCCCACCAGCCCCCTACACTTCAGATCCCTCAACACTCCCCTCCATCCCTTCAGCTTCCCTTAAACCTCAGTGGTCCCCATAAGTCATTATCCCTTTGACCTCTTCTTCCTTCATCCCCCCATCCCAATTCCTTGGGGGTCCCACTAGCAAGGAAGGTAGGTGGGGTTCCTCAGGGGGCCAATAGGTTGAACAAATGGGTGAGGGTCCCTTGGAATCCTTATGGATGGGGGCAGTTCTTGAGAGTTCCTTTAAGTCCCTCAAATCTCCTGTCTACTCTCCTCATCCCTCCAACATCCCCTTCTCTTCCACTCCTTCCTCCATCTCCCATCTCCCATCCCTTGGGACCCTCATGGGTGGACACATCCCTTAGGGTTCGTTTAGGTGTCCCCAACCCCATACCTGATCCCCCAACCATTTTTCCATTTCCCCACCCTTCCCCTCCATCTTCCCTTCCTCTGTCTGCCCCAAACACTCCCCACCCACTGTGCCCCTCATTCTCCCACCTTGTTGTAATAGTGCAGCTGCACCCGGTGCCACTGCCCATCGCTGACACCTCCTGGCACAAAGGGTGACACCGTGGTGGTGGTCTCACCTGTGGGTATAACATCAGGGCAACACAGCCAGAGGCAAGGATGGGTGGATGCAGTGCTAGCAATGGGATGTCCAGGATGCAGTGCCAGGGATGCAGTGTCAGGGGTGGGATGCCAGGGATGCAGCATCAGGCAGTGCCAAGAATGGCAGGCCAGGGATGCAGTGAGGAATGTAACAAGAAATGCAGTGCTGGGAATGGGATGCCCAGGATGCAGTCCAGGCAGTGCCAGGATGGTTGTCTGGGATGAAGTGAGAGATGCAGGGAAGAATAAAGTGCCCACAAGGGTGCAGGGGTGTAGTGCCAGGGCGTGGCAGGGGCAGTGCACACCTGCTGAGAAGGTGAGCTGCAGCTGCTCATCCACTATCTCCAGTGCCACAAAGTCATGCCGCTCATTGAAGCGCCCGTTATAAAGCAGGAGCCCGTCCCGCTCCTGAGTGGCAAACCTGGGGGACATAAGTGCCAGGGGTGTCCCAATGACCCCAGTTCCACCATTCCACCCTGGCACTCCCCAACAGCCCCTAACCCTGCTGTGCCCCTGAGGCACAGCCCCACACCTTGCCTGATGACCTTGTACCCACTGAGAGATGCTGGTATGCATCAGTCCCTGCCCCCACAAAGTGCCCCTGCCCCATTGCCCCCCATGCCAAGGGGTCACCCACATAATTTGCTCCCATCCTGTGCCCTCAGGGTGCCCATCACTCCACACCAAATCACCCCACAGCCCATATGATGCCAATGGGGCACCGATCACCACCCATACCACATGATGCCACTGCGGTATCCCCACCCCATCTGATGCCCTTGAGACACCCACCACCCCACACCCCAAATGATGACAATGGGGGCACCCACCCACCCACCACCCAGTGCCCACAAGACAGCCATCACCTCATACCCCATCATCTCCTCTCACGCCAATGGGGCAACCATCACCATCTACCCCACACCCAATGTGACACCCACAGGGGCACACATCACCCCCCACCTCCCCAGATTCCTCCAGGCTCACGTGAGGCCAAGGGTGAAGTGGAAGCGCTGGCGGAGGCCGCGAAAGGTGAGGAAGGAGTGTGGAGGGAAGCTGCGGGTGCTCATGGTGCAGAAGGGCTTCTCATAGTGCCCAGGAGGACACTGGCACCAGAATCCCCCCCACCAGCAGGTTCAGGCAGGTACCCCCATTCCGGCAGACCCCCGGGGTGCAGCGGCCCCCCCGGGCACTCAGCTCACAGTGCTCCCCTGAGTGACATCCAGAAACCCAGAACTGGTGTAAGGAGTCCCATCTCCCACACACCTCCCCATTAAACCCAGAGAGGCCCCCACAGACTTGCAAGGCTCCCCTGTGTGATACCCCAAGGGCACCAGCATCCCAAAAATGGGGGATGGGAGTCCTCTCTCCTTCCCACCCTCCAGCAAATCCCGAGTTCTCCCCCCAGGAGAGAGAAGCTCCCACTCACAGGGCTCCCCAGTGTGACACCAAGCACCCTAAGTGAGAGGATGGGGATCTCTTCTCCCTCCCCCCCCCATCATCTTTATCCCCAGCTCTATCACCATGACAACCACCTCCCATTGCCATGGAAACCCAGAGACACCCCCTCCTCACACCCCCCTCCCCCACCTGGGTGGCAGCTCTCGTGGGGGGCTGGAGTCCCAGGTTGGGGGTAAGGGGTTATGGCTCCAGTGAAACCAGTCTACCAGCGGAGGGAGGGAGAGAGGGAGGGAGGGCTGAAGAGAAGATGGGTGAGGAAAGATGAGGATGGACGCTGAGAAAGGACTGGCCAGTGGCACTAACCAGTGAAGTCTTCATGGCACTCGCAGGTGTATCCGCCCTCACGACTCCGGCACCGCCCATTGCTGCCGCAGGGGCTGGAGTAGCAGAGGTCGATCTCGGTCTCGCAGTAGTCGCCGGTGAAGCCAGGCGGGCAGCGGCAGCGCAGGCCCGTGACGGGGTGGATGGGGCGAAAAAGGATGGTGTCGGAGGCGAGGAAGGGCGCGGAGCTGTCGAACTGCAGGACGGAGACGCAGCGCATGTAGTTCTCACAGGGCTCGCGCAGACACACGTTGTCATCAAAGGGCAGGACGCGCTGGGCCGTGGTGGCCGCCAGGAGAGACCGGTTAAGGTACAACCGCTCCTGCAGCTCCTCCGACGAGAAGAACCGCGACGCGCCTGGCACCGCCGCCGGCAGCAGGGCCGAGAGGCTGACATTGAGGATCCGCGCCGTCCCCACGTCAGTGTCTGTCTGGATGTTGAAGAGGACGACGCGGTGGCGGGGGGTGGCTAGGACAGCAGCCACCCCCTCCAGGAAACGGCTGAGCAGGGGGGACAAGAAGCGCTCCTGGGACATGTCGGACAAACGCAGGGTGATGCTGTTGCTGAGCATCTCATCTGTGATCACGGTCACCCGCAGCGTGCACTGCGCTGTTGCGCTGTGAACGCCATCTGGGGAAAAAGGGAGGGCACAGGAGTGGGTCAGTGACAGCAATGGGCAACTCTGGGAAAGGATGGTGGGATGGGAATCAGATGGGGACGGTGCTATGGGGGCTTGACCTGCTTGGCCACCATAGAATGGGGACAGCACTGGTCATGAAACACCTGGCCCATGTAACCACTGTGAAACGGGGACAATACTGACTACGAGGTGCCCATCCCACTTGACCACCATGGAATGGGGACAATCAGATAGGGACAGTGCAGACTATGGGAGACCTTTCCTGCTCAGCCATCAAGGAAGGGAGACAATGATAGTTATAGGGTTGGTGTTGGCTATGGAGCTGGTGCTTTTTTTGGGGTGCTGATCCCACAGGGCCACCACAGAGTAGGGACAGCAGGATGGGGACGATGTTGGCAATGGGGCTGGAACTGGTTACAAGGCTCCTGTCCAACCTGGTCACTATTGAATGGGCATAGCACTGGTTATGGGACTGGTGCTGGTTGTGCTTGCCCATTCTGCTTGGCAACCATGGAATGGAGACAGTGTGGGTCATGCGGTGCCCATCCTGCTTGGACACTGTGGGGTGGGGGGCATCTGAATGGGGCTGGTGGTTGGTTATGGGGTTGAGGCTGGTTATGGGGCTGGTTCTGTCTACGAGGCTGAGGCTGGTTATGGAGCTAGCACTGGTTATAGGATTGGTAGTGGTTATGGGGTTGGTGCTGGTTTCTGGGGCTGGAGCTGTTTCTGGGACTGGTATGCGGGTGATGCTGCTTAAGAAGCTGGTCATGGCGCTGGGGGAGAAAATCTATGCTAAGCACTGAGGCACCCACCTTTCTCCTCCTCCTTTTTGTCACCCCCTGGCCAAGGGCAGCGGGATGCTGGACAGATTGGGAACAGGCAGACAGACGGATGAAGGGAGCATGGGGACAGGTTTCTGTCAGGTCTCAGGCCAAGCAGGAAGGAGGGAGTGCCAAGGGGGTGGCAGGGGCCAGGGCTGCCCAGTGGCCCGGGGCCAGTCACTGGTGGCCAGTAGCCAGCACAGGAGGGGGGGCAGGGAGAAAGGTTGCCATGGCCACGGCCGCGAGGGCCCAGCTATGGCTGGACCTTTTGTTTCCCTCCCGATTGCATATGTACAGGGTGGGGGGGAGGGGGGGGGGGAAGGGAGGGGGGGAGGGTGGGGGGGCGGGGCACAGGGGACTCCCTGCCCCCACTCTTTGTGCTCTGGGCCCCCTGCTTTGTGTGGCTAGAGCAGGGACCCCAGCCAGGGGAAGCTGGCTGGGGACAATGGACATCAGGTATGGCCTGTGACCCAGTTTCCCCCTGACCTGGGGGTGATCAAGGAGATGTTTCCCCACCTTGGGATGACCCCCATCCCCCAGAAGCACCTGCTGGACACCCCACCACCCAAACGGTGCTGACAACTTATTGCACAAACCCCCCTTATCTTGTGACTCCTCCCCACTGGTTTGGGCATCTCTCAGTGGAGGTCAGGGTGCCTCCCCCCCAGATACAGACACCAGACTCTGTGTCTCCTGCAACCACAAACACTGCAGTGCCAGGGCTCCCCCAGTACTGCACTGCACCGTGAGCCTTCCCAGATTCACCCATCAGAACCCCACCACAAGCCCCCAAGGGTACCAGGACCTCACTGGCCTACACCAGCTTCTGCTCCCCCAGTACATGCAGTAGGTCCTGCCCCATCCTCTCAGTGACAGAGAAGTGCCAGGACTACCTCTGGACAGCCCATGGGGGTGGGGAAAGCAAAAGGGCTACTAAAGGACCTTGATGGCCTCCAGCTTGGATGTCTGGAGAGGGGGGCACAGCATCCCATTATACCCCCTCCCTTAGATCTGGAGGGCAGAGGCAACCAGGATGGTATGGTGGAACTCCAAAACACCTCAGTGGGGTGGCAGGACCCCACAACACATCATGCCTTCTGATCTGGAGGATGGAGGCAGCCAAAACGGACCCCATAACACCTTGCCTCCATGCAAAAATAGAGATTGATTTACCCACAAACCTCCATGGATGGTGATCTTACCAGAGACAGACACCCTCATGATGGCCTCCAGTGGGCGGTTGTTATCCAGGGCCGGGCTGAGGCGCAGATCCCCACTGTGTGGGTCCAGCAGCACAAGGTTGAGCTCATTGCCCTGCTCAAACGCGTAAGTGAGGTGGTCAGAGACGTCGGGGTCTTGGGCAGGGATGCGGCCGATGATGCCCCCAGGGAAGCTGCCGGAGCGGTTGGTGATATAGTTGTTGAAGAGGATCTCGAAGTTCTTGAGCTGGGGGCTGTTGTCATTGGTGTCACGCAGGCGCACATGGATGGTGGCCCGACTGACCAGTGGTGCTGATGTTGCCTGGACCACCATGACATACTCAGCCTTGGTCTCATAGTCCAGGTCAGCAAGGGCAGTGAGCTCTCCAGAGAAGATATCCAGCTGGAAGACCTCAGGGATATTGCCTTCCACAATCTGGTACATGATCTGGGCATTGGTGCCCTCGTCAGGGTCAGTGGCAGTGATCCGGGCCACCACAAGCCCAATGGGGCTGTTCTCCTCCACAAAGATGTCAAACTCGTCCTGCTCAAACACAGGTGGGTTGTCATTGACATCCAACACTGTCACTAGGATCTCCACTGGTGTTCTCCGGGTTGGGACTCCCCTATCCACGGCAAATGCCCGCAGGGAATAGAGAGGCACATTCTCCCGGTCCAGACGGCGCAAGGTGCGGACAATGCCTGAGGTGGACTCAATGATGAAGTCACCATCACCATCATCACCCCCCTGGAAGGTGTAGAATATCCTGCCATTAAGCCCAGAGTCACGGTCAGTTGCAGAGACCTGGAGGACACTGGTGAAGGTGGGGACATCCTCGTAGATGGATCCCTGGTAGGAATGACGAAGGAACTGGGGTGCATTGTCATTGACATCACTCACCAGGATCTCCAGGTAAGTTGTGTCAGATTTCTGCGGGATACCATTGTCCCGTGCTGTGATGGCCAAGGTGTAAGACACCTGGTCCTCATAGTCCAACTCCATCTGGGTCGTGACAGCACCAGTCTCAGCGGCAATGCTGAACTGGGGGATGCTGTCCTCCATCAGGTAGGTGATGTGGGCGTTCTCCCCTGTGTCCTCATCTGTGGCACTGATGACCACCACTGTTGTGCCTACTGGCCGGTCCTCATTGATATTGACAGTGTAGTGGGAGCTCTGGAAGACAGGGCGGTGGGTGTTTGCATCGGTGACATTGACAACCACCTGGGCAGTGTCCTGGCGGGTGCCATCAGAGGCAGCAATGGTGAGCAGGTACTGCCGCTCCAGCTTGTAGTCCAGGGGCAGGGCAAGAGAGATGAGCCCACCACCACTCTGGCTGGTGATGGAGAACCGGTTGCGGGTGTTGCCGCTGGAAATCTGGTATGTGATGACACTGTTAGCATCACGGTCGACAGCAGAGACAGTCAGAACACTGGTGCCCACTGCTGCGTCCTCATTCAGGCGGGTGCCATACTCCCGCTGGGTGAACTCAGGGCTGTTGTCATTGACATCCAGGATGGTGACACTGACACTGGCCGTGGAGGCCATTGGGGGGGTGCCCTGGTCCTGCGCCTCCACCCCAAAACTGTAGAAGTCAACCACCTCCCGGTCCAGCTCAGAGGCCACCATGATCCACCCAGTGCTGTTGTTGATGACAAAGGGGAAGCTGGGGCCAGTTTCCAGCAGGGTGTAAACTAACGGCTGTTGTCACCTGAATCGGCATCAATGGCTTGTACATGGATGACAGAAGTAGCCCATGGGGACATTCTCCAGCACGGTCGCCTGAAGGGCGTGCTGACAAAGATGGGTGCATTGTCGTTGATATCCAATACCTGGATGGTAACCAAACCACTGATGTTGGAGAGAGGTGGGCGACCACCATCCCTGCGCCCGGATACGCAGGGTGAACTCCTTGGTGATCTCATAGTCCAGGGGGGTAACAACATCCAGTGCGCCTGTCTGGGCATCAATGTAGAAGTGCCCACGGCTGTTGCCACTGACAATGCTATAATGCACCCAGCGCATTGCTGCCTTTGTCCACGGTCGGTGGCCATCACCTGCAGAACCGCCACACTGGGTACCACGTCCTCAGGGACCTGAGCCACGTAACGCCGCTCACGAACTGTGGTGCATTGTCATTGTCGTCCTCCACAGCGATGTGGACAGTGGCTTGTGGCACTCCGGGGACCTGGATCCTGGCCCTGGTCTGTGGCCTCCACCAACAGCTTGAAGGCATCCACCACTTCCCGGTCCACAGGGCCACGGGTGCGGATGACGCCTGAGCGGGAATCGATCTCAAACACCTCACTGGCATTCACCAGCATTGAGGAGGCGGTAGAGGATATTGGCATTGGGACCAGCATCACCATCGTGGGCTCGCACTGTCAGTACTCATAGCCCACCTCCAGATTTTCTCGCACACTCTCCCAGTATTCTGGCTGCTCGAAGGCCGGATCGTGATCGTTTGCGTCACTCACTGTCACTGTCAGTGTGGTCACAGCACTGCGCCGGGGTATCCCGTGGTCCACTGCTGTCACACGGAACACATGAGTACTCTTGCTCTCACGGTCCAGCGGTGCAACAGTGCTGATGGCACCAGTGACAGGGTCCACAGTGAAGAGGGCATTGGAGCGGCTGTCGAAGAGTGCAGCCATGGTGTAGTGCAGCCGGCCTGCCTCCCCCTCATCAGGGTCCTGTGCTGTCACCTGTGTCACCTGTGTGCCTGCTGGTTGGTTCTCCTCCACTG
Source organism: Erithacus rubecula (assembly GCF_903797595.1). Classification (NCBI taxonomy): domain Eukaryota; kingdom Metazoa; phylum Chordata; class Aves; order Passeriformes; family Muscicapidae; genus Erithacus; species Erithacus rubecula. Next base: position 90,154 of record NC_136678.1, read on the forward strand.
TGGCCTGGTAGCTGGAGGGCTGGAACTGTGGTACTGTGTTGGGGCTGCGGCAGGGGCGGTGGTGAGGTATGGGGGCTCTGAGGACCACTGTGGTCTGGGACTCCTCAACATCCCCAGTGTCCATCTCATCCCCAGTGTCATTGGTCTCCCTGGGGATGTTGGTGTTGTCAGCATGTCCAGTGTCCACAGATTTCCTGGTGTCGCTGGGGACTCTCCCAGTCTCCCCAGTGAGTTCAGAATTCCTAGTGTCCCTGGGGACTGGAGTGCTTCCAGTGCCCCCAAAACCCCCAGTGGTCAGCATGTTCACAGTTGTCCGGGAGTCCACGAGGATGTTGGTGTCCCTGGTGTGTCCAGTATTCCTGGTGCTCCTGGTGCCCCTGAGGACATGGGTGCTCCCAGTGTCTCCAGTTCCTCCAGTCATCCCGGTGCCTCCACTATCCCGGGTGCCTCCAGCATCCCGGGTGCTTCCAATGCTCCCAGTGCCTCCAGCGTTCCCAGTGCCTCCAGGCTTCCAAGCGTCTCCTGCATTTATGGTTCCTCCAGTGTACCCGATAACCCTGGTGCCGCCGATATCTGGGGAACCCCTAACGCCGCCGCCGCTGCCCCCACTGGAAGAACCGGTGCCTGGTGCGGTCCCATCGCTGCCGCCCGCGGCCGGTGCGGGCCCAACGCTGTCGCCGCTGTCCCCGGTGCTCGGCGGGGGCCGCGCGCCGCCGCTGTCCCCGGTGCCGCCGGAGACACCGCTGCCACCGGTGCCGCCGCGGAGCTGGAGTGGCGCCGGGAGCGTGCCGGACGGACGGGTGCGCGTGCCGGTGCCGATGCCTGTGGGGGTGCCGGAGCCGATGCCGGTGGCGATGGTGGGTCTCAGTGCGGGCAGCGGCAGCAGCAGCAGCAACAGCGACCAGCAGCGAGAGGTTAGCCTGGCGGGTGGGCGGAGGGGCCCATGGCCACTTCCCCTCAATGCCCTCGGTGCCGGCGCTGGTGCCCGCAGCGACCCGCGCCGCCGCCTGCGCCCCGCCCCCGCCCGCGCGCGCCCGCCGGGGCGGAGCCGCGCTTAAAGGAGCCGCCGCCTCCCCCGTCACCCGCCGGCGGCATCCGCAACCGCACCGACAGCGGCAGTGCGGGGGCAGCGAGCGCGCACTGCGCGCCGGCTTCGCACACTCGTATGAGGTGCACACCTGTGAAGGGCCTTGCACGCACCTGTGCATTGCAGGCACGCGTGTTGCACGCGCAGGGAACACGCAGGTCGTGCACGCAGGACACACAGGCACCAGCGAGCACATGTGACATGGGAACCACGTATGTGATACACAGAGCACATGTGAAATACAGAGCACACCCGTGAGACCAGAGCACGTGTGGGACACAGCAAAGAGATCATGCATGTAGACACACAGCACACGTGTGGCACATACAGCACGTGTGACATACTCACGCCCCCCAAGCCCCGCGTATCCCCACCGCCAGCCGTGACTCCACACATGGGAGTTCGTGTCCCCTCACTCCGTGGCACCCCCCACCCGATCCCCGGGGCTCGTCCCACCGCACCAGAACTGGGGGCAATAGAACAGACTGCGAGCTACTGGACCAGGCTGAGGTGACTGATGATGCTGGGGGCACTCGGGCAACCTGGGACGGACTGAGGATGCTGGGGAACACTCAGACGGACTGGGTGGGACTGGAGAAGCCAGACAGGGGCGGATCCTGGTGGTCCGTGGGTGCTGCCCTCCCAGCCCAACAAGCCGGCGCCGGTCCCAGGGCGTGGGTGCAGGCAGGCGGCTTGGAGTCGGGCCCCCCCCCGGCGGAACGGGTCCGACGGGTACCGGGGCGGTGCTTGGAGCGCCGGAACGCCCCCGCCTCCCCCGGGGGCTCCGGTGATTCACTGGGCCGCTCCCCGCCGGTTCCACCCGACATCCACGGCCCAGCTGGGGGTTTCCCACGCTCAAGCAAGGCGCGACAGCCAGGCCTCGCCGCATGGGGATAGAAGGGAGCAACCTCCCTTGTGTCACCCCCACCTCGGGGGCGGGGGGGGGCGCTGAGCAACAGCTGGGGCTGAGGCTGTGGTCCCTCGGCCCACTTAGCATCACAAAGGGGCTTTGTGTGGAGCTGACAGGAGGGAGGGAGAAGGGAGAGGGGAGTGCGGGGGTAGGGGGAAGGGTGAGGTGTCACGGAGACACTCCCCGGGCTGGACACCCTCCCCCCCTCTCCCCCCCCCATCCAAGAACACACAGCTCAGCAACTCGCTTTATTTTGGATGGAGGAGGGACATGTTATGTGGGCACGGGAGTCCCCAGCACCACTCAGCATGAGGGATACATGGGTGATACTGGCCCCCACTCAGCAGGGTAGTGGTGACACACAGGGAGAGGAGCAGCGCCCTGACAGTTCTCTGTTGGCACGGGAGGGACAGATGGTGACTCCCCTCCAAGGCAAAGATGATGGTGAGATGATCAGGAGGTCCCTGAAATCCCTGGGGTTGCAGGGGGACACCCTCAGACCGCCATGTTCTTCATCTGCTCCTCCAGCACCTGGTCAAGTCCCCCACCTGCCTTCTTCTTGCCCCTCCCTTCCTGCTGCTTCTTCTGCTTCTTGGAGAGCTCCTGCTCAATGGGAGCTGGCTTGACGAACGGAATCAGCTCCCGCAGGTCTGGGAAGACAATGGATTACTGTCACACCCCAGCCAAGGAGAGAAGGACGGGGAGGGCACAGGGGGATGTTACCTGGGGGCATGAAGTTCTGGAGCTTCTCAGGGATGCGGATGCCTTCAGGGGTCTGGTGGTTCTCCAGGATGGCGCAGATGGTACGGGTGGTAGCACACATGGTGGCATTCAGCATGTGCACAAACTCTACCTGTGGCGGGGGACACGTGTGACATGGGGAAAGCAAAGGAACACAGGAAGAATCCCCCACACCCACTAGCCTCACCTTGTCCATCATCTTCTTGGTCTGGCCATAGCGGATGCGCAGGCGCCGAGCCTGGTAGTCAGTGCAGTTGGAACAGGAGACGAGCTCGCGGAAGGCGCCAGAGCCAGGGAACCAGGCCTCCAGATCCAGTTTTTTTGCTGGCTGCGTGGTTCAGGGATCCTGAAGGGGGGACAGTGTTGAGCGGGGGGGTCCCACTGCCATCCTGAATTTGCCTATCCTGGGACAGAATGTAGGGTCGCTCCTGCAGCTTGGTGCCAATCCAATATGGGTTTCCTGCTCTGCCATAGTGATGCGGGGCTACCTCTCAGCCATGTAAATATGGCATCCCCTCTTGGCCACAGGGTCAACAAGCCACAAGCTGCTTGGTCATAGGGACACAGGGGTGTGGAGTCCTGCCTGGACTTGGGAATGGGGAACTCCTGCTCAGCCACAGGACATCAGATTCCTGCTGTGCCATGAGGATATGCGGGTCCTGTTTGGTCACAGGAATGTGGAAGTCCCTCTCAGCAATGTGGATGTGAGATTCCCATTCAGCTATGGGAACATGGGGCACTTTCTCAGCCACATGGCCATGGGCTCCCCACTTGACTATGGGGAGATGGGATTACACAGTGGGGATCTGGGATTCCTGCTTGGCCACAGGGATGAGGGATTCCTGCTCAACTGTGGGGGATGTGGGGTTATCACTTGGCTGTGGGAATGTGGGGTTCTTACTCTGCCAAGGGGATAAAGGGGTACCCCCACTCAGCCACAGGGAGCTTTTAAATAAGATCTTTTTCCTGTAAACATTTCCAGGAGGAGCTGGGACACTCCAACTGTCCCTCTGGAAGGGACAGCAGGGACAACCCAGCACAGAAGTGCCCAGATCTGCTCCCACAGACCCAGAGCAAAGCTGAGAATTCGACAGAAAACAAAATGTCCCCTTCTCCTTCTCCACCTCTGGCTGGGGACAGCAATGAGCCAGGGATAAGAAATTGCCATGCTGGGAAGCAGGTCAAGGCCCCCCTTGACGCCCTGTTGCATAGGAGCCCCTACCTGAGACAATGTTGACGATGTGGTAGGGAATCCCGAGGGACTGGTAGAATTCTTCAGCTGTGGCCATCATCTCCTCAAATATCTCCCAGGATTTGTTGTCATGGGGGGAGGAGTAGACAAACTGCTCAATCTGCAGGAGAAGAAATTCCACAGTGGCACCAGGTATAGCTCCAATTCCCACTGGAACTCCATGGCAACACCGGGTACAGTCCAAATTCCAACTGGAACTCCACAGTGATACCCAGTATACCCTAAATTCGCACTGAAAACCTGCAGTGACACTGGGTATAGCCCAAATTCCCATGAGAACTCCATAGCAACACCTGAACACTTCAAATTGCTGCTGGTACATCATGATGATCCCTCGAACACTCCAAATTCTCATCAGAATACCAGTGACACCTGGTACATCCTGAATCGCCACTGGAACATTGCATGACATTGGGTACATCCTGAATACCCATTGAGAACACTGCAGCTGACATCAGGTACATCTGAAATTCCCATCAGGTTCACTCCATGGTGACCCCCTGTACACCTTGAATTCCTGCTGGAATCCCACAGTGACACCAGGTACAGCCTGAATTCCCACTGGAACCCCATAGTGACATGGGGCATACATCCCAATTTCCTGCTGGAAAACTATGGTGACAGTGGGTACCCCCTGAATTCCGGCTGGGTACGCTGCAGTGGCACCGGATACACCATGAATTCCCACCGGAACATGCTGAATTCCTACTGGAACCCCAAAGCGATGCTGGGCACTCTGAATTCCCACTGGAACCTCACAGCAGCCCTCGGTACACCCCAAATTCCTGCCAGAACTGCTCCTTCACCTTCTCGAACTGGTGGACACGGAAGATGCCACGGGTGTCCCGGCCATGGGACCCCACCTCCTGGCGGAAGCAGGTGCTGAGCCCCGCGTACTTGAGGGGCAGGTCCTCGGGCCGCAGCCACTCGTCGCGGTGCAGGGCGGCGATTGGTTGTTCTGAGGTAGCGATCAGGTACTTCTCATCGATGGAACTGTCCTCTGCCCTCTCACTGCCCTTCCCGATCACTGCAGGGGACACGAGCCACTGGCCCTCTTCTAGCTGTCCTGCACCTCCAGGGACCAGCAGGGAGGTTTTCCAGGGCCTGCATGGTTTAGGAATTCATCACAGAAGTTTGTTGGTCCTTCAAAGGGGCTGATGGCAGGGACAAGTCACCTGTACCACTTGTGGAGATGGACCCCAGAGATGAGCCACCTCCTTTTCATGTCATCACCATCACAAGCCACCTCCTTGTCACCTATGTTACCATGGAGATGAAACCCCAGAGCATGTAATCTCCTTGTCACTGCACTGCCCATCAGTGTCACCTGTGCAAATGGATTGCAAAGATGAGCTACCTCCTTGTCAACTCATCACCACTCATGTGGCCTCCCATAAACATGGACCCCAGAAATAAGCTAGGTCCTTGTCACCACATGGAGAGCTGACTCTGGAGGCCAGGCCATCTCCTTGTCACCTCATGGCCATCAAGAGTGTGTCAACCATGGAGATGGACCCAAGATGAGCCACCTCCTTGTCACTGCAGCATCACATGAAGTGTTTCCCATGGAGGTGGACCCCCTCCCAAGGTAAGCCACCTCCCTGTCATATCGTCACCATCACAACATGGAGATGGATCCCAAGGAGAGGGGAAGGAACCACTGCTACCATTGCTGCCACCACCACTGCCACAAGCACAGCCTTGCCAAGGGCAGAGGGGATACCGCTGCCTCCCTCCCTACAGCCCTATAGGGATGGCTTGCTCCCAAGTCCAGTCCCAAATCCAGAGCAATCCCTTACCTTGTAAAGCTCCCTCATCAAACTGGCTGAGCTGGGCCACCTCCTGCATCACCTCCTTGCGCATGAAGAAGGGGGTGTACACCGGGGTGTACCCCGGGCACGGAGGCTCTGCAGCGCGTACTTGGATCAGCGCCTGTTCCAGGAACACCAGCGGGCCCTGGGAACAAGGGTTACACTGCCTGTCACACACACCAACCCACTGGGCCACTCCTTGCTTAAATGGCCAAGGAGACAGAGCCACAGAGCTGCAATGGCTGCCAGGCTCAGGGTCACCCCTGACTGCGGCAGGAACAGACCCTGATGTGCTGCTATGGTCAGAGTTCATCCCACACCCACAAGATGAAGGCTCCCATCATTCATCCCAGGGGAGGAGAACCCAAGGCGCCTGCCCTCCTTGTTCCCCTCTGAACTTGATCATTCTGGGGTCACAGCTCTCACCTTAAGGAAGTAGCCACGGCTGCCAGCCACCACAGCGCCCTTTTCCCCCTCATAGCCATCCACACTCACCACCAGATCCACATGGGAATACTTCTTCCTGCAGCTGCAGTCACCCCCACACTCCGCTCCACCTTGTTGTCCACATCCTGCAGGAACCGGAGAAAAGAGGAGCAGAAGCCTATCACCACCTCAGTGACCCAGAATGCTGTGATATCAGTCTCTGAACCACACTGGGCCCACTTTGGGAAGTCAAACTCCAGCTGTAGCTTATTGTGCAGCCATCTGGCAGCGAGCCTGGCCCAGTTGTGCACCCCTTGGCAAAATATTCCCGCGGGATGAATGGAGGCAGCGGAGGGAGAACCTGTCCCTACCACAGGAAGCGTCTTTCCCATTAATTCCCCCAACAATGGTGTGCCCAGTGTTGTCTGAGCTGCTCTTTGTCTGATCTGAGTGGAAAATGCCAGCTTGTCATGCGATTTCCCTCACCCGCCCACCCAGCTGGGCTTGGGCGATACCTTGCTGGGAGCCCCTGCTCCCTTGCCTGTGAGTTTCCTGCCTCCACTAACCAACCCCCCTCACTTCCCATGTCCCACCTCGTTGTTGCTAACTGGGCACAGAGGGGTGGAGGAGGTTCCCAATCTCCCGGAGGCTCTCAAAGCGTTCAGCCTCCAGTCGCAGGCGCTCAGAGTCGCATTCCAGGATCGCCTCATCAATGAGCAGCCGAACTTCTTTATCTGGGCTACCTGGAGACTCTGCAGAGAGACTTCTGGATGAGGTGGGGGCAAGAGAAGACCACCAGGAAGAGGGGGCTGCTCACACCAGCACAGGGAATCCTGGGCCTAGCACTCGTGAATTCCAGACCCTCCACAGATGCTGGAGTGAGTCCCTGGGCTGGACACACTCAAGAACAGCCTGAAGGAATAAGGGGCGACAAGCTGTGCTCTGGAGGGCCTGAGCTGCTCCCATGACAGCCAGCACTGCCACTCATTAACCAGGGTGACTACTGAACTGGGATGGAAGTAGGCAGGGAGGGACACATGAGGACACGGAGGATAAGCCTGTTCAAATTCCCAGGGATGAGCCACTGACTGACACAGAGCGATGCTGAGGAGATCAAGGACACCAAGGAAGAGTTAGTTTTGCTGGTGTGGGACTGGGAGATAACAGGATCCTCTCAGCTAGGCCATTCAGGCAGTCCGCCCTCATTTGGTGGATACTTCAGGCCACCAGTTTGGGCAATTCCAGGCAAAGCTCTGGACAAACTGTAGCCACAGTGGAGGGAGTTGGGGTCTTACCCCCAGGACATCAGCTGTGAGCTCATCCAGGTTCTGTGCACTCTCTGGTACTGATTCATCCGTCCCTGCTGACTCCTTTTCTGCAGCAGAAGGAAAAAAATACCTACTAGAGTTAAAGAGTAAAATTCCAGGGGGAAAATATCCCTCAGTGACACAAGGGAGAGGCTGAGGGATGAGAGAGGAAAAGATGTCACAGGTGGGTAATGTTCCACCAGAAGGTTACCCAGGGCACTCATGCCCCACCTTCATCTTGTCCCCAATGGTTTTGCTGCACAGGTTCTTCAGCTTGTTCAGGTTGTCGGCACGAAACCTGCCTGCAAAGGAAGGCAGAGGCTGTCACCTGGAGTGAAGAACGGCTGGGGCCCCCCATCTGGTGCAGAGACATGATATGGGGCCACAAGAGCAGCAGCGGGGGTGGCAGATCCAGGAATACCCACAGGCACCAGCCCTGGAGTTTTTGGGAGGACAGAGCTGATCATGTGGAGCAGAGCCACAGGGAATAGGGATGTCACCGGAAAACACCTGGAGTGACATTGCCCTGGGACCCCCATGCCAGGCAGGAAACCCCCATGACTACTGGGACCACACTGGGATGGGGCACCCCAATTCTAAGATGAAAACCCCACACTGGGATTTCCCATGCTGGGCTGGGACCCCCACATTGGGATAGGACCTCTGCACTGGGAGCCCCATGATGGGATGGGTTCCCCCACATTGGGCTGAAGTCCCATGCCGGGCTGGAAACCATGCACTGGAATGGGATCTCCACACCATGATAGGATCCCCCACATTGGGCTGCGACCTCCATGCTGGACTGGGAAACCCCACATGGTCAAGATGGGAATCCTTCCACCAGGTTGGGACCCTCATACCAGGATGGGATCTAGTCAGGATGGGACTACATCAGCACAGGACCTCCATACTGCACTGGGACCTCCCCAGTGCTGGGCTAGGACCCTCATGTTGGGATGGGACCCCCCCACATCAGGATAGACCTGCCCCCCTCCCCCGCCCATGCTGCACTGAAACTGCATGACAGGACAGGACCACCCCTCCACAGGCTCAGAGCCCACTCACGCTGGGGCCCCCCTGCTAGGATGGGACCCCCACACTGCACTGGGACCCTGTATTGTGATGAAACCCCTCTGTCACTGCGCCGGGATTGCTAAGGACTGAGCAGATTCTGGGATCTGAGGCCACAGTGATGAGATTCAGGGGGTGTTGGATGAGTGGAGCATGACCCCCAGGGCAAGGGAAGGGCAGAACCCAGGACCCGGGGCACTCAAACTGGGGACACCCAACCCCCAAGAACGTGACACCCCAGTGGGAGGGATCAGTCCCCAGGGGATCCAGGACCCAGGGAACATGCAACAGGGAAAGCACGGGCTCCACGGCGTCGGCGCGGCGGGATTGATCAGCCAGCACGTCCCACCACCCTTCGTCACTCTGTCGCCTCCTGTAGCCACCAGCCATTGTCCATCCCGGGCACACAGAGCCAGCGGAAGGGGGCTGGGAAGCAGGCAGGGTGATCCCGTGTGATGAAACACGCTGGGATAAAACGAGGACACGGCCAGAGCCAAGGACTCCCGGGCAAGATCCCACGAGGACATCAAGGAGAATGCATCAAAGGGGAACCCAAGCGCTGCTTTCATCCCGCAGCGGCTGGGGTGCCCTGGGAACGGCGGGGTTTGGGGGTACCCACTCCTCCCGCCGCCCTCCAACTCCTCTCCACATCCGAGCTGACCCCACTGACCGAGCTGGATGCGGATCTCGCTGCCCCCTATCCCACGGGAGCCACGGGGGAGGTGGCTCCTGCCTCACCCAAGCCACCCAGGTTGTGGGTGTAGCCCAAGTTTGGGGGTGGCATTGCCTAGGATCCTCCCCGCCCAGCTGGATCCTGCGGCAGTGCAAGGACGTGGATCCCTGGGGATCGCAATGGGGCGGGATCCATGTGCGGGCTAAGGGAACCTATGATCTGCCCCTCAGTCTGGGGAATGGGGAAGGTGGGAACTTCTCCCACCTCAATCCCTGGGATTAGGGGCGAGGGGAATCCACAAGCCGTCGGTCTCTGCTGTGATCTACCCACAGAATCCAGTGCCAGAGGGCAGTGACCACCGAAGTGATCCCCGAGAGCTGGGGAGGGATCACTAAGCGGTTGGGGAGAGTGCGAAAGACTCCCCTAAGGTCACCCCATCTCAGCGAGGAGGTTCAGGAGTCAGTGTGGGGTCGGCTCCAGGCACCCGGGAGGGAGAGCGGGAGAGAGGGACGCCTAGGAGATCCCCCAACCCGAGGAGAGGCGATGGTGAGGGGGTCCCATTGCCTGCGGACCCACCAGGGTGGGAGGAAAAGGCACCGGGAGGAGGAGACATGCCCGCGTGTGACAAGGGGGTGACAAGCCCTCGGGCTCCCCCAACCAGAGGTTCCCTCCCCCAGCCACGTACACCTCCGCCAGGCGCCGTCCGCTCGCACCAGCGCATCCACCAGCGCGGGGTCCTTGAAGCGCTTGCGCTGCATGTCCCGCACCATGGCCGGGTCTCCGCCCTTGTCGGCGCGGAACAGATCCAGGTCCAGCACCATGACTGCTGATGGCTGCGGCGGCGCCGGGAACAGCGGCGGGGACAGCTGCTCCGCGCATGCGCGGGAAGAGGCGGGGCCGCAGTGCGTTTGCGGCCATGCGGGCGGGGGCGCGGCAGCGCCCCTTGCTGGTCGGAGGTGCACAGTGGGACGGGAGGACGGTGTGGAAGGGCAAGGGAAGGACGGGAGTGACACGGAGGGTCTGGGGGGGCCCGAGCATCCCGGACCCCCCCCCCCCCCCCAACGGGGGTTTCAGCGGTCTGGAGGCCCGGGCACGGCGGGAGGACTGGGGGTACCGGGAAGGTATGAGAGTTTGGGGAGGATATGGGGGGGTCTGGAAGGGACCGAGCAGTCCGAGCATCCTTGAGCCCCCACTGCCAGAGGGGGTCTCCGCGGTTCTGCCCTCGCACCCCTCGCATCCCTGGGGCTCCTCAGCCACATCCCAGAGATACTGGGATCCTCGGGTGGGCTCTGGGGATCCGAGGACGCCTTGCACCCCAGTTGTTCACGGGGGTCCCAAGGACTGCCCCCCACGCCTCTCTACAGCACCCCATGGCATGACTGTGGCTGTCTATGGCACCTCTTGTCACCCCATGTCACTCCACTGTCCCCTCCTTGGGGGTCCCGGAGGGGTCCTGGTGCTTCGACCCATGTGGGGCACCCAATAATCCTTCTCTCATGAGGGGGTGTGCAGACGGAGGTCAAAGTTCCACTGCTCCTCCACGTCTGCACCCCGACCCCACCCCTAGGCACCCACTCCCACGCGTGTGACACCCTGCGTACACCCCACACCCTCCCCCCACCCATTTTGGGTGCTCACGCTCGGCCCCTAAGCGTGTCCCCCCGCCCCAGTTTGCCCATACACAAGGAGCCCTTATACAAACCCCACTCCTGTATTTGGCATTTTTAGGTGCTCGGGCTGGAGGGCATGGGGCGGGGGGGGCGGGCGGGGCATACACATACAAAAGCCGTAACGAAGCTCCGGTCCGAAGCGGGTTCCTAAAGCCACGCTGGGAGGGGCGGGGAATGGGCCGTGAGTACCCCCCTTCCCTTCACAGCTGCCCGGGGGCGGGGTATCCGTGGGTGCCCCTCTACCCTCTCACAGCCCCTGAGAGGGCTGGGGGATGTGAAGGTGCCCCCCGTCCTATTACAGCTACTGATTGGTGCTGCTGGATGAGGTCTTGAGCGGGACCGAGTCGAATCCATCCGGCATCCGCTGTGGGGTGGGGAAATTGAGGCCCGGAGTCCCCGGGGTGGGGAAACTGAGGCAAGCAGCCCCTCTCGGACTGGGGAATTGAGGCGGACCATCCTCAAATCCCACCGGCACCATGGCTTGTCCGGTGGCTACTCCAGGGTTGTTTCCATCCCCCCACCCCACCCCTCACCTTGGCCGTCAGGGCTTTAAGTTTTCCAAAAAGTGACATTTCGGTGGCAAAGAGCAGCTCGTCCTCCGCGTCTTCCCCCTCCATGATCGCGCAGCTGTCGGGCGATGTCGCGTCGCTCTCCCGGGCCGCCGCGTCCATCACCAGCTTGGAATATTTGTATTCCAACCTGGGAATGCAGGCGGTGCCATCACCCCCGCCATGAGAGTGCTAGCTACCCCCCGGTCCCCAAATCCCGCCACCACCTGCTCACTTTTGAGTCTTTTTCCAGAAATAAGCGGCGAGCGCTGCCAGCAAGACGGCCACGCACGTCCCAGTGGAAATTCCCACTTTTAGCCAAAAATCCACGCTGCGGCACGCCTGGATCACCTGCGGCGGCAGGGCGTCCCCGCCGTGGCACAGTCGGGGCTCCCGCCACACATAGGTGGTTTTCTGGTGGGGAGGAAAGGGGGTTCAGGGGCCGCAGAAGCCGCAGTCCAGCCCGGGGCACGGGGCGGTACCTGAACGCCGCCGATACAGGCGCCGACGATGGGGCGGTGGTGGGAGCTGGAGCAGCGGGGACATCCCTCGGCCGTCACCCACAGGAAATGGAAGGTGCAACCGTCGCAGGTGCCCTCGGGGCATTTGCTGGGGAGGGGCAAAAAGTGGGGGGGAGGCGCTCACGTGCTGGTGACACTCGAAAGTGGAGAGTACAGCCAAGGTGACACTTCAGGATCAGGACACCATGACAACGCTATTCCCAAAGGGGAGCACCCCAAAGAACTATCTACCCATGACAGCAGGAGACCTGGGGGCTCCCCAAACTTCTCCCGAGGTCTCCTTTGTTTCACTGTCAACCTGAGAACACGCAGGGCGCCACTGACAGCCAGGGTGAGGGTTAAGGGGACACTGACACCATGTCAATGTCGTCCCCAAAGCAAAGCACCTCAGGGACACATCCACCCATGGCAGCAGGAGATGTTTGGATCACTTTGACAGTCCCCTAAGCCCCCTTGGTGTCCCCAGTGTCCCATCCCACCCACCTGGGAACAGCCAGGGTGATACCTCAGAGTGAGGGACACTGACAGTGGTGTCTCCAAAGTGAAGCACCCCAGGGATGTGCCCAACCCTGACAGCGGGAGATGCTTGGGTCATGCAAAAACCCCCTCGGGATCCCCAGTGCCCTCTCCCCACCTGGGGACAGCCAAGGTGCCAGTGCCAAGGTGCAGGGGGTCACAGCGCAGCCGGATGGTGGTGGCCCGACCACCACTGCAGGGCTGTGTCATGTCATTGGACCTGCCAAGGGACATGGGGAGTCAGGACAATAGTGGGGGCACTGTGTGGGTGTCATCCCCCTATCACCTGCCTGCACCTGAAGAAGAAGATGATGTCAGGCAGGTCAGGGTGGCCGGGGGGGAAGAGCTCCGGGGGGGACACGATGCTGTCCAGCACAGAGCTGGTGGTGACACCTGCAGGGAGAGAGGAGAGTCTCCAGTCCCACCAGTGTTCTCATCCCAGTGTCTTAGTGTCAGAGTGTCCCAGTACTGGCGTCCCAGTGCCACCAGGATATCCCAATCCCAGCAGGGTGTCCCAGTGTCAGTGTCTCAGTCCCACCTGTGTCTCCCAAGTCCCACCAGTGTTTCCCTCTGCAGTGTATCCCAATCCCCCTGAGGTATACCAGTGACAATGTCCCAGTCTGAAACATAGTGTCACTGTAATATCCCAGTCCCACCAGGGTGCATTTCAGTCCCATTGAGGTGTCCCTGGGCCACCAAGGTATCCCAGTGCTGCTGATATATCATAGTGCCAGAGTGCCAGTGTCCCAGTCCCAGCAGAGTGTCCCAATCCCAGCAGAGTATCCCACTCCCAGTGCCACTGGCATGTCCCAGTCCCACTAGGGTGTCTGAGTCCTGGAGTAGGCCTGGTGAGCCTGGACAAACTGAGAGCCACTGGAGTAGGCTACTCTCTGTTCCACCCATGTGTTCCAGTGCCACTGGGATGTCCTGGTCCCTGTTCTGCAAGGGCATCCCAGTCTCAACAAGGTGTACCACTCCCATTGCCACAAGGGTGCCCCAGTCTCTGTCCCACATGTGTCCCAGTCCCACTGGGGTGTCCCAGGGTTGGTGTGCCCATGCCACCAAGGTGTTCCAGTGTCTGTCTCGCCTATGTTTCTCAGTGACCCTGGGCTGTCCCAGTGCCCCAGGGTGTCCCGCTCCTCCTACCCCCCACTCACCCAGCAGGTGGTCACCCAGGCTAATGGGCTGAGAAGACACAGCTGCGCGGGCACCAGTGACGTCAGGGGGCACCAGAATGGCCTGGCACACATAAGAGGTGACCACGCGGGCAGGGCCCCCCCGACCTGCCGTCACATTGTCAGCGCATGAGGCCATCTTCTTGCCCTGGAGGGATACACATCACACACGTGTGTGAATTGGGAATGTGTGTACAAGGGACTGGCATTTGTGTGTGCAAGGCTGTAGGTGTACAGGTGTGGCTGCACAAACATCCACGTGTTTGCATGAGTGTTCACATGTGACTGCACAACTGTGCAGATGCGTGTGTGTGACATGTGACTGCACAAGTGTGTGCGTGTATGTGTGCAGGTATGACTGCATGTACACTTGTATTTGCACACTGTGTGTGTGAATGTGTGTTTGTATACATGTCCTTGTTTTTGCATGACTACAAGCTCATATGTACGTGTGCCCGTGTCTACCCACCTACATGCTCCTGTCCCATCCACATGCCCAGGTGTGTGCCCATGTTTGTACTCATGTGCCTGTGAGTGGACACATCCCCATGCATGCTCGTGTTTGCAGTTATGTACCCCTGACTACCCACCCATGAGTGCAGGTGTGTTCCCATAAGTGTCCGCATACATGTTTCCATGGTCTTCTGCCCACATGTGCCCACTCTCCTGAGTGCCCACCCACGTGCCCATGTTTGCACTTTTGTGCCTGTGCCCACCCCCTGGGTGTGTTCCCATGTGTGTACGTGTGTTTGCCCACACAGGTCTCACCTGGTGCCCGCAGAGGCTAAGGCGGAAGTGGTGGCTGTAGGGCAGCCCCTTGGGGGTGAAGCTGGGTCCGGTGCCCACCCCGGCACCCATGCCCAGTGACGGGAACTCAAAGTGCAGCATCCGGCCTGGCAGTGCCAGTGCCAGGCTGCAGTTGTTGTAGCATAGCGTTCGCAGCTGGCAACAGGGACAGGGAACTCAGGGATGGCCATGCCACCCACTGGGGACACCCTTGTAGGGACTGTGGAGAGCTGGCACCACCCCTCAAAGATAGCAGGGCCATGGTGGCACCCACCAGGGTCACCCACTGCCATGCACCAGTGTCAGATACTGTCACCCATCTGGGGTGGCTGGGAGGAAATGGTGTTATCTCACTGGGGACAGGTGGGGCACTGGCATTACCCACCCAGGATTAGACACTATCATCCACCTTGTCACCCACCCAAGATGGCCACAGGGCTGGTGTCACCTCCCAAATGGCCAAGGAGGGCAGGCATCACCCACCCAGGGTCAGGACACTGTCACCCACGCTGCCACCCATCCTGTCACCCACCCAAAATTGTTGTAAGGGCCTGGTGTCACCTCTGTGGGGACACAGAGTCATGCACCCAGGATGACTCGGGGAGCTGGTATCACCCACCCGTGATGGTGTCACCCTCCTGGTGCTAGCCAGTGCCACCATCTGGGACATTCTGGGTGTGAGGGAGGTTGATGTCACTCCTCTGGGACCCTTGGATCACCCATGGGGACACTTAGGGACACTTGGATTCCCTGCCACCCCGAGTTACCTGGTTGCTGCATGTGCCAGGGCCACAGGGGTGGCAAGTGGGTGTCCCATCGGAGGGGTGACCCTGCAGGTAGGTGCCAGGTGGGCAGGGCTGGCAGGTGCCCAAGCTAGGGTCCACAGCACTGCCAGGGGAACATGGGGCACAGGATCCAGTGGGCTGGGGGGCACAGCGGCGGCAGAAGGAGGCCACCCCCCCCTGCACATTGGTGACGTTGATGCTGTACAGCTTGGCCACATCACTGGTGAACCGCCGGCCCTGGCACCAAGAGCACTATCACCATCTGCCCCCTGCCCCCCACTGGAACCCCCAAAGTGGGGGCTCTCCAGTCCTCCCAAAACACGGCCCCCTGTCCCTCACCGCCTCGTGGTAGGGGGTGCGCTGGAAGGCCCAGGTGAAGCTCATGGTTGCGTTCTTCTCTACCAGGTAGGTGTAGGATTGTTTCCCTGTGGAGCCTGTCCATGTCTCCACGGGAGTGTTGGTGCGTGAGTTGACACCCTATGGGGACAGGGGGATGGTGGCACCACCCAAATTCACTGTGTCCCTCCCAAACTGCTGTGTCTCCCCACTCACCACCATAAAGTAGAATTCACAGCCAACGCTGCACAGTGTCTCGAAAACAAAGGTGATCCTGCCCACCTCTCTGCTCTCTGTGTCCTCCAGCACTGGGCTTAGAGGGCTAGGAACAGCATGGGGACACTGCTAGCTCTGTCCCATGGCTGCATCCCCCCTGCTCCCTGGGGACACCCTTGTGGTGGTTCCCACCTCACCTGAAGCCAGGGACCACCAGTGTGAGGATCATGAAATCACTGTCAGAGGCTCCAGCTGCCGTGTAAATGTAGTCCCCAGCTACCTCCCAGCCTGCAGGGATGCAGTGACACTCAGAGGGGTTCCTGGCAGTCCCCCGACAGGGGACAGGGAAGGGACAGCCCTCTGCCACTACCTGCAATGCCCTTGTACTCGAAGTTGATGCCACTGAGCACGGTGGTCTCCATGTTGGGGGGCAGCACGTTCCACCACTTGTACTCGAAGCCCAGTGCTGGCTCAGTGCCCTCTGGGCAGCTGAGGCAGGCTGGGGACAGGAGGCAACAGTCCTGCACAGGGGTGGCACTCACCTCCCCATCTGTTAGCTTGGGGTGCCCTGTTTACCCCTTGAGGCCAGTGATGGGGACAAGAGGGGACAGCCCTGCACTACAGGGCACTACTCTCTCTGCAGCTCTGGTAACCAGCTCTTGGGGACAATGATGGAGACAGGAGAGGACAGCTCTGTACTGTGGCACTCACCTTGCCCTGGCAGCTCAGGGATCCCAGTTACTTCGTGAAGACAATAACTGGGATGTTCTTACTGGATACATAGGGACAGACAGCCCTGCACCACGGTGGTACCAACTTTCTGTCAGTTTGGGGTGCCATGGTCACCACTTAGGAACAATGACAGGGACAGGATGAGACAACAGTATACACCTCCCCCTCGCAGTCCCACGGACCCCAGTTACTCCCTAGGGACGGTGATGAGGGTATCCTTATTGGAGCCATGGGGACAGGAGGGGACAACCCTGCACTAGAGTGGCACCCACCTTCCCCCCGACAGCTCAGGCTGCCCCAGTCACACTCTGGAAACAACGACGGGGCCGCCTTACCGGAGCCGTTGGAATAGGAGCCATAGGGACAGGGCTGGCAGGTGCTGCCGTTGCCTTTGGCGAAGCCAGGGTTGCAGGGGGGGCACCGGGTCTTGATCCCCGAGGGTGGCAGCCGGGTGGCCTGCGGCAGCTCCTCGCTGCAGATCTTGGGCTCTGCCCACTTGTACATCAGCTGAGTCTGCCCAGGGGGAGCGAGTGAGCCGGTGGGCACGCCGAGGGACAGGAGGACCATCCCGGGGTGCCCCCGCATTACCTCCCCGTCGGCGTCGCAGGCCGTGTGGGTATAGAAGAAATCCTTGTCTGTGCAGGGGGGGCGTGGTTTGCAGGACCCCGAGCCGGGCTCTGCCGAGGGGGACGCGGCGGGTGAGCCAGCACAGCCGGGGACCCCAGCACTGTTCCTACCATGCGAGGTGTCCTTGTCTTCCCTCGCAGCCAAGGGGTAGTGGATGCTCCCTACTCCCCACATCATCTCTCCCTCCCCCAGGCCACTCCTGCAGCGCAGAGTGCGGAGACAAAGGAACCCCTAAGGGTGTCCCCCGTCACTAGCATAGGAGTCAGGTTTGTGAGGAGCCTCAACACTCTCCCCTACGGGGATGTTCGCTCACCCCTGCTTCCCACATCATCCTTCCCTTTCCCACGGTCACACACTAGAGGGACAGCTCTGGGAGAGGAGAGCCCCAAGTGTCCCCTCTCACCGGCGTAGGTATCAGGGTCGCAGGGCTGGCAGGCGGTGGCCCCTTTGCCGGAGAAGGTGTCGGCGGGACAGGGCTGGCAGGCGGTTGAGCCGGCGGCGGGGGCGAAGGTGCCGGGCTTGCAGGGGAAGCACTCGGAAGTGAAGGCCACCCCTGGGAGCGGGAGGAGACTCAGTAGCGGGGAGGGGAGGTGCGCGACCCCCGAGACCCCCCTTCCTGCCCCCATGCACCTGTAATGCCGATGTTCCTCACCAGCACCGGTTTAGGCACCTTGGACCAGACAGAGAAGGCGGTGGTCCGCCAGTACAGCACGTTGTTCCCGCGGCTCAGCTCCACCTAGCAGAAGGATGCCACGGGATTGAGTAATCCACTGACAGGGATGGGTTTGGCTCTATGGGTGGGGGATCCCACTGCCAAGGAGGGAGCTGGCATCAGTGGAGGGGGGTGGGTGGCACCCCCGTCTGTCACCACCCATCTCCCTCTCCTCAGCTTCGTGGAGCATCTTGATCCCACGGGAGGGACAAGAGACGCCGGGACACACCGAGGGACCTCTCCCTGGTGTCATCTACCACCGAACACTCACGCTGTGGAATTCCCAGCCCTTCTCTGTTGTCCGCATCCAGCGGGACTCCTCCATCGTGGGCTGGCACTGGTCGTTCTGCACCTTCAGGGAGAGTGTCAGGGACTCCATGTTCACAGGGATCCCCCATGTCCCCAGAGACACGCCCCATGCTCCCAGGGACCTTAGTATATTCCTAGGGACCCCTCCTTATGTCTCCACGAACCACTGCCATGTTCCATAGGGCTCCCCTTACGTCACCAGGGTCCACTCTCATGTCCCCAGAGACCCCTCCCATATACTCAGGGTCCCCTTCCCCATGTCCCCAGACACTCCTGTCCCATCACCAGAGATCCCCTCAGGGACTCCTCCCATGTCCCCAGGGACCCTTGCCATGGCACCAGGAACTCTTCCCATGTCTCTAAGGACAAATATAATGTTCCCAGGGACCCCTGAGGAATCACAGGGACCCACTCAGGTCACAAGGGACCTTTCTCATGTACCTAGGGACCCCTTCATGTCAACTAGGACCCCCTCCCTTATCCCAGTGGAGCCCTCCATGTCCCAAGAGATTAATCCCATGCCCTCAATGACCTTCCATGCCCCGTCCACCCCTGTCCCAGTCACCCACAAAGAATTCAAAGACGATGCTGCTGTCAGGGTAGATGTACTCGAAGGTCACAGTCCCCGACTGCTTGAGGCTCACAGCATACATGAGGGTGGCTGTGCACTCATCCGTGTTGGAGGCTACGTAGTCCCCCAGTGGCACCCACGTTGACCTGGGGCAAATGACATGGCCCCAGGGATCCTGTCATCACTCTCAACCCCGCAGTGGGCAGGATTGGGATTGTAGGGACAGTTGGGAGGGTCCTCAGGAAGCAGGAAGGGGAAATGTGGGGCACAGGGACTTGGCGACATGGCAAGGTGTGGTGGCTAGACACATGTCCCTGGGGAGAATCCCCTGGCCTGCTGAGAGCTATGTGGACTGCAAGAAGAGAGTGGGGGTTCCCTGTTCTGGGAAGGTGGCTAGATTAGCAACATGCTGCTGGGAGTAGGGAATGGCTGAGAGGGCCATCAATGGTGCAGTGTAGTGGTGCCAGTAAACTGAGGGTTTGGTGGTTGTTGGTACAGCTGTGAGGGTTTCATGGTTATTGGTACAATCAGGAGGGTTCAGAAGCTGCCAGTACATCTGGGATAGTTTGGTGGTCGTTGGCATAATGAGAAGGGTTTGGTGGCTGCTGGTACAAATGGGAGAGCTCAGTGGTGTAGTACAACCAGGAGGGTTTGGTGGCTGTCAGTATATCTGGGATGGTTTCATGGTTGCTGGTACAGCTGGGAAGACTTGGCAGCTACTGGTGCAACTGAGAAGCCTTGATGGCTGTGGTACAAGTAAGAGGTTTTGCTGGCTGCTGGTACAACCAGCTGGTGTGAGGTTTAATGGCTGTGGAACAACTGGGAGGGTCTGGTGTCTGTCAGCACAACCAAAAGAGCTCAGAGGTTGCCAGTGAGGATCAGAGGGCTGTGGTGGTAAGTAAAGGCACTGGCTGATGGCACAGGGGTGTGGAGACTCCTATGGATGCTGTAGAGACCCCCATAGGTGCTGTGGGGACCTCCATCTCTGAGGAATGCTGATGTGGGCATACCATGGGGTTGGGGTCCTGCCACTTCTGGGGGTATGTTCCCTTGCTGTGACCAGGGTGCCCTTGTAATGGCCTGCTGGTGTCACCTCCCAGGCCAGGATGACAGAAGGGGTGTCGGGGCAGCCGGGTGCTATGGATGCACAGGGTGACACAGAGGTGTCACACCTATCCTGCTCACTGTGCCCACATCCAGTCCTGACATGCCAGGTGCCCATCTGCTGGCATCACAGTCAGTGACCCAGTGACTCACGCTGTGCAGTTCTCTGCCACATCGCCAAAGCTCTCATCCACCTCCAGGTTGGTGGCCACATTGGCGAAGCCATGGGGCACCTCGTCCCACTCATCGAAGCGTACACCAGTGCCCAGTGAGTAAGTGCCCGCAGCACAGGGCCGACACATCTGTGTCTGCATCTCCAGGAACTCCACCCGCCTTGCAGGAGAATGCTGCCAATGGAGACAGGGGCACAGGGCATGGTGGGTTACCTCTCGATCCCCTGCTGCTGCTACAGCCTCATCACCCTCAGTTCTGCATTTCCAAGTGCTCCCAGGTGGTGGAGGTGCTGGGATCCCTATTCTGACCATCCCCCAAAGACAACCTGCCCCATCCATGAGTTTTTGGTACCTGACGCCCAGCTCTGCCCAATCCAGGCAGGATGTAATCCTCTGCCATGGAGCCAGGGCACGTCCAAGGTTTGGGATTCCCATCCTGCTCATCTCATCCTGGTGAGTGAGTTTGTGTGAGGGGGATTCTTGTCTTGATCATCCCATCCTGGTGCATGTGTGTAATGGGGAGATTTCCATCCAGTGTGTGTGGTGGGATTTCCATGGCTCTCATTCCATTTTGGTGACTATGTTTGATTCCCATCCCATCCTCATGCATGTGTATGATTTCCATCCCTCTTATCCCATCCTAGTGCCTGTGTGTGTGGGCTTCTCATCCCATCCTATCCCAGTATGTGTGTGGCATTTCCATCTTTCTCATCCCATCCTGCTGAGTGAGTGTGTGAGGGGGATTCTCATCCTGTCCTGATACCTGTGTAGAATGAGGGGATTTCCTTCCCAGTGTGTGTGTGATTCCCATCCCTGTCATCCCATTCCATGATGGTATGTGTGATTTCCCTCCCATCCCATCCCATCCAATCCACGTGTGCAGTGATTCTAATCCACCTGATCCCATCCCATTACCTGTGTGTGTGTGGTTCCCATCCCTCTCATCCCATCCCAGTGCCTGTGTACGTGATTCTCATCCCACAGTATTCTGGTATGGTATGTGATTTTCATCCCTCTCATCCCATCCCAGGCAGTCTGTGTCTATTCCATCCCATCCCAGTGTTTGTAGTTCTTCTGCCATCCCATCCCGGAGGGATTCCCATCCCACTGATACCATTCCATCCCTCCTGTTACTGCCTCCACTGGAGCCAACAATGGCTGTGCTGTCTCCCCTACTCTCTCCTTCCCCTCACCCTAATTTCCCATCCCTGCCATTCCCACCCCTCAAGCTGACCCCATCCCATTCCTGGTCAGAAAATCACAGCACTCAGTGCCTCTGACAGGGTCAGGCAGGCCAGTGCAGAGTCCAGGTGTGTGTGGTACAGCCACCCTCCAGCGTGAGCCTGAGCTGTCACATGCTGTGTACTCATAGTGGTACTCAGACTGTGGGAGACAGAAAGGGTGCATGGGGGACAGTTACACCCTGAGACCTCCCGGGCTGCCCCCCACATCCTGTGCTCCCTGAGAGGGGTTGCTCCCTGGGCCTAGCTGTGCCCAGGGACAGTTTTGAGTTAAGGTGTGGCAATGTCCTGCAGTGCCAGGGCCTGGTGAGAGAGGCTTGGGTTGGTGCTCAGGGTGCGGGGGATACTGGGGTGAGGAGGAGTCAGTGTGGGAGGATGCTGAGAAATGGGGGTGCTGTGGGTGAGGGTATGATCTGGCTGGGGTGCCCAGGAACCTCAGAGCAGCAACAGTCCTGCACTTCCTCTCTGGCGTGGAGTGAACCCCTGTGCCTCCACCGTGTTCCTGGAGCACATGGCACTGTCATGCCCTCAATGTGCCTTTGGATGGCTGTGATACACTTTGCTCATCAAAGTGGCACAGCTCAGCTGTGGCACAACCCCAGATACAGCCAGAGAGCATCCCAGGCATAGGGGAGAGAGCAGGGGGGACTAGGAGGAACTGGGAAATGCTGGGGAGAGCAGGGGCACCGTGACCCTCCATTCTGCCAGCTGTGCCAAGCTGGGACTGGCTTAAGGCTGACGAGGTGACACCAGGGACAGATGGCGTGGGCAGAGTGAAGGCCACATCTGTGGTGGTGTTGGGGTTTAGGTACAGGGGGACCTCCCCACCCCCTCACAGCAGCTCTGGGGTTTTCAGAGCAGTGCTGGGTCTTCATGCTCCCAGTGGCTGCTGGAGTGTGTCAGGTTGATGAGGAAAACAACTGCTTTGATGTTCCTGTCAGTTGGAACGCAGCAAAGATGAGGGAGGTGGGGGAGAGGGTTATGGGGGGATGTGGGGAGGAAAGACAGATTGGAGAGGTAAAAGTGGGGTGAAGAAAAAGTGAAGAGAGATGACTGCAGCAACCCCTGCCCATGTACAGGCAACATGGAGTCCTCCCTGGCATGGAGACACAGAGGAAGGTTCCCACCACCCTAGGGGTACCCAGAAGGTCACCCCAACTTTCTGCAGCCCTGAAACTACTACATTGTTCTCAGTCCCGAGAGATTCCTTTGGGGAGAGGGTATTTTTTCTCTCTTCCTAACCTTTTCCAGGTTTTTATTAAATCCACATAAATTGACCTAATTCAGCCCTAGGGTGCCTCTCGGGGTGGAGGGCATCCCAAACTGCCACTTTCACTCTGCCTTGGCCAGGGGAGGAAAAAGGGCTGTCTGTCTTTAATGAAGGACAGGGGACAATCCTTCAGGGGGACTGATCACTCCTGGGGCAGATGCCAGCCCCAGTCTATTGTTTCCAGCTTCGGATCATGGAACACGGACAAAAATAATTGGATCACCAAAAAAAAAAAAAAAAAAAAAAAAAAAAAAAAAAAAAAAAAAAAAAAATCCTGTCCCAGATTAAAGCAGCTGGAGCTCTGAGGAGGGGGGAATAAATTGGGGGACAAGACAGACAACCCAAGGAAAGTATTTGGGGGTTCACTCACTGTACCCAAAGTGGACAGATCCTGGTGAGCGTCAGTTTTCCTTTACAGGATACTTTGGCCACCGTGTGCTGGGCTGGGAAAGGCCCGTGGCTATTGTGACTGTGCCCCCCACTCCTTGTCACACGCCCCACCCCCCCAGCAGCACTCAGGGAGGGTTTGGGGAGACCCCAATGTGTCTATTGGGTAGGGACTTGGGGATGATGATGAGGCCACGCCAGCTGGGGTCCCCAAGGAGACCCTCGGGGCTGGCCGAGCCCTTGGAAGCAAAGCGCCCTCCCGGGCCCCCAGGAAGTCGGTCAGTCCCTCCTGCTATAGGAGATGCCCCACCCCCGGTGCCACCGGGACCCCCCGACCCCAATCTGTCCTTCCCCATCCCATAGGGAGCAGACACCACGCACTCCGGGACTCCGTTTCATCGCTGAGTACGGGAAATTTGGGGGGTGGTCGTATGGTGGTAGCGGTGTATTACCGGTTGCGCTCCCCCGCCCACGCCATTCCCAGTGTCGGTACCTCCTTGCAGACGTGTAGCTGCTCCCCGGTGAGTCCCGGCGATACGGTGACAACCAGACACAGCGCCAGCGGCATCCACTGGGCTCCGGTACCGGCCATGGCGGCGGCAACGGCGGCGGCAACGGCGGCAGCTCGGCCGGTGCGAGCACCGGCGCCGCGGCCCCGCCCCCGCCAACGGCCCGGCCTCCGCGCACCTGCCGCCACCTGCCCCCGCCCCCGGGAACAGCACCCGGCATCGCCCCCCGCAACGGAAATAGGCACCGGGAGAGACACTGCACATCACCCGAGAACGGGCACCGGGAACAGAACCCTTGGGAACGACACGGAGCATCACCCCAGGGAGCAGGAATGGGCAACGGATCACGAACAGACCCCCTGGAACGGCAGCCAGCATTGCCTCCGGGAACGCTTCCCTTGAGAACGGCATCGGGAATCGGCATCGAGAATGGGAATGGCACAATGCGCTTCGGTCTCGGGAATAGAGATATGGGAATCGAACTCCCAGGAACGGCACGCCCAAAATTATGCCCGGGAATGCAACCGGGAACGGGACTCGGGAATGGTATCCCGAGATTGGCGCCGGGTATGGACACTGAGTGTTGCCCATGAGAACGGCACCGGGAAGCCATCATCCTTGGTAGTGGGAACTGGACTGGGAACGTAATCCCCGGAATGCACCACCGGGAACGGCATCGGCATCTTTTCCCTGGGAACGGAATTGGGACTGTTATTCCAGGAAGAGCATCGGGACCGTCTCGGGGCATCACAACCCCGCCTCCCGGAACAGCCCCTTCTTCTGCCCTTCCGGGGATGGGGGTGGACCGGGACTTGACGAGGGAGGGTCATGAGCCCCCCGGAGCCACCTTCACCGCCCCGGGGATTGTGTCCCACTCGTGTGCCTCCTAGGCTGTCCTCACGGAGCTGGGCCAGCTCCACTGCACTGGGGACAGAACAGGGGACACATGTGGCTGCATATTCTGGACATGGGGGAACACAAGAGACATAGGGGGTACAGGGGATATAGGAACACAGAGAACACAGGAACATCAGGGACACTGGGTAGAGAGCTGGTACAGGGACACAGGAGGATTGAGGACACAGGACAAGGGGAATATAGAAGAACATGGAATACACAGGATTTTGGCACATGACGGATGGAGGGACACAGGAACACAGCTGATATGGGGCTACAGAGGGACACTGGTACACAGGCAGCACAGGGGAAACACAGGGAGTTGGGGGATGTAGGGGGACGTGAAGGATATAGGCAGTATGGGAAAACAAAGGACATGGAGAGCACAGTTGATATGGTGACACAGGGACACGGGGAATGTGGGCATATGGAGGCCACAGTCACAAGAGGACATGGGGGACAGAGCTGCTAAGGCAACACAGAGGTCCCAACTCTGGTGACACAGGGTCAACCAGTGAGTTGGGAGACACAGGTGACATTTGTCCATCTGTGGTGGCCACAGGAATGTCAGCAAGTACCATGGACACTCAGGGACACAGCCACAGAAAGGGATCATGCCTCTCCCCATGGCAGCATGGGGACAACCCAATGCCTACTATGCCACAGCCTGGAGACAGTGGCATGGAGTGGCCATGCCTCACAGCGTCTGCAGTATCAGTGTTGTATGGACTCATAGGTCTCACGAGAGTCCGCAGGGTTAGCAGGCTCCGTGCGCAGCTCACACTCATAGCACGGTAACAACACAGTCCTGTGCTTAGCCTTTGTGCCCCACACAACGGCAGGCCCCGGTGAATGACTCCCAGCATGGCACGGTGCGTGCAGGGCCCAGCAAGGCTGGCACAGACCCCTGCAAAGCCCGCACAGAGCTTGGTGCAGGGCCACTTGCCGCCTCCCCACGTGGCCCGGCGCTGGCTGGGCCGCAATGAAGCCGGGGCGTTTCGTCCCCCGCCGCTGTCAGGACCGGGTCGCTGCCGGCCCCGGGGGCTGCAGACGTGGGCGCGGGTCAGAATCGCAGGGCGCTCATCGGCCGTGGCCTCGCCTATCTGATCGACTCATCCCGCCCGGCCCAGCCGCACAGCGCCCGAGGGCTTCGCGGCGGTTTCTTCTCACCTCGGCCCGGCGGGGCCCGGCCGATCGAATAAGATCAACGTGTAGGGGGAAAGAGGGTGGCGCATACACACACCTGACTGACTCACACTCACTCACACTCACTCATACTCACACACGCGCGCACAACCGCGCACACACAAAGCCACCGCCACAGGCACCCGCCACTTCCGGTCCTGCCCCTTATATACCATAGCCACGCGGAGCAGGACGGGAAGGTGCCGCAGCGCTGCAGCGCGCCTCCCGCCGCCCGGAGGACCGCCCTGCTCCACGTTTCCGGGCACACACACGGACAGCGATGTGCGCGCAGGCGGGGCCGTGCGCCTCACTCAGGGGCTGCCTCGCTGCCGGCTGCAGACAGCTAGACCAAACTGGGCCAGGAGGCTCCACTCAACAATTCCTCACCGCACAGCTGCTCCTCCCACCTTATTTGCACAAATCCTCCCACCCCAGGATCCCCCTAACTATGGGAGCCCTCTGCCCCATAGGAGCGAGCCTCCAAGGACTTCCTCACACACACCTAATGGAACCCTCAACCCACACCACAGGACCCCTCCAAAACCCCAATGGATGGTCCCGCAACCCCATAGGACTCCCATGCCAGCATTGCCACAGAGGAACCCCCACTTTATTTGTACGTGGTGGTCCAGTATTTACAACCCACGGGGGTCACCAACCCCCCCACTGCAGAAGGAGACCCCCTGAAGGACCCCCACGCTCCAGGAGCATAGGAAGATCCCATGGATGGCAGGGGCCCTGCTTGGCCCTCACAGCCTGCCATGGTCCCACTAGGATCCTGCTCAGCATCAAGAGAAGGGGCTCACAAGGCAGAGCTGGGTCCCCAGTCCTGAGGGTCCCTTCACCCCACTTCTCCACAGAATTCACGAGAAATCCTTTTCCAATAGTCTAAAGATGTCCTGTTGGCCCCACAGTTGTTCTCTGTGGGTTCATGCAGGCTGATGGGCCATGATGGTCCCTGGGTTGCCACAGGCAGGATCCAGGTTGCTGCCAGGGACAGGACTGGGGGTGGTTCAGGGTCTGTGGTTGGTACTGGGACACTGGGATCAGTACTGGGGTCTCTGGTCCATACTGGGGTCTCGGAATCAGTGACAAGATCTCTAGTTGGTCCCAGGGTCTCTCTCACACCACCAGCAGCCTCCCCATGTGGTCATTTTCCACAAGGACGTAGAAGGCCATGAGAAGACAGGACACGGACACAGCCACATGCAAGCGGGTCCCAATCACAGCAGCTGCAGGTGGGACAGGGTGGGGTGAGGCCCATGTCCCCATCCCAGATCCATCCTGAATCCCAATCGTGAGCCCATTCCAGATGCCATGTTCCCATCCAAACCCTACTGTTCCATTCCCAATAACCCTGTGTCCCCATCCCAGACCCCAAAAGCCCCATCCCACATCTGTGTGTCCGCATCCCAGACTCAATGTCCCTGTCCCAGCATCCACCCAGCCATGACCCCAGCCATCCTAGCATCCTCATCACGTACCCCAGTGTTCCAAGTGCCCCCCATCACAAGTGTTCCCAGCAACCCCATGCCATACCCCAGTGTCCCCAGTGCCCCTCACCCTTGTGGCAGACTCCCCAGACCCCCCTGCGCTCGGACAGGAGCCAGGTGCGCAGTCGGGGCACCTTCCGCAGGTACGCACAGGTGCAACCAGTAGCAGCCAAACACTAGAAGCCCGTCCAGCGAGGTAAACTGCGGAGAGATCGGTCGGGGAAGGGTCGGGATCACTCCGGGCCCTGCCCAACCCCATTCCAAGGGAGCCCCCACCCTCCGTGTGAAGAACCTCCTATCTCTACCCCTATGAGGGGATGCAGATTTCCCAGGATCCCCTGAAAGGGACACAGACTTTCCCAGTATCCCCACCGAAATCACTCGCAACTCCCATTATCCCGCCCCAAAAGGGACACTCTCCCAGTCGTCTCCCAAAAGCTCCTCCCAGTACCTTCCCCCATGTCAGCTCCGTCTCCCCCGCCGCCCGCCGGTACCCGAGTGCTCCCCCAGAGTGCCCCATCAGAACCCCCGCCTTCGGAACCACCCAAAGTCACCGGTCCCCCCCCCCTCACCCCCCCCACCTCGTTGGTCTTTAAGGCCCCGGACCCGCCCGGACTCCCCGGTCCGTCCATTCTCTAGTTCTACCACCAGCCACGGCGGCCCCCTGGACCCTTCCCGTCCGCCCACAACCGCTCGTTCTCCCGTTCCCAGCACTGGTTATGCCGGCCCCCGGTTGTCCCCAGGACCCCCATGGTACCCCCTGACCACCAGGCCCCCCGTTCCCACCGTTGGTCATGGCGCCCCCGGACCGTCCCGGGCCTCCGCGGCGCCAACGCGGACAGCGGGAGGCGGTGACAGGCGCGGCAGCCGAGCGCCGACCCGCCCGACAAGGATCCTGAGGAGCAGGCGGCCTCAATCGATGCGCCTAATGGAGGAGGTGCGTGAGTAGCCCCGGCGTCGCCCAGTGCCCGCCCAGTAGCACCAGTGAACCGGGCGCTACTAACGCCCGCTCCCCCCAGGAGCTGCCTGTGCACTCAGTGTGTGACAAGTCCCCATCTGACACCTCGATGACCTCATCAGTATTCCAGTAACCCCTCCCAGTCGTCTCCAGTAACCCCCCCCAGTCCCATTCCAGTCCTCTCTGTTATAAATGAGAAACAAAAGTGTCGATATTCAGCAAATTTAGATTGCTTTATTTTATATAGACAGAGCAATGCAGCGCTGGGGATACATGGAGGGGAGGGGGTCACTGCCACTCCATGCTCCACCGAACTTTGGTTTGCAGCTCCATTTTATAGTATGGTTTTCCTTGTAGCAATCAATAATTGTTACTCTTTTTTGCTGTCATAGTTCTGCCAGGTAAGCAATGGTGGTCCATGGAATCGCTGGACGACATGAGTCTCTAGACAATTTCTCAAGTCCCATAGATAACCATCTGGTCTTGGTAGATAAGGAATGACAGAAGTCGGGAAGTCTGGTCTCAGACTGCAATTGATTTTGCAGAATCTACTGGGCTGTGTGAAAGCCTTGTTTTGCAAACTGTTAGTAAAACAGAATGATTTAAACATATGTTTTCCTTCTTTAATGTCATGCTTCATTTTCAGACCTAGGTGTTGTGGTTTATACAAACTCCATACTTTTATGATTAACACGAATCTTTTATCAATTATCACATCCCAGTAACGCACCAGTACTCCCAGTAATCCCCAGTCCTCCCAGTAAGCCCCCAATGCAATCCGACCGCAGTGACTCCTGGATTCCCCAGTAAATCACAATCTCCCCGTAACCTTCCAGTGCCCACTGCTCATCCCAGCCCCCAGTAAACCCCAGTATTCCCAGTGCAACCAGTTCCCATGGCAGTGACCCAGTAAACCACCAATACTCTCACTAACCCTCAGTCCTCCCAGTAGCCCAATACCACCCAAGTGCAACCAGTCTTCATACCAGCCCTCAGTGAGTTCCAGTCCTCCCAGTAACCCTCCAGTGCAATTTGACCTCCAGGTTCCCCTATAACTCCCAGTCTAACCCTAAGGCACCTCTCCAAGCATCCATCCCAGCTTTTCCAGTAACTGCCAGTCCTCCCCATTAACCCCAGGTCCCCCAATAAACCCCAGTGCCTCCAGTATCCCAGTCCTTCCCAGTAACATCATGTGCCATTTAATCCCCATCCCACTGTCCCACATAAGCCTCCCAATTGACCACCAGTGCACCCAGTAACTCCCTGTTCGTCCCATAACACCCAGTGCATCCAGTCCCCAGTCCAGTTTCTCCAGTAACCTTTAGCCCCCATAGTAACCCACATAATCTAGTGTTTCCAGTGCACCCATCACCAGTGTTCCCTGTGCTCACAGCAATCCCCAGGGCCCCCAGGGTTCTCAGTGTCCACCAGTGATCCTAGCAGTTCCAGTGTTCCCAGCAAAACCTGTCCTACCAGTACATCCAGTGTTCCCAATATCCTCAGTGTTCCCAGTGCTCCCCAAGTGAGACTGGTGCTCCCAGTGTTCCCTGTGTCCCCAGCAGGCTTCAGTGTTTGTCCAGTGCCAGGTGTTCAATCTGAAGACCCCTCACCCCGCTTAGGTTCCAGAGCTAACAAGGATCATATCCATAGGAGAATATACATTCTCCTCCTGCTTCTTTGCACCCAGCCACCATGGCCAGCTGCAGCTCCCAGTGGGAGGGACATTGGGGATTGATTTGATCCCTACTAGTGACAACTTTGCCAGGATGTCAACAAAGCCTTGAGGAGCAGCACAGTTCTGAGTGGGTGCTTGCACTAGAACATGGGGCTGAAGGACCCAGGGGAATGGGGATAGGGCATGATGGATACTGCAAGGACAATGGAGATGACAGGGGTGATGGAGACCATCCATCTCTCCATTCATATGTCCTTACATGCTCAGTCCCTCAATCCCTCCACCATTCTTTCCTCCTCCATCCATTTCTGCATCCATCCATGCATCCATGTATCTGTTCGTTCCCTATTCTCCATCCATCCATCCATCCATCCATCCATCCATCCATCCATCCATCCATCCATCATCCACATGTCCATCCAGCTATATCCTTTCCTGGGGACAGCCAAGTGCTGAGCAAGCTGTTGGGACAGTTGGGCTGAGTAATATCCAGGGAACTTAAGGAGTGGCCAAAAGAAGCTGGACAGGGTGGACATGGGTCGAAGGATGGCCAGCAGTGACCAGGTCATGGTGACAGCTGGAAGGAATACCCATGTCAGGAGACAACTGGGTCATGGGGAGGGCTGGGGGAATCCCAAGCAGGCCCCATGGCTGACCCTCCTGCAGCATGAGCAGGAGGTGGCTGGGCCAGAGCCAGACACTCATCCTGAGTTCCTGCAGGTGTGGAACAGCTTGCAGAAGGTGAAACTGACAGAAGCAGGTGCCCAGCAGATGTGAGCCAAAGCCAACCCAGCAGAGCTCCCTGAGTCCCCTGGCATACACCGGGCTGCCCCTGTCCCCAGCACATCCCAGCACTGGGAACAGCACTCTGTGCTACCACTCTGAGTGAGCTTGTGGTTGGAGGTGAGTACTGGAGCCTTGGTGTCCCCATGCTGGTGACAACCAGGGTGCCAGACC
Source organism: Erithacus rubecula (assembly GCF_903797595.1). Classification (NCBI taxonomy): domain Eukaryota; kingdom Metazoa; phylum Chordata; class Aves; order Passeriformes; family Muscicapidae; genus Erithacus; species Erithacus rubecula. Next base: position 120,785 of record NC_136678.1, read on the forward strand.
TGGAAGGAGCTGGTAACACCAAGGCAATGCCAGGGGTGGTATGGGGAGTGCAGGCAACACTCTTCCCCTGACCTGCACCTGCCCTGGCTCCACGAACCAGAAAACAATCAAATAAAGTATTTCATCTGGTTTTCTTGATGGAAATGGGACAAGGACAGAGACAGGGATGGGGTGGATTTGCCTTGGGCTGATGGTGCATGGTGGGGATGGAAGGTGGTTGTGGTGGCCACTGGCTCATTTTACCAGTGGTGCCAGCAGCCCAGCTGCAGTTGGTGTCCATCCAAGGCCTTCAGCCATCCCTGGCGGCACAGAACTTTCCTCACTCCTTCAGTCTCCCTCTCCTTTCTCCTTTGTCTTCTCCTGGTGTTTTTTTCCATTTCCACAGTTAAATATGTTTCACTCCTGCCCTCTCTACTTGCAGCTGGAGTCCACTGTGAGGGAGGAAGAGATGCTGGTTTGAATAGGTGTTACACCAACAGCCGTAGGCTGACAGCACCACCTTGGGCATCAAGGTGGGGAGCAAGGCCATTGTTCTGGAGAATCTGCACCTCCCCCCACGCTGCTTTCTGCACTCCTTGCTTGCTCCCTGCATCCCTCTGTCTGCAGCCTGCCTGCCTTCTCATCCCATCCTGTCTAGCCCCATCTCATACGGATGAGCCTCTTCCCCACCCTGCCACGTGTAGCAATGCAGGATGTGCCCAACTAACTCCAATCCAGCTCAGAGGGGCCACAGTGGCTGCAACATTATATTCTCAGGGCCTAGGAGAGCCTTGGCACCATCCTGGCACAATGGTGGCACTATCCTGGCTCTGTCCTGGCACCATCCTGGCTCTCTCACAGCACAGTTCTGCCACTGTCCCATTGTGCATGGCCAGGGCAAGGCTGGGGACAGTGGTCCTTGTGCTTGGCCTATGTCTATGTCTATATGGCAGTAGGGATGGAGCCTCCAGCAAAACCAGGCCAGACTGTGCTGGGCTGCGGTGCCACACCACACCAAACTGCACTCTGCTGTAATGTGCCAGGCCATGCTGGGACACATCTATACCATACCTTGATATGCCATGCCATACCACACAGTTCCATTCCACACCACACACTTCCATGCCATGCCATGCCATGGCGTGCCGTGCCGTGCCGTGCCGTGCCGTGCCGTGCCGTGCCGTGCCGTGCCGTGCCATGCCATGCCATACCATGCCATGCCACGGCACACTGTACCAGGCTGAACCACACCATACCATGCCATACCATGTCAACACAAACTGTACCATGGTAAAACATGCCATACCATGCTATATATACCACGCCATATCATGCCATGCCATGCAACAGTGAACCATGCCACACTGCGCATTCCCATGTCACCCACTCCATACCACACAGTGCCACGCTGTGCCGTGCAGTGTCGCTCCATTCTATGCAGCGCTGTGCGAGGCAGCCGCTGGGGGCCGTCCAGCAGGGGCGGAGCGGCGACTGGGGCAGGTGTTGCTCACCCTGCTCCTCCCTCCGCTCAAGCCCAGACCCGTCCGTGCCTCGGCGCAGCAGAGCCGGCAGCGGCGGCGGGCTCAGGTAAGGGATTCTCCCACCCCGCCGGGACCACTGGGACCTCCGCCCTGCCTCTGGCCGCCAAGTGCGACGTGAAGCGGGTTGGGGAAACTGAGGTACGGCCAGGTGACGGCGCTGGAAAAGCGGTGTGAACCCTCTGCCCCCGCCCCACTGCCCCCCTTTCTCTCCTTCCCCAAGAATTTGGGAGTCTTGGGGTGCTGGGGACCCCATTTTCCCAGGCCGGCGGTCGCTCCCAACCCAGGATCCGCCGCCCGCCCAGACGGAAAAGAAAGGAAAACCGGGAGAGGTGCCCAGCGAAACCAACTGGGGCGGGGAGCGAGAGGCCGCCCGGTCCCCCCGCCCCACTGCACCCCGACCACCTTTGACCCCTTCGAGGGTCACCCTTCCCCCGCCTCGCGCTGTCCGCACCCTGTTTTTATGGTAGGACCTACAAGAAGGCAGAGCTAACATAGCCTCGCCTGCTCTCCGCCGCCATCGCGGCACGCCCGGAGCGACATGAGGGATTTTGGGGGTGCAGGGTGGGAGGCCCCCATGGGTGCAGCCCGGTTGGGGGCGTGGGGACGAGCTGTGTCCCCACTGTTGCCCGCAGGGTCCTGGCTCGGCATGGGGGAGGCAAGTGACATGGACAGCGGGATCATGCTGCACTCGGGTGAGAAGGGGATTTGGGGGTGTGGGAGTTTTTGGAGTGCCCCTGTCGCCCATGGGTGCTCTGATAGACGTGCCCCTCCTTCCCAGGCAGAGAAAGGAGCACTTCGGTGCGTGGGGACATGCTGGGGACACATAAACTGCTTGGAGAAAACTTTGGGGAAATGAAGGGGTGGAGGAATGGAGGCTTCCCCTGCGTTTTGGGAGGCACCTCAAGTGTAATGGGGGGGGTGCTCTGGACAGGATTTGACTCAGACATGTTTAGCTTGGGATGGCTGAGTCAGACAAATCTTTCTCCTGTGCCCCCCCTTCCCACCCCCCCCAGCAGGGACGACACACGTGTCCCGGGGGGTTGAAGCACCCGTGGTGCTGCTGAGGGAATTTCATTCCTACCTTGGGGGATTGGAGGACCCACGGGTGCTGCTGGGGGGAGGGGTTCCTGGATACCCTGGGGGTCTTGGAACACCAATGGGTGCTGCTGGGTGGGGAAAATAGGTGTTTCAGGGGAATCAGTACACCCACGGATGTCCTGGGGGGAAGGGAGACACAGCTGCTCTGGGGAAACTGAAATACCCCTGGGTGCTGCTGGGAGGGTCATGGCTACCTTTTTCTCCCCTTGTGGTGGACAGAAACTAAGGCAGGGAGGCTGTGGGGTGGCGGGGGATAGTATCTGGGTGCTCCCATCCCTCCAGACGTCCGTGTGTCTGTTCCAGGCCCTGAGAGCCTGGTGTCCCCACCAAAGGAGCGGGTGCAGGCGGGGCGGCGGCAGCAGCAGGCGCTGGAGGCCCGGCTCGATGGCTGCATCCAGGAGCTGCGGCGGCTGTGCCTGCGTGAGGCGGTGAGCAGGGCACGAGCACCCCCTGCCCACCCTCACATGCTGCTGCCATGGCTCTGCTCAGTGTCCCTGTGCCATCCTCAGGAGCTGACAGGGACCCTGCCCTGCGAGTACCCCCTGAAAGCTGGCGAGAAGCCCCCCAAGGTCTATCGCAGGATTGGGGCTTCCTTCAAGCTGGATGAGATCATCATTCTGCATGGGGTGGTGAGGCGGTCCCTGGGGTGCAAAGATGATGGGGATCCGTGCCATGCCATGCCATGCCATGCCATGCCTTGCCATCCCATCCCCATCCCATCCCATCCCATCCCATCCCATCCCATCCATCCCATCCCATCCCATCCATCCCATCCCATCCCATCCCATCCCATCCCATCCCATCCCATCCCATCCCATCCCATCCCATCCCATCCCATCCCATCCCATCCCATCCCATCCCATCCCATCCCATCCCATCCCATCCCATCCCATCCCTTTCCCTCCCATCCCTTGTGGAATCTGCCTGAGGGTCACCTGAAAATGTTGCCATCCCCATCCCATGGGTGGTGTCTGGGTGCCAGGTGTTGTAGGAGGGGCAGAGGGATGGTTTCAAGCATGATGGATGGATGGTGTTGGAGTGCTGAGATGCACCAGTGAAGGGAGGTCTTTGGGTTCTGAATGCAGTATTTGGTGTTGGGGCCCAGGAGATGGGACAAGGTAGGATTCCAAGCATGATGGGTATTGTTGGGGTGTTGCGTTAATGAGGTTATCATGGGGTCCTACACATAAGGTGTGGAGTTGGGGTGCCATTATGATGGGTGTGGGGAGGTCCCAGGTGTATCAGGATGCCAGAATTATGGAAGGAAGTAGATTCCAAATGTTATTTGTAGTGGTGGGATCCTGAACATGATGGGTGGTGTTGGGGTCCCAGATGAGATGCTGGGAGGGATTGGGATCCCAAATGCTGTGGGTGGTTGTGGGTGCTGTGGCACAATGTGAGGCTTGGGGGTGTCAAAGTGTTTTTCTGAGTGTGTCCCCTGCCCCAGGACCCTCTGGAACGGGAGCGAGCGCTGCAGCTGCAGATTGCTGAGGCTTCCCGCCGTCTGTGCCACGAGGAGAACATCAGCCGGCAGGTGCGGAAGAGACGGCAGACGGCAGCGCTCCGGGAGGAGCAGAAGCTGCGGGACCTGGAGCAGGTCCTGAGCCAGCGGCGGCTCCTGGCAGGGCAGCGGGACACCAGTACTGGCGTGGGTGAGCTCCCCAAGCCCCTCAGATGGTGGGGGGATGCTGGAGAGCAGGGAGGCAGAATGGGGTGCTGCTTGGTTGGGTGTCCATGGGGAATACACCTGAATTCCACATGCCCTGTGAATACACCCTACTGGACGTAGCCCAGTCCTGCATCCCAAGTGCATGCACCCCTCTGGATGCACCCCAATATGCCATCCACAATGCCTGCACCCCAGTTCCCATCCCTGGTGAACGCACCTCCGTGGATCCACCCCAATTTTGCATTTCTGGTGAATACATCCCTGGGTGCACCCCAGCTTTCCATCCCCTGTAATACAACCCAGTTCTACAGCCCCAATGAATGTGCCCCCCCAAAATGCCCCCCAACATACCATCCCTGGTGAATGCACCCTGATTCCCTATCCCTGCTGAATATACCCCTTGGATGCCCCCTGGAAGGCCTGGTACATACACCTTGATATGGTCTCACTGTCAATGCACCCTTTTGAAGGTACCCCAATACTTCATCTCTAGTGGTTGTATCTTTGTGAAAAAACTTTGTCCCCAGTGCATGTTCCCCAACGTTTGTGTATGTACCTCTTTGAATACACCCCAAAACTTCATCCATGGTGCATGCACCCCAATTAACCATCCCCAGTGGTACCCCACTGAATCCACCCCAGTACTTCACCTCCGTTGATTGCACCCACTGATTGTACCCTAATGCTTCACCCTTGCTGCTTGCACCCCATAACTATCCCAAAACACCCATCCTCAGCATTTGCACCCAAAGGGGGACAGGATGTGGCCCAGCTGCTGTGTCCCCATCCCAGTGGCAGTCATCCAAGGGGGTCCCAATTCTCTCCATCTCTCCATCCCTCTGTCCTCCAAGGACCAAGGCAATGGTGAGGGCGCCTCCTTCCCTGTTGGTGCCCCCAGCCTGCCCATCCTGGGCAGGCTGGGAACTGCACACAGCTCAGTAGAGCCGGCCTGGCCGGTACCGCCACTGTCCCGGAGCGTGTTGGGACAGGTGGCGTGGGAGAGGGGAGCGGAAGCCCGAGGGGACGCGCTGGGTGGTGGCGGGACTGTGGGAGCACTTTGGCACCTGGAGGCGGCCCTGGCTCTGTTCTCACAGGGCCCTGCCCCACAGAGCTCAATGCCTCTGATGAGAGCTCCATGTCTGACACCAGCCTCTGGAGGAGGGTGAGGAGGCTGTGGGGACCAGGGGGGACCCCTGGTATGTTCCTTCCATTCCAACCTTTCCTGTGTTCCCTCTATCCCTACTCTCCCTGTGTCCCCTCCATGCCATTCCCCTGTGTGTCCCTTCCATCCCAACCCCTCTCATCTCCTCTCCTTGCCAACCACCAATCTGTTCCCTCCATCCCAACCCTCTCTTTGTGTCCCCTCCATCCCAACCCTCCATCTCTCTTGCAGAGGACACACTACCACCAGGACATGCCACCCCACAGACGTCCCCATCTCCCAAGGACCTCACTAAGGAGGAAGAGGAGGAGTCAGGGCTTCTGATGCCCCCCACCAATCCCTGGCAGAAGACCAGCCTGGACAGACCCTATGAGAGGGCCAAAAATCCCAGCATTGATGCCAAGGATGGGGAAACCCAGAGCTCCCAATGCTGTCTTGGGTCCCTGATGGCTGCCCCTGCCAGCTCCTTGGCCCCTGGCAGCCCTGGCTCTGCAGGGTCCCCAGTGTCCAGGACAGGGGACCTCCCCTACTGGTTTGTCCCCATCCGGACCCTGGTGCTGTGCCAGCAAGCGGGTTCCAATGCTCCCAGTACCCCAGAGCCATTGGGACAGCAGGGACAGACCCAGTCTCTGAGGTATGTCCTGAACATGGGGAGGATAGACAAGGGCTTCTTCAAGGGAGTATGGAGATAACCCCATGGAGAGGGGGATGGAGATAATCCCATGTGGAGGATGGAGCTCAATGCACAGGAAGGAGGATGTGAATAACCTTGTGAAGATGATGGAGCTCAGTTCATGGGGAGTATGTTGGAAATAATCCCATAGGAAAGATGGAGATAGTCCTACTGGCAGTAAGATGGAGCTAACCTGTGGGAAGGAGGATGGGAGTAATCCTGTGGGAGAGGATGAAGAGAACCTCATGGAGATGATGGAGCTAAACCTATGGGGATAATCCCATGGAGAAGATAATGGAGAGAACGCCAAGGGAAGTGTAGACCTAACTCTGTGGGGAGGATGGAGAAAATCTTATGGGGAGAACGGACATAATCCCATTGGGAGGGGATGGAACTAACCCCATGGACATGGTAGAGCTCTGTCATTGGAGATAATCCCAGAGACAGGATGGAGATAGTCCTATGGGGATGTGGGAGAAAACCCTGTTGGGAGGATGGACAGAAATCCATTGGGAGGAGGTTGGAGATAGTCCCATGGAGAGGATGGAAGTAACCCTATGGAGATGATGGAGGTCAGCCCTCCATCACCTGCCCCACAGGGTAGCTGGAGCTATCCCATGGGAGGAGGCTAGATGTCTCCCCATGTGGTGGTTACACCCCACACCCATGGGTGCACCTATCCCAGGGCTTTGGGGATGAGGGACAGGGTCCTCCTGCAACCACAGTGTCTTGCCTGCAGGGTGGACCCATGCTGGCAGCCAGCTGAGCCACGGGGCCGCAGTGCCGCACCGCGCCGGCGCCCCACCTACTACACAGTCACTGTGCCCACCTCCTGCATCCCAACCCCCATCCCTGCATGCCGCTCTGGCTCCGATGACAGCATTTCCGACCTCTCCAGCATCTCCCACGCCACCTCCCCGGGCAGCAGCAGCCCTGATAGGTCCTTTGCAGTTCCGCTGTCCGTTGCCGAGCCTGGTTATTACCCACGAGGTGCCCTCCAGCTCCTGCCACCTGCTGGCCCCGTGACTTTCCTGTATGAGCAGGATCTGGCCCCACTGCGGTACCAGCGCCTGGTGCCCTCCCGTAGCCGCATTGTGCGCACGCCCTCGCTCAAAGACTATGCGCCTGCTGGGGCTCGGGGGCTCTCCAAGGCCACCGTCACGGAGGAGCTCAAGTCGTGGCACCAACGCGCCCGGCTGAGGGGTGCCCGGCCCCACTCCCTTGACCGGCAAGGGGCTTTCCAGAGACCCCGTGGTGGGACCATCAGGGACATGCCTGTTGCTCATGGAGTCCTATCACTGGTTCAGGTAGGATGTGGGGTCTGGCTGGGAATGGTCATGTGGGAGAAGGGGGACCCCCTGGTGCTGTCCTGCAGATGGCAAGAGTTGTTACTCTGAGGTAATGTAGGGACACATGTTTCTGGTGGGGTCCCATGAGGATTTCTAGAGCAGGAGTGAAGACCTGAGGGGGTCCATGGGGTCCTATGAGGGTTGTTGGGACAGGACTGGCATCCCAGAAGGGTCCTCCCTGGGGCATGACCAGGAGGTTCCTGAGGAGAGGATCAAGGTCCTTTAAGATCCTTTGGGGCAGGATCTGGGCCCTCTGAGGGTCCTGTGAGCAGGTCCAAGGTCCCATGAGTTGAGTCTGGAGGGTCTCTGATGGTCCCTGGGGCATGACCAGGGTCCTGAGTGGGTCCCTATGGGAAGATTAGGATCCTGAGGGAATCACGGGAAGAATTTGGGTCCCAGAGGTGTCCTTGGGGGACTGGGTTACTGAGGAGGTTCAATGGCCAGGACCAGGGTCTTCTGTTCTTGGGAACAGAAGTAAGGTCTATAAGGTCCTTTGGGACAGGATGAGGACCTGCTGAGGATTCCATGGGCAGGTTTGGAGTCCCATGTGGGTCCCAGGGGCAGAACCAGGAGTCCCTGGAGCAGGACTGGAGTTCCATACGGGCCCCTACTTTCTCTTGAAGATAGGCAAGACCAAGGGCAAGACCAGGACCCTACAGGAGTTCCTGTGGCAGAACTGGGGTCCCAGGGGAAAGACCAGAACCTTAATGGGGTTACTGGTGCAAGACTCGGGTCCCACAAGAGTCCCATGGGAAGGACCAGGACTTCAGGGGGTCCCTAGGGCAGGATCCATGTGGGTCCCTGGGGCAGCTCTGGGCTGCCCTTGAGTGGGGAAGGATTCCTGCAGACATTTCACTGGCCAGCTCTCCATCTCCACCTGGGAGTCTTGCTAGGACAAATGCACCCATGGCTCAGCTGGGATACATGCTGGGCAAGTGGGGACCTGTGGCCATGCACCCCACAACTCCCCCAGCTCAAACCCCGGTTCTGGGATGTGTCCCCCCAAACAAGGTGGAGTGCCAATACCCACGGCATCTTTGTCCCCCCAGGGTCCCCCTGTGCAGGTGCTGCGACGCTCAGCAGCTGGCGTGCCCGTGCAGGTCTATATGCCTGAGAACGGCGAGATTGTCACACAAGTGTGAGTGCCCACACCCCCAGCCCTGCGGCGGGGACACATCCTGGCTGGCCCAGGCACGGTGGGGGCGTCTCATGCCCCCACCCCAGCGTGGGGGGCACGGGAGGGAGCCACAGCGAGGTGGTGGGGGCTGGCCCCCCCCCCCCCCCCGGGTTCCCTCACTGGCACTGCAATGCTGACAGGGGGCACTGTGACCCCAGTGCTTGTGGTGACCTTGGTGTCACCGTGTTCTTGAATTTGAGGTTCTGGTCTCTAATAAAGGTGGTTTTTGGGATATGTCACTCTCAGGATGTGTCACCTTCATGTCCCCTCTGAGGTCCCCCATCCCTGGGTCAAGGATGGGACTTTGCAGATTTGGGGTGTGGCTGTGATCGGGCCAGTAATGGGGTGATCCCAGTGCCAAGAGGGTGCTCCGGATCCAGCTGGCACCCCTGGCACCCAGTGACCCAGGCTGAGAAAGGGGCAAGGATTTGAAGGGAAGAATGGAATGGAGATGAGGGGTGCAGGGGTGGGATGCAAGGATGGGTGAAGGGATGGGGTGCAGGGTGAGGGAAATAAGGTGTTCAGGGAAAAGATGGGGTTGGGGAAAGGGTGCTGCAAACCAAAGTGATGGAGTGCAGGGAAGAGATGGTGTGCAGGGCAGGCGAATAAGGAGTGCAGCGGTGGGATGAGATAGGAGAAGGGGTGCTGGGAGGGAAAATGATGGGGAGCAGGGGGTAAGGAAGGGATTAGAGGTACGGGATGGGGTGCGGGAGAGGTGCAGGGAGGGAGTGGTGCAAGGACGAGCAAAAGGATGGGGTGCAGGAAGAGGGGAAATAAGGGTTGCCAGGGGCAGTGTTGGGGGGGCAGTGACAGAGAAGTCACTGCGGTCCCCGCATCCCTGCCCGGTCCTGCCAGCGCCCGGGCCGGCTGCGCTGCTCCTCCCGGTGGGGGCGGGCGGGGGCCGGTGGCTGCGGCGGGAGGCGGCGCTGGGGGGACGGGAGAGGGGGGGGGACACCGGGCAGCAACCGAGCGCCGCCGGGCTGCGGCGTCACTGCGGGCCTGCGCCGGCCCCGCACCGGCACCGGGAGACACCGGCAGAGCGAGCGGCCCCGCTGCACCGGCACCGACAGCGCCAGGACCGGCCACGGGAGCGGCCCCGGTCCCGGTGTCGCCGCGCAGCCGCGACCCCTGTCCCAGGCAGCACTGAGCGGGGACACCGAGCCCGGCCCCGGGATGGGGCCCGGCGGCCCTGGGAGCGGCTGGCCCCTGGCTGGGACCCTGCTGGTGGCCGTTGCCGCCTCGATGGGTAAGACACGTATGGGGACCGGGGAGGGCCGTGGGATCCAGTGCCACCCTGCGACTGGATACGGTGCCACCAGTGCCACGCGGGGAATCCCACTGGGTGGGACTTGGTGCCACCAGCCATACTGAGTCGTGCTACACACGGTCCCTTTGCCCAGGGGGTTGCTTGCAACAGTGTCCCCCTGGACACTGTATCCACCCCCCCGAACCTCCCTCCCATTTGCCACTTTCGGGGTGTTCGCGGTAGCCGCTGATCCCCGGGAACAGCAGACACGGAGCTGGTGGCTAACTGAGCCGGGATGCCCAGCCCCGGGGAATTTGGGGGCTTCCCCTGCACGAACCCCGTGCCTCAGTTTCCCGACTTCTTCCTGAGCTGCCGTGGTCCCATTTTGGGGTGTGCGAGACTCCCGCAAAGCCCATTTTCGTGGCTCCCCGCCCGCTGCCCGGACGCCTCCTGCCGCCCCCGGGCTTCGGCCCGCGGCTATTTCTGGGAAGACAGGTGGATCCGGACAGAAATAGAACGGGAAGTGCCACTGGAACACGCGGAAGGAGGGGAAGCTGTGGGGATCTGGAGGAATCTGGAGGGGTCGGAGAGCTGGGTGGAATGGAGGACAATCCGCAAGGGTGTAGGACTGGATGGAACAGGATGTGGGCTACACAGGGGCAGGGTTTGGAAGGGAGTGGGATTGAGTAGGATATGGGGGTACACAAGGGCAGGATGGAGCAGAGAAGGGGTTTGAGGGTACCTAGGGGCACAGTCTGTGAGTCCATGGGGCAGAATGGAGCAGGGTATGGGGGATGTGGGGCTGGGTATGAAGGACAGGGGGATAGGAAGGAGCAGGGTATTTGTGGGTGTATAGGGGCACACTTTGGGGGTCCATGGGGCAGGATGGACCAGGGTTCAAGGGAATAGGACACAGTGGGGTACAGGGGGGGATGAAGGGCATGGGGTGCAGCTGATGTCCCTGAGGGTGGTGATGGCCAGGTGCTCCAAGGCCCTGATGATGGGCGGCTGTCCACAGTGGCCGGAGGCGAAGACTGCCTGTGGTACGTGGACAGAAACGGGTCATGGCACCCTGGCTTTGACTGCGAGTTCTTCACCTTCTGCTGCGGCACGTGCCACCAGCGGTACTGCTGTCGAGACCCTCTGCGCCTGCTCACCGAACGCCAGCAGCGCCACTGCCTTGCCTTCAGGTGCCACAGCCAGGGCTGATGGGGCTGGGGGCTCCCCTGGGCAGATGGGGTGCTGGGAACTAGTACTGGATGCTGGTGATAGGCAGTTGTACTGGGTGCTGGTCATTATGTGCTATGCACTAGGCAGTGGTGCAGTGGTGTTGGGAATGGTATTGGGTGCTGGGCACTGGTATTAGGTGCTGGATACTGTGCACTGGTATTGGGGGTTGGACATTGGTACTGAGCAGTGGCACCAGTTAATGGATGCTGGGTGCTGTACACTGGTACTTGGCGGGGGCACTGGGTGTGGGGCACTGTTACTGGATACTGAATGCAGGTGCTGTTCACTGGTTCTGAGCTCTGGGGAGTGGTACTGGGCAGTGCTACTGGGTTGCCAGGCTGTTGGCTCTGGGTGCTGGACACTAACACTGGGTACTGGGCATTGAGTGCTGAGTACTGGACATTGGGCAGTGGTGCTGGATGTTGGATACTGGTACTTTTAGGTTCTGGGCACTGGTACTGGGCATTGGTGCTTTGCAGTGGGTGCTGGGCACTGCTACTTGGTGCTGTACACTGGGTACTGGTACTGGGTACTGGGCTCTTGGCATTGGTACTGGCTGGTATTGGGTTCTGGATGCTGTGCACTGATACTGGGCACTGCCTATTGGGGGATGGATGCTGTGGATTGGTCATTGGTACTGGGTGGTGCTGGGTGCTGCTGCTGAAAACTTGCACTGGGTGCTAGGCAATGCTGGGCACTGGTTACTGCCACTGATTGCCTGTCACTGGGCAGTGGACACTGGTACAGGGCATTGGCACTGGGTACTGGGCACTGCTACTGTGTGGGCAATGCTACGGGGTGCTGGGCAGTGGTTACTGGTACTGGGTGCTGATAGCAGTGCTGGACAGTGTCACTGGGAATTTGTTCTGGGCACCGGGCAGTGTCACTGGGTGCTGGGCAGTTGTACTGGATGGTGTCACTGGGTGCAGGGCATGGGGCAGTGGGCAGTATCAGGGGGTGCTGGCTGGGGGCATGTGCCCCAGTCCCCCCCAGGCCCTGCTCCCCACATCCCACAGCCCCAAGACCATCGCGGGCATCGCCTCAGCCGTGGTGCTTTTCATCGCCATCGTCACCACCATCGTCTGCTGCTTCATGTGCTCCTGCTGCTACTTGTACCAGCGCCGGCAGCACTCCCGCACCCCCCTGCAAGGTGTGGGGCTGGGGGGTGGTAATGGGGGTGCAAGAGGAGGGGGTGCAGGAGGGTCCTGTAGCAAAAGGGGGTGGAGCGGGGTTGAGGGGGCCCAGAAGAATTCAGGGGGAGTCTGGTGGGGGTCTGTAGGGATGGGGGATGCAGGGATGGGGGTGAGCAGGAGCAGAGGATCAAGAGGATCCTGCAGGTAAGGAGGTGCAAGGTTAAGAAGACCTGGGGGAATGGGAGGGTGCGTGAATGGGGGATGCATGGATGCAAGATGCATGGATGGGGTATGCACGAATGGGGGGTGCAAGAGGAGGCTTGGTGCCTGACAGTGCTGTAGGTAGAGGGTGGGGGATTGGGGGAGCCTCCATAGAGGCCTGTGGGAATTGGTGTATGGGTGGGTGGGCTATAGGGATGGGAGGTGCAGGAGGGTCTTGTAATTAGAGAGTGGAGGGGTTTGGGAAGAGGTTAGGAGCGGGGCCTGTAGGAATGCAGGGGGGGATTGGAGTGTGGCAGGGATGGGGGGACTGCAGGAAGGTTCCTGAGGTAGAGGATAGTGAGATTTTGAGGGAGCCTCAAGGAATGTAGGGAGGCCTGGGGATGGAAAGGGGGAAGTTGCAGGGATGGGGGCTTGCAGGATCCTGTAGGTACAGGGTGAAGGGGTCTAGGGGGGGCTGGAGATGTGCAGGGGTGTTGGGGTGCAAGGTGGAAGCTGAAGGGATGAGAGGGAGCAGAAGAGTCTTGGGGGGGGGGGTGTTAGTGGGGGAGGCAAGGAGAAGAGGGGGCTGTTGGAATGCAGGGGGGAGTTGGGAGGGTGGGGGGGTGGACTGCAGGGATGGAGGTGTAGGAGGTGGGGTAGGGTACAGAGATGGGGGAGCAGGAAAGGTCCTGAGGTACAGGGTGGAGAGGTTGTGGGGTGGTGAGGTGGTGGGACCTGAAATCATGCAGGGGGAAAATTGGGCACTGGGCTGTGAATAACATTCCAGTGCCCACCACCCTGAGGGCCATTGCCACCCTTAGGCACCGTCTTCATCCCTGTTGCGGGGTGCCAAGACCTCCCCAATCTCTCCTGCAGGCCCAGAAATCCCCCTGTCCAGCTATCCCCCTGCAGCTCCTCCAGCTCCTGTCCCTGTGGATCCCAAAGCCGGCCCTTCGCCTCCCCAGCCTGGCTTCACCCCCATGGCCATGTACCCCCCGCCTGGCCCCACCGCCCAGTACCCCATGTACCCCTCTGGCCCCCCTGTCTACTACCCCACAGGTGAGCATCGTGGGGGAACAGGGACCCTCCCTGCTTCCCAGGGAGCCTGGTGGCCCAGTGACACTCTGTCTGCTCCCCCTGCAGCACCACCACCCTACGTCCCAGCACAGCCCAGCTACCCTGGAGCATAAGCCCCCGCAGGGACCTTGCACCCGCCGCCGGCCAGCGGGACCAGGCTGGGGACCCCTGGGAACCCCCCTGATGCTGGGGGGGGCTGTCCCAGCCAGCTCTGGATCCAGCTCTTCCCGGCCATCCTGGGGTGATCCAGTGCCAGCAGAACAGGGCGGCCCTTGTGCTGCACACTGGGCCCTTTGTGGGTGCCTACTCCCCCGGCTCTGGGTGCCAGCGGCCCCGAGCACCCGCGGGGGGGTCCCTCGAGGGCTGTGCACCTCTGTTTCTCTGCACACCCATCCTGGATTCACCCCGGCTCTTCTTTCCCCCGGGGTTGGCATTAAACCACGTCTTGTGCCCACAGCCTGGTGTTGTCTCGTTGACTCTCTAATGGGGAAAGAAGGGGAGGGCAACGCCCTCAACCCCTTCTCATGAACTGTAAAATGAGGGAACAAGAATTCTGCCTTCTCTGTTCTGCTCCCGAAGACTTCTCAATCCTAAAATTATGTTGAGACATAAATTTGATTTGATTCCCATCAAATCAGCAACTTGGATGAGCCAGCCTGCAGTGCTGCCGCCCACCCAACCCCCCTCACTCAAAACAGGGGTGTGAAACCACCCCTGGAATCTTTTGGGTGAGAAAAGCAAATTCAGCGCTGAGACTGGGACTGTGGATACATGAACAATTCCTCTTTCTATGCCCCCTCCCCTGGCATAAGCAGGGAAGGGTGGGTGGGTGGTGTGTCACCCTGATAGTTGTTCCTGGGGTTGTTCCCCCCAGCATCACTAGCTAAATTTGGGACCAGAATCCATCAGTCCAGGAGAAAAGAGCCACCTGAAAGGACAAACCTCTGTTCCATCTCCCAGGCCTCTGCATTCCATCACCCCCAAAAACCCTCTGATCTTCCCGGGGTGGGGGGAGCCGTGGGGGTGCAGCTCCGAGTTTTATTGAAGTGGGATGGAGAGGAAAAGAAATAATAATAAAAAAAAAATAATAAAAGCAGCGAGGTGGGTTCTGGGAGGAGGGATAGAGTTGTGTGTACACAGCCAGCTGCGTGGGGGGCTCAGGATTTGGGGACCCCCTGCTCCCGGAGGTAGAGGTCACGGATTTCGGCCAGGCTGCGGCTGAGCATGCCAAGTGCCTGAGCGATGCCGCGCAGCACAGCCGTGGTTTCCCGACGGCTCTCGGCGTATTCCCGGCGGAACGCCCGCATTTCCTGCACCAGCCGCTCATTGGACTGCACGAGGCTGAGCTGGGGGCACTCGGGGGTCCCGTCCAGTCCCGCCGGCCCGGGGGGCCCCGCCTCTCCCGAGCCGCAGCGACTGAGCTGCTCGGCCTCCTGCTCCAATAGCAGACTCGGGAAGTCGGAGCCCGGCGGCTCCTGCTGCCCGCCTAGGTCGCCGAGGGAGAGTTCGGAGGGTGCGGGGCGCGGGGGGCTCCGGCTCCAGCCCTCGCACAGCTCGCTGGGCGGGCAGATGCCAGTGCGGGGCAGCCGGCAGTCTGGGCCGCGGCCGGGAATGCCGTCAGCAGCGGGACCGTGGAAGGGCTCAGTCTTCACCTCCACAGGCTCCTCCTTCACCGGCTCCTCCTTGACACCTGCGGGAGGGACGGGGAGCACAGGGCAGCTGCAGGCATCTCCCGTGTCCCTAGTGCTCCATGAACCAAGTGATAGACCCTCTTGTCTCCATCCCTGTGCTCCCACATCCCTTCTCCTGCATCCAGTCCTGGTTCCATCTATACGTATCTCCATAGTCCCATGTCCTTCATGATGGTTCAACCCCATCCCATGTCCCTCAGCCCTCTCCTGTTTCCAGTACTCCCATAACCCTGCCCTGAATGTGGTGTCTCCATGTACCTGCATAGTCCTGGTATTACTACGTCCCTCTCCACACATACACCTGTCTTGAATGTGGTGCCTCTATGTACCTGTTTGGTCCCAGCTCTCACCCCACTAATCCCCATGGCCCTGTTCTGGTCCCAGTATCGGCACGTTACTTGTCTCCTTGGTCCTGTCCCATGTCACTATCCCAATCCCATCACATCTTTGCCCTGTTCCCAACCCCTTCTTATCCCTGTCCAGGTCCCAGTATCCCCTGCCTTCTGTCCCTGTCCTAATCCCAGTCACCCATATCCTTGCCCAGATCCAGATACCCTTCAGACCTGGTCCTGGTGCCTTTGTCTCCTATGTCGCTGTCCTGGTCCTCCCACATCCTCGTCACCTGTGTCTCTGTCTCCATGTTCATATCCCTTTGCCCTGACTCTATGTTCCCTCTGGGTGCCTGCCCCACTGTTCCTGCCCCAGTCCCTCCATGCACCTTTACTGGTCCCAGTCCATTGTCCAGTTTTTCCCACATCTTGGTCCCAGTCCCCTCACATCCCTGCCCTGTTTCCCTGGATCTGTGTCTCAGTCTCTCCAGGTATCTCTCCGAGGCCTAGTGATGCTGTAGGATGCCCCCATAACCCTCATGTCTTGGTCGCAGTCTCCATCCCCCTGCCATTGTCCCCTGTATCAATGTCCCAGTCTCCCATGGCATGGTCCCAGTGTCCCTGTCCTGGCCTTAATCTCCTGTGTCCCTGTCCTGGTCCCGCTGCACACCTGTCATGTTCCCAATTTCTTGCTCCTTGTCCCCTGCTCTTGGTCATGGTCTCCTGTATCCCTGTCTCAGAACTATGTTTCTGTCCTGGTTCTCTGTGTCCTGGTTACTCCATATCCCTGTACTGGTCCCAATGCCTCTGTGTCCCTGTCTTAATGCCCTGTGTCCTGGTTCTCCAGATGCTAATCCAGGTCCCCTGAGACCCCATCCCCAACTCTCCATGCACCTGCCCTTGTGTCCTGGTCTGGCTGTGTCCCTTTCCTGATCCTCCACACTATGGTCCTGGTCCCCTGTGTCCCTGCATGCCCCTGCCCTGGCCCCAGCGACCAGTTTCAGTCTCATTTCTCTTGCATCCCAGTCCCAGTCCCCCATGTCTGTGTTCTGGAACCCCACATCTTGGTCACACTATCTCCATGTCACTGTCATGGTCTGCTGTGTCCTGATCCCCTCACTTCCTGGTCCTGGTCCCCTGTGCCCCTGTTCCTCCTATCCTCTCCCAATCCCAGTGGCCCTGTGTCTATGTCCTGGTTTCCCATGTCCATATCCTGGTTACGCACGTCCTGGTCCTGGTCCTTGTCTCTCTTTACCCTTTTCCTCCATGCATCTGTCCTGGTCCAGTATCCCTATGTACCTGCCACTTGCCCCCACTTCCTAAATCCATTTTTCTATGTCCCATTCCACCTCATTCGTGGCCCCTTTGTGGTTCCCCATGTCCCATCCTGGCACCCAGCAAGTCCCTGCCCCAGTCTCCCATGTCTGTGTCCTGGTTCTTCATGTGCCTGTCCCACCATACACCTGTCCCAGCGCCTGTGTCTGAGTGCCGGTCTCGCCCCGCATCCCGGTCCCAGCATCCCCTTGACCTTGCCCCGTTCTCTCCTGCCCTAGTCCCAGTCCCGGTTCCCTATGTCCTTGTCCCGGCTCTCCATGTCCGTCTCTCCACTTTTCCGTCTCGGCCCCAGCATCCCCGTGTCCCTGCCCAGTCCCCGCGCCGCTCCCGCACACTCACCGTGCTGTGACGACCCCTCGTCGCTGCGCATCGGAGGCTCGGTTCCGGCGGCGCCGCGAACACCCCAGACGGGGGCAGGGGCGGGCCCCGGGCCGGGCTCGGCCGCGCCGTTCCCGTTGCTTCCGTTACTGCCCGTGCTCCCGGTGTTTCCGTTCCTGGCGGAGGCCCTGCCGGCCGGGCCCTGCCGCTCCAGCCGGTGCCGGCTGATCTTGTCCCCGGCGCGGCGGCGTAGCCCCCGCCAGCGGTTCTTCACCTCGCCGATGTCGCGCTGGTGGCGGCCGGCGGCGTTCACCTTGTGCGTGATCCGCCACCAGATCTTCTGCTTCTCGTATGCGTTCACGGTACCGGCGGCGGCGCCGAACAGCAGCGGCTCGTACCGGAGCACTTCGCTCATCAGCACCTCCAGCTCCTGCAGCGTGAAGTTCGGCTTCCGCTTCAGCAGCCCCCGCCGCGCCCCGCCGCCGCCCGCCGCCGCCATGCTCCCCGCCGCCGCCGCCGCCTCATGCCGCCGCCCGGCCGTCCATCGCCGCCACCGTGTGCCGCCGGTTCCCCGGTACCGAGCGGGGAGAGCGCACACTGCCGACAGCCCCCTTCGGGCGCTGCCGCTACCGGGGCTGGAGCGGACCGGACCGGCCGGGGCTGCACCCCGCCCCCGCTTCGTTAACGGCGGCCCCGGTGCGGTAACGGCGCCCCCTGCCGGCCCCGCCGCGCACAGCAGCGGCCCCGCTGCGTTACCGGCAGCCCCCGCCGGGCTCGCCCCGTTCCCCTCGGGAGCTGCCCCGCTCCGCCCCGGGCCCACGTAGGTTTAGGTGGCACCCCTGGTGCTCTGACCCCGGGGCCGGCCGGATGCTCGGTGTGGGATGTCCCCAATGGCCCGGCTGGGGTCCTGCGTTAGCAGGGGCCGCTGCAAAGGGCAGGAATGCGGGGGCAAGGGGCGTGAGGACCCCCCCCGTACCGATACCGCTCTTCCCGCTGGGGCCACGGAGCTGCGCGGCTGCCAAAACGGCGTTTCACTGGTACCGGGAGCCCCTCTCAGCCAAGCACGTGGGTGTTTCAGGACAGGGGGAGCCTCCCAGGGGATACCTGACTGGCGCTGCACCCCCAAAATGGCCCCGGCCTCGTAGTGCAGGGGAGAGAGCAGTTCTGGATGTCCCCAGGGGGTTGGGGTGACCCTGGGACAACCCTGGGTGTTTAGGTGCCGAGTTTTTGGGGTCACCCGAGGTTTAGGATGACCCTGAGGCACTCTGTTCTGGATTACCTTGACGTTCAGGGTGACCCTGGCGCAGCCCTAAGATGTCTAGTTCTAGGTGGAGTCAAAGGGTTTGAGGTGACTGTGGAGTGGTCCTGGGGTGCCCAGTTCTGGGTGACTCCAGAATTTTGGGGTGTCTGCATGGCTCTGTTCATGTCCAGCAGCAGCAAGGTGCCCCATTTAGGGAGGTTCTGGGTGGCTACAGACACCTGGTTGGGGTGTCCAGGTGGTCCCAGGGTGCCCAGTTCAGGGTGGTCTGTGGGTGTGGGAGAGGGAAGAGCTGCCCTGGCTGAGGTTGCTGAGTCCATTCCCAGACACCCCCTACACCCCAGTCTGGGGTGTGGGGGCCTGGAGCTGTCCAGAGGCACAGGAAGCGGTGGGTGAGCTTTATTGCTGATGCAGTGGCCGCAGTCATACAAATCGTGATCAAGGTGTCATGACAGGAAGGATGGGGGAGGGAGAGTGGGCATCACATGACCCCAAAATCCACTGCCCTCCTCGAGTCAGTGCTTTCCCTACTCTCTCTGAGGCAGAGTTGGTTTCCATGCTCTGAGAGTTCTGGGGGTTCCCCCGCAGTGTTGTGGGTGCGTACAAGTTGCCCCAAGCTCCTGGCCCTGGCCTGGCTCCCCATGTCCCGTCACTTCCTGGCTGCTCCCTTCTCCGACCCTCCCATTCCTCCTTGATGTCAGGCCTGAACCCCCGACTCTGCAGCCACTGCTGTGCCTGAATCCCAAAACTCTGCTGGCCATCCAGGTACCTCGTGGCGATGATCTGGGTGTCTCCTGCTCCCTGCAAGGGCTGGGGATACTCTTGCTCACCCCAGGCTGGACCCTGGATAGAGGGTGCCAAACCCCTTCATTATGCTCTGATGGGGGATTTTCAGAAGGATCAGCTCTGCAGACCCCTACACTATTCTTGGCATCTCCGTCAAGGCACGGTGCTGGTAGAAGAACGAGCTCAAAGGCATCACAACCATAAAAAAATAAATACATCCTCCATCATGTCCTGCTGGGCCCAGCCCGTCCTCCATGTCCCAGAGAGATCCCTGCTCCTTTGTGTCGCTCACTGCAGGTTCCAAAGGGCTTGTCATGGAAACAGTCACGAGAAAGCTGAGTGTCTGGGGGTCTGCCATGGGCTGCAGGGGAAAAATCCTCCCGCTCCCTACTGCAGCAGCTTTGGCAACTCCACCTGTAGAGAAAGACACCCCATTATTGGGAAAGCAATGGGAGGGGGTGCGGGAATGTCCCTGACATGGTGCAGGGACATCCCCATCTGGGGCAGGGTTAGATGGGATACTGGGGTGAAATTCCTCCTTGTAAAGGTGAGGAGGTCCTGGCACAGGTTGCCCAGAGAAGCTGGGGCTGCCCTATCCCTGGAAGTGTTCAAGGCCAGGTTGAATGGGGCTTGGAGCAACCTGGGATAGTGGAATAGGCCCCTGCCCAGGATGGGAAAGAGATAATCTCTAAGGCCTCTTCCAACACAAACCATTGAATGACCTGGCCAGGCTGGCTGTTCCACCACTCCAGCCCATGGACAGCCCAGCAATGACACAAGTCACCTGGAGCATGTGAGATGTTTCAAGGCTTCATGCTGGGACCAGTATTAGGCCCTTTTGTTCCAGCACCGTTATTACTTCATGGGATACATACACAACAATGTGCTGCCCAAGGGTGAATATATGGTCCTCCTGTATTAGGAGGACAGTTGCTGCCACAGCTTTCAAGCACCCAGGCCACCTTTGGCTAACATTGTCTAGAGAGAAGTAGGCCACTGCTCTCAACTGGACCCCAAGATGCTGTCTCAGTACTCCTAGAGCAACATTCAGTCACTCATATGTAAAGAGTTCAAAAGGCTTAGCCAAATCTGGCAGCCCAAGAGCTGGCACTGACATCAAGGAATGCTTCAGTTGTTTAAATACAGATGAAGCCTTTCCAGTCATCCTGGGCCACCTTCCATTCCAGGGGCATGGGCTCAGCCACAAGAAGAAGATAACAAGAGCCCAGTGAGTTATAAGTTACAGATGGCTTCTTCCTTGTGTCCCAACCCCCGGTTCCTGGTGGATCATCTGCCCAACACAAGATGTGCCTGGTGGATGTGCCCAACACATCTGCCAAGAGATGGATCTGCTGTCATGCTCTCTGCCAAGGGATGGATCTCCTGCTGGAGCTCTGCCAAGGGATGGACCTACTGACCCCATCTGCTCTGAAGGCATGGTATTAAAGGATGGATCTTCCTTCCCCCTGTGCTTGGCAAAGGGATGGATCTGCCCCTGTGCAGGGGTTGGGAGCATGGACATCCCACTCCAGAGAAGGACACTGCCAGAGTGACAATGGCTATGACCTCAGCCCCCAGCCCCACCCTGTGTATGGGCCCCATCTGGCCCTGCACTTGCCTTCTTGAGCTGTTTGAGGTTGCTGGAGCGAATGGCTGCTAGGAGCTGGTCCCGAGAGTTCTTCTCCTGGACTGGCAGCGCCCGGTCTCCCAGCTTCCTCTGTGTGGCTGGCGAGAGCGAGTTCTTCAGGTTCTCGTTGATCATCAGTGGTGGGGCAAGCGGAGGAGGAGGTGGGGGTGGCATGGTGGGTGCCCCCCCTTTCTTGGGAGAGCTTTTGGGGGAAACCTTGGGGGATGGCTGCGGGGATCCCTTTGGGGATCCCTTCGGCAGCGCTCCAGGCTTGGGCACCTCCAGAAGGTCTTTCTTCTCCCCCCGTTCCTGTGCCAGTTTCTGCTCCTGGAGGCGTTTCTGCCTCTGCCTGTCCATGTTTCGGCTCAGCAGGTTGGTGACAGTCATGCGTGGCCCAGCCAGCTCAAAGTGGTAGCCCAGCTTCAGGAGCGTGGTGTTCTCCTTCAGGAGCTTGGCAATTTCCATCTCTGTCTTTCCCCCACAGATGTGCCGTTGGTTGTGGAAACGTAACTCTGTCAGCGTGTTGTTCTGCAATAGTGCCCGGAAAATGGCCAGGATACCTTTGCCTGTGATGTGGTTGGAGTCCAAGTTGATGCTTGTCAGCACCTTGTTGGACTTGAGCATTATGGCAATAGCAAAGGCCACATGGTCATCAGCACGGGTGTTGGCCAGGGCAAACACCTTGACTACAGTGTTGAACTCCAGGGCCTCGGTGAAGCGCACCAGGGTCTCGTTGTTGATACAGTCAGAGTTGTTCACGTTGACCTCAGTCACCTCAGTGTCATTGTTCTTCACCTTCTCGATGAGCTCGTCAAAGATGCTGGAGGCTTCATCATCCTTGGCTTGATCTGTGGAGCTGCTGGAGGAAGGTTTGGAAGGGCTGCTCCCAGCTCCTGCCTTGGCTTCCTGTTTCTCCTCCACCTTTTCTGCCTTTTCTGCGTCTGCCTGGGATTTATCCTTCTCATCTGCCTTGGATTTTTTCACAGCTGAAGCCTTCTCCTCATCTTTTTTGTAATTTTCTTTCTTACCTTCCCCTTTTATGTCTTTTTCTGCCTGTTTCTTTGATTCTGAACTCTTCTCCTCCTTTTTGTCCCCCCCTGTGTCCTTTGATGCTGAATCCTTTTCTTCTTGCTTTTTTCCCTTCTCCTCCTTTGCTGCTGAGACCTTCTCTTCTTCCTTTTTATTCTTCTCTGCATCCTTCTTTTTAAAATATGAGCTGTTCTCTTCCTCTTTTTTATCCTTCCCTGCATCTTTCTTCAACTCTGACCTCTTCTCTTCCTCCTTTTTGCCCTTCTCTGTGTCCTTCTTCAACACTGAACCTTTCTCTTCCTCCTTCCTGTCCTTCCCCATCAGCTTTTTCTCCATGGCCTTCACTTTATCGTTCATAGCATTGTTGTCTTTTCTCTTAGTTTCAGTCTCAGCTTTACCTTCTGGGTCTGTTTTCTGAACATTTTCTTCCTTTTTAGAATCTTTCCCCACTTTAGTATCTTGTTTCTGGGCCAGGTCTTTGGAAGAAGATTCCTTTCCTTTTTCTTCTTGATTTATGTCTCCCTTATGTCTCAACCTGCTTTCCTAGTGAGAGAAAAACACCTGGGAATTACAAAAAAAGATGCCTCTGACCTACACACTTACCACCCCAGTCTCACTGTCACTGACCTCTGCCACATGGGAACATCCTGCAGCCTGTGGCTGGCCTTTGGGAGAGGAATGTTTGGCCCAGCCAAAGTCCCAGTTCCAGGGAAGGGTTCAGCATCTCAGTGCCTTGAATGTAGGTAGAGCTTGCAGGTGAGGTCCTGCTGCAGGTCTCCAAGGCAGCTCTGCTCTCCTGCCTCCAGCCCCCTCCCAAAGGGCTCTGGAGGTCTGCAGGATACCCTCTCTAATAGGCCATAAACTAACAAGCAGTAGTCGGCACCTTCTCTCATACCCCCCCATAAGTTATCATTTTTTAATAATTTTTCTAACTAGGGATGGAGGTAGGGCCTGTATCTCTCTGAGCCCCAGGTGCTTTCTCACCTTTCCTAAATAGTTTCCAGCTGGATGCTTGGTGGCTTTTCACAGTCTGTAGCCTAACACTCTCCACACTGTCCTGGATGTGTGTGCAAGCAGGGGATCACCCACAGCAGTGTCCCCAGCAACACTGTTGACCTAGCAGTCACTGCACCCCTGGGCTCTGCACAACCATTCTCCTTTCAACAGCAGTTTTCACTTTTGAGCAGAAAACTGAAGAAATTTGAGAATGGAATTTATTGCTTTCTAACGCATGAGGTTCTCCCAGCACACCTGGGAGGGCACATCATAAAAGGGATGGGCTTAACTTGGAAAGTTTGGAGGAAGGTCAGAAGGAAGTTTTGGTCATTTTTACAAGTACCTGACCCCTGCCCTTGGTACAGCCTGTCCTGGGCATTGCTGCTGGCCACAGCCAACTGCAGCAGCTTGGGGACACAGCCAATACCTCGTTGCAGCCTTCATCCAAGGCTGAGGGGCTGGGAGGAGGTCTCCATCTGCATTGGTACAACCTTTGATATGGTTCCCATCCTTCTCTCTAACCTGCCAGAGGCTGGGATATTGAGAAAATATTCCTCCCTGTGAGGATAGTGCGGCCCTGGCACAGAGTGCCCAGAGGAGCTGTGGCTGCCCCATCTCTGGAAGTGTCCAAGGCCAGGTTGGATGGAGCTTGGAGCAACCTGGGATAGTGGAAGGTGTCCCTGTCATGGCAGGGGGTGAAATGGGATGATCTTTACGGTTTCTTCCAATCCAAACTAGTATGGGACTCCACAACATGAAACACATCCATTCCCAAGGGAGAGGAACCAATGCTTCAGGTTGCTGAAGGCAGATGAACTTGACACTGGGACCAAGTTTGCTGCACACTGGAGGATCCTACCATAAGTTTCACATAAAGGTTTATCAATTTAAATTAATTTAAATTTTGCAATTCTGTCCTCAACAGCTAGGGAACACACAGGTCTTTACCACTGGTCTGGCTCATCTTTTTGTTGGGGGGGGTTTTAGGACTCCAGGGAAAGGAGGAAGGAAGATGCCTCTGGGACATGCAGCTGTGATACCTTTACAATCTCCCTGGACCCTCTCACAATTAGGACAACTCTGTGGCTTCACCCAGTGCCTGGAACCCTCAAATCTGAATCCTGACACCCCAGTCTGCAGTCAAGCTGGTTTTCTTCCTTTCATCCCAGGGGCCATGGTGTCCATGCTGGGGCAGCATGAGGCTGAGCTTTCCCCATATGCAGTACTGCCAGCCCTCTGGGACAGATTTTTGTGGAAAGAACTGGCTGTGCATGGGCAGCCCTGGGGACTGTTTGTACCTGGTGTATAAACAGATGCCATTGGGGACGAGAGAGCTGTTTATTTAGTTAAGAGATTTCTTGGCTCCCTGGTGCAAGGCTGAACAGGGACAGGAAGGCTCATGCCAGATCCCTACAGAGCCTGGCTTGGAATTCACACAGCCACCCCAGGGACCAGAGGTGGGGCTCCCAGAGGTGTCCTGGGTGCTGCAGGGAGCAGGTGATGCCACCTCCTCTGGCCCTGAGCCAGAGGTCCTTCTCATCAAGCTGTGGTCTGTTCCCAGCACCAGAATGGTGCACAGATGCTCAGTGACATCCTGAAGCACCTCAGTGCAGGAAGAGCCCTGGCAGGAGAACTGTGAGATGAGGACACTGGTGTTCCCTGGCCAGTACCAAACAGGGCTTCTCCAAGGTGTTTGGGAGTGTCTAGGTTGCAGGTTCCTGTAAGAAGGACATTTATCCTCCTCAGGGCTCTGTGTCCCTTTGGTGTCCACAGGCTGAGCACTCTTCAAGTCAGAGCCAGCAGCCTCATCTGCCAATTGCTCCAAAACTCTTTCTCCTTCCTAGCCCAAGCTCACCCAGCCTAACACTGGGGGCCTCTGAATCTCCCATGAGCACCCTGGGCACATCCAAAACCAAGAAGAGCAAAGGCTTTGGCCAGGGATGAGCAGGTCTTGGAGAAAGGGAGAAAAACCTTGGTGAGAATTACCAGCAACTTCTCCCATGCTTCGAGAAGGTGATGGTTTGCTCCAAGGAAATCAAACCAGAGGGAAATAAAATCCATGGCAAATCCCTCCTTGGGAAAGCTGCTGCAGCACATGCTGAGAATGTCCTGTTATCTGGTTAAAGCTTCCATCCATGGATGTGTGGCCATGTGTCCACATGCTGCCATGTGGGGCAGGTTTGGGGGAGGAGAGACCTGGAGCCAGAGAATGGGATGTGGGAAAAGAGGTGGGGGAAAAGGAATCAGGAGAAAGAGAGCTGGGAGAAGTCAGGGGATGAAGCTGGAAGAAAAGAAGCCAGCTGTGGCCCCAGGCACAGGAACAAGGGAATGCAACAGATAGGCAGTTACCATCATTGGTGTTTCTGCCACTGCGGGAAGTGCTTGTGGGATCATTTGCATCCAGCAAATTTGGGATTCATCAGAAGGATCTCATTTCAAGAGCTGCAGGCTACTGGAAGAAGTACTGGATGGCCACGGGGTGAGAAGGCTTCAAGCTGCTTCATCTCCTGCAGAGCTGCCTTGGGAGAGCCCTTTGCTCCAGTGGCAGCAGAGGGGGAGGAATCAGGAGGAAATAAGTTCAGGCAAGAAACCAGATCTGTGTGCCTAAAACCAAGGGTCACTGTGGCCCATCTCCATCCCTTGCTGGAGCCTGGGGACATCTCCAAAGCCCTGCCTGAGGCCACATGTGTGCCCAGGAGAAAACATAACCTTGTCCCCTCCTACCTTTCCACCGCCCCAGGTCTCTTGGTGTGTCCCACTGGCCCAGCCCATGCTGCAGGTGCCAGCCTCAGATGTCACCTGCCCACCACTGGTGATAATGCTAAAGACCTTATACCCAGGCTGTAAGTGCAGGTGGAAGTGGAGCTTGATGGCAGAGTTGTGTGGCAGGGGTGGAGGAGAGAGAAAAGCACCTTTTCCTTGCTCTGGAAAACCCCTTGCTGCCCCCACAGTCACCAGCACAGCTTCTTCTGCAGCCCAGCACCAGCTGTCCCCTCTTCATAGCCATCCTGAGTCCTGCCTGCTCACTCCTCTCTGCCCACTGACATATTTGCCTTGGGTACCTGAAAACCAGTGCTGCTGCACCCTCTCTGTGCCATTCCCTCTGCCACAAGCACATTTATTAGGGGGATATTTTTACACAGCATGTCAGACCTTTAAAAATAAGCCTAATGAAAACAGCCTGGTAGTTGGTTGATTAATCACCAGTGTTTTGATGAACTGAGATGCCTTCCCATTTCCTCTAAATAGACTAAAATGAGCATTGCCATGGCTTGTTAGCATTTGTAACCCTCAAACCCACTCAGATGTTTCCTTAAAAGGCAAAGGAGACTGGGAACTTCTTGCCTGGAATCCAAGCACTCACTCCAGCACTGAGCAAGGGATGGGGCTGGGGATATAGCTGAAGATAGGGAGAGTGAAGCTGGAGGTGGAGTGAGGATCTCGCTGCCCTGAAAGCCCCACAGCTCATTTTGGGGTAGAAAATTACTGGTTTAATGGTAGTTATTGATCTGGCTGTTTGTTCAGCAGCAGAATGTGGGCACGGTCACCTGTTGTGCCCAGAGCAGATTTCCAAGGGAGGGGAGGGGAGAGGAGAGGAGAGAAGGAGAGGAGATGAGAGGAGAGGTATAGGTAGGAGAGAGGAGAGAGAGAGAGGAGAGGAGAGGAGAGGATAGGGAGGAGGCGCAGGAGAGGAGAGGAGAGAGAGGGAGGTATAGGAGGAGAGGAGGATGGGAGAGGAGAAGGAGAGGAGAGGAGAGGAGGAGGAGAGGAGAGGAGATAGGAGGAGAGGAGAGGAGAGGAGAGGAAGGAGGAGAGGAGAGGCGAGGAGAGGAGAGGAGAGGAGAGGAGAGGAGAGGAGAGGAGAGGAGAGGAGAGGATAGGAGAGAGAGGAGAGGGAGAGAGGAGAGGATGAGGAGAGCGAGACGGAGAGTACACCAGGGATTACAAATCCTGTACCCAACATGACAGAAGGGGCACTTGGTGGCCCTTGTTCCATCAGTCCCTGACAGAAGGGAAATATAGAAATACATGTGCAGAAGTTTAGTCTTTGGAAAGGGACAGCTTTCCCAGCCTGCAGTTATTTTCAGAGATATGTCCTGGGAAGAGTCCCTCATGGTCCCCACATGGCAGGATTTGCTTGGCTCAGCCAAAGCACAAGATGTGAGGATGGAATCTTGGGAGCATGAGATGCTCTGTACTGGCTCCAGGGAAGAGTGTTCCATTGGGGTTCAAGGAGGGCTTGGCTGAAAAGTGGGAAGCTAGAAGGCCCCCAAGCTCATAAAGGCATAGAGCTTCTGGAGTGAGTCCAGAGAGGCCACAGAGATGCTCTAAGGGCTGGAGCCCCTCTGATCTGGAGACAGACTGAGAGGGCTGGGGGTGTCCAGCCTGGAGAAGGCTCCAAGAAGAACTTAGGCCCCTCCAGTGCCTAAAGGGGCTCCAGGAGGAGCTGGAGAGAGACTTGGCACAAGGACCTGGAGAAACAGACAAAGGGTAAGGGCTTCCCACCTGCTGGAGGGCAGGGATACATTGGGATAGTGGGAAGGAATTCCTCCCTGTGAGGGTGGTGAGGCCCTGGCACAGGGTGCCCAGAGCAGCTGTGGCTGCCCCATTCCTGCAAGGTCCAAGGCCAGGTGGATGGGCTTGGAGCAACCGGGGATTGTAGAAGGTATCCCTGCCCATGACAGGGCTGGAACAGGATGATCATTAAGAATCCCTTCCCACCTAGACCATTCCATGATTCAAGAGCCCAAGGAGGCTCCTCTGTGCAGGTGACTGCTGGTGACATGTGTCCACATGCGTCCCCACAAGGAAAGGGGCATGTCAGCAAAACATCTCAGGGCCAAACCTGCACTTGCAGCTCCTGTGAAAGTGGCTCCAGGAAAAGTGAACTCAACTTAACCCGCCGCCATACACACTGGCTCAGTCTCTAATGTCACCCTGCAGCTCTAGGGGCCTCTGGAAGCTCAATTGAGGACATCATCCTGTGATGATATGAGAACCTCAGGAGCATGATAGGAGTTGCTTGAGCCAGGATTGGGCCCATCCCAATCAACTGTACTGCTGGGAAATCCAGGGTCACCTCCAAGGTAGCTAATGGTGGTTTCTGCACATGCATTGGAGCCCACCATGGGCACCCACTGCCTCCCTCCTTTCCAGCAGCTCCCCTGGTAGGGCCATACTGGTTGTCTGGCACATGGATTTGGCCATCAACAAAGACTGTCCCCGCCCCAGTAAATGTGTTCCTTGCAAAGCAACTGCAACTCCTCCAGAGTTTCAGACTTGGGAATAATGCCCAGGCCAAGAAGCCTCTGCTGGGATAATAAATTCCCCCTGTAGCCTATGGGACATTTTCCAGTTCATCTCTTGGCATGGCATGGCTTAGATAACACCAGCACAACTCCATTTGTCCCACATAAATCCTGAGTGGCTTTTGGAGGTGGAAAAAAATGGGGAAGTGGGGAAACCCAGGGATGAGGGGAGACCTTTGAGACATAGGCAATTCACCAAAATCTCTTGGTCAGCTGCAAGAGTTCCAGATGAGACTGGTGAGGGTCCTTCCCTCTGGAAGTTGAGTGGGTTGAGTTACTTGAAGGAGCAAGTTTTAGGGATAATTATGGATCCATGACTAACAAGCCAATCGCTTTCACTTCTTATGTGGTTTCAGTCTGTCCTACACCCCTTTATATGGCTGCTGCCAAGCCCTATAAAGTCTCCAGAGCCACCACAAGACTCTGGGATTGAAATCCACAGCTGCAATTTTGGGCATCACCCTCTGGAGGCACCTGCCTACCTGCAAGGCTCTGAGGACCCCTATGTTTCCTCTGTCCCCCCCACCTATCCCAAATCTCAGCCAGAGGCACCAGCATCCCTCCACCCCTCAGTGTGACCCTGGGCTGAGGAGGCTGAGCTCGAGCCCTGTGAGAGCTCCCTGGGGACAGGGATGCCCTCCCAGGCTTGTCCCACTGCACAGAGAAGCTGCTGAGGTGGCTGGGGGCAAAGGCAGGGGGGTTGCAATTTGTTTGATGTTCCTGGTATTTGGGTACCTGCTCTTGGAGAGGGTTGCTAGAGTTAAGGCAAACCACAACAAGCTGCCCAAGCTTTTTTCCTCCATTCCTCAGCCAGTTTTGGGTAACTTAGGGACAACTCAGAGCCAAGGACATTCCTGGAAAGAAAGGCCTTGGCTGAGTCCTGGGAGCTGCTGAACCTGGATTACCAGAGACTTGCACAGAAAGCAGGGCTGCAAGGCTTCTGCTGACCCTGGGACAACCCTGGATGACCCTCCTGCTCCTCAGCTGACAGCAAATATCATAGAAAGCTTTGTGGGAGACCCTGCTCACATCCTGAGGCTCCTTGAGAGGTTCAGGGCAGCAAGAGTTACTCTTGGCACATTTGGACTCTTTAGGCATGAAGGAAGGGTTGAAAGGACCTCAGCTTCCAGCATTGGGTGCACACAGGACCCCTGGCCACGCTCTGTGTGCTCAAGGCCCAGAGAGATGTCTCCCAAAGAGAGAAGCAACTCCCTACCCAGTGCCACCTCACATCCTATCATTCTAACAGGGAATTCAGCTTTTCCCCTTCCCCTCTGCCAGACCTCTCTGACCCAAATATCACTGTGTCTCAGGCTAAGATTTTTAAAAGTCCCCTTTCTGAGATGCAGAGCTGTTCTCCATCCAGAGACTGGGCAGCTTTCTGGCCCTGATTTGTGGCTGATAAATGTTTTAACTTGGTTTCCTTTAACAGAAGAGCTCCAACCCTTCCATGGGGGACACACAGAGCCATTTTCCAATAAAAGCTGTAAAGCCACTTTGCAAATGCACCTTTTTCCTCCTCTAACAAAATCAGGTTTTAGAAGACCAGGTTCTTCCCTTCTATTTGCTGTACTCTCCCAGCCCTTCTCCTGGCACTGGTGTGGCTGAACTGGCTATTCCCAAGATGGAGAACCTTCTCCCTGGCTGGTCTCCCTCTTCAATCAGGGATTGAAAAGGGCAGGGAATGCCAGTGATTAACACTGGGAATACCTCTGAGCTGGATTTCTGCCCAGTGCACTTTGTAGGAAGCCCACAAAAAGCATTCATTGGATTTTTAGGAACAGGAAAATTGCAAATCAGCCCTAGCGAATTTCAATCCTATCTCCATCTTCGGTGTCATAAGGCCTGGGTGCTCAGTAGCAGGACACTGCTCCCAGACTACTGGCAACACATAGACACATTTCAGGTCCCTTGCTAGTACAAGTATCCAATGGGATCCCATCCAGCAGCCCATGGGACCATCACAGAGACCCCCTGGCAGTGGGCACCTGGTGCTGGAAGATGATTCCAGGTCCTTGAAGTAGGTGAGACGAGCCAAACTCCCAGGTGCCTGCCTGGAAAATCAGACCAGTTTTGCTGGTTGTTGGTTTGCTTGTCACTCCCTTAATAGTTTGTGGGAGCATCAGCTCCTTAGGGCTTCTGGCACCACATGGGAGCTGCATCCCAGGACTTAGTGGGGCATAGAGCCAGACATGCCAGGGGTCACCCCCTCTGGCTCTTGGGAACTGGGGAATTCCCTGTAAGGAAGCATATGGGAATCACTCTCCTTGGCAGAGGCTGCCATGGCTGTGTAGGTGCTCATTCCCATGCCAACATATGCCATGGTGCCCATCAGGAGGAGGGACCCTTTGGAGCCCTCAGCAGCATGCAGCATAAATCCCAACCCAAATACTGTATATAAGCCCCGAGGTGCTCAACACATGGTCAAGGGCTGCACAGGACACCTCTATGACCTGGGCTGGTGCCTCTTCAGTTGTATTTCAGGAAATCACAGAATAATGGAATCACTATGGTTAGAAAAGCCCTCTAAGATCATCAAGTCCAACCATTCCCCCAGCGCTGCCATGTTCACCATTAACCCATGTCCAAAGAGCCACAAACACACAGGTCTTAAATCCTTCCAGGGATGGTGACTCCACCTCTGCCCTAGACAGCTTGTCAGTGTTTTATAATCCTTTTCATGCAGGAAATTTTCCCCAATATCCAACCTGAAGCTCCCTTGATACAACTTGAGGCCATTTCCTCTTGTCCTGTACCTTGTTTTCTGGTAACAGAGCCTGACCCCCAACTGGCTGCACCCTCCTGTCAGGGAGTTGTGCAGAGCCAGAAGGTCCCCCGTGAGCCTCCTTTTTTCCAGTCTGTGTCTCCCCAGCTCCTCTTGGCCACTCCTGGGGCTCCAGGCTCTTCCTAAGATCTGTTCCCTTCTCTGGACATGCTCCAGCCCCTCAATGACTTTGTTGTCCTGAGCAGCCCATAATTGTTCCCAGAATTGAAGGTGTGATGCCAGCAGTGCCAGCACAGGGGATGGGCATTGCCCTGGTCCTCCTGCCACACCATGGCTGGGACAGGCTCTTGTTGTTTCTACAGCTCCCAATTCCTTTCTGTTTTCATCCTTGTTTCTCCACATTCTGGGCAGAGGAAAGGACAGAGCAGGACTCTTGACTGTCCACAGCGTGTCTGTCCCCCGTCATCCTGCCAGACACACCTCGACTTCAAAACATGCACCCTGACACTGAGATCCTCTTGCTCCATCCTGCCACGATTCCCACACAGCAATGGGTGGGATGGAGCAATATGACCAGTTAATCCCAGTGTCCTGCTGGGAGCTGAGTCACTGGGATGGTTTTAGCACACAAGTGATGTCATGGTGCTGCGAAAGAGAGGTACACATAACAGACCCAGCTCTTCTCCTCCATGTCTATCAGGTCAACATAAACATAAATTAAACATTCTGGACAGCTCAGCCCATATAAGCTAAACACTCCAGGCACTTCCATGGATTTATCTGCATCCCAATTATGCTTTACAGATTTTTACTCTTTTTTTCCCCCCAACTGAATGGAAATCCATGGGGTTTTTTTTTTTTCCTGCCTGTACCCTTAGATGGACTGTGAATCTCCCAGACTTGCGTGTGCCTTTGGTGTGAGCTCCACATCACTGGGAACACTTTATGCTGCCTCTTGCCCCGGCAACAAAAGGATAAACAAGGAAAGCAAAGCTTCTGCCTCCAAGGGCATCACAAAAACACTGATCCAGCTGTGAAGATCTTTCTCACAAACCTTTTTTCTAGGAATGCAGCTCAAGATGCCAGTGTTCTCACTTCATATTTTTCAGCTGTTCTCCACACTGCAGATCCTTCTGGGAGCTGTCATGGGATTGTTCTTGCTTCTATGTTCACCTTGGAGGGTTGTTTTATCATCCGCTGCAGGTAATAGGTCCTGCTTCTGCTGCTCATCCCTCTTGTTACAGGGTTGGGACTTTTTTTGAAACTTGTAATGAAACACCAGAGCACAGACCACAGTTTTAATTTCTGAGCAATGAAAGGGATCTCCTGGACTTCACAGAATTACGGAATCAATTTGGTTGGAAAAGACCTCTGAGATCATCTAGTCTGATTTGTGACTGATCCCCCCACCTTGTAACCCAGACCAGAGTACTCAGTGCCATGTCCAGGTATTCCTTGGACACCTCCAGTAAAGGGGACTCCACCATTGCCCTGGGCAGCCCTGTCCTATATATGACTACCCTTTCCATGGAGAAATTCCTTGTGATGTCCAACCTGAACCTCCCCTATTGCAGCTTGAGGCTGTTTCCTCTTGTTCTGCCCCATCCCTTCCTCCCTGGGAGCAGAGCCTGACCCCCACCTGGCTGCTTCCTCCTGTCAGGGAGTTGAAGGGTGACTTGTGCAGCTGGAGGGACCATCTGTGGCCTCCTTAAGGACCAAACAGGAATGGCTCAAAACTTTTGATTTCTTTCCAAGTGTGTACCTAGTTTGGATATCCTGGCTATCATCCATGGAGGAATGCAAAGCCCAGGAAGTTGCCAGCTCTATTTCCCCCTACATGCTGGTGGAAGTATCCACAGCTTTGCCCACTGCGCATTCCATGGGCCGGAAGCCACTGGAGAAGCCTCTGTATGGATGTCCCAGTGTCACCTACCCCTTTCACCTCTTTTGGAGGCCAGAGGCTGTTCAGAACAATACATTCAGGTCCATTCTCTCCTGTGAGAGTGATGAGGCCCTGGTACAGGTTGTCCAGAGAAGATGTGTCTGTTCCCTCCCTAGAAGTGTCCAAGACCAGATTGGACAGGGCATGGAGCATCATAGAATAATGAAAAAGTGTCCCTGCTGGGACTGGGATTCTGGGATTCCTTGGACTTGATGATCTTAGTGGTCTTTTCCAATCATAAAGATTCTCTGATGAGGGAAAAGAGACCAGATCAGGACCCAGTTAAAAGAAAGGCAAGAGCTGGGAATTAGTGAAGACTCTTGGAAGGGAGGAGAAATGGTCTTGGCAGTCAACAGAACCAGCTGATAAACAGAAGAGCAGAGTTTCAGTGCACATTTTAGGGACAAGCTGGGAAGATGCTCAAGGAATTATATAACCCCTGCTATACCCTTGTTTGCAAATTCCCTTGAGTCTGAACCAGCGAGTTAAATAAGGAGCTTGTTTTTCCTCCAGATATTTTTATTAAAAGATGACAAGCTTTGAGCATTAGGAAGAAATTTAAATCCTGCCTTGTTTGCCTGTGGTATTGAAGAAGGGCTCACTGTGGAGGATCTCCACTTTCCATGGAGGGAAATCAAGTGACTGGATTGAAAAATCACACAGCAGCAAGTTTCAAGCCTGGGAGAGTTAAAAAGGAAGGCAGGACTTTTTGCAAGACCTTTCCAAGGTCTTGTAAAAAGAAATCTTTCTCCATAGCAATAGGATCTGCTGTCCTCTGGCACTGGCATCCCTCAGATATGCAGAATTTGGATTAAATAAACTCTCTAAGTTTGCTGCTTTTCCCTCTGCATCCAAACCAGGCCATAAGGAGCCTGTCCAGCCTCCATGAGGAGAGCTTGGGGACATGGAGACAGTCCCAAGAACCTGCAGGGATAAGGATGCATCAACCTGGAACAGGAGGAGGTCTTGCCTGCAGAGGCGTGCACTTAGGGAGTGGGATATCCAAGAGGAAGCAAACCAGAGGACAACTGAATCACCCTCAGCTTCTCCTGTGGGAAGGGGGTTCAGCCTTCATGAGACAAAAATACAGGGACCATCTGCACTGTGCACATCTGGTCCTGGCTGTGCAAAATGGCCCTGGCATCCAGCATCCCCTGTGCAGAGTCTTCTCCTCCAGGAAGCTGGTCCCATGGAAAGAGACACCCACGACATGAGTATCTTCATAAAAAATTTGGTTCATGGCCCTGGAATTACTTCCCTCCATAAGCAGGATAATGCTCCCTCCTGCAACTTCCCTGCACTTCCCAGCCATTTGTGCTTGAAGCTGCGTGAAATCAAATCAAAACAAGCCCTTGGGAGGCAGGACTGGGAACTCTAATGAGACTGGGACATCCAGGTGTCCCCTCCTTACAGGTGAGTTTCAAAGAGCGTTTGAACAACTCTCTGAGGCACATGGTGGGTGTGATTTTGGGGTTGTCCTTTGCAGGGCTAGGAGTGGGACTCAGTGATTCTTGTGGGTCCCTTCCAACTCAGGATATTCCATGATTCTGTGAGCAACCAGGGAAGATGGTGGTGCTGGAGAAGTGAAAGCACATCAGGTGCTTTCTGCCTCTGACATCAGGCACTTTTTGGGAGTTTGGGTGGTTTGGGAGCCACCAGGGTGCTGTGGTGGGGTCAGGTGAAAATCCAAGGAAAGTCAAGAAGAGCTGCAAGTGGATTTTTGTGAAATGTTTTGGAAAGCAAAACTCCTGTTGTGGACTTGCAACTGTTAAGGAGGACTCATCACCAAAGCACCAGTCCATGGTACATGTGGTTCTCATGGAGATCCTTTCCATGGAATAGCTCTTCTCATCTAAGTCCCATTTGGCAGAGGTTCCCTGAGAGTGCTTATGGCTCACCAAATGCCAGTGGGAAAGATCATGGAATTATAGAATGATTATGCTTGGAAGGGACCTTAAAGATCATCCCCTTAAAGAGCATAATGGAAGAGGCTCCATGGATGGGGTGTTCTCAGGAAAGGTATAACTGTGCTCTCCTGCACAGACATGTGGTTTTATAGATGACATCAGCAATAGAGGTACTGGACCAGCTCCCAAAGACCCCATCTCCTCACACAGCACAGCTCTCAGAGAAACCCATCCTGCAGGGAGAGCTGCATAGAGCCCCTGTGCCATGGCACACTCAACTTTTCCTCTTCTGGACAGAAATTTCAGACATGATACAAGGATTTCAAGTGACAGCAAGTCAGTTGTGCCCCAGATAACTCATGGAATCCTAGACTGGTTTGGGTGGAAAGAGATCTTAAAGATCATCCTGTTCCACCCCCTGTCATGGGCAGGGACACCTTCCACTATCCAGGCTGCTCCAGCTCTGCCCGTCCTGGCCTTGGACACTTCCAGGAATGGGGCAGCCACAGCTTCTCTGGGCACCCTGTGCCAGGGCCTCACCACCCTTACAGGAAAGAATGTCTTCCCAATATCCCATCTAACCCTGCCCTCTGGCAGTTTAATACAACAGCACCAACCTCACAGCATGTTTCTAACCAGAATTTTTTCTCATTTGTCTATGCCTGTGACAGTAAGAGGTTTGAGCAGATAAAAATAATCTCTTTGTTTATCAACTCATGAATATTCATTTAACTCCAGCTACTGTGACACATGGTCCTTGTTGAGTACATCCAGAGAGGGGCACTGGCCCCACCCTTGAGCTGGGTTATACTTCCACTCATTAG
Source organism: Erithacus rubecula (assembly GCF_903797595.1). NCBI lineage: Eukaryota > Metazoa > Chordata > Aves > Passeriformes > Muscicapidae > Erithacus > Erithacus rubecula. The sequence goes on from NC_136678.1 coordinate 156,396, forward strand.
CAAGACAAGATTAATTTATTACTGCATAACCAAGATGGGAATTTGGCTGCCCAGTGTGGAAAGGTTGGGGCAAAGCTCACGTCTATTTTGGGCTGTTTATAATCTGCTTCCTAGTTACCCAAGTTTGCCCTTTTCATCACTAAGAGATGTGTTATTATGTAGTTAAAAATATTTTTAAATTTACCCACTTCTCCCAATATTTAGGTGGAAATGGAGGTGCCTAGAGCAAGTCCAAAAGCAGGGCAATGACTGCAAGAACAGCAAGATGGGCAGAAACTCAGCCTTTCCCTTCAAAATACCTTATTTTGCTCTTTGGAAGAATTCCTGCACATCCGCTAACACACAATGTCCCACAACAGAGATTCCCATCAGAAGGCATGGAAGAAGAGCAAGGAGGAAATAAGAAGGACATTGAAATTCTGAAGCAAGTCCAGAGGAGGCCACAGAGATGCTCTGAGGGCTGGAACCCCTCTGACCTGGAGACAGACTGGGAGAGCTGGGGGTGTCCCAGTTGGGGGGGTCAGAGCATCTCTGTGACCTCCTCCAGATTTGCTTCAGAATACTGGGAGCTGTTGATGGAGAGGGGCTGGATAGACATGCATGGGGTGATGCCTGCACACCCTGGGAGAATGCCAACCCCGTGGGAGTGCAGCCACCATGGGTGTGCTGGCTGGCACAACATGAAATCTGCTGACACATAAGATGGATTTGTCATTGGAGACCTCGGAGCTCGGAGCAGCTGGGGGAGAGCTTGGCACATGCCTGGGGTGCTCTGGATGGCTCCATGTTCTCATTCCATCCTGCAGCAAAACATAGCCCTGGGGCTTCCTCGACAGAAGGTACCATTGGCTTTCTGCACTGTTTTTGTGACTGTTCCTGCGTCTGATCATCCCATCCCATCCCATCCATCCCATCCCATCCCATCCATCCCATCCCATCCCATCCCATCCCATCCCATCCCTCCCATCCCATCCCATCCCATCCCATCCCATCCCATCCCATCCCATCCCATCCCATCCCATCCCATCCCATCCCATCCTTGGGACCCATTCCACCACCAGCATGAACTGATGTGCCAGCATCGCAAGCTGGCATTTTCTAGGTGCTAATCCCAGATCCGAACAATGGCAGGGAGGAAGTGGTGTAGGATATACTTTTTTTTCTTGGCCTCCCAGAACTGGAATAGAAAAAGACAGTTCTGCCCTATCCACTTACTGCAATGCAATCAAACTGGAGCACTTTCACTGACAAACTTGACAAACTGTTGCCAATTTGCTTTGTCTTCCAGAGCTGAAGCTCCTGAACTCAGAGAGCAGCAGGAGCTTTCCAGGACCCCTGTGCTGCCCTCCCCTCCAGCCCGAGCCCTACACTCTCTCCTCCCTCCTCAGGCCATTCCTTTCCACATCCCAAGTCCTCTCCCACTACACACACACACTCTCAGGCATTTCCAAACAATATTATGTTTAACCAGGCAATTTCCCAGGTCTCTTTTAAACAAAACTTACATATTTCCTCCCTTCCTCCTGGTCATAGACCAATTCCCAGCCAACCCCCCCACGTTCCAAAGTTAGTACTGAAACAGCAACACAAGTTGCTGTCAAACCCAAATGTCCCCCTACATGCCAAAGCACATTTTTTCACTGTCACCTCTTGGGATCACCTGCAAAACAGTGGGTCCACTGGGATGACTGGTCCCACATAACAGGATTTCCCTCTCCAGAGAGAGGGAACATAACATATTTTGCGTAACAGCAAAATTTCTCTCTCCAGGCAGGTTTGTCCTGCAGCACACCTGCGCTTCCCCACCACAGGGACATTTTCTGCAGGTGAGGCAATCAAGGCAGGGCCCTTGTTGGTGAGGGGCATGGCACTCACTGTCCCCCAGCCTATGCCAAGCACTACATATAGAAGGTGAAAAGCTGTTCCTTATCCTTAGAGCCAGGGGGAGCTCCCAGGCTGCCCCAGACAGGGGTTGGGGAGGAACAATTTAACCCCTTGTTCAGCTCTCCAAAGACAGTCTTCAGTTATTTCTCCTACCGGTGCAATTGTCATTCCCACTCCTCCCAATATTTAGAAGGGAAATAAGAGTGCCTAGGTCATAGTCAGGAGAGGGACCCTCCTATATAAACTCCATAAATATCCAGAAGTTTCCAAGTGCTCTGGGATAGTTATATTGAATTACCCAGCTGGAAGACCCAGGGTACAGCTGGGTGACCTGGACTAGATCTGCAATCAGTTGCCATATAATACTTGGCTCTGCTTTTTTTGCCAACACTCCCCAGCCCTGCCCTAGCACAGCAGATGCGAATCCCACCTGTGACATGAAACCAGCCCAATGTCCACATGAATCAATTGCTGAAAAGATCAGTGTCTTTCAACTTTCCTGGCTCAGCCTGCCATGAAAAACGAGGGGAAAACATATATTTCCCAGGCTGCCACGGACAAAGCACATAACAATATGATTAGTGCTGAGGTTAACAAATGTTACAGAAAAGTAGAGAATGGCTCCCACTAAGTCACAACACAAAAAAGAGAAGAACTGACATGAATCTCTCGAGCTCCAAGAAAACTCTTAAAGGATTTGCCAGGTGCAGAGTGGGAGATAAATGTATCCAAAATCAAAGTAAAAGAAGGAATTTTAAGTGAACAATTAATTATTAATGAAATGCAAAAAAAAAAAAAACGGCACAGGGTAAAAACCTGCTTCTCAACGTGATTTCCACAAAACAGCAAACATTTTTATCCTACAAGAACCAGACACTATTTGATTCTTTGCATAAGACTGAAGAATTAAGAGTCCAGAGTATCTCCAAAAAGGGAAAAAAAGAATAAAGAATAAAGAAAGAAAAGAAGAAAGAAAGAAAGAAAGAAAGAAAAGAAAGAAAGAAGAGAAAGAAAGAAGAAAGAAAGAAAGAAAGAAAGAAAGAAAGAAAGAAAGAAAGAAAGAAAGAAAGAAAGAAAGAAAGAAAGAAAGAAAGAAAGAAAGAAAGAAAGAAAGAAAGAAAGAAAGAAAAACAACCACACAAAAACCAAAACCAAACCAAACCAAAGCAACCAACCAAACAAACAAAACAAAAAACAAAACAAAAAAAACAACAAAAAACCCAACAACAACAACAAAAAACAAACAAAAAAAAACCTAAACAAAAAAAAAAAAAACACCGTAAAAAACCCCAAGAAAAACCGGAGCCCGTGGGATCGCTGTCACTGCCGTTCCAGCAGCCTCCTGGGAATCCCAGCTCGGCTCCCACCCCTGCCCAGCGATGTTGGTGCAGGGGCAGGGAGAAAATCCCTGGCACCAGCACAGGTTTTGGCTTTGCTAGCAACACCTGGATTTTATGGGACACCCTGTTCCCTCCCGGAGTGCCTGGACCAGCCCCCTGGTCTCTCCGGGACAGCTATGCAGCAAGCGCACGCCTTTCTCGGGTTTTGTGTTTTACATCTCGTCCTTCACTCAGCCCCGGCGGGAGGGGGTTTGAGGTGTGTTTTCACCTTTCCCGCAGCAGCAGTGGGGGATGTGACTTACATCTGTCGAGTGCTCCCGTTGCAGGAGACTCCTGGTGTCCTTGTCGTGATGGTTGAGCGCTGTGTCACAGTTTTGTGGGCCAGGTGAGGAGTTTTCCGATTGGTTTGTCTGACTGCGCTCCGCAGGGATGTTCCCGTCCGTATCCACCACATCCAGCTCCTTTTCCAGCTCCTCCATCTCCTCTGGAGACAAAGTAGACAATAAATTGTCTATATCTGGATCTTCACTAACTTGTCGCCGGTATTTGGCCACTTTGGACATCTTGGCTCTTTGGCGAGACACGGTGGCGGCTGTGTGGTACCCAAAGCAGGAGAAAAAAAACAAGCCGAAGCTCTAAGGCTGCTTCCCGAGCGGCAGCAGGTGCTGAAGTGTTAAATCTCAGCGGCTCTCTAGCCCGGCATACGGTGGTTATCCAGAGGGGACACCCCTCGGTCCAAGAGTTGGCCAATAACAGGATCCAGTGGCGGTCCGGGCGCTGGGAAGCCAATGGAGCCCAGCGGGAGGCGGGGAATGGTGCTATCAGAGGAGCCTGAAACCCGAGGACATTCCAGGGAACCATGCAGAGCTACATGACCAAATTAGGCCGAAGCATTTCGCCTTTTTAAAGGCAATGGGCCAACCTAGTGAGAAAACAGGGAAAAATGCACCAGCCGGCAGGCCGGGAATGGGGGGTGGAGGAGGCAGCCGCAGCCTGTTCCATGGGGGCTGGGAGGCTACTAAGGTGGTCAGCGGGGGATGGGGGGAGCCTCTGCTGTGACAGTGACAACTCTCGGCTAAAATCGGCATGGAAGCACCGACTCCAGAAGTTTTCCTCTTTATCCCGCTGCAGTCTGGGATCGGTGCCGTTAGCCGGTCAGCCCCTCGGGAAAGAGCTGGAGTTGCTGGTGTTGAGGCAGACTGGTTCCAGCGGAGGGATGGAGGCAGCAGGTAGCGAGTGCTCCCGGCTCTGCAGTCCTGGTCCCCGGGGACTGTCAGAGCTCTTACCGACCCTCAGACCCTGAGCGGCTGTTCCTGCAGCTGCTACACTCCCACTTCCCCTCGCCAAGCCCCAAAGACATCCCTCCTTCTGCACAGATGGAATTCCTGAGTCTCCCCTGCTCCTGGTCCAGGCAGTGCCCTAAGCTTGGGCTTTGGCTGGAAGCACCAACTTTCCATTTCCCTAATCTATATAGAAGATTTACTGGCATGTGGGAGTTCTCTCACAGGGACAGAAGACAGGCTTTTCTTGCAAAGTTTCCAGGCAGCTTTACCCCATGTCCAGCATTTTGTACACTTTTGTTATCCTGCCAGCTTCATCCTGGTTTTCTTCATCCTTTATCATCCTAATATTTACTGCCTGCTTCCAGGCCTCTCTCTGCTTATCCAAGCAAGGATTTCTTGGGTGTTTTTTGACAAAACAAGCTCCCCTAGGATTTTCCTCAGCCTAATCACCTCCTTCTCTTCCTGGTCCTGCACACAGGCCATCAGGAGCTCCAGGTGAGTCTCCTTGTGCCATGTGTAACAAACTAGACATTCCCCACCCATCCTGACAGGAAATGTACATTCTTGGTGCATTCCAGAATTTCCTTTATCTCCAGTGCTGCAGCGCCCAGGTCCTGCTCATATCCTTCCTATGATTCACCAGTAGGGCTGAGATTTTTTCCAGATTGTAGAAGAAACTGGTAGGTTTAGTTTCCAAGTGCACAAACTTAAACAGTGCCATGGTGGATTCCCTTCCCATCATTTCTGTTTCCCTGATCCCTCAACCCTGGTCTTGTTGCTCACTTGCACTGGGAGGGACATAGCCATTTTCTTCCCCAGCTGGCCTCAGAAACAGAATCATGGAATGGTTTGGGTTGGAAAGGACCTTAAAGCACACCACGTTCCACCTCCTACCCTGGGCAGGGACACCTTTCACTGTCTCAGGTTGCTCCAAGCCCTGTCCAGCCTGGCCTTGGACACTTCCAAGGATGGGGCAGCCACAGCTTCTCTGCGCACCTTGCGCCAGGGCGTCACCACCCTCACCCTCACCCTCACAGGGAACAGTTTCCTCCCAATATCCCATCTACCCCCACCATCTGAAAGTGGGAAGCCATTCCCCCTTGTCACTCCACTCAGTTTCTCTCCATCTTCCTTAACTCCCCTGACACTGCTGCAGCTGTTACAGTGCTGAAGGCAACAGAAACCACAGTGAATTTAGTCTTTGGTGTCATTTTGGTGCCATCTTCACCTGAAGAAGCCAAATGAGTGTCTCATTTGTTCCACCTTAATACAGTCCTGAATCTAAGGTACTGTCTGCTCACTTTTCAGGATACAAGGCTAGAAATGTTTTAACATTGTGTGTTTTGGAAGAGAAATTTGAGTTACAGAGTCTGGGGGTGAAAGAAATTAACTGACAGGAGGGTGAACCTAGGTGGGTGACAGGCTCTTCTTCCAGAGAACAAGAAACAAAAGGAAATTACCTCAAGTTGCACCAGCAGAGGTTGAATATTGGGAAAATTTCTTCCCTGAAAGGATTGCTCAGTCCTGGCATAGCTGCCCAGGACAGTGGTGGAGTCCTCATCCCTGAAGGAATTTACTGGGTTAGTGGTAGTTCCAGGGCAATAGTTAGACTTGAGATCTCAGAAGGCTTTTCCAACCTATAAAAGTCCATTATGCTATTCTATAAATGTCCAGCTTTCCACTATTTCTGTGGTAGTGTTGTGCTCAGTCATCAAGTGCTTATAAGAGGTGAGCAACAAACGGGAAACTCATTTCCCAACTGGAAAGTGCACAACAAAAAGGTAGTGAGAAAGCACATCTTTCTGTCTGCCTCTTCTTGGAACAATCGAAGCATTCCCAGGTGTGCCACCCCTGGCCCCAGGGACAATCTGCAATTCTAAGCCAAAGAAAGCAGCCTTCTACTTAAAAGGGAAATCTGGAATTTTCACAACCTGCCTTTCCTTCATAGCAAATTGTTGAAAACTTTTCCATGTTGTAAATAGGTTTTCGACAGAATATAATCACTATCAACACCTTGAAAAATCTCTATTTTGTCATCCTGAACCTTGATTCTTGTGATGAGAAGTACCAAACACCAAATTCCCTAAGAAGCTGTGAATGTGGTCTTGGAGACTCCAGGTCTCTCCTGAAGTATCACCCATCCTTTCCTGATCCAGGAGTCCACAACTGCTGCACACTCCTCTCCTGCACTGCAGAACCAGGCAAGGTAGAACAGAGCATAATTTTGTGGGGAAATATTCCTATATTAGCAGAAAATCTGTGAGAGAAGCAGGGGACACCCCAAACTTGTTATGGTTTAGAGTGGATGGTCTTACTGTGATTTATCTTGGCCCTCACACAGCACATTTTTACTGGGATATTGGCACAGTTCTGCTAGACCAGATTTCACAGGGCTCTTGGGGCTGTAAAAATAAAGCAGCAGAAAGAAATTTTGTGTTTTCACCCAGAAGGAGGAGCTCTGGGTATTTCTACACTGACTGGTCCTTCATGGGGTACCAGCAACTGAGACTGGGGATGTGTTTGGGTACACTTGAGCTATGCTCTGGAGCTGGTTCCAGCCACCACAGTGTGGAATAGTGAAGTAAAGAATCCCAGAAGCCCAGAACTGTTGGGTTGGAAGGGATGTCTGGAGATCATCCAGTTTGACCCCCCCTTGCACAGGCAGGGTCACCTGGTGACACAGGAACACTTCCAGGTGGGTTTGGAGTATCCCCAGAGAAGAAGACTTTACATCCTCCCTAGGCAGCTGTTCCAGTGCTCTGCTCTCCTCCATGCAAGGAAGTTCTTCCTCACGTTGAGGTGGAACTTCTTGGGGTTTAGTTTATGGCCATTGCTTCTCATCCTGTCACTGGGTACCACTGAAAAGAGCCTGGCACTATCCTCTGACACCCTTTGGAACTATTTGTCTGGGTTGATGGGACTAACCCAGCTCCTGCAGTCTCTCTTCATCAGAGAGATGGTCCAGGCCCTGTGTGGTTCAGAGCAATGGGATGTGGTGTGGCTGGGCACACAGGAGCTCTTGGCAGCTCTGAATGCATCAGTCCTGGATTTATCAGGATCCCATCTCCATAGCAAACAACACCTTGAGGGCACTAATGAATATTTCCAAATCACTGGATTTGAAGCACCACAAGCCATTAGAGAGGATGGACAGCGACAGGGGCAAATTAAGCAGCTTTTCCAAGCATGTTTACAAACTCTGGCAGAGCTGAGAAAGCTTTCTGTGTCCCCATCTCTCTCATAGCCAGCTGGGACCGCCCAACTGGCTTTATTCTTTCCTATTAGCTGATAAAGGACAGCTGAACTTTGGATAGATTCCTCTAGCCTGTTTTCTTTCACTTTCCTTCAGAGCCTGCAGGAGGAGAGGTTAAAAACTGATCTTTTTATAATTTTCTAAGCTGTTTGCTGAAGAGTGACATTTCCCTGCCTGGCCACAGCAGGTAGTGGGTGTCTTGTGGCCAGTGAGAGAAATTTCTTCTCTCCCAAACCCAATGCATTTTTGTCCAAAACCTCCTCTCCAGACACACGCTCACACGACAGCAAGAGAAGAGAAGACTATATATTTTGGGAAATAAACCAAATCCTGGCTGTGGGGAAACTCAGAAATCTCAGAAAGCCCTTGGATATCTTCCCTGAGCCTGCCCGAGGGTGCCACCTTGGGTAATGCTGAAGCTCCTGCACCTCATGAATTCATCATGCTCTCCCACAACTTGTGAAAGGTGGGACCAGAATGATCATTCAGCGTGATTTAATTAACCTACCATTCATTAGGGGAAAGGATAAGGACTACAGCAAAGAATTACCATCCCGAGAAGGGTTGGATGAGTCACAAAATAATGGAATTGTTGAGTTTGGTACAAGCCCTCTAAGTTCCCCCAGAATTGCCAAGGCCACCACTCACCCATTTCCCCAACATCCATACGTTTTTTAAATTCCTCCATGGATGGTGATTACTGCCCTGGGCAGCTGTGCCAGGGCCTGACCAACCTTTCCAGGAAGAAATTTTCCCCAGTATCCAAAGTGAACCTCCCCTGGCCCAGTTTAAGGCTGTTTCCTCTTGTCCTGTCCTTTGTTCCGTGTCAGTAGAGCCTGACGCCTGACACTTCCCTCCATCACACTCCACCGCAGCTACACCCTCCTTTCAGGGAGTTTTGGAGAGTGATCAGGTCCTCCCGAGCCTCCTTTTCTCCAGGCTGAGCCACACATCTCCCTTAGCTGCTTCAGGTTCTGCAGCCCCTTCATCAGCTCTGTTCTGCTCCCTGAACATGCTCCAGCCCCTCAATGTCCTTCCTGAACTGAGGGGCCCAGAAGTGACCCTGGGATTGGAGGTGCTACCTCACCACTGCCCTGCACAGAGGGACGAAGTCACAGCAGTGCCAGAGGACTCAGGAGCGGGGAGAACTGCCCCAGCGGCTGAGAGAAGCCAAGATTTCCTAATTTTCCCATCTTCCCTTCTTGGCCGAAGCAGAAACCACGATTCCAGGAATCTCCCCGGAACCTCCAAAATTGCTTAACCTTCACTTCCCCATCTTAAATGAGGCTAATTACACCTGTTCCTGAAACCCTAGGAGTCTTTTAAAGCATCAAAAAAACCCACAGCAGATGGAGCATTCTAATTATTTATTAAAACAAGTCCTTGGAGAACAATCTGTTTTGCATTCAGTTTTTACTATGGAATGATTTGCTGCCTTTACAGGAGAGCAGAGCATGTACTGTTAAATCACGAGTAAGCAATAAGAATAAAATAAAAATAATAAGCAATTTACAATTTAGAGTGGCTGCAAACCACTGGCTGGGGCAAGACTCGCGGCAGGAAAGGAGGCTGAGGGGGAAGCTTCTCGCCCTCCACAGCTCCCTGACAGGAGGGTGGAGCCGTGTGGGGGTAGAGCTCTGGTTCCAGGGAATAAGTGATGGGACAAGGGGGAACACCCTAACCTTGTGCCGAGAGCGTTGCAAGCTGCCAGGGGATTTCCTGCCAGCACAGACACTGTTCTCTGTATTCCAGCTCTGCCTGGCCAGGGAACTGACCTGGTGATAGAGACGTCAAGTCCCAGCTACACGCAGAACCGCAGGAGCATCCCCTGGGACATGCGAGGTCAGCCCAGCTTATGTGGCAGCATCAGGAATGACATGGGCTTAGACCCTGACATTCTAGACACGGTTGGACAGGCTTGGAGCAACCTGGTGTAGTGGAAGATCTCCCTGGCCATGTCAGGGGGGTGGAACGGGATGAGATCTAAGGTCCCTTCAAATCCAAACCACCCCACGGTTCCATGAAATTTGGAGCGGAGCAGTTTGTCCTTGGAGCAACTTACACAAGTACTGCTCCTAAAAGAGCTGGAGAGGGACTTTGTCATTGGGAAGCTCTTTGTCCTGGCACTTCAGACCTTTGTCCAAAGGGTTAGTTGGGATATTGGGAAGGAATTCCTCTCCCTGTGAAGATAGTGAGGCCGTGGCCCAGGTTGCCAAAAGAAACTGTTGCTGCTCCATTCCTGAAAAGGTCCAAGGTCAGGTGGGCCGGCTATTGGAGCGCCCTGTGAGACGGGAAGCTTTCTCTGCTCTTAGCGGGGCGGGGCACTGGATGGAATTTAAGGTCCGCCCTACGCAACGGATCCCTCGCTCTGGGATTTCTCCACTCACGGCGCGGCGACGCTCCGGTCTTCACCGCGCCTGTCAATCAGCGCTGGGGGCGGGACCGGCTCATAGCGCACGCGCAGACACGTCCCACCCTCCGCTGCCATTGGCCGGCGCGGGGCCGCCGCAGCCAATCGCGCGCGGGGAGGTGGTGGGGCCGAGCAAGATGGAGGAGTACGCTCGAGAGCCCTGGTGAGGGGATCGGATCGGAGCGGGGCTGGGTCGGGATCGGGATCGGGATCGGGATCGGGATCGGGATCGGGATCCGGATCCGCCAGAGCTGGGAAGGAGCGGGCGAGCGGGGCGGGCGCTCTGGGGCCTCTCCCCGTCGGGGGTGTGGAGTTGACCTTGGTGGGGCCCCCTGAGGGAGGCAGCGGAGGTGGTGCCGTGGGGCCCGCTTGGGGCCTGGGCAGCCTGACCCCGCCGCTACCGAGCCCCGCGCGGCCTCCCGGAGCGGCGAGGAGCCGGCGGGGCCCTGCGGCACGTGCTGCTCGTGCGCCTCCGGGGGCGGCGGGTGCTGCGCTGGCTGTCCCACGTTCGGTCCTTCAGCACCCCTTTATTCGCAGCCTTACCTCCGTCCCTCATCCTCAGCTTCCCTTTCAGCCTCTCCTTATCCTTAGTGCCCCCTACTTAGTACCTCCCTATCCTCAGTTCCCCTTATTCTCAGCTCCTCACATTCTCGGTCCCTTCCTCATTCACAGGCTCCCCCCTCCGCTCCCCTCCTCATCCTCGGTCCTGTCTTAGTTCTCAGATCATCTGTCCTCAATCTCCCCTCATTCTCAGTTCGCCTCATGTCTCCCCCACGAGGTACAGTTACTCCAATCCTCAGTTTTCCCTTCATCTTCAGCCAGCATCTCAGTCCCCCCGTCTTCTGTCTTTCCTCTCATGCAAAGCCCCCTGGATCCTCAGTGGCACCATCTTCAGCCCCTATCTCAACCTTCCTTTATTTACAGCCTCCCTCACTCTCAGCCTCCCCCACACCCCACTCACCATTTCCCCCCCCCCCTTAATTCTTTCTCAGTTTTCTCCCTTATCTTCAGTTTCCTCCATCCTCAGTCTCCCCCACCCCCTCCTCAGCCTTCTCTCACTCTTAATTCATCCTCAACCATCTCTCAGCCCTCAAGTTCTCCCTTATCCTTGCCCCCCTCCCCCCCAGGGATGTAAGCCTTAGTTCCATAAGCCTAGCCCAGCCCTCTGGCCCCCTCCATGCCAAGCTGCCAGTGTCTGAGTCCTGTCATGGTTCAGCATTGTCTTTGTAGACCTACACAACCACATTGGCTGTAAGTCGAAGGTTGTATTTTTAGTAATAAAAATTAAATGCAAACTCAGGTGCAGGGTTACTGAATCATGGACAGAGTTTCTCAGCATGGAGAAGGATTTGGGATGAGGGCCTGGAGTCACAGGCAGGATGGGGAGAATGGATTCCCACTGCCAGGGGGCAGGGTTAGATGAGGTAGTGGGAAAAATACTCTTTCCTGCGTGGTGACACCTTGGCCCAGGTTCCCCAGAGCAGCTGTGGCTGCCCTATCCCTGGAAGTGTCCAAGGCTAGGTTGGACCGGGCTTGAAGCAACCTGGGATAGTGGAAGGTGTCTCTGCCCATGGCAGGGGGTAGAATGAGATGAGCTTTAAGATCTCTTCCCGCCCAAACCATCCTGAGATTCTGCTCACCTTTGCAGGCAGAGACCTGTGACTGTTCATGAGGCTTTTTTCAAACTTTGCAGGTTGCTCTACTGGCATGTATTAAGTTTGTCCATAAACATCACTCCTGCCTTTTGACAGCATAAAGTCTGGGGCATGAGCAAAGTAAGTAGTAATTATTAATAGATTGCTGTGGGCTCTAGGTAATCCCAGTATTACTGAGGTCCGAGAAGACCTCTCAGACCATCAAGTCCAACCCCAGACCCATTGTCAACCTGTGACCCCATCTTGTCAACCAGACCAGAGCACTGAGTGCCACATCCAGTCATTCCTTGAATATCTCCAGGAATGGGGATTCCACCACCTCCCTGGGCAGCCCCTTCCAGTGCCTGGCAGTCTTTCTGTAGAGAACTTCCTCCTGATATCCCCCTGACCCTCCCCACGCACAGCTTGAAGCTGTGTCCTTAATGGACATGTTTTGCTGCCAAGCCATTTGTGGCTGTTGGTGTCCCCCATTGTTCTGGTCTGTCTGCTGCTGGTCACCCTGTGGTCCCCCTGTTATCCAGCCCCTGGGAGATGCTATCCTGGGGTCAGGCTGGTTCCCTATGAGCTATTGGCATGGAGAAAAGGCCCCTTTGTTTGTTTAAAGTGTGGTGGCCTCTATTCCAGTGGTTATCCAGCTGTCAGGAGAGCTGCAGGATGCTGTGGGACTTGGAGGAAGGACTCACCCCTCTTCCATGCCAGCAGAGCTGGTGTGTGGCTGTCCTGGAGCCCTGGGAAAAGTGAAGTCATACCCTCTGCTCTCCTCATCTGTGAGCAATCTCTAGTGTCATCAGCAGCAGGAACTTGACCTTATCCACATGTCATTTCTCTACAACCAGGGCTCCCCTCAGAGTCAGGGAAAAAATTAACAGTAGTGTTATGCTTGTAGATAAGTACCAAATTAACAATGGAATAATCTCTTTTCCTCTCCAATTCTTTATGAGGTCAAGCAGTGCCAGGGCTGGGGGTATTTTATGTCAGCACTGAGGGAGTTTGGAGGAGCTGACACATGAGCTGGCTGTTCTGGGATCAAAGATGTTCTCTTATTGAAAGCTGCTCAGAAAAGCTTGGAGAGTAGTTTAAAAGGAAAATAGGAACCCTGAAGATAACAGCTAATGAGGTTAAAGAGAGAAGTGTTCCACAACTGGGGTCTCATTAACAAGGCTTCAGGAAAAAGCAGCCATAATTTGTAGATTGAAATTCCTTGACTTTGTGGATAAGGGAAGCCCAATTTACAAAATCCATTTAGATTTCCAAAAAGCCTTTTAACGAGATCACTCTTAGAGACTTAATAAAGGGAGAGAGTTCAGATGTTTTATTCATAATAGGAGAGAAAAATATGCACAGGAGATGGGAGAACAAGCAACAAAAAATCCCTGAGAAAAAATATGAGTTGCTTTTCATCTTGGCATCTTGGACAAGAGTGTGCCTAGAACCTTTTCCTGATGTAGGAAAGAATGGAAGGAAAATAAACAGTTGAATTATTGAATGCAGTTAGGGCTGAGGGGTTTGTATTAAGATGAGACCGTGTGCAGGCAGGGCAGGCAAACAGGAGGTGATGAAGGATGAAGTACACCCCCCTGCTTCCTGAGGCCATATAGGTTTGGGACCTGGATGTAACTGTCACTGGGGACACTCTGTGGTGACACTTGGGTGGGGATGATATTCTCATGTGCAGGAGCTGGAAGCTGTAGGGGATCCTCAGCATAAGAAACATGGCATTCCAAGTGAAATTGGAAGTGCTTATCAATGCTGCTGCTTGACAGAAGCACTGAGCTTGCCATGGTGCTCAGATTTGTGACCTGCATTCTGTTTTAGGCTAATTTTTGCATTTTCTGCTTATTGGCAGTGTAGGAGTTAAATCACCTGAGTGCTTGGCTGGAAGATCTCAATACAACTTGAAAGAAACCAAACAACTTTGTTATTTTTTGCTCTGAAATTACTCACAGTGACAACAGAAGTTAATGGCATCTTAAAGCTCGTCTAATTTAGTGCTTTGGTTTAGGGTTGCAAGGCTCCAATTCTTGGCAGAGGTTCTGAACCCCAAATTAAGGCTCCCCTGGCAGGTACTGACACCCTGTGCTGCAGGAAGGTGCATCTATGCAAAGTTTTCCTGACTGCTCTGTGGAGTTGGAGCAGGAATTGTTGGTGCTATACCTCTGAGGGGTTCTCTGGTTTGTTTGAATGGACTTCAAAGATCCAGGATGCATCAGGAAAAGCCTTTCCAGCTCAGCAAAGATGACTTTGAAGTGTCAAATAAGCAGAACTAATGAAAATGGTGAGTGATTCAAGAAAACATGTTTTGTGCCCAACTGGGAGCTGAGTCTCATGGAATTTGCTACCTCAGTTCTCTGTAGGTCAAGAGAAGAATGAGAGCAGGGAATTTAAAGCTGTTTACATTATGTAAGTAGGACAAATCTGGAATTCTGCTGGAGTTTTCCATGATGAAAGTATGTCTCTCTGCCTTGTGTGAGGAGTTCAGGCATTTCTGTATATTTGGTACTTCCCACTCCAGGGAAGTGGGCTAGGAGACTCTGGCACAGGTTGAGTTTGTTTTGGTGTAATATTCTTGTTTTTTTTGTTGCTGCTTGCTCAGTGAGCTGGATATGAGACAGAACAGCCACCAGGCTTGATCTTCACCCCAGTTACACCAGTGCTGAAGTGCTGGATCCATCCCACTCACACGGTTTAACAGGATTTTTATCTCTATTTTTCTTTCAGTCCCTGGAGGATAGTGGATGACTGTGGAGGGGCCTTCACCATGGGGGCCATAGGAGGGGGCATTTTCCAGGCTATCAAAGGCTTCCGTAATTCCCCAGTGGTGAGTAAAATCCTCTGAAGGTGCATTGCAGTCTTGCCTCCACTGTCCTTCCCCAGGGAGCTTGGCAGTGCAGGGGAAGATGATAAATCCCTGTGCAGGGAGCAGGGCTGATTAAAGACCTGTACATTGTTAAACCAGATCATGAGAGTCTGTCCTGGCTCAAGATCTGGGGGGGTTCATCTTTTGGAATACAATTGCTGCTTCCCTGTTTGCTCTGGTGGCCTCAGTGGAACACTGGTAGCTTGTTCCTCCCTAACTGATGAATATTTCCCTCAAGATGGAGAAGTGCAGCAGGAAAGCTCTATCTTGGCTGATCTCCTGCCTGTGGTTATGTCTGCATGGAGGAACATGAAGCCTGGTCTCTCCTTCCTCTTCTGGCCTTTCCCTTTCTTTTAAAATACGCAACAACTCAAAGAAAGAATATTTTTCTCCATCAGATTTATATTAAAGGGTATAATTTTCTTTAATCAATCTCTTATTTAATCATTGCCCCTTTTATTTACTCGATTTTTAAATGCTCAGGTTTGGTTTCAATGCAGGAATAAGTAAATATGGAAGTGAAGTTTTGGTGATGCAAGTCAGTTTTCACTTTCAGGATATCTGCTGTAAAATTCTGGCTATAAACCCATTACAGAGACATTTGATAAATTAAGATTCAATTGCTGCTTGAACGTTTGTTTTAAAATTTCTCTGACTTCATATATAAGGTGTTTTTGATGTTACTCTGACAATAAGCTGTTGGTTTGAGGTGGGTTTAATAAATGTTTCCAAACTAGTCAGATCCTGCAGACACTTCACTTGAAAAGGACTATGTGCTTAATTATATTCTTAATTTTACTTGCTAAATATACCTATCCCCACTTCTGAGTGATTGTAACAAAAATAAAACTTGGTGGATATTCTTTAAATCTGTTAAAAGGAAAGTGTGTAATTGTTCTGTGGGATCCTGGGTGATGTGTTGAGTATTGGACTCTGGAAGGCTCAGCATTACTTTGCTTCTCTTGGCTACAAAGACACCTAAATTCCACCTGCAGGAATGGCAAAACACAGAACAGCTAGTGGGATTTTCCATCAGATAGGATGAAAAAATGAGTCCTGAAAAATCACTACTTATCCTGCTAAAATGTTACTGTAATGCCTCCTTCAGTCCCACTGGGCTATTCAGACTGAACTCAAATTGTTTCCTGCCTGGTGACTATAATTCCCATCTGTACTGACCCGAGTATTGTATGTGAGTGATAAATAGTGAAATAGATGTAAACCACATTTTGTCTCAGCTTCTCACAGCTGCTGTGTGGGACAGCTCAGAAATGTGTTGGACCTGTGGCAGGCTTTTGCAATATAGACTCAGCTTGGCTGTATGATTTTCCTGTTTCGTTTTAACTGGATTCTCTTACTTCAGGGTGTAAACCACCGTCTGCGGGGCAGTTTGACAGCCATTAAAACCAGAGCTCCACAACTGGGAGGTAAAGCATTTGGGGTTTTGTTGCACAGAATTGACTGTTGTTAGGTAACAGAGTTTGGGAATGTAACATGGTGCAGCTGCACTGACACCTGAGCTGAGTCTCAGCAGATTTGTTCCCCAAGCAATGGGTAAATACTGTTCTGATGTATCCAAAATGAGTTTGGTTGGGGAGGAAATAGTCTGTGTTCCTGGAGTGATAAGCTAGCAGTAATAACTGGTTTTAAACAGCAGAGCTTCCTGGAACCTCTTCATGGTATGGAGGGGGTTAAGATAAAACTAACTCATTACAAGAAATGATCCAGCTTGGATCAAAATAGAACTTTGAGGTGTCCAGGCATATTCTGTAGGATGCCAAACTCCTGGGACCACAGGAGCAGGGTGGGAGGTGTGACATGACTGTGCATCGTCTGTGAGGAAAAATGTTAAAAAAGGTTAAATCTGGAAGTTCCCTTAGCTAATCTGGCTTTGCTAGGATGAAAGTTCCATTATAATCACAGCTTGATAAATTTTCTGTAGTTAATTGTAGATTAGTGAGATGATATATAAAATGAGGAGGGGGGATGATGATATGTCAAGTTGAAAATTTTCCTGTGTTGGTTTTAACCTGTATTTGACTATTTATGAGTTTGAATTTACTTCATATCTGAAAGGGAGTAACAGTAACACCATCTTGTGCAGCACAACTGGCTTATCTGCTCTCTCCAAAGTGGCTTTGGTTTGATTTGGAACAGGGAGCTTTGCTGTCTGGGGTGGTCTCTTCTCCATGATTGACTGCAGTATGGTCAGAATGAGAGGGAAGGAAGATCCCTGGAATTCCATCACGAGTGGAGCCCTGACTGGAGCCATTTTAGCTGCAAGAAGTAAGAAACTGGAGATATCAGTCAAAAATCTCCTATTCTCTAAATGTACAGTTCTCATTGTTATAGCAAAGCAATGGTCTTTGACACCCAAATTGGAATTTGCTGTCTTAGATGCTAAAAAATAATCTGAAACTTTTCTCCTGTGCAGTAATAATCATGTTCCTGGTGTTCTTGAAGGGAGGATGGGGGGAGTTACCCAGGAATTATCCTTTAATGCAGGTTAATCGATACAAAATTACTTCTCTGAGCCTACTTTAGGAGAGATTAAGGCATGAAGAGGGTGGTGAGGCCCTGACACAGGTTACCCAGAGAAGCTGTGGCTGCCCCATGCCTGGAAGTGTCCAGGGCCAGGTTGGCTGGGGTTTGAAGCAATCTGAGTTTCCCTGCCCATGGTAGAGGGTGGAACAAAATGATCTTTAAGGTCCCTTCCAGCCTAAACCATCCTGGGATGCAATGGATTCTAACATGTAGCAAAGAAACCAAGTATTGGTTTGTACTTTTCATTTCCAGACGGCCCTGTTGCCATGGTGGGATCTGCTGCGATGGGAGGAATTCTCCTGGCCCTGATTGAAGGAGCTGGAATTCTGCTGACAAGATTTGCCTCCACACAGTTCCCAAATGGTAAGGAGCAGCACAGGATGTGTCATAAGGATTTGCTTTGCTGATGTGTCCCTGGCAGTCATGTTTTTATCCTAGAGTGAGTCTGCACTGCCCTGCCAGCTCCTGAGGCTGTGGAAAGCCAAGGAGGAGCTGCCGGTGCTAATGATATGAGATTATCACCAGCTGCTTCCCACTGGGAAGCTGGAGATGGCATGGCTGAGAGCAGGGATGTCCCTGCTGTCCCTGACTTCTGCCACACACCTGGCACATGGTGGTAGAAGGGTTTTACTCAGGGGTGGGACACAATGGTTTGAGGGAATGGCAGGCAGCAAGTTGTGGAAAAGGTGGCGTGGTTCTGGCTGGCTGTGGTCTGGGTGGGGTAAATGGGAGGGTATACACCCAGCAGGGACAGATACACGATTTCCAAAAAGGGTGGTGGTGATTTTCTTCTAAACTGCTTTAATATCTCTTTTAATATCTTTAATATCCCTTTTTTCTTTCCTAAGTAAAATGCAAGCAGAGCTCTCACTGAGTTAGAAATTGTGGTGTGAATGCTTCCTGTGGAAAATCCTGCCTCTGTCACAGAATCCAAGACTGGTTTGAGGTGGCAGGGACTTCAAAGCCCATCTCATTCTACCTCCTGCCATGGGCAGGGACACCTTCCACTGTCCCAGATTGTTCCCAGCCCAGTCCAGCCTGGCCTTGGACAGTGCCAGGGATGAGACAGCCACAGCTTCTCTGGGCAACCTCTGCCAGAGCCTCACCATTTCCATGGAGAAGAATTCTGTGCCACTATCCCATCTAACCCTGCCCTCTGTCAGTTGGAAGCCATTGTCCCTTGTCCTATGACTCTCAGCCCTTGTCCCAAGTCTCTCTCCAGCTCTCCTGGACCCCTTTTATGTACTGGAAGGGGCTCTATGGTCTCAGAGCCTTCTGCTCTCCAGGCTTAATACTGCTTTCTCTTCCAGCCTTTCCTCATAGGAGAAATGCTTCACCTTATTTTGGGAAGAACACAAACCACTAGAGTTAGATGAGTAGCAGGTTACTAATTCCCAAGTGAATCCTCTCCTGGGTTTGTTCACCAATATTCTTCATCCAATCTAAACTATGGCAATTTCTGTTCTTTAAAGATGCTTGAAAATTAATCTGCTTTGGAGGAAATGTATCATCTGTCCATGACAGTTAATTCTCTCTGGATTGTCCCACTGCAGCTGTGTTGCTCCCTCCAGCAGCAGGCAGTGGATCAGGAAGCTGACTCCACACTTGTTCCATTTCACTGGTTGCTTTGTTGTCGGGCAAGTCACTGTACTTAAACCTTTACAGAGGGCCTTGGTCACCTCAAAGGCACTAATGTGCAAGTTTCCAGCTCTTTTAGATAACTGGAAAGGTTACCCTCTTCCTGCTCTGGTCCATTTCCCTGTCAGAAAACCTTGCCTAGTACAAGGTGTCCCTGCCCTTGGCAAGGGGTGGAACAAGATGAGCCTTAAGGTCCCTTCCAATCCAAATCATTCCACAATTCCATGAAACTTGGAGAGAAGTGGTTTGTCTTTGGAGCACCTTGCACAGCATAGTTTTCCTAAAAGAGCTGGAGAGGGCAAGGTCCTAGAGTGACAGGATAAGGGGGAATGCTAGAAGGCAGGGTGAGATGGGATATTAGGAAGAAATTCCTTCCTATGAGGGTGGGGAGGTCCTGGCACAGGGTGCTCAGAGAAGCTGTGGCTGCCCCAATCCTGGCATGGAATTCCATGGCCAGGTTGGTCAGGGCTTGGAGCAACCTGGGGTGAAGGAAGATGTCTCTGCCCATGGCAGGTGGTAGATAATCTTTAAAATCTCTTCCAACCCAAATCAGTCTGTGATTCTATGCAACTTTTGAAGCTTTTTATGAAACCCAAACAATTCCAGGATTTATGATTAATTTAAGAGGTATTTATATAAACAAACCAGCTGAGAATTCTTTTAATAGGAAGACTCTACTGCATTTTGGTATTTATTTGCTTTTTCCCCTGTCCCTGCTCCAGGCCCACAATTGTCAGAGGATCCATCCCAGCTCCAGCCACCCACGTTCAGTGACTACCGACAGTACCAGTGATGGTTCCCTGCCACCTTCTCCTTCTCCACCTTCTCCTTTTCCTCTTCTCCTTCTCCTTCTCTTCCCTGTTCCTGAGCGGTCCCACCTGGAGGATGTGGAGAAGATTTGTACTTACACCAGTGGTTGTCCCTTACACACCATGCCAGGAGGACCTGCAGCATTTCTCAATGTCAAACTGCTCAGGAGAACTTTTAGAAAGAAAATCTATTTATTCCTGATATATTCCATTGCTGTAATGTTACATGTCTGGTAGAATACAAGGGTTTGAGACAAGGACCAGAGTCTTGTCATCCTTTGGACACAGACTGGAGTGAAAGTCTTGGAGTGTCCTCTGGGATGTCTCACCTGCAGTGATCACAGCTGGAACGTAGCCTCTTCCCTGCTGGATTTAGGTTGTGGGGCTGGAGGGGGAAGCATTGCACCTGCTGCCAGCACAGCCTCCTGCTTTTTATCTCCAATCCTGGCCTCTGCAGAGTTACCACATCTGCTCTGCAGTTTTGTCCTTAAACTCCAGCTGTGGAAGCCCCTTCCTTCTTGCCAGCAGTTATAAAATCACAGCCAGGGAGGTTTTCTGTTGTATTTCGTTAATTAACTCATTGAGGCTATTGCTTGCTGGCAGTTCCTGATATAATATCCAGCCTGGGGGGATTTCCAGAGCTGTGCCACATCCAAATAGCTCAGCAAAAGGACACCCCCACCTCTGGGGGATGACAAGGTGGCACAGGAGCTGTAGTGGCTCTGCTCACACTTCACCCATAGGTCAGGCAATGGCCTTCAGCTGCCTGAGCTGGGCTTAACTGTGCTGGTGTCTGCCCCTCCAGACCCCCTGACAGTCCCTGTCCCCTGTGCACCAGGAGAAGCCTGGTACTGGGGTATGGTACTGCACTGCCCCCACCCTAGCCAGGCTGTGACCCCTCTCCTGCCCTCCTGAGCCCCCAGGATAGTCACAGCCCCAGAACTGTCACCAGCCAGGGCTGGGTTTCCTGCCCTGTCATCACAACACCCCAGTTTCCTGTTTTATTCCAGCCCAGTCCAGAGTCCACTACAGCTGGAGGGATCCCACTGGGTGTTCCTGGCCCTGCTCCTGGGGTGCCCAGAGCCCTCTCTTCCCCCACCCCAAAAATGGACACGGACACAGCAGTGACACTGAACTATTGACCTTTTTATTTCAATCAGCTACAGCAGCTCTACATTCCCTACAACACTGTCCTTCTTCCCTCCTCCTGACAGTGATGGAGCTGAGGACTGCAGTGGCAGCATTTTGTCTTAAAGCTTAGTATTAAATATTAAATATTCTTTCATTTAGGTTTACATTACTTTGTCAAGGAAAACAAAACAAAACAGACAATTAAAACTTTAAATTATGTGAGTCTGTGCCTGTGCCTGGGGCTGCCCCAGCCAGGCACTGCTGTGGGGAGATATGCAAAACTCCTGGTGCGTGAGGAGCAGGATGTGCTCAGCTGTGTGGGAGCAGGGAGCTGTTCCCTGTGCTGTCAGAGCAGCAGGTGATCCTGGTGCAGCTAAAACAGTCTGAAGGAGTCGGGAGGCCCCTGCAGCCCCAGCACAGTGCATGGGGAAGGGGGTGAGGATTTGGTCAACAACTTTGCTAAAGGATTTATCCATTTCTTATTTGTTTTGTTTCTTAAAAAAAAAACAACAAAAACCAACAAACCAACAACCCCAAATGGTTTTGAGTCTTCCTTTGATTTTAGCAAAGACAAGAGTTTAAAAAGCACTTAGGAAGCTTGTACTAAAACCAGGTGCTCTCAGAGGAGAGAATCATCTGTGCAACCCCCTTCCAGGCCGTAACGGAATTCCTGCAAGTTGGACACCCCATAGAAGTGGACAAAGGCTGCAGCCACCACTAGCACGTGGAAGATCTGATGAGACTGGAACTGCAGGGAAGCAAAAAGAAGTTTTTAGACCAGACCAAAGGGAACAGCAACACCAACAACACCTCCTCCTCTTCTTCCTCCCTGTTCCAGGACTGTCCTCTGCCCTCTACTCCCTGCTCTGTTGCGCCCAGCAGCGCTTCCTACCCTGTACTTTGCCCTTCCCATACGCAGAACCCATTCAAGGTGTGCCTGCCAGCATGTGCTGAGGCATAGCCAGACACCTCCAGCCCCTCAATGTCCCCTCCCCAGACTGCAGAGCTGCACTCAGCCCGTTCATCCCCATACTCACCCAGATGTCAAACTTGCCCGGGAAGAAGCGCTCAGGGATGCGGGCAGCGTAGAGCCCAGCGCCCGTGATGTACATCACAGCCATGAGGAAGAACCAGCCCATCTGCCCCACCGTGGTGGCCTTCACAAAGCCCTCGGCGATGGTGAAGTGCATGGTGGGCACAACCCCGCTCAGTCCCAGCCCCAAGAACACACCTGTGGCCCAGAGAGGAGGTCAGGGAAAAGAGCTCAGTGTGGAGGGGGAGCTGCTCCTCCCACCAACTCCCCTTGATTCCTCATCCTGTGTTATGGAAGCAGCTTTTCTTCACTGAATTCAGAGTATCTTGAGCTGGAAAGGATCTGTAAGGACCATTGTGTCCAACTCTTGGCCCTGCACTGGAGACCCCCAAACAATCCCACCTGGTGCCTGAAAGTGTTGTCCAAACACTCCTTAAACTTCTCCAATCCTCATCCAACTTATCCTTCACAAAATAAGGGACCCACAGCTCCACATCCCAGACAAACCACCCCTGTGCTTGTGGGTAGAACCCACCCAGTGTTTCTTATGCTCCCGCTACTGGCTATGGGAATGGACATTTTGGAAGGTACCAACCCTGTGGATCGCACCAGGAACACAGCTGCCCCTTCCAGGAAAGTAATTTCTTGCAGCTCCTGAGGAAGGAGCTCAGCAGCTGAAATGTTCAACTCTGACCTCTGATGACTTGGCAGAGAACAAGTCACACCATGGTGACACTGGCCTGGAGAGGCTCTGTGTGGCACTGAGCTGAATCCTTCTTATGATGGGGGCACAGGATGGAGTGGGGAGGAGCCATGAGGACCTGAGTTCTGCCTGCCCCCTGCCCTCACCTGAGGGCTCTCAGGTGGCCTCTGTCTCAGCATGGTCTTTCCTCACTCATGTAGCCAAGACTACATGAGAGACATTTGCTCAGGACCCCTAGGAGTTGGGGAGGGAGGTGTCTCCTGGTGCTCAAGTGACACTGATGGGACATGCCGTGGGGGTAAACTGGGGTGTGGGGCTGGAGGCTCCCCACTCCACTTCCAGGAAGGCAGGGACCAGCCAGTGTGTCCCTGGCAGGGAAGAGCTCAGGAATGCCTTCCTCCTCCGCCTCAGCTGCAGATTCCTGCTGCTAAACTGCTTCCCAGAGAAGTCAGAAAAGGCACAGCCTCAGCCCGCCCAAGGCTATTTTTAAACTCCAAACCTCAGGCTCTGCTCAGAAGATGAATCCCCAGCACAGCAAGAGAAGGCAGGAGGCCACTCCCTGCAGTAGTGTGCTGCTCCGAGGGAATGAATCCTGCAGGTGCCCAGAGCTTCTCCCACATGGGATCTGCCCAAAGTGCCACCCAGTACTTGGGGGAGGAGGGAGCTCCTACCTGCTCTGGTCTGCCTATGCTTGGGGGTTGCAAATCGGTCCCACTGTGCCACAATGATGGCAGAGATACCCAAGACACAGACGATGGAGAGGTAGATGAGTCTTGGCTGTGGGGAGCAGTAGAACGAGTAGTAGAGCCACGGAACAAAGCTCCCCATGATCAGCAGTGCAATTCCTGAATAATCCAACCTGCAGCCAGGGTGCAATGACAGAGAGCCACAGGTGAGCCCCACAATTCACCCCCTCCATGTTTGGGAACCCTCCAGGCTGCACCTGAGCAGAGTCACTGGACAGGAGGGGTGTGCTGGGGTCCCATCAGGGCAGGTGTGACAGAAGGGGCCTGGGCACAGTGGAAATGCTGAGGAGGGGCAAGAGGAGGCTGGAGCTCAAACCACCAGGAACAAATCCCTGTGCACATGGATCTATGATCCTCCACTCATCTCACCACTGAAACATAGCCCCTGCACTGCCCACACTGCCTTCCCAGGAACACAAGGGCATTCCTGCTGGATTTGTTCTGGAGACAGGATCCCATGGGATCTCTGAGGGTTGTTCAAAGGGGATAAGCAGGATTCCCAGCAAGCAGGACCCAAAAAATGCCTTTAACAGCCATGTGGGAGCAGAATGTTATTTGAGAGCCTCACTGCAAATACTGACAGGAGCTTGACTCTTGGAGCAGCCCAGGAAAAGGCACAAACCACTGACCAGCCTTCCAAACTGGATGCAAAACAGAGGTTTTTCAAAGCATCCAGTAAACTGGGACCTGACAAACTGGCCATGGTTACCAGCTGCCCAGTGAGAGTGAGATCCCTCCTCAATTCACTGATACGAGAGGCACAGAGTCTGTTCCCTTGGGAGCACAAAGGCCGCTCCCTTGGGAGCCAAGATCCTGTTCCCTTGGGACCTGCAGGGTCCCAGGATCTTTATCATGCACCTGAGGCCCATGACCTGACACATTTAAGGTGCTCAGGCAGAACCCTCCAGAACCCTGTTGTGGTTCTCCTCAGTTCCATGCTGGATTGGGTGGATGCTCCCTTCCCCCAAGGATAAAACAGTTGGGAACAGTGCTTTCCAAGAGGAAGTGCTACAAGAACCCCAAACCTCCCAGGAGACCACACAACGACATTCATGCTGACTCACTTTGAAAAAGTCCGTGAGACCTTCTCCGAGTGACAATAGACAGTGTGGAAAAGCCAGGAGAAGCTGAGGCACAGCACTGCTCCCAGGAAGAACATTCCAAACACCACCTTCTCTTGGAGAGGAGCCATAAAGTACATGTTGGGACGCAGCATGGTCAGGATCCCCAGGCAGAGGAACAGAACAAACCCTACAGGAACATGGAGAGGGAAGTCAGGGGGACAGTGGAATAAGAACAGCCCTGGTCATGCTCCTTGATGTATCCCAGGGGTGCTCAGTAACCCACACTGGTTCCTTGGCTGAGGCCTTTGTTAGTGCAAATTAGAAGGGCTGGGGTCAGGAGAAGGGGCAGGCACAGGGCAAAGAACTGCTGAGCTGCTGTGTTTCACAGGGCCATGGAAACAGGACTCATTTAGGTGGGAGAGGACCTTAAACCTCACTATATTCCACCCCCTGCCATGGGCAGGGACACCTTCCATGATCCCCAGATTGCGCCAAGCCCTTTCCAACCTGGCCTTGGACACTGCTAGG
Organism: Erithacus rubecula; assembly: GCF_903797595.1. Lineage (NCBI taxonomy): Eukaryota > Metazoa > Chordata > Aves > Passeriformes > Muscicapidae > Erithacus > Erithacus rubecula. The sequence goes on from NC_136678.1 coordinate 181,274, forward strand.
GATGGGGCAGCCACAGCTTCTCTGGGCAGCCTGGACGAGGGCCTCACCACCCTCACCACCCTCACAGGGAGGAATTTCTTCCACTATCCCATCTAACCCTTCCATCTGTCAGTGGGAAGCCATTGCCCCTAATCCTGTGACTCTTGGCTCTTGTTCAAAGCTCTCTTGGAGCCCCTTTAAATACTGGAACATCCCCCTGAAGCTTTCTCTTCTTCAGGCAAAGTATTCCCAGCATTCCCAGCCTGTCTCCACATCAGAAGAGCTCCAGGCCTCAGAATATCTCTGTCGCCTCCTCTGGACTAACTTCAGAAGAACATCCTCTGAGGCTTCCCTGTTTTGCCCAGGACATGTCCCCACCCCACTCCTGCAGTGGCTGAGCCCAGCCCTGGTCCCTCTCTCCCAAGGGGATCCAGGAGCTCCAGGCACTCCATGTCTGATCCTCCTGCATGCACAGGAGCCCTGGCATGGACAGGACCTAGCACTGAGCCTATTCTGACCCTAATGCAGGGCCTGAGCCTCTCCAGCCCCAGGGCTCCCCCTTCCCCGCAGTCACCCAGCAGATGTGTCCAGATGTTGCCTGTCTCGGTGTGTATCCGGAAGATGCTGCGGAAGCAGGCGCGGAAGGAGGGCATGGGGGGCCGGTGCCCGTGCAGGAGGTAATCGTTGTCCTTCAGCCAGTCAGGCAGGACATCGTATGGGATCACACGCCAGCGTCCTTCCCACACCTGCAACACACCAGGGGGATCAGGGCAGCCCAGAGCCCCAAATCCACAGGGAACGGCCCAGCCCTGGGATGCTCCTTGGGGAGAAGTCTGGCTTCTTCAACATCAGGTGCCCTGTGGGACCCTGTAAGGCACCCACCCATGTCCTGCACTTTGCTACCCACAACCGTTCAGGGAGTGATTTTACCCCCATCTCAGTTCCCACTATGATTGATCCCCAAGCCCCAAAGGGAGTGATTCCAGGAACCCCCGCAGGGAGTCAGGACGATTAATACTCTCAGCTTTAACCCTTCCACACCCACAGACTGTTCCCTGTGGTGGGAACTCCCATTTGACCACGGATGAAGCAGAGGAGCCACAGCGACTGCGGGCACTGGGTGATGCCCCGGCCAGCACGTGGGCTCCCGGGCCCCACCCAGGCCCACAGGAACACTGGGATTACTCCCAGGTCCTCACCCACCATGGCTGGGCCAACCCCCACTCTGGCCTTCCTGGGGATGCTGCTGGGAGCAGCCCAGCAGAGCTGGAGCCAGCTGCAGCCACGTGGAGCTTCATCCAACTCATACTGTCACCCCAAACCCAGGGGCTGGGGAATCTGTTCTAGAATCAAGACCACGAGATTGCCGCAGGCTCCTGTACCTTGTACACGAACTCTTCCATCTTCTCCATGGCATGGTGAGCCTGCAGGGGGAGGGTCAGCACCCGCACCACCTCCTCCTCCTCCTCGCGGGCTGCTGGGCACGGCGGGTCCTCGGCCTGCAGGGAAAAGAGCCGGGAGGGAATCGTTCCAGCCCCGGGGAGAAAAATCATGGCTGCCCTTCTGAGAGCATCAGGGGGTGCTGGCAATCATCACTCTGAGAGGACAGGCAGGACCCGCTAGTCACCCTCTTCTATGCAACACACTGCTGCCTGACCCATGCCGGGCGGGCTAATCTCAGATTTATCCTGTCGGAAAACGGGATTACCACCAGGGATTTTCATCCCTACAACCAAGGCTGGAATGGCCGCTCGGCCCAGCCGGGAGACCCGAGCCGGCGAACCCGAGCAGAGGCGGCTCCGAGCTGGGAACATTCTGGGTCCCACCACAGCTCCCGCTCTCCTCAGCCGGGAAGGGGCTCGGGAAGGTGATTCCCTGCCCGGTGGAAATACTGGGGCACTGGAAACACCCTGGGAACACCTGGCACAGACACCGCGATCCCGGCTCCATGCCTACTCGGCAGGAGCAGAGTTTGGGCCGGCTCGGAACACGGACCGGCCCGAGGAACGACAGGGAGACGTAGTTTAGCTCTTAATGGGATAACGGGCAGATTCCCGGGATAATCCGCGAGGAGGGAGCGAGGAGACTGAGCCAGGCTCGGGATCCCCTCCCGCCCGCGGGTCTCGGAGAGGCTCACGCTGGCCGCGCCGGTGGCTCCTTGGTCCCCCTTCTCCTCTAGGAGCGGCCCCAGCTCGGCGAGCTCCAGGTGCGCCCGTTCCCGTTCCCGCTCCCGGTCCCGGCCGGCGGCCGCCAGCCCGCTGCCCGCCCCGGCGGGGGCCTTGCGGGACGCCATCGGGGCGGCGGGTGCGTGCGGTTCCGAGGCAGCCGGTGAAGGTCCCTCCGCGTCCTTCTGCCGCCGCGCTGGGGGGGGGGGGGGGCGAAGAAGCACAGAGTCACCGGGAGGACCGGCGGCAGGGCTGGAAGCAGCGGCCCCGCCCGTCCCGGGCGGCACTCGGACTCCCCAGTCCCCCGCCCGTCCCTCACCGGCCGCTACATCCCGCGGGCGGCGGCAGCGGCACCGGAAGCAACGCTGAGGGAACGGGAACGCGCAGCGCCGCTTCCGTCCTCGGGGCCACGCCCCAAAGGCCCCACTCCGCAAAGAACGCCCGATGATTGGTTAAAATCACTGTTTGTCTCTCTTTTCTCCCGCCCCACCGGCAGCCGCCCGCTGTGATTGGTCGAGCCGCCTCGTTCAGGTGCCTGCGGAAGGCGCTCTGGCCGCAGCGCGCAGCTTTGTAGCTGCGCCCTCGGCTGCCCCCTGCTGGCACCCCGGGGTCCCGCGGGGGACAGAGCCTCGAGGACCCCTGAGGCTGCAGTGACGCTGGTACCGTCTTTAAATTGTATTATCTGCCCCCAGGATGAATTCTCTTACCCTTTGCAAACGTAACTGTCGTAATTCAGCTTCTTCAACCGAATATGTTTTAATGAAGAAAATAGTTTTTTGTTTCAAGCATTGAGTAACGTCACATCACCAAAATAAACATGCATTATGCAGGCAAATAATATGCTTTAGATAGCTGTGTTCATGCAAATTTTACAGTATTTAACCTTTTACCCCTCGGTGTGCTTGATTTGTGGAAACCTCCTCTTTGTACCTAGTGCAAAACAAATAATGTTTCCTTTCTAACATGACTCTGTGTTTAGAGAGCTCCTAGAGATGGCAACAAGAGGTGACAGATCCTGCCATCCATCTGGGATGTCCCTGTGTCCCAATAGCCCTGCAGCACCACCCACCTGCCCACGGATCCCACGTGTGGCCATTGAGGGCTTCCCCGAATGGCCACAGCAACAATCAATGGCCGAGGTCACCCCCGGCCTGGTGGGGCAGCTCATCTTTCCCTGCCCACAGGTTTAATTTCCTTGGCTGACAAGAGCCGGAGACTCCCGGCCGCCAGCGGCACAATGGCGGATCCTGTTCCCCATCAAACATTCATGGCCTCGCTGCTGGAAGCGATTTCTTGGGGGCTGCTGGAGTGGGAACAGGAGAGGGATTTTCTGACCTTTGTGATATTATATAGGTGCTGGCAGCATCAGGGAAGGTTGGAGATACCTGGGTCGCCCACTATCCCCGCAGGGTGAGTGGTGTGGGGGCTGAAGGGAACACAGGATTTAGAGAGGACACGGGTTAGGAAGGGACATGGAATTTGTAGGGGACATGGGATTTGGTGGGGACACAAGGTTTGTAGGGAACATGGGTTTGTAGGGGACACAACATTTGTAGGGAGGATTTGGAGGGGACACGGGGTTTGGATGGGACACAGGACTGGGGACATGGGGTTTGAAGGGGACATGTGGTTGGGAGGGAACAGGTTTGGGGATTTTTGGGGTGTCATGGGAGATGGTGGGGATAGAAAATTATCTGGGACTTTTGAGAGGCTGCATCCCCCACATGCTGCTGTAGCCATGGGGTCCAGAACAACTCAGGGCTGGCTGTAGCCAGGGCTCTGCTCTGCCCTCCATAGGGACAAACACTGCCGTGTCCCCTCTCCTGGTGTCCCCATGGGTGTCTTGAGCTGCATGAAGTACCTGATGTTCACCTTCAACGTGCTGGTGTTTGTGAGTCCACCTGGGCCCTGTGGGGTGCAGGGGTGGAGGGAACTTGTGCCTGGGGAGCCAGAACTCTGGCTGGCTCAGGGGTGGGTGGCACCGGTACCAGGGAGGGAAACAAGGGTTGAAGCATTCCCCATCCAGGTGGGGTGACACTTCTGTCTGGATCAGGGGTGGGTGTCACCCATTCCCAGGGAGGGGATCAAACCTTGGACATTCCCTGAGCCCATGATCATCTCCTGACCTCCCGCTGCAGGCTGGGGGGACATGCCTGGCAGGCATGGGTGTCTGGGTGGCCGTGGACCCAGCTGGTTTCCAGGACATCGTGGCTGCCAGGGCTGTGCTGAGCGCAGGCGCGTGGCTGCTGCTGGCTGTGGGCATTGCCCTGTCCCTGCTGGGCTTCCTGGGCTGCTGCGGGGCCCTGCGCCGGAGTCGCCCGCTCCTGCTGCTGGTGAGGAAGGGAAGGTGGGTGGGAAGGGGTTGTAGGATGTGGGCAGGGGGCACTGGGGGCGGGAGTCATGTGTTGGAGGGTGGTGGGGGATGCAGGTGCTTCTGGAGGAATCAGGAGCTAGTTTTCCTCATCCTCAACATGTCCTGTTCTCCACGCCCCACCTTGTGAGTTGCAGTTTAGAGCCCAGAGGATTTATAAATCCACCAAGTAGGGTCAGTTCTCTCTGAAGCCACTGACTTGTCCCACATGGCATTTCCAAGATACTCCCCAAGGTTTTCCAAGATTTCCTCCCTACTGTTAGTGAAGGGCAGAAATGCTTGTTTGATCACCAAGATCCCCATTTCTTCAGCATCCCCAGTCTCTTGCAGACAGCGCTTTTTTATAACCCCTGCATTGCAGCCAGCGGTCAGAGATGCAGCGTCTGCCCCCAGGAGCTGTACACACATCCCTGGTCTCAGGGACACAGGGCACAGCCAGGGCTGGTGCAGAGGAGGACAGAGATAATGTGAGTAAGCTTCTTGTGGCATCAGGCTGGTCTCTGAGTACTTCATCTGCTGCCTTCCAGTTCTTCATCCTCGTCAGCGTCGTCTTCCTCACACAGCTCATTGGGGCCGTTCTCTTTCTGGTGCACTGGAAACAGGTACTGGCACCATCCCCAGCGTCACCGGCCTCCCTCTGTCACACTGTAGTCATGGCTCAGAGTCCACCAGGTGACTGGGGCTGGTGTAGGGACACCCTTCCCCTCACCTCCGTCATCAGCACAAACCTCAAAGCAGGTGGGGGGATCCACTGGGTGCCCAATTCCCCTCAGAAGGAGCTGGTGCTGAGCAGAGTGGGAGAGGAACAGCCCCAGCCCTGGCACCAATTCCACAGGTCCAGCCTGAGCAATTCCTGTCTGAGCTGCAGAGGAACTATGGTGGGGATGAGGGTGCTGAGGTCTTCTCCACAGCCTGGAACACCCTCATGGTCACGGTGAGCAGCTGGGAGGCTCCTGGGGGACACACAACATCCACCAAGGGTGACCATGGCATTTCCCTCCTGTTCCAGTTCTCGTGTTGTGGTGTTTTAGGACCCGAAGACTTTGGGAACGGCTCCCGCTTCCAGGAGCTGCACCCAGGGATGCCATGGCCACGGGCATGCTGTGCCCGGGATGGGCTTCTGCAGGCGGGAGAGGTCCTGGGCTGGGAGCAGTGCCAGGACAGAAGCCCGGGCTACATCCACGAGCAGGTACAGCACAACTCTGTGTCCATGTCCCTGTCTGAGCCTCAGCCTGTCCCAGGCTCATGGAGCAGACAGAGCATAAAGGACAGAAACCTGAGACATTCCCTGGCTCTGCTTCCAGAATCCAGTGACTCCCAAAGTCCTCAGCTTGTCCTGCCCCACAGGGGATCCTCCACATCCCCCTGCAACCCAGTCCCCCACTGGGCTCCCTGTGGCCCTGGGGAACACGAGAAAGCCCCTCCCTCTTCTCTCTGCCCCAGGGCTGCTTCTCTACCTTCGGCAGGACTCTGCAGAGGTACATCTCCCTCCCTGGGACCTGCAGCTTAGTCGTGCTGGGCATTGAGGTAAAGAGGGGGCCCAGGGACAGGGCAGGCAGAACACCCACTCTTTGTGGCAGGGGGGTTGCTTAGTGGGCAAGGAGAGCATGAAGGAGCTCAGGTCTGTCTCAAGGTACAGAGCCTGCTCTCCCCTGCAGATGGGGCAGGTGAAGGAGCAAAGGAGGGTTTGTTTTACTCCCTCTGTCTCCTCACCCTGGTGTCCCTGTGTAGCACCAGGACAGCTGGCCCATGCCCCTTGAGGGGCACAGCGATGTCTCCAGGCCAGGGATCCTCCAGCACTTCCCTGCTTCCATCTGCAGCCAGGCCCAGCCCTGCTATGGTGCTGACCCTCTCCTACCTCCATCATTCCAGATCTTTGCCATGTTCTTCGCCTTCTGCCTTTACTACAACTTCGACTGAGTGGGACAGGGACATGGCCTGGGCTTTGGGAGCAGCTGAGGACATGGCCTTTTCTTACCCAGCAGAGATCAGCACATCACTGAGCTTCACTGCTTCCCAGGCATTAGGAACCTCTCTGAGTCCTGTCTCTGCTCCAGAGATGGGCCTGACTCACTCTTCTGGGAGCAGGGACAGGACGTGGGTTAAATTCTCAGCAGGGAGCCTGCAGAACAAGAGGCTGAGTACCTGACTTGCTCCTACTGCAATCTGCTGCCAGCCCTAACCTTTGGAGCTGTGAAAGCACCAAGAATTATCCTCCTTAGCCCACTCTTCTTGTGCTCTTCACCCTGCACATCACAGTGCTGACATCCTCTCTTCCACATCCATCCTCCCAGATCCCTCAGAATCCTTTGGACTCTTCCTCACCTGCTGTGAGCTGGTTCTTGTCACTGGTCACCTCCTGGAGATAGAACAGGACCAAGACACCATCTAGGTTAACCTAAATGGTCCAACTGGAACGTAACAGACTGCTCCGGAGAGTCAGAGTTGTAAGACTTGAGTTTAATGACTTAGCCCTTGAGGTTACATGGAAAAGGAAGCCTTTCCTGGGAAAGGATTCCCACCAGCTGGTTCTGACCTGTCTGCTGCTCAGCTCCTGCTCTCGATTGGTTGTGAAAATAGAAAACTGAACTTGGTGCTGTTCCCATGTCTCTGAAAGTTGGAAACTAGAAGCTGAAGTGGTGGTTACAGTTTTCCTTTTGTCATGTATTGACACTGGCCAAACACCAGGCAGGGAAGTTGTTTATTTACCCTCTCCTGCTACAGTTGGGCAGAGGACAGGGAAAAAAAATGAAGGGCTCATGAGTTAAGGACTGGGAGAAAAAAAACACTAAGGGCAAAACAGGCTCAAATTTAAAAGTATAAAGGAAATTTGTTATATTAATAGAGTCAGAAAAGGAGAATGAGAAATGAAATGAGCCTTTAAAACACCTTTTTCTCCCCCAGGCCCTCCCTCTTTCCCACCAACAGTGCAGGGAAGACAGTGGGTGGGGGTTTTAGTCAGTTTGTAATTTCAGATCTTCTCTTTGTTCAGGGAGGGGAATCTTTTCTCTGTTATGCCATGAGGTCCCTCCCATAGGCAAAGTCTTCCCACGAGAACTGCTGTGGTGTGGGTCACTCGTTCACAGGTGTGTAGTGTTTTAAGGATAGGCTGCTCTAGTTTGGAAGCAAGGGCCCTCTCTATTTGGGTCTCCTACTGGATTACAGCTTTCTCTGGCATCCACTTGCTCCAGCATAAGCCCATTTCTCATGTGCTGCAAGTGAATTTCTGCATCCCCTGTGTACTTCATGCATTAAAGGGGGATAGTTTGTTTAACCATGGTCCTCACAATGGCTTCCAGAGGAATCTTGGCTCCAGTGCTTGGAGCACCTGCTCCCCCACTAACCTTGGTGCTGCCATGTTGTTTTTTCTTATGTGTTCTCACTTCTTCCTCTTCTCTGACTAGAAGACAAACTCCTGCTTGTAGGTACTCTAGCTAACAAGTCCCACTAATTCTTGCAGTATCTTGCAGCACTGAGAAGTTGCTCTCATCTAGATTCAACATCAGGGAATCGCTTGCCCTGTTTCCATTGCTGGCCAGGTGGCCCCACAGCACTGGCACCATTTCACACCTCTCCTCATGCGGGGCACCACGAAGGGAAAGACACTGCCCCTGTCCTTCTGCCCCACAAAGGAGAGACACTGCCCCTGCCCTTCTGCCTGCAGCGGTTGGCTAGGGGCAGCCAGCCAGGCAAGGCTTACCACAGGCCACAGCAGCATGGCACTGCCACCCCACCCCTGGGGAAAAACTGCCCATGTACTGTTTTGATTTTCTTAAATGTCATCACAGAGGCATTACCAACCTCTTTAACTGGGCCAGCAGCATGTCCATCTTCAGAGCCATCAGAGGTTGGCACTGTCAGACAGGGTGGAAGCTTCTAACAGCTTCTCACAGAAGCTACTCCTGCAGCCCTCTCCTGCTACCAAAAATCAGGCTGTGCCACATCGACACACCCTTTTCTTCTGAATATTCCAAAACCTCCACTCAACAAAATGGAAAAATAGATAAAAATTAAAGCTTTATGTTTTATTAATATAATGGAACTTTTCGCAAAGAAAATAACACCCCGAGGAAATAGAAACCCAAAGCTGATGCAGCCATTTAAAGACAGACTCTTTCCTTATAACCTGTGTGAGGGGAAGGGGACAGTGACAACCCAAAGAGAACCAAATGCCCTCAGGAATCTGGGCGGGATTTCTTCTCCTTCCTACTGATGTTAACCCCTTTTCTTTTCTGCATGGTCGATTCACTGCTGGTGCTTGTTTCACTTTGGATGATTTTCTCTTCCAAAGGCTTGGAAGTCTGTGAAAATCCAAGAAATAAAAGAGCTGTGAATAATTTAATTTTACAGCCATTGGAATGCCCTGTGCTCCACCAAGGTCAGAGACAACTGTACTATGGCTCTTTTGCAGTGAGCCTTCATTATTCTGTTCTTGCTGCTGGGATTTTTAGGAAGGGGGATGACAGGAGAGCAAGATAACAGTGGAGCAGAGCTGTAGAACACACATAGATAAGCCAGGTCACTCCAGGGCTCTGTGTGTTGTTGCAGGGACAGCTGCACTCTGTGCTCTCCTGACCACCACAGTTAGAAATGCATTCAGAGCTGCAGCAGTGAGTGTGGCTCCACAGGGAACATATTCCTATCACAGAAAGGGTGTCATCCAAATCAGGTACAGGGAGGGAAGGCACCTAAGGAAGGGAGAAGGCCCAAAGGTAACTGACTTTTGGGCAGAGATTTTGATCTGCTTAAGTGTGATTTTTATAAGACTCATTGCTGAGGTGACAGAGATGAAAGGAGGCAGGAAGAGAAGAAAGATGATAGGAGGAAGGCTGAACTCCACCAGGGAATAGGGAAACTAGTCAGTGAATGGATGAGCAGGTGGGCATCAGGCACAGGAGGACACAGAACAGAGATGAGGGAGGACAGGGCTGCAGGATCCCTGGGAAGGGTTGATCCATCTGTTCCTCCTCCTCCTTGAGCAGCATGGCAGTTATTAGTGAATAAGCAAATTTAACTGGAAGGAGAGAATGTAATGAGCTTAAAAAAAGTATAATGAAATTGAATACAGATCCAAAGTACAGAGCAGAAGGGGAGGAAGGAAAGAACAAAACAACTGTGAGAAAGAAACTGAGACAAAAGGACTCAGGTAGAGGGAGCTACACCAAGCGAGCAGAGCGAGGTCCTTACCCTCAGCTGCCCTGCGTATTTCTCGGTCCACTCCCTGGCGTGGAGCAGGAACAGCTGCTTGTTGTACTTGTACTCTGAGGACTAAATGGGAAGAGCAAGATAAAGACAGATTTGAATGCATGTCACTGAGAAACTGGGACAAAGTCTGGCTTTAGGACTTCTAAACCAGACTAAAACTAAACAAGCATGAAGTGTAAAATTCATTTAGTTTGCTTGAAGCACTCATGCTGCTATTTGCACTGAAGATCATGGCTTGAAGACAAGACCTGGACCATCTCTTCTGGCCTCAGATGCCTCAAGGAAGGGAAACCCAGGGATGCCCCAGCTGATCCAGGTCAGGCCATGCTCCCAGTGTGTCAGTCCAGAGTGAGTGAAGTAGGAGTTGAGCCTAGATCCAGCTCCTCCTTCCCTCCCCCACCTGTGTCCATGGCCAGGACAGAGGGAAAGGAGCTCACGTACGATATCGGCCATGAGAGGATCGTCAGGGTTGGGCTCTGCCATCAGCAGCTGGATGGAGGTCAGCAGGGTAGAGATGTTCAGGGAAGGCCTCCATGCACCCTGTAAGGAAATAGGATGAGAGCAGCAGCTCATAGAGAGAAACCAGCACTCAGCAGCCCAGAGACACCTCAGAAGCCACAGCACTTCAACCCAACCTGCCCACAGATGCCTTGGACTTCCAGCACATAATGTCTCATGGAACACCAGACCCACTCTCAATACAAGGCTCCAATGAAGCCCAGCTGACAGCCAGGGCAGTGGTCATGGCTCCAAGGCTGCCAGAGCTCAAAAAGCATTTGGACAAAGCTCCCAGGAACACAATGGGACTTTGGCTTGTCCTGTGCAAATCCAGCTTGTGGCCCTGATGATCCTTGTGTGTCCCTTCCAACTCAGGAGATTCCATGATTCTATGGGCTGTATCCTGCACATCTCTGCTGTGCAACTCATTTTCAGACCTAATGCCTTTTGACTCCAATCTTTAAATCCTTGGAAACTTATATGGAACAAAGAATGTCATGTTCTGGCTTGAAACAAAGGAGATGTCACTCAAAACTTCATTCCCTGCTCCCTGTAAATAAGTCAGGAGCAAACAGACATTCAATCAGGCTTTTACAAGAAGCAGATAAGGAATTCATTATCCTGCCCAGGCTCACTTACCCACAGCCAAGCACTGTCTTACCTTTGGGGGTAACTTAAGAACATCCAGGCAAATTCTTCCAGCAGAGTCAATGTTGGGATGGTAGATGGGGGTCAGAAAGCGAATCTTTGGCGGCTCAAATGGATACCTGAAGGGATAAGCATGAAGAAACAAAAGTTATTGTTCTATCTAGAGGCCCAGTTGTTTTGCCACCCAAGCAATGCCATAATTTCCTCCTCCCAACCTACATGACACTCCTCTCCACAAATCTTTGGAGGCAGTGCTCTGCCTTTGCTGCTTCCAGCTGTGTCTGACTCACACTTCCCTGGAGAGCCTTCCACAAGAGAACAACAAAAGAAACTTTGTAGTGATGAACAAGCTCTTTCCAGAAAGCTTTGAGACAGTATGATGAGGGAAAAGTCTTATTGCACTTCTAGGTTTTTAATCACACATCTTTGATGTTCAATGCAAAACAAGTTTATCAGTTTACTAGAAAGATTGCATTTCTTAAAAAGGGTCTCAACTCCTTGTTGAGAGGATAAAGGGAAGACTCACATGTTAGCATTTACAGCAAATACCTTACATCAGTTTACTCATATTTAAAACAGGACTACACTAACTACTTAATCAGAGAATCAGCCTGGTTTGGTTTGGAAGGTACATTAAAAGCACATTTCACTCCATCCCGTGCCATGGCAGGGACACCTTCCCCTAGCCCAGCTTGCTCCAAACCCTGTCCAACCTGGCCTTGGACACTGCCAGGGATGGGGCAGTCACAGCCTCTCTGGGCAACCTGGGCCAGAGCCTCTCCACTCTCACAGAGAAGAATTCCTTCCTAATTGATCTGGCTAGGTCCTATTGCCCACTTACCTTTCAGGAACTATGATTTCCAGGTTGAATATTCCTTTCTCATATGGTGTGTCCACACCTCCTAAAATTTCTTTAGGAGCAAGATGAAAATACAAGAATTACATTCAAAATCAGAAATACAGAATGATTCGGGTTGGAAGGGACCTTCAAGATTATCTTGTTGTCCAGCAGTGCCCACGCACCTCCCACAGTTACAGAGCTGCTTAGGTGATAGACCTTAAAGACCACCCAATTCCAGAACCCCTTCCATTATCCCAGGTTGCTCCAAGCCTCATCTAACCTGGACACTCCCAGGGATGGGACAGTCACAGTTTCTCTGGGCAACCTGTGCCAGAGCTTCACAGGGAAAAATCCAGGAATAAAAAAATGTCATATTATGTAAGACCAGTTCCACTGCCCAGCATTCAAAACTAAGGGCAGACCAGCCAAGGCACAGGCTAAGCTATATTTAAAGGAAACTCACATCCAACACTTCCACATAACCTCTAAAGCCCAAAGCACACAGAGACCTAGCAGCAAACTGCAACTCAGCCCTGCCTTTGGGAACCCCCAAGGTACATACGTGCCCGCAGGTCATCAAGCTGCCCGTTCTGCCAGCAGGTGATGCCCGGAGGTGGCTCTGTAGCCAGGAGCGAGAGCTCCCTTGTCAGCCGTGACACTCTCTGCATGGGGCTGGAGCTCTGAGACCCAATTCTATTCCTGACAGATCTGCATTTTCAAAAACAGCACTTTAAATGGAGCATTATTCTTGGCTAAGGACTTGGGTTTTGAGCTATTATCCTGATGTGATACCAGAGTCACAGAGAGGCTGAGACTACTGTGAGCTCCTGGAGCTGCTCTTGCAACCAGTTGGAAGAGGGGCATCATATTCCAGCCCATCCCCTCAGTCCCCAGTCTAATAAATCCTAGGGTTTAACAAACTTTGATAAACTGGAAGGCCATAACCAGGCTCCAAACTCCTTACAGGACTGTAATATCTGCCCTGGGACCACCTGTGTCCCTTCATGGTTAAGGTACCTGCTGCCCTGCCAGGACCGCCCATCAGTGCCCCTTCCTTCCCAATAGTCCCATATCCCCCTTCCTGTGCAGGGGGAACGTGAAAGCTGCTTCACGGAAAGGCCCTGACACTCCCAAAGCAAGGGTGTGCTCTGCCCCCTCAGTCCCCATAGACAGACATGGGGACACACACCAGCGCGCCCCGACAGGAACCTGGCTCGATAACCCACCACAGCCCCAACCACTCACCCTGGGGACGGGGACACCCCCCTAGGCCTAACTACCCCCTCCGGCGATTATTCTTTCCCTCAGGCAGCACTGGCACTACACAAACTCCCCCACCCGAGCGCCCCTAGCTTATCTCCACTGAAGAAGCGTTTCATCCTCCCCCCCCATTCCTCATCAGACAGTTAATTACCGCCAGCCTAATGACACCTGCACACTTCCCAAGGATGAGAACCGCCACCCACAGCCTCACCCCTCCAAGAGCTCTCACACAATCCCATTGGAAAGGCCTCCACCCTCTCGAATGACTAATTACCCGGCACTGCATCTAATCAACGCTCCCCCACGACGACCAAGCCCCGGCTCCCGCCGCCCAGACCCGTGAGGCAGCGCGCGGTGGGGGCCGCACTTCCGCTATCGCCTGGCAACGGGCGGACGCCAGGCGAGAAGCCCCACCCCCTGACCCGCTTCTCGGGCTCTGATTGGGCTTCCCTGTAGCTAAGCCCCGCCCCCTCAGTTGAATTGGGCACTGTCATTGGCTAAGAGCTGCGGGCGGGAACCCAATCTCCGCCCCTTTTGGACATGCACGCGGGGGGCGCGGCCTGGGGTTGTGCTGGGGAGGCGGGAGTGGGGCCGGGGCCGCTCTGAGATCCTCCGGGATCCTCCAGCCCTGGGACCCTCCCGCCCTGAACCGCGTTAAACCTCCGTGGGCAGCGAGCAGGGCCCCGCTGGGGGCGCTCCTTACATAACCCATCCGTCCCGGCCGGCGTTGTGTAACCGGCCCCGTGGGGCGAGGAACCGGCGCTGCGTCCGCCGCTACCACAGACCGTGGGCAAGGAGGTAAAGGCGGGGAGGAGGTGGGAGGCCAGGCTGGCCCGTTCGCCCTCAGCTGCTGCGGGGCTGGCGCAGGGGCCGCCCTCCCCCGTTCTGAGGGGCCCGGGCAGGGGGTCCCGGAGCCTCGGCCCGGCTCCCCACCTTCCCTCCGCCCCGTCCCCCGTGCCTGGAGACTCGGGGATGGTTCTCGACCCGCTGCAGGAGAGGCCCCGTCAAGCCCCTACACTTGGATGGGTTTGGGACTTATTTCCTCCTCTGATTACGTATGCCATTTTCTTGCATCAAAGCTGTATCCAGTACCGTACTTATCACCTAAAGTATTCAAAGAGGGGAAAAAACCTAGAAATTGGAATCAATAGTAGCCTCAGGTCTGGCTCAGTGTAGAAAGTGGGATTATGGAACCAGATTTATGCAAAAAATTAATTCTTAGATCCCATTTAAGAATTGCTTTCAAGCCAGTCAAATCAGAATAGCATTAAACAATTTAACATTGATAGTTATTCCACTTCTCAAGCCCAGACTGAGGTTTCAGAGAGAAGGTGTGAGGCTGCTCTCTCATGGTGTCTGACACCTGTGTTTACCTGTTTCACTATTGCTTCTGAAGCAGCCAGGATATAGTCAAGGAGCATTTGACAATGGAGAGTACACCACAGAGGAAATTAAACTGTAAAAAAATTATCTTCCTGGTTCCTAGGCCTTGCTTTGTCCCTGCTCCATCTGGCTCTGTCAGCTCCAAGGGCCAGTGGGACCAGAGAGGAGCTGCCTGCAATTCTCTTCCTTCTCTTTTGGGAATTACACAAAAGCTTGAGTAGCTTAGACCATCTTTGACACAGAAGCTATCAGTGCAGATATTTATGGTATTTAGGCATGTTTAAACCTGGACAACTAATTTCTGGATGCCTGTTAGGAACAGGAGCAGCATAATGGGTTTTGGATAGTGCCACTGACAGCCCTTGCATCACATTCCTGCCTGTGGAGAGAAATGCTCAGCAGCAGGAGAGCCAGGATCAGATCTTTTTGTGGTGACATGTTGTAAAGACCTTGGAGCATCAGTTTTGCCACCCTCAAGGTACGGCCTGGTTTTCCCTACTTTCTGTCTTGGTGTATCTGTCCCAAAGTGCAGGGATGAATCCAGTGTGAGGTTGATTTTTGGGGAAAAGGTGTGATCTGGATGTAGCAGGGAGTCTGCCCAGCCTTGCTGGGTGAATGGACTCAAGTCACTGGTTCACGGGGAGGTGGAAGAGTAACAATGTATAAATCCCAACACAATGTCAGTGACAGACAGCACTTGTTCTGCCTTGTCTACCATCCCAGAGCATCTTTCCTTTCCTCGTGACATGACAGGCGTGTCCGAGGGTGCAGTTCCTTTCTGTCACCACCCATGGCCTACATATCCCCTCCCCATTCCTTCCCACCCAGTAGGGTATTCCAGCTGCTGACCCAGCTTTGACACCTCTTTGGCTCTAGGCTCCTTCCCTCCCCAGTGAGCTTCAGCCCCTTTTAATGGAGCCCCTGCTCCTTCCAGCCTCTTTTAATGAAATCCTTGTCCCCCGGCTCTGATTCACCCAGTCTCCTTTAATGGGATCCCCAGAGCTACCTTTAACTCACACCCTACAGCTCACCCAGGCCCTGGTCTGGGGCTGCCTGCCCTGTGCCCAGTCCCTGTTGTGGTGTGATCCTGCTCCCCAGTGCTCCTACAGGGATGCCATGACTGGAAGGGATGGGATGCGATGGGATGGGTCCCAGCCTGGGGACTTATCTTGGGGCCATCCCATGGGCTGTGTGAGCCACTGGGCTCAGAGCAGTCCTAGGTGTGTGAGACCAGGGAGCAGGGGTGAGTGTGGTCCCACAGGCATCATGGGGCTGCAGGGCCTTGGATTTGAGGTGACCCTGCAGACCATGTAGGGCCACAGGGCTTGGGACAGCCTCGAAGGCTGTAAGGCAGTGGGGGCCTTGGAGCCCCTGCCTGGTGCAGTCCCTCAGTGAGGCTAGCTGGTGCATAGGGTGCAGGGGACTCTTGCAGCACACTTTTCATGGTTTAGTACCCACGAATGCCAGGTGGGTGCTTCCCTGAGCAGCAGGAAGCACCTTGTTTTTCCGGTTCTCCCAGGAAGTGGGTGCAGGGCAGAGCACCCCACACAGCTGAGCCCTGCCCTGGGCTGCACTCCATGCTCGTGAGTTTGGGGCCTTGCCTGGGGGGTTGTAACAAAGAGGGTCTGTCTGGGTGCTGCTAGTGCACGTGTTTGGGAGCAAATCAGATTTATGAGAAAGCTGCTGGATGTGAGTTGAGTAGGGACAAGGGCTGAGTCATCTGGTGCAGGTGCAGCCATTGGCAGGGGGTGAGTGGAGCTGTTTGGCTGGAAGAGCTGAGCTGGATTAGGGATTGTTGTTTGGTTCTTTGTTAATCCCTAATCTCTTTGTTCTCTGGGGGTAAGGCTTGAAATTAGCAGCAGGTGGGGACCCACCTGGGAGTGGGTTTTTATACGGGAAAGCAAGTTTGGGAGGTGCTGCTGGGCTCAGTGCAGACACGAAGTGGCAGCTGGGCTCCTTCTTTGCTTCCTGGTATCTGCTGTGTCCGTTGTCCTGAACAGGGAAGCCAGAGCTTGGGTGCTGCTTCCCAAACTGTACCTGAGCTGCTTCAGCTTAAGACCCAAGGTCATCACTCCTGCCAACCCTCTGAACTCAGCTGAAGTAGTTCAAAGGGGAATAAATGTATGAATTAAGAGTAGTTTTGTCATTATCACACCCAGCTCTGCTCTGGAGGTAGAATGGGAGAGCTGGGGATGTCCAGCCTAGAGAAGAAAAGGGGAGACATCAGACCCCACTCTAGTGCCTAAAGGGGCTCCAAGACAACTAGAGAGGGGCTTTGGGCAAGGGTCTGGAGCAATAAGACAAGGGGCAAGGGCTTCCCACTGCTGGAGGGCAGGGTGAGATAGGATATTGGAAGAAATTGTTCCCTGTGAGGGTGGTGAGGCCCTGGCAGAGGCTGCCTGGAGGAGTTGTGGCTGCCCCATCCCTGGCGGTGTCCAAGGCCAGGCTGGACAGGGCTTGGAGAAACCTAGGCCAGTGGAAGGCATCCCTGCCCATGGCAGGGAGTGGAACTGGGTGGGCTTTAATGTCCCTTCCCACCCAGTCTGGGATTCTATGAAATCCATAAATTTAGATGTCTCCTACTAAAATTGCCTGACAGAAGGAGTATTGTACCAGGTCTCTGATGAGCTGATTGCTCCTGTGGACCTCCTTGAAATAAGTTGATGACTTCCATAGGGTTTTGCTGACAGCCACATCTGTGGAGTTAAAAAGTGTTTGTGCACTAAATGGAGCTCTGACATCTCCATCTGTTTTGATTCCTTCCTTCTAGTGAGTGTTATTGGGACACAATTTCATTGAGGGATTTAATTTAAGGATTTGAGCAACTCATTTGCAGCAGAGACCATTCTCTGTGGAGCTGGGTGCTGATCTTGCTGCTGAATGGTGGGGCCAGAGGACAGCTTTGGTCTTGTTCCAGCATTGCTCTCTCACGAAAATGTATTAAAGCAAGATGTTTGTGGTAAAAGCTGCAGAGGATATTTTTTTTTTTTTTGAGCTCTATTTCTAATTGTTAATTGACCTTACTCTTTCTAGGGATTTGGTATCCTGAAAGCCAAGGCTTCCCTCTCTCCTGCAGCCAGGATGCTGCATCGCACCATTCACCTGTTCCGGAAGGAGCTCCGGCTCCACGACAACCCAGTGCTGCTGGCTGCCCTGCAGTCCTCAGAGGCCCTGTACCCTGTGTACATCCTGGACAGAGCATTCCTCACCTCCTCCATGCACATTGGGGCCCTGCGCTGGCACTTCCTGCTCCAGTCCCTTGAGGATCTCCACAAAAACTTGTGTCAGCTGGGCTCCTGCTTGCTGGTTATTCAAGGGGAGTATGAGACTGTTCTTAGGGATCACATCCAGAAGTGGAGTATCACACAGGTGACGCTGGATGCAGAGATGGAGCCATTTTACAAGGAGATGGAGGCCAACATCCAGTGCCTGGGGGCAGAGCTGGGCTTTGAGGTCCTCTCCCTGGGGAGCCACAGCCTGTACGATACCCAGCGGTACGTGACTGCCCCAAATCCACAAGTGTCTCCAGGTCATTTTAGAAGAGAAAAGGCCAAGTTTATGTTTTTCCTTTGGAGAAAATTGGACTGTCTGAGGTGAATGTGGTGCTGTTTGCTGGAGAAACTTTGTGTGTTGCTCTCTTAGAAGGAACAGAAGAGATTGTGCACAGGTTTTAGAATTTTAGCCTAATGAGCTGGTTAACTTTTTCATTTTGGGCAGTTTAATTAACCTAAAAATTTGCTCTTCTAAACAGAGTGAAAGGAATTCTCCAACACATTTAGTAGGACTTGTAAAAGTTCTATTAAATATGGCAAAGAGTCTTTGGTGTCAGATTTTTTCAAAATCTTTCAAATCAACTTTCACTGGTGTCTGAATACACTTGGATCCACGCTGTTACTCAGTGCTGAATGACTGAAGATATTGAAAATTCTAAGAAGAAAAGTGGTAATAAATAAACCAGCCCTAACATGCCAATTTGGCAAAACCTCTAAATTATGTAAACAATGTCTTGAATTCGAGCTATTTGCACTGGTGCTTGCTCAGAGAGGGCAGTTATTTACTGCCCTGAGCCTGTTTCTTTGTGGCACCAGAGGTGTCCTGCACCCTGTCCTGTATGTCGTGGCTGGGTGTGGCTGTGCAAGTGAAGCCATGTCTGGAATCCTGATTCCAGTTTTGTTGTCTTAGATCCTGAGAAACTGCTCTTGGGATAGATGTGCATTCACCCATGGGAGTTTTACTTGAAAAATCTGTAATTTCCACATTCAGTTGCACTAATGGGAGTTGTTATAGCCTGTGATGTCACCTTCCTGTCCACTTGCAGTTCCAGTTTCTTCCTTGGTTTCTGTTGTGTGAAAAGAGATCTTATTTTTTTTTTAAGGATTTTGGACATAAATGGTGGGAGTCCCCCATTAACTTACAAGAGGTTCCTTCACATTCTGTCTCTGCTTGGTGACCCTGAGGTGCCTGTCCGAAACCTCACAGCTGAAGACTTCCAGTAAGTACTAGCCAGTGAGTGGGAATTGCTGGTCCTCTTTCTGTGCCTGAAGGAAGAGTCAGGGCCAAATGATAATAAGGCATTCTAGAGGTTTTCTTGCTTTATTTCTGTGTGTGGAAAATTATTGATTCTATATACAGGGGATGTGACTATTGTTGGGAGGGGAGAGCAGATGGTGGAATGGTCTGATACTCGTCTCTTTTGGTATTTGTGCAGCAGATTTCCCACCATGTGGGATACTTCACAAAATAATGTCTGGATTCAAAGATTTAGAGGTCTTTTCCAACCCTAATGATTCTGTGATTCCATAAAGGTCTTAAGATTTGCAAGGCACCTTGAGAAAAGCTTTTAAGAGATGTCAAGCTCCTACAGAGGAAAGCCTGGGGAATTTACTCAAAGGCATGCTCTACATTCCTCTCAAGATTTTGGACAGGAATTGGATGAACCACTATAGTTTGTTTTAAGCGGGAAGTTTGGTCGAGTAATCCTATTGTTCCCTCCTGACTTTAAATCTCTCCTCCCCTCTGCTATACGGGAAAGAGGGATTGAGCTCGTGTCTCCCAGGACTTGAGAAGAAGCTCAGAGTCAAGGATGTCTTGTGTTTAGCTCTGCATGAGGAGAGGTCAGTGATCCAAAGGGAGGTAAGACTGGGGGAGGAGAGAGCTGGAATGGGACTACAGGTACTTGGGATTCAATGTCAGGTGGCATGATGTGGCCTCAGCTCAGTGCCAACCCAGGCTTGGATCTTCCCATCTTGGGGGAGTCCTGTTAATTCCTGAAATGTCCTCAGACAGTCTGATGACAAGAGTCAAGTAAGTACTGGGATGTACAAGTTCCTGTATTTTTTTCTAGCACTGTTTTGTTGTTTTTTTTTCCCCTTTCTTGCCCAATTTGTTTGTTTGGACTTTTAAAATTAATTCTGATGAGAGATAAGTAGTTCACATGCTTTCCAGCAGGCCTGAGCTATGTCAGTGCTCTAAGAGCTGCACTGGCCCAACCTCTGTGGGTGTCTGTAGCAGGGCTGAGCTCAGGTTTGTCCAGGTAAGTACAAAAATCTGTTGATATTTGAGTTCATTCATGGGTTGTGGGAAAGCTCTATGCCACCAGCACTTCCTTGGGCCTCTTCCTCTGTGTTTTATGGGGGGGGGGGGGGAAACCAAACTGATGCTTTTCCAGCCATATGGGGGCAGAGGCCTTGGGAAGCTTCAGTGACTGAGGCTGAGGAGATGTTGGGGGGCTGCTGAGGGGTGTGGGCTTGGGGAGCCCCCACCTTGGTTAGGAATGAGCAGCCAGGGTGGCCCAGGAAGCTGATCTGCCTCCTTCCCTATGAAACTGAGAGAGAGAAGGTTTGAATTTGATGTTGGGAAGAAATTCTTCCGTGTGAGGGTGGAGAGGCCCTGGCACAGGGTGTCCAGAGCAGCTGTGGCTGCCCCATCCCTGAAAGTGTCCAAGGCCAGGTTGGATGGGGCCTGGAGCAACCTGGGATGGTGGAAGGTGTGTCTGCCCTTGGCAAGGAGTGGAACTGGACGAGCTCTCATGTCTCTTCCTACCCAAACCAGTCTGGAATCCTGTGAAACCTCTTTAGAGCAACCTCTCCTCAGAGGCACAGAGGCTGGATTGGCCTTTGGAGGCAGCACCATAATTGTGTTTAGGTTCTGAGGAGGCTCTTGGTGTTTCTTGGTTTTTTGATGGATGTGACAGCTGGGAGCAACTGGAGAGCATACCTCTGAGCATTTTGTAGGGGATGGGAACTAGAAGGGATCTAAACTGTGAGTGCAGCTGACTGCCCTGAGCACTGTAACTTGGTGGGACTGTTCCCCTTCCCCCAGTTCAGACTAGAATTCCCTGGAGCAATTGCAGGATGAACTCTTTTCCCCCATGAGAGTATAACCTGGAATTTCTCACTGTGCTTTCATTCCCTGTGCTCTGGTTGGACTTTGATGGAGGAGGTTTGGTGTGTGCCATGAACAGGGGCTGTGTCCTTCTGGTTCCTGCTGCTCCTTTCAAAGAGTTTTCTCTCTCACCTCAGGAGATGTAGTGCCCCTGACCCAGACCTGGCTGAGTGCTACAGGGTGCCTCTCCCTGTGGATTTGAAGATCTCCCCAGAGAACCTTTCCCCTTGGAGAGGAGGGGAGACTGAAGGGCTGCAGCGCCTGGAGCAACACTTGACTGACCAGGTCAGCCCTGATGGAACACAGGGGATGGTGGTGGCTCCAGGTGGGCTGAGAGCAATGCCCAGCTTGGCTTGGAGGAGGGAAGCAGCTTGGATTTGCCTTTTGTTCTCCTTCATTTCTAGGAAGTGAGAGTGTTTTCCAGGCACGACATCAAACAGGCTCCTGTGATAGTGAAGCCAGTTCCAAGAGCCTTCTTCTGCTTATTAATGGACATGTATCATCTTTGCTGCCTGAACTCAGATTTTTATTTTAATTTCAGGGCTGGGTGGCAAGTTTTACTAAACCAAGGACAATCCCAAACTCACTGCTTCCAAGCACCACAGGCCTGAGCCCTTATTTCAGTATGGGCTGTCTGTCAGTTCGGACATTTTTTTATAGGCTGTCAAACATTTATGCTCAGGTAAGCAAATAATTGTTCCTAAGTAAGCAAATCCAAAACTGTGATGTGTCTAGCATGGGAGACAGGATTTAACACACAGATCATCTTGGTAGAGATTTGTTGTATCAAAAAATGCTGCTTTTTTAATGTCTTCTCACAGTGTCCCATGAAATCTGTGGAGTGGCTTCATGTTGTGTAAAACACCTGTGAATATCTGCAGCTCTTCCCAATGAAGTATTAGAAATAGGATGTTCATATTCTAAATTCATATTTTCATCAGGAACTGTAGTGACAGGACAAGGGGGAATGGCTTCAAACTGAAAGAGGGCAGGTTTGGATTACATGTTGGGAAGAAATTTTTTCGTGTGAGGGTGGTGAGGCCCTGGCACAGGTACCCAGAGCAGCTGTCGCTCCCCTGTGCCTGGAATTGTCCAAGGCCAGGTTGGACAGGGCTTGGAGCAACCTGGGATAGTGGAAGGTGTCCCTGCCCATGGCAGGGGTGGAGTGAAATGGTCTTCAAGGTCCCTTCCAACTCAAATCATAGTTCTATGAATAGGGAACAAGCAGACCCAGGTTCAGCAGGGAAGTGCAGGAAAACCTTCCTAAAATTCAAGAATTTAGTTTGTTTTTTTGGTGGTTAAGGGAAGTTTTTTGTTGGTTTATGCAGTTTGTGTTTGGAAATCAACTGGTTTTGTCTTGGACAAGTTTTAATTGTAGCATAAAACAAAGGCACTTGCTGAAATCTTGATTCTTAAGAAGTGAGCTTGAAACCAACCCAAGAAAACCAAGGTCCTCCTTTACCTCTTATACATCTTAAGATTATCTTTTGAGAGATGGCTGAACCACCTGAATTCAGTTAACATGTTAGTAAAGACATGCTTGCTATAAGAAATCCCAGTGTGACACTGTTTTGGAAGATAGATGGAGAATGTTTGAGGTAACACTGAGGCCTAGCAGTTTGGCTTTGCTTTGGGCCAGACAGCATTGCCTCAGATCTTTGATTTCCTTGACTTGAATGCTAAAGTGCCTTGAAACCAGTATTGTAGTCACATTAATCTTTATTTCATAGGCCTGATAGTCACAAAATGCGTCAGGCTGCAATGATATGTATGAACTGAAACTGTCAGCTTATGTCTTTTGCAGGCAAAGCACCACTCTCTGCCCCCAGTCTCACTCCAAGGACAGCTGTTGTGGAGGGAATTCTTCTATACAGTAGCATCAGCAACTCCCAACTTCACCCAGATGGCTGGGAACCCCATCTGCCTCCAGATCTGCTGGTGCAAGGATGCAGAGAGGCTCCACAAATGGAAAATGGTAATGAGGTGCATGGCCACAGCAGCTGCATTGGAGCTTAGAGCTTTCCTCTTCCCTTGGTTGGTCCCTGCTGGCAGTTTGAGGGGCTCTTGCAGAGGTGTGACAGGCTGGGAGAGCTGGAAATGTTCAGCCTGGAGAAGAGAAGGCTCCTGGGAGACCTCAGAGATCCTTCCAGGGCCTAAAGGGGTTCCAGGAGAGCTGGAGAGGGACTTTGAACAAGGGATGGAGTCACATGACAAGGGGGAATGGCTTCCAACTGCAAGAGGGCAGCCTTAGATGGGATATTTGGACAGAATTCCTCCCTGTGAAGGTGGTGAGGCCCTGGCACAGGGTGAGGGTGGTGCCCATCCCTGGCAGTGTCCAAGGCCAGGCTGGCTGGGGCTTGGAGCATCCTGGGACAGGGGAAGGTGTCCCTGCCCATGACACAGGGTGGAATGGGCTTTAATGTCCCTTGCCACCCAAAGCATCCTGTGTTTCAGTGAAAGCAGTGTGTGAGGGGGGAGCTGACGTTGCTGTTGTGCTGCAGGCACAGACGGGGTTCCCGTGGATTGATGCCATCATGACCCAGCTGCGCCAGGAAGGCTGGATCCATCACCTGGCTCGGCACGCCGTCGCCTGCTTCCTGACACGGGGGGACCTGTGGATCAGCTGGGAAGAGGGGATGAAGGTTCACTGCTTGCTTTTATTTTTCTCTGTTCTGCCTGGCCCTGAGAAACCCTGCACAGCCTGAGCCTTGCAGCAGAAGGTTCTACAGAGCAGGGTTTAGTTTCGTCCTTGCTGCGGATTTCAGGGTTTATGGAATCTGTCACTCAGTGCAGTGGTGAGAGGTCATTCCTTTCCCCAAATCCTCATGGTTTTTGGGTAGAGGATACTGGTGGAGACACGTTCAGTCTGTACCAAATCCCAAAGCCAGAGTTTTTGGGTTGCTCCATCTTCCTTCTGTCTGTGGAGAGCATTCCTGGTGTGCCTGTGAGGAGGCAGCCCAGGTCCCACAGTGCTGTGCTTCCAGCAGCAACCCCCAGCCCGGTTTTGTCTAGTTTTTGTAATGTAGCCATTTCAGGAGTG
Source organism: Erithacus rubecula (assembly GCF_903797595.1). Lineage (NCBI taxonomy): Eukaryota > Metazoa > Chordata > Aves > Passeriformes > Muscicapidae > Erithacus > Erithacus rubecula. The sequence continues at coordinate 205,051 of NC_136678.1, forward strand.
TCTCTCTTCCCATCCCTGATGTGCAGGTGTTTGAAGAGCTGCTTTTAGATGCTGACTACAGTATCAATGCTGGGAACTGGATGTGGCTGTCAGCCAGTGCTTTCTTCCACCAGTACACACGGATCTTCTGCCCTGTCCGCTTCGGGAAGCGCACAGACCCCCAGGGCAACTACATCAGGTCAGGGGACACCCATCCCAGCATCTCCCAAGCTCCTCTGACAGCAGGAGCTTATGAACTGGGTCAGTTTGAAACACACACATCTGTTAACCAGTGCTCATAGCAATGGTACATGAGGAAAATGAGGTGTGGAGAAGAAGAGAGATACTTGTCATTCCAAGTGATGGCTGAGCAGGGCTTGTGTTCATTTGTGAGCACTCATTGCCTCCAGCACCATGTTTGATCACCAGGCTGGCTCCTCTTTCTAAAGGATTTGAGTAGAATTTCCCACAGCTTCCCTGCTCCAGGCTGCACTTCTTGCTTTTCATAGAATTCTGGAATGTGCTTGGAAGGGACCTTAAACCTCATCCAGTTCCACTCCCTGCCATGGGCAGGGACACCTTCCACTATCCTAAGGTTTCTCCAAGCCTGGCCTTGGGCACTTCCAAGGATGGGGCAGCCACAGATTCTCTGGGCAACCTGTGCCAAGGCCTCCCCTCCCTCACAGGGAGGAATATCCCAATATCCCATCTAACCCTGCCATCCTATAGTTGCACACATATAAGTTTTATTTTCTACTCTGCTTCAGAGTCTCATTTTCTTGTCTCTACATCATGGGCTGATGGGCTCTCTCAAAGACTGGGGGGTTCCTGGGCTCACTGTGTTCATGTTGAGCAAACAGCTGCATTTCCCCACTTCTCTTCTTCTCATCCTGTCTAGATGTGGGTATTGCCAAGGAGAAGCCTGCACTGAGGTACCTCACAGAGTGGGACAGAAAATGACTTTGCCATTCTGCAACAATTTTTAAAAATAGTTTGTTTTTAAAATTTTTTAATGTTTAGGATGAAATGTCAGTGAAAATGTTTAAAATCTATTTTAGAGGAAATCAAAACTGAGATACTGTTTAAATCACTCCATTTATTCTATGCTGTAAAGTTAACTTGTGGAAGATATCACCCATGGAGGTTTGAGAATATAGCACAATTTTTTTTTGTGGAGAGTGAATCAGAACTTTCCCATGGATTGTAACATCAATATGAACATGGCACAGGTTGGTTTACACTTATCTGAATGAATGTATTTGCAAATATTAATTTGCCTGCAGGATTATAAACCCCTTTATTTTCCCTGTTTTGTAGGAAATACTTGCCTATACTAAAGAATTTTCCCTCCAAGTACATCTACGAGCCTTGGACAGCATCTGAAGAGGAGCAGAAGCAAGCAGGATGTATCATAGGTAATTCATTCTCATTCCTTGCTAAGGATTTTCCTACTGCTAACTATCCAAAATAAATATATATGAGATGGAAGCATCACACTTCAAACATAAGGCATTTATCTTCTGAAAATGGATGAATCCAACAGCCTTCCTTCTGTTCATTCTCCATTAACATTTTTTAATTGGAGTCTCATTTCACAGTACATATTTTTGCCTCAACTTTATGTCCTAAAACTCTTGGATCACTCCATGCTTTTGCCTTTGAATTTATCTAATCTTGGATGCTTGGATGCTTTAAATAGTATCAGAACATCTTGTGCATTTACTTCTGCTCTAACACATCTTTGAAGGCTCTTATGTCAAAGTGGGAGCTCTTCTCTTTGACAGAGAGGATTAGGCACTTCCATTTAAGAAAAGCTGGAAGTATTTGAAATCTAGGGAAAATGTCCTTGCTGAATGTGGTAAAGGCTCTGTCTCCATGTTGCCCAGGTCGGGATTACCCCTTCCCCATGGTGAACCACAAGGAAGCCAGTGACCACAACCTGCAGCTGATGAGACAGGTCAGAGAGGAGCAGCACAGAACAGCCCAGCTCACGAGAGGTGAGAGGTGCTGCAGCACCCACATTCCTTGTGCTGTGACACACAGGCTATCCCCAGGAACCCAGGGCTCTGGGGCTTGGCTTTGGGTGCTTTTCCAGGATGCTTTTCCTCTTTGGATACCAACATCATGTGCAGCTCTTCTGCTTACTGTTAAAACACTGTCCCAAGATTGAGAACAAGAATGTGAGCCTTTTCTTCCTTCCCTCTTGCCTTGGAAGATCCTCTTGCATGCTGCAGAAATTGCTTCTCAAAAACAGATCTCCTCCTGCCCTCATTCCCCATCCCCAGGCTGGCTGGGAGTGTCTCAGCTGCAGAAATCTCTGCAGCTCTTCCCATGCCTCTTGTAAGTCAGAACATTCTTGTGTGTCCTTTATACCATGATCTGCCCTATGCCGTAGCAGAGCTTGAGATTCCCACTCAGCACAAAGCTTTGGAGAGGTGAGTTCTTCCAATAAATTTACCTTTTGGCATGGTTTTCTGCACTGCTTGACCCTATGGATAACAAACAGGTAGTTATCAGGTAAGGCTAGAACACTCAAACTGTGCTGAGCCTGAAGTAATTAATTAATTAGGTCACACAGATTTGTCACTTATGGCACCTGTGCTCTTAAAATTGAAATCCCAGGGCTTGTGGTGAGCTCACAGTAAAACAGTAAAACATGAAATGTTAGCCTGGTTTGGATGGGAAGGGACATTAAAGCTCATCCAGTTTCACCCCTGCCATGGGCACAGACACATTCCACCATCCCAGGTTATTCCAAGTCCTGTCCAGCCTGGCCTTGAACACTTCAGGGATGGAGCAGCCACAGCTTCTCTGGGCACCCTGTGCCAGTGCCTCCCCACCCACACAAGAGAGAGATTCATCCCAATGTTCAACCTAACCCTGCCCTCTGGCAGTGGGTAGCCATTCCCTTGTCCTGTTTCTCCAGGCTTTTGTCCCATGTGCCCCTCCAGCTCTCTTGTAGCCCCTTTAGGAAAGGTCTCTAAGATATTCCTGGAGCCTTCTCTCTTCCAGACTGAACATTCTCAGCTCTCCCAGCCTGGCTCTATAATGGAATTTAAGTGACAAAATACCTTTTTATTTAACAGAGGGTCACAGCAGCCTCTATTACAGAAACCCAACATGCTGAGGGGGAACCTTAACTGTTCCTTCCTTCACTGCTCTGACCTGAAGGAATTAATTGTTCCCAACCCTGGAATGGGGTTACACACTGGAATAGTACAGATATAACCACTGTATGCTGGCAGTTCTTCCAACAACCCTGTGGTACCAGGGACTAAATCCTGGGAGTGCTGCTGGAGATAGGTAGAGCCAAAATTTTGAGAGTCCCTGACTCCAAACATTATCCCAATACCTGTCTCAGTATGAAAACTAGCTCATACAGGTGAGTACATGTTGGAATAGAGTAAGGGCTAAGGAGTTGGATTGGACTTGGAGCAATCTGGAAGGTGTCCCTGCCCATGGCACACAGTGGAATGAAAGCAGCTTTAAGGCCCCTTCCAACACAATCCATTTAGGGATTTCATGATACTTGATGCTTATGAACAGAAGCATTTTCTGCCACTTTGTATCTTCACCTGACTGAAGTCACGGAAGACTTTGCAAACTTTAACCCTTCTTCCTTTCTCGCTGTAGATGATGCAGATGACCCCATGGAAATAAAGGTAAAACGTGACCATACCGAAGAAAACATTTCAAAAGGAAAAGTGGCCCGAACAACAGAATAAACCTAAATTCCCTCAGGGATCACTGCTGGGTAGCAAAACAAGGCAAGAGGAGAGAGCCAGGGGCCAGCTGAGCTGGCCAAAGCACTGTACTCCATACTTTGCCCTGCTAATTGTGCCTCTTGCTTGTGACCTGATCTCAGGCGGTGTGTTGGATCTTGAATAGTTTTAGTGCAGTTATTTTGGATGGAATTGTTTGTCTGTGAGTGACTTCTGGACCATATGTTGAAGCTGTTGGGTGAATGCAAGAGATACCTGGTTGTGGCAGGTCCTTCTGCTGCAGCATCTTTCAAATCCATGTGTTTCATGCACCAGTATAAATAGATTTTGTAACAAATATTCAAATGTCAGAAGACTGTGTGTATTAATGTGCTTGCCACATTAATATTAGGACCTTGATTTGCTTGCCTTGTAGAGATAGAGACTTAGGGATGTTCAGATTATTTATTTTAAGTTCCCAGTTTGTGATTGTAGTCCCCAGTCTGGGGAGACAGAGCAGAGTGCAGCCTTGTACCTTGTGTGTAGTTTTTAAGTCATAAGTAGGAATTATTATGCATTTTAAGAACAATGTTGAAAATATCTCACTAAATTAGGGCTAATATGCAACTTCGTCACCATAATTCTCTTCCTTGACTAACTAGAACTGCAGGACAGAGATTAATTCTCTCATGTACCACATGGAAAAATTTCCCCTCCCACTGAAGTGTATTGTTGTGAAGTTTGACAAGGCCAGATGAGTAAATGATGGTTAGGGGTTTGGGGATGGGGGAGTGCAGTGGGATTTTCATGGCTGCAGATACTATTTTGGGTTTGAAAGAAATAAAACTTACTTCTAACATGAACAATGCAAGGGATCTGGAACAATCACAATTGATATCCATCAGTCCTCTCAGAAAACCTGGTGGCACAACAGCTCCAGCAGCAATCCCAACTCCTTTGAAGCATCCTGGGATCTAGTGCAGGAGCAGCACAGGAACCATGAGCACCAGGAGGAGGCTGTAAACTGCAGGATCTTTCAATGCTGCTGGAGACCTGCAGGACCTGTCAGGGCAGGCCATGCTGGCAGCAGGGCAGTGAGGTGTAAATACAAAGCTGCAAGGAACTTCTGCTGCTCCAAGCCTGCATCATGCTCCTGGAGCTGCCCATGTTCCCTGACACTTCAGCCCTTCACCAACCCTAATGGCTTGCAGGAATGTCTAGAAGGAAAGCCCTCCTGCCTCCCCCTTTATGGAAGGTAGAATTCCAAGGTGGTGCTTGTTTTTTGGGGGAGATTTGCTGCTCCAAAGCCTTGTAGTATTCCTCCCCTCTGTCGCTGGGCTCCTTCCTGTGCCTGATGGGATTTACAGCATCCCTGAAGGGATTGCACCCATCCACAAGAAGGGCTGGAATGAGGATCTGGGAAATTCCAGGCCTGTCAGCTTAACATCCGTGCCCAGTAGGATTATGGAATAGATCATCTTGGGTGCTATCCCTGGCACCTACAGGATGGCCAGGAGCTCAGACCCAATCAGTGTGGGTCTAGGAGTGGCAGGTCCTGCCTGTCTTATCTCCTTCTATCACCAGGTGACCCACCTGATGGAAAGGTTGTGAATATGTCTACCTGGACTTTGGCAAAGCCTTGATACCATTTCCTATGGCATTCTCCTGGATAAGCTGCAGCCCACAGCTTGGACAGGAGCACTTTTTGCTGGGTTAAGAACTGGCTGGAGGCTGGGCCCAAGAGTGGTGGGGATGGGGCTGCATCCAGCTGGTGACCAGTCACCAGTGGTGTCCCCCAGGGACCAGTGTTGGGCCAGTGGTATTTAATCTCTTCATTGATGATCTGAGTGAGGGGATTGAGTCCACCATCAGTAAATTTGCAGATGACAACAAACTGGGAGCATGTGTCAATCTGTTGTCTCTGCAGAGAGGGATGGGCAGAGTCCAATAAGATGAAGTTTAATAAACTTCTGACCTCTGCTTCTGGCTGACAAAGTAGCATTAGAGAAGCTTCTGAAAGAAGCAAAATCGTGGAATCACTGAATCCTTGAGGCTGGAAAAGCCCTCTGGGATTACAAATCCAAAAGTTCCCCCAGCATTGCCATCTACACCACTAACCCATGTTCCCAGATGCCACATCCACACATTTCTGAGCACTTTAATGAGTGGTGACTCCACCACTGTCCAGGCAGCCCTTGCCATGGCCTGACCACCCTTTCCAGAAATAAATTTTTCATTATATCCCACCTAAATCTCACAACTTGTCTTGTATTTTCAGTGCTGAACCCTCCTGCCCCATCCTTTGTTCCCTGGGAGCAGAGCCCGACCCCCCCATCTCTCCCCTCCTGTCAGGGAGTTGTGCAGAACCACATGGTCCCCCCTGAGTCTCCTTTTCTCCAGGCTGAGCCCCCTCAGCTACTCCTGGCTCTCCAGACCCTTCCCCAGCTCTATTTCCCTTCCCTGGGACATGTTCCGGTCACTCAAGGTCTTTTTTGGGTTGAGGGGCTCAAAACTGAGTCCAAGATTGGAGGTGGGGCCTCACCAATGCAGGGGAACAGTGACTGGATGGTCCTGCTGGACACACCGTGGCCAGACAAGCACCCCATGGTCCTTTTCCCCAGCAGCCACCTGGAAGGACTGAGCTGCTTTGTGACCTCATGGCAAAGACACTTGCTCTCTAAAAACGGATGTATACTGGCAGAGTGTATCTGTCTGTTCATCTTCTTCTCTGCTGAGGGGATCTGACCTTGGAGGCAACAGGATTTGTTGTGGAATTGTTCAGCTGTTGACCCATAAAATGACACCTGATGCAGCTCTCTGAGTTCTAGGGTGTGGAGACAAGTGATGGCATCTGTGCTGGACATTCCTAGCATGATTCAAAGCAATTCTGGCTGCATTTGGGTCACCTTAGTTGCTTTTATTACAGGAGGGAAATTTCTCTGATGGTGCTAATTTTGTTTGATTTTTCTTTTTTTTTGACGGCTCCTGCCCCTCCTGTGGCTTCCTCACCCCACTCCAACATGCCCAAAGCTTCTCTCTATGCCTGAGTGGTATTCTTTCTCATTTTTGCTTCCTTATGAGATTTTTCTTGTAAAGTTTTCATTTGGGGGTTGTGTATTAGGGCTTGAAGTGTTTTTTCCTGATCTCATTTCCTTTGGTTTGAGTTACTCTTGGTGGAAATGAGAGCGAGACATAAATTAAGTCACCTGCTGTGGGTCACTTGTACTCCAGGAGCCTTTCATGGAAACTCAGACTGGTTTGGGTTGGAAAGGACCTTAAAGCTCACCCCATTCCACCCCCTGCCATGATCAAGGACACCTCCCACTAGACCAGCCCTGTCCAACTCGGCATTTTCAGAGCTGCTTAAGTGTTTTGCCAACAGTGGAGCTGATAAGTTCTCTGCCTTCCTGGCTGTTGAGGAAACTTTCACTTCTGATAACAGGCCAGAGCTCCTGGGGAGGCTGCAGCTCCTCCCGAGGGCAGCTCTGATCTCTGCTCTCTGTGACAGGGACAGGAGCTGAGGGAAGGGCTGGAGCTGTGCCAGGGCAGACTCAGGCTGGATTTTGGGGAAGGTTCTTCCCTCAGAGGGTGCTGGCACTGCCCAGGCTCCCCAGGGAATGGGCACAGCCCCGAGGCTGCCAGAGCTCCAGGAGAGTTTGGACAGCACTGCCAGGGATGCACAGGGTGGGATTGTTGGGGAGTCTGTGCAGGGAGAAGGACTGGACTGGATGATCCTTGTGGGTCACTTCCAGCTCAGGAGATTCCATGATTCTATTCCTCCAATTCCTGTGGCACAAGAAGGTGACCAGAGCAGCTGGACAGCTGCAGCTGGGCTCTCTCTGCATCCTGCCATGTCACACAGGATGGTGACAGCAGCGCTTTTGGAGTGGCACTGGCTCTGCAGCACCTCTGTGTCCCACCTTGGTGTCCCTGAGGATGGGGTATACCATGATGACCCTGCTCTATCTGCCCCAGCTGTGTCTTTATCTGACTGGCTCTTCCCTTGCTGGAAGTCCCTTTGCTCTCAGGCATATGGTGGGTGGGATTCTTAGGGTTGTCCTGTGCAGAAATGGGAATTGGACTTGACAGATCCCTTCCAACTCAGGATATTTTGATTCTATGATTATTGCCAGTTCAACCAATTCCACTGGTTGTACTGAAGAACTGAAATCACAGGCTGAAAATAAGAACAATTATGTAACCTTATCCCTGAGGGCTTGCTCCTGAATGGTGGCAGCTGGAACTTTGTCAGGAGTCAGCAGAGGGAAATCCCACCTTAATATGGTCCCTCCAGGGCACGGGGATCTGCTGTGCTCTGAGCAGCCCTGGTGGTGCTGTGCTTCCAGTGCTGGAGGATTTGTGCCCCAACACTTTCCCTTCCCTTCTGCAAAGCAGGATGTCAAACAGCCCTCTCTGCCTGGGGCTGATGCAGCAAAGGGGCACCAGGCTGATGATACTAGGCTGTAGCTGCCCCTCGAACCAGAACCACCTCTCCAGGCCTCTGATGGATGATCCTTTTGGGAATAATCCTGTTCCCAGTGAAATCAGTGCACTCACCACAGCTCCAGCTGAGCAGGGCTGCTGCCTCCAGTGCTGTCCTTGAACCTGCACCACCTGAAGAGAGGGAAGGACAACCTGCCTGTTCCCAGTCAGTGTTGCCTTGTTGAGGATGGAGAAATAGCTGAGTTTGAGACTGATTGGGTATTTCTGGATAACAAAACCTGTTTTCTCAGGCTTCTGCTGATGGGAGAAGTTCTGGGTATTAATCTTTGATATAAGTTTAATAGTTTTTTATAAAATCTTCTGAATTTTTGTATCTAAAAAATGTGCTGTCTGAGCTAAATCTAAATTCTTTCCCATATCTAAACTCCAAGACCACTGAAATCTGTATCCTAATATTTTTCATTACATTACATGGTTAAGTGAGATATCACTTTAAAAAATGAGATTTTGAATTCCAAGTAATTTGCTCCTTATTTTATTCAGTTCATTAACAGAAACAATAATTACCCTCCTCTGTGCAGTAAACACTAGTAGGAGGAGTGGAGCCAAGGCTTTTCCCCACAATTTTTTCCATGGTTCAAATTGTTCTGTCAAAATTGTAAATTTCCTTTTTTACTCAACTGGCTTTCCTTAATCCTTAATCCTGAAACTTCAAGCACGATGCTGACAGATCCTCAAACAGCCCATTAGCATTTCAGACTTAGGATGAGTTTTGAATTCTAATTCTTTGTGGTTGAGTGGAATTGGACAAACAAATATCTTGAACAAAATAAGCACTATGACCCAGGATTTGGTGGAGCTTGAACAGAATTTCAAACATTCATTTGCTAAAAATGTAGAAATCAGAAGTGGAAGACAAAATTCTTGTGAACCCTTATGAAGTCTGATTTTAATTAAAATAATGGGATCAGCGAATCTCAGCCTGGTTTGGGTGGGAAGGGACATTAAAGCTCACCAAGTTTCTACCCCCTGCCATGGGCAGGGACACCTTCCACTATCCCAGGTTGCTCCAAGCCCTGTCCAACATAGGCTTGGACACTTTCAGGGCTGGAGCAGCCCCAGCTTCTCTGGGCAACCTGTTCCAGGGCCTCCCCACCCTCACAAGGAAGAATTCCTTCCCAATATCCCATCTAACTCTGCCCTCTGGCGACTTTTATGGCTTAAAAACCCTAAATGAAGTTTTCCTAAGTCTAATGCCAACTCTGCATTCCAAGCTGCAAAACTGGCAGTGAATTTAGCTAGTCTTACTACTTTATATATACAAATTTGCTTTACGTGGTGGAAAATATGAATTCAGATGCGTCCCCAAAGAGGTGGAGTCCTGCTCTTGTAGGACAGGTATGGATTTCTTGAGTCAGTCCTAAATACTGCACTGAGAACTGTAAAACAGTTTTTAATTGATGTAGCACAGATTGAATATGGAGCACATGGTAAAGTCTAATTCATCATCAATTGGGCCTTTCAAGACATCAGATGAATTTTGGCATTAGTTCTGTTACAGCTCATTTTTCCATCTTGTGATATCTCAGTGGCACCAAGTTTGACAAGAGCAAGTGTTCACAACATCCCTATTGACAGGCAGTGGATTCATCTGTCTGGCTGCTTTTCCAGCTGAAATTTCAGACCAAGGAACCAAACAGAGTTCTTGAAGAACAGACTGGACCAACATCTGACAAATAAATACCTAATCAGCTCTGCACACAAGTCTCTGCTGACACCAGACCTCAAGGTCAAACCCAAATCATGCCAAATGAACAGGCAGGAGAAGAGACAGTCAGCTGAAATATTTTTTTCCCCAAAATGTTTGTTTGAAGCCTATGGCTCGTTGGTTGGCAATTTAGAGGAAAATGAGTTAGACCTTGCTCAATGTGTTTGCATTCACCATGAGAAGAATTTCTGACCATGAAAAAAAAAAAAAAAAGAAACAAGAGAAATTGTTAGCCTGGCATCTCATAAATGAGGAAGGCAAAGATCGACCTCCAGAGGCTGGAGGACTTTGCCAATTCCAAGAGAGCTTGAAAGACTTAGCACAAATTACCCAAATCTGAAGGAATTTGAATTTTCCAGGAAATCAGCTGGCATCTTGCTAAAAGGACTAGCAGTAAATACTGTGGTTCTGGGAAACAGCAAAAACTTATTCTCAAAGCCTTTACCTGTCTGTCCTGGACAGGTGATGTCCAGAACATGCTGGATGCTATATTTCCAGTTCACTGCGATACCTAACCTTGTCAATTTTTTAGGATTAGGATCCATGTGGGAAAATAAGGAAATACAAGAAAGAGATTTGACTGGGTAGAACGAGGTGGCTTTTGACTGTGTAGAATGAGGTGCTCTGGTGAGGCACCTGGAAAGCTGTGTCCAGTTCTGGGCCTCTCCTGGTAAGAGAAACATTGAGGGGCCAGAGCATGTCCAGGGCAAGGACTGGAGCTGAGGAAGGATCTGGAGCACCAGAAGCAGCTGAGGGAACTGGGGGATATCATAACTCATTGGTTGGTTCATTGTAAATCCTCACCAGGCTGAACTCTTATTGTACAGTTGCCTCAACTCCAGCAACCAGCCAGTTGAGTCTAGAGTATAGACTCCAAAGGTGTTTGCCAACAAGCTCCTGAATATTTACAATGCACTTCCACAGGATTGGTGGCTACAAGCCCTTAATTTTCTGCAGTTAACTTTCTTGAGTTATCAACTCCTAGCACAAACTCCTCCATGGAGCTGGCTAACAAGCCACAGGACCACTACTCAGTGTCCCAACTCCCACAGCCACATTCCAGGGCACAGGATGGAATGTGACAACCATGCTTTGCCCAGGCAAAGCAAGGGAGCAACTCCAGAGCACCCTGAAAACTGCAGACCTGTCAGTGTCACTTCAGTGCCTGGTGAAGTTATGGAGAAGGTTACTGTGGGAGATATGGAAAATAAACCTGAAAGACAATGCAGTCATTGTTCACAGCCAGAACGGCTTCATGAAAGGAAGGTCCTGCTTATCAAACCGGATTTCCTGTTATGACAAGGTGATCTACCTGCTTGATCCAGGAAAACCAGTTGATGGAATCTTTTTTTAATTTCAGTAAAGCTTTCAATACTGTCTCTCCCAGGATTCTTCTGGACAAAATGTCAGCCCATAGCTGGATGAAAACATCATGGGATGCGTGAGCAACTGGCTCACAGGTCACGCACAAGGGGTGACAATGACTGAGGTGATATCAGACTGGAGATCTCTTACTAGTGGGGTTCCACAGGTCTCTTTCCTCAGCTCTGTGCTCTTCAACACGTTCATAAATGACTTGGATGCAGGACTAGAAGGGATACTGAGCAAGTTCACAGATGATACAAATCTGGGAGGGAGCAGTTGACTCCTTCAAAGGCAGGGAAGCCCTGCAGAGAGACCTCAACAAATTAAAGGTGGGTAATCACCAAATGTGTGAAGTTCAACAAGGGAAAGTGCTGGATTCTGCACCTGGGATGGGGCAAACCTGGATGTACAGACAGACTGGGGAATGAGAGGCTGGAGAGCAGCGCCTGGAAAGGGACCCAGGGGTCCTGGTCAATGGATCTGAGCCAGCCAGGGGGGACATCCCTGCCTGGGGAGCATCAGGCTCAGCATTGATGGCTGGGCAGGGACAGGATTGTTCCGCTCTGCTCTAGGCTGGGGCAGCCTCACCTTGAGTGCTGGGGGCAGTTTTGGCCACCACAAGATAAAAAAAGACATGAAGCGGCTGAAGAGGATCCAAAGGAGGGAAACAAAGATGGTAAAGAGCCTTGAGAGGAAGCCATAGGAAGAGCAGCTGAGGGCACCTGCTCTGCTCAGCTGGAGGAGACTGAAGGGAGACTCACCACAATCAATTTCCATGTGAAAGGAAGAGGAGGGGCAAACACTCCTCTCTGTGGTGACTAGGGACAGGACCAGAGGAAATGGCTGGAACCTGGAGTATCAGGGGAGGATTAGACTGAATAGCAGGGAAAGGTTCTTCCCCCAGAGGGTGCTGGGGCTCTGTCCAGGCTCCCCAGGGAATGGGCACAGCCCCAGGGCTGCCAGAACTCCAGGAGAATTTGGGCAGCACTCTTAGGGACAGGGTGGGATTGTTGGGGTGTCTGTGCAGGGCCAGGAGTTGGACTCTCCTTGTGGGTCCTTTTCAACTCAGGACATTCTGTGGTTCTGTGAAATAAAGACAGAAGAGGGGGAGGAAGAGAATAAGAGCAAAGAATATCACTAGTCCTTAGATCCCACCTTGTTCCTGGAGCTGGGCTTGTGAGAAAAAGCAAAAGTGAAATAGAGGAAAAAGAGAACCAGGGGGCCAAATCTACTTCCTTTCATAGTTAACCCAGAGCAGCCACCTAAGTAAATTAGATTTTTTTTTTTTTTTTTTTTGGTGCTGTTTTGTTCACATATGTACAACACTTTCAGTCCTCCTTGAGAGGGGGGACTGAGCACGAGCCTTTGGGAGTTGGCTCAGCTCCATGGGATTTTCTCTGACCACACCTTTCCTGTTGTGGCTGTCACAATGTCTTAGACAAATCATGCCTATGCTTGATCCTCCGCAGGGGAGGACCTGGAGAAAAAGGAGGCTCAGAGGGACTTTGTGGTTCTGCACAACTCCCTGACAGGAGGGGGCAGCCAGGGGGGTTGGGCTCTGCTCCCAGGGAACAGGGACAGGACAATAGGATACGTTCTCCAGCTGTGTCAGGGGAGGTTTAGTTTGGACACTGGGAAAAATTTCTTCATGGAAAGGGTGATCAGGCCCTGGCAGAGGCTGCCCAGGGCACATGTGGAGTCACCATCCCTGGAGATGGTCAGGGGATGTAGTTTAGTGATGGCTTTGCAGTGCTGGGCTAACAATTGGTCTTGATGATCTTAGAGGGCTTCTTCAGCTGAAATGATTCCATGATTCAGTGAGTCTGATTTGTGACTAGGATTACAGATTTTGTAGGAAGCTGGAGAGAGATTCACAAGCACAAGTTTGGGCATAAGCAAATCCCATTGACAAGGTGCTGGCCAAGAAGTACCCACAAGAGCTTTTAAAGGCTCCCTTCTGGGATGAAATAGTGGGGTGTTTCTCCAGGTAACTTCTTGAGGCAGCCCAAGGTTTGGATCAGTGCAGGATCCTCTCAGAATGGTGACACGGACAGACTGTGACTGGTCATGGTGGCTTTGCCTGGTGTCACAAGTGTCCCCATGACACCTCTCTCTCTGTAAGCCCACCACTGGTTTCATGGCAGGTTCCAAACTCAGTCTTAGTTTATAAAGGAATAGTAATTCTAAAGATTATAATTTTTTAGGTGTATCAGGAACCACAAAGATCAGAAGATGGTCTAAACCTCTGTGTCTTGAACCTCAAGATGTGCCAGTGGAGGTTCAAGATAGACATGTGGAAGAATTTCTTCATGGAAAGGGTGTTCAGGCATTAGGAGAGGCTGCTCAGGGAATGTCTGGAGTCTCCATCCCTTGAGGTGTCCAAGGAATACCTGGATGTGGCACTTAGTGCTCTGATCTGGCTGATAAGGTGGAGTCAGGGGTCCTGGAGGGCTCTTCCAACCTGAATGATTCCAGGATTCCGTGGATGACTTTATAACTCAACTCTTTGCCCAGGTCGTGTTGTACATAAAATAGGAGAAGGATGATTGGGTTGGGTATAAGTTACCCTAATGAGGAGGAAGACCTTGGAGAGAATCAGTGGGTGATTCTGCTCTCCCCGGTCCCAGCAGGGGATGCCTTCTTGGTAACATTTTGCATACAATTATTATTACCCATGTTAGCACACCATTATTAGTGTGGTTGTTGTTGTTGATCATCATCATCATCACCATCATCATCGTCACCACCATCATCACCATCATCATCATCACCACCATCATCATCACCATCATCATCATCATTCTGGTGCATTTATCAATGGCAATTCCAAACCTGTATTTCTGTTGTTTCAGTAATTCCTACTGCTTGTGAATTTGTTATTACGAAAGTCCTTATTAAACAGGACCAGACTTGTGGTGCCTAGTTGGTCATAATTGGAAATTCAAGCCAGCTGTTCCCAGCTTCTCTGAGGACCAGCTGGGACACAGGGGGATTATTTTCTGCCAAATTTCTATAAACTCCATGGGATAGCAATAATTATCATGGGCAAACACTTGATGTTGGAAAAATTAATTTAGTTTATTGCAAATCAAAATATGGTTGGATGGTAAGAAACCAATACAAGATTTATATCACTTTTTTCCCAGGCTCAGCTTCACATCCCCAACTCCTCTCTTTCCCTCCAGCCTGGGCAGTGCAGTGGGGATGGGGAATGGGGGATGTGGTCAGTCCATAAAAACTCCCCTCTGCTGCTCATTCTTCCTTGCATTTCTGCTCCAGTGTGGGTACTCCATGAGATGGATGTAGTTTCTTCAGGAAGTTCACTTTCTCCTGTGTTACCCCAACGCCCTGTTGCTACCACAATCGGGACATTCATAAATCCAGAGAGTTTTGACTCATTGTCTTGCTTGGGGTGGAGGGGGGAAAAGGGGGATGCATTGGTGGTGAAGTCACTGTCATTGGGCATTGTCCTGGTTTGAAGGACAGGTGTCTGCCAATAAATGCAGAAGCTTCTCTTTGAAATGGAGAATGCAAACCCCCTTCCTCCAAATTATTATTTTTATAATTTTGAAATTAAGAGGGTCTCAGGCAAAGATATGGAAATTAGGAATAACAGTTCTTTACAGGGAAAATTAAAATAGAAATACAGTATTACAAAGAACAATCCCAACCCTGCCAGAGTCAGAATCCAAGCTGACACCTGTCAGTCAGTCAGGGTGTTGGCAGCAGTCCCATTCAATGGTGGCTGCATCCTCCTGCAGTGGCAGATGTGGTTCAGTTGGAGCAGTGCTCCTGGAGAAGGTGCAGTTTTCCTCTGAAGGTCCAGGGATGATGTGGAAAAGTCTGGCTTTCCTCTGGAATCCAGTGGAAAGAAGGTAATTTGGTATCCAAAATCTCAGTTTTTATCTAGGTAGGAAAGGCTTGGCTCCTCCCCTGGCTGGAGCATCTCCCAGTGGGATGATGGAATTTTATCAGTCATGCACTGGGACTCAATGGGCCAGCAGCAGATGATATCTCCTGGAGGGAGGATGGCTGTGGAAAAGATAAAGATGATTGCCCCAGCTGGTTTAAAGATGGCCCATTAGCAGATAATATGTGTCAGGAGATAAAGATCACTGCCACACCCGGCTGCAACAGATGGTGACAGAATACACATTTCTGGCCACATCAACTCAACACAGACATTTCAAGGAGTGACTGTGTGGCGCTCAGTGCTCTTGTTCAGCTGGTGACCTGTCACAGGTTGGACTTGATGGTCTTGCAAGTAATTCTCAACCCAAGTGATTCTGGGATTCTCCTGGTCATGAAGCAAGAGAAAGAGAGGACAGAATATGAAAAGGTCTTTCAGTCTATTTCCAAGGAGCAACATGCAAATTAGTGACAAGAATCTCTCAAGCAGTTCTTTAACATCTCAGAATCCCAGAATCCTAGACCAGTTTGGGTTGGGAGGGACTTTAAAGCTCATCCCAACCCACTTCCTGCCATGGGCAGGGACACCTTCCACTATCCCAGGATGCTCCAAGCCCATTCTTCATGGATAACCTGGCCCATCTTCATGGATAACATGACATGGAGCACCATGTTTGGCCACACTGGTGACTGTCAGTGTGTTGGCTCTGGGCTGGGGAAGCAGCTGAAGCTCTGGGAAGTTGGGGTTTGGGCTGACACAGTCATTCAAACTACATGGGCTCATCCTTGCCAAAGAAGGAGAATAAGCCTTGTGACACAGATGGAGGGACACAGCTTCCAAAGCTGTTCCTTCACCTGCAGATAGCAACCAATGTGTCCCCAGCATTTCACATCACTTTGGCAATTTATGGTTAGTAAAGCAAGATTTTAACAGGTTGTTATAAATGATTTGTGTTAATTAAATTGTATCAATATTGGCAAAATTGTGGCATTATAATTAATCAATAATGGTATCTAATTGCTATAAGGCAAAAAGAGATTAAGGAAATGGTTAAACAAAGCAGAAAAACTCAATGTCCAGATGTTAGGTGGGAGGCAGGATGGGAAGGGTATAGGTCTAAGAACAAGTGTCTAGAAATAGGTTTTTGACCTTGAGTTGGGCCAAATTGGGGTGATTCCAAAGAGTTGGTCACTGGACTGAGGCCTCTTGTGGGAATATATATTTATTATATAACCCTAAGCTCAGTGTGTCTGTGCTACCTGAGAGGTCAAACAGCGAACACTGAGGAAGACCCAGAGTCTTCATTGGAAACAAGACCCTGAAAGGAGGAGAGACCCCCGATCACTGGTGACGCATGGCAACACAACACAGTGATGTGAATTTTGGGAATAGAAAGGAGGAGGAGCTTTCTAGAACATTCTGTATTAATATGCATTAGTAACCAGTATATAATTGAGATTTTGGCTTGGCTGATTGGGTACATGCAGGAGGGAGAATCCCTCCCCGTACCCCCCAGTCGGTTTTGCTTATGCATTATTCACCGAACCAAACCTCTATTATAATCAAATTGCTGCCACATTTTGTATTTACTCAAATTTATATAACTCATACATTTTAATTATATTCATTTATAGACAATGGCTATTATTAATAAATTACTGTTAAATTTAACTTTGTGGTTTGATTAATTGGACAAAATTGAACACATCCAATACCCATTTATAACAAGGTGATTTTGAAACCCTTCCCTTCCCTTCCCTTCCCTTCCCTTCCCTTCCCTTCCCTTCCCTTCCCTTCCCTTCCCTTCCCTTCCCTTCCCTTCCCTTCCCTTCCCTTCCCTTCCCTTCCCTTCCCTTCCCTTCCCTTCCCTTCCCTTCCCTTCCCTTCCCTTCCCTTCCCTTCCCTTCCCTTCCCTTCCCTTCCCTTCCCTTCCCTTCCCTTCCCTTCCCTTCCCTTCCCTTCCCTCACTGCAGCGTTAGAGAGTCTGATACTGCAAATCATGGAATCATTGAGGTTAGAAAATCCCTCCAGGATCATTGAGTCCAACCTGTGACCAATCCCCAACTTGTCAACCTAATTAATATAATATAATATAATATAATATAATATAATATAATATAATATAATATAATATAATATAATATAATATAATATAATATAATATAATATAATATAATATAATATAATATAATATAATATAATATAATATAATATAATATAATATAATATAATCACCTTTAGTATATGTATTTATACACTTGTATACACACACTTTCATGTCTATAGGTCCATGTATTTACATAGTCTCAGACACCCCTCTATCCTAATGTTACACCAATATATATGATTTGTGTTATTTTCACTCACCATTTTATGCACATACACACACACACTTTTACACTTTACAAATGCACACACTGCCAGGCACTCTTTCACTTCTCTATATAAATCTAGTAACACAGAATATATAACAGAATGTAGAGGATATTTTATATCTGTCATGTGTTACACAGTATATTATTTGTACTTTTATTTACTATTACATCCTACAGAGTCATGTTATTGCTTGTTGTTGGGTACTATACATGCTGCTATATTAGAACATTATCTGTAATTACATATTATATATGTACATATATCACAGCCTCACACAATCTCATTTTATGTAAACATATACATTTGTAGTCTGTGAAGGCTCAGATGTCTCTTTTCATAGCATCTACATAATGTAATACAAAAATATATTTACCTCATGTAATCTGTAATACAGATTATATAAAATTTAAGACCATAATAATGATACAATTTTATTGTCTGATTATGTAATTATTTATGACTTTTATTTCAATTTATTTTACCACAATTAATTATAATTATACAATTGTATCATTACATTAGATGATCTATTATAATTTTATATATTACATAATACACATTACATATAAATCTCACTGATAGCATACAATGCTTCTCACATTGCATTCACCCCACTTCCTCTGACACACCTGTCCTTGCATTACAACATTAGAACATTGTATTATAGACATCTATGTAACATCATATTATAGTAGACATTATCATATTTGCATATGCAAATTGAGGCCGCTGCCCCGCCCCGCCCGTTTCCGCCCGCACCGGAAGCGCCACGCCCGCGGTGCCGCTCGCGGCCGCCGGGTGGCGCCACTTCCCGGAAGTGGCATTCCGGAAGCGGTCGTTGCAGGGGCGGGCGGGCGGAAGTGACGCGCATGCAGAGCCGCGGCGGGGCCGCCCCGCCATGTCGCGGAGCCTTGAGCAACGGGCGCAGTTGTGAGTACGGGCGGGCCCGGGGATCCGGCTCGCAGGGACGCCCCGCCAGGTACGGTCCCGCCGCTCCCCGCCCTGCCGGGACCCGTGGGCGGAAACGGGAGGGCGGGGGCGGCGGGCCCGGCGGGGGGTGGCGGGGAGGGCGTGCTCTTATTCGTTCCCTTCCCTTCCATTCCTTTCTTACTCCTTTCTGTCTCTTTCCTTTCTTCCTTCCATTCCTTTCTTACTCCTTCCTTCCTTCCTTCCTTCCTTCCTTCCTTCCTTCCTTCCTTCCTTCCTTCCTTCCTTCCTTCCTTCCTTCCTTCCTTCCTTCCTTCCTTCCTTCCTTCCTTCCTCCCTTCCTCCCTTCCTCCCTTCCTCCCTTCCTCCCTTCCTCCCTTCCTCCTCCTTTGCTTTCCTCCTCCCTTTTTCCCGTTCCCAATCCGAGCAGAGCACTCTGTTATAGTTCCAGCCTCTCCCACGTGCAGTACCGTCTCCGGCTCGACGCTAGTTGTGTTTTGCTGTCAGAGGCTCTTGGTATTTGTTGTCACTGCGGAATTATTTCTGTTGGAAAAGCTCTTAAAGATTAATGAGTCCAACCATTCCCCGAGCACTGCCACATTCACCACTAACCCAAGTCCCCAAGTGCCACATCCACTCATTTTTTTTAACACTTCTGCAGATGGTGACTCTGCCTCTGGAAGCGTTTACCAGTCTTTGGCCACCATTTCCTGAAAGAATATTTTTCTAATACTCAACCTAAACCTCCCTTGGCACAGCTTGGCGCCGTTCCCTCTCGTCCTGTCCCTGTTCCCTGGGAGCAGAGCCCGACCCCCCCTGCTGTCCCCTCCTGTCAGAGAGCTGTGCAGAGCCCGAAGGTCCTGCCTGGGGCCCCTTTTCTCCAGGCTGAGCCCCTTCCCAGCTCCCCCAGCTGCTCCCGGGGCTCCAGCCCCTTCCCCAGCTCTGCTCTCTTCCCTGAACTCTCTGGGTTTCTCTCATTCTGGCCGAAGCACAGGGAGGTGCCTGTGCTGGGCCATCCTGGCTGCAGTGGTGCTGAGGGAATTCTCCAGGCTGCCAGCTCTCTGTGCTTCCCTTCCTGCTTTAGGCTGGAGCTCAGCAGGCCCACGGCTGCAGCCCTGCTTTGGCTCCTGGCCTTTCTGTCTCTCAGGAGTTCTCAGGGTGCTTTGTGTGTTCAGGGATGAGTTCTGGGTGGTTTCTGAATCCCGGGGCTGCCGTGGGATCCATGCTGGGTGTTTTTGATGGTCGCAGATTCTACCAGAGGTGTTGTGGCTGGAGGAGGATCCAGTCGTGGAGCAGGAGAGTTGTGTCCATAGTGGAGCACAGGGAGTGTTTCCTGGCAGTTTGCACATCCACAATTATCTGTGCTCCAGGGAATATTCCGCAGTGGATGAAAAGAGTTCCAGAAACAATCAAACAGAGAGTTGTTTCTCTGCTATTATCGAAAGCTTCTGGTTTAGGGTAAAACCTCAGGTCATTCGAGATGCCTTGAACTGAAATTCTGGTCAAGATTCCTCCAAATTCAACATCAATTTTTAAATTGCCTTTAGATGATGATAATGATAATAATGATGATTGTTGTATATTATCTAGATTATATGTTACTATATATTTATTTTTAGCATTACTATATGTTACTATAATTACTATATATTATCATATGTTACTATATATTTATTTTTATCATTACTATTACAATTTTCAGATAATCCATAGAACGAATGCAGCTGTATAAAATAAATATGTATCAACTACAATCAATTAATTTTACTTTGTCCCTGGGCACACATTTCCAATTGACAATAAATTATTAATTTGCCACTTCCTGGATCCAACTGAACCTATTGAAATAAATTCTCTTGGTCCTCTGGAGTGGCCCATACTCTCCTTGGTTATTTATTTGCATTTGTGAATGAAAGTTGTGCCTAAAGGAACAGCTGAGAGTGGAGGCAGTGGATAGAAAAGTACCTCATTGTTCCTTCTTAGGACTTTACAGTAAAATTGAGCCAGTCTGTCTCTTTGGTCTCCTTTGATGCATTTTTTAATGGCACAGTCAGGATTTCTGTGGGAATCATGGTGGTGTTGCACTGGATTTGGTGAATGAACTTATTTGGCAAAAATAAATATTCCTGTTTCTTGAAAAAAATCCAAGGGTGTTTTTGTTAATACAAGCATAAAGGACAGAAGGTGAATAAATACTTGGTATTTTGTGTTTTGTGCTGCTTACTGAGAGTAATGAACAGTGAGAGAAGTTTAGACAGTAAGACTGGTATGTCTGGTCAAGAAAACAGGAATTCTGGTGAACTGAAGGAAATGTAGATTATTCTTTTTATTTTTCTGTCTTGAAATAAGTAAGTAAAGAAATAAATCTTCCAGTTTCTTTCTGTTTTCTCTGCTTTCCTGCCTTCCTTAATGCCACATCCATAGGGAGATGTTGGTGTTGCCACACACAGATTCTTTACCAAAGTAAATCTCCTTTTTAGGTCCAGAAAATGTGATCTGGTTGGCAGATCTCTCTGTGAATGTCACAGAATTTTATTTGATTGTATTTACTGAATTTGATAATTTCTCTGGTGATGTTAAATAACATTTCTACCAGTCCATTTTTTTCAGCCTTTCATGAGCTTTGTTTTCCCTTAAGGTTTGCTCATGGATATGCCTCAGGCCTTTCTAAAGTATCATAACAACACAATTATTTCTGAGTGTTTGCATATGAAACTTGAGGAGGTTTATTCTTACGGGTTTGGGAAGTGAAGTAGGATGAAGAGGGGAAGAGAAAACTCTGCTTCAGTAACTATGGGAGAAACCCCAAGGACAACCTGACATGATACAGATTTCCTATTTTGCTTTGTTTTGGTTTTTTTTCTTTGTTTTAGGAAAAAAATGAACCTGTTCTTTATTCGAATTAATCTGACACCCTAAAAAGGGGATACTGAGGGAGTTTTTGTTATTCTGCTCAAGAGATTCTTAAAGATTCATTAATTCAAAGAAGCAGTGACTTTGAACACTGAAGCAAAACAACTTCTAACTCTCCTCTTCATCACTCAGAAATGTATGGAGATGGTGCTTTATTTTATTCTGGTAACATGAAACTTCCTTATGGTTATTTCATTGTATCACTTGGGAAAAGCTTCATGCTGTGAAACTGTTGCAATTGCACCTTTTCAACTTAAAGAGCTAAAAACATTTGCAGTGATCCTTTCTCTCCTCTGTTGTTTGAGTAAATCTGTGTGAATTCCACTTCTCAGTATCTCCTTGGACTTTTCCTTTTCTCTTGCCTATCCATTAGCTTTTTATCATTCTCCAAACATGTAAATACCTGATACTTGTTTATAGATAAAGAATGTTATTTCCCGGGCAATTACAATTTTGTGATATCTTTTTCTTTTTCATGCAGATAAAAAGCTACAGTTGCCTTCTGTAGTCATTAAAAGCAGAATAATATGAAATTCAGGCAAATGAGATTTTTTTACTGGTGCTTTTCTCCCAGTTTGCTTTTCAGTTCCTGTTTGTGGCACAGTCAAAACTAGTTTGTAAGTCTTGTCAAGCTGGAGGTGAATGGTGATTCCAGGTGGAATGAGGAGGTCAATGCTGGAAACTGGCAGAGGAAAATATTGATACAAAGATATCTTCAGCTCATCTCTCCCTCTCTTTCTTGCTTCCTCTTCTTCTGATCCGCTCCCCCTCCTCTTGCCCAAAAGTTAGAAGTGTCCCTTTGCTTTGACAGGTGGAGGAACAAGCCTCTTCGGAGGTTTCTTCTGCCCCTTAGTGTCAATTTGCAGCCCTAGTTAGTTGGGGTGCAGGTAAGTGCCTGTTTGTCTGTTCCACATTTGTGGGACTTGCTGAAAAATTCCTTCTGAATTTGCCTTTACTTTTTATATAGAAACAAAATTGAGGCTGTAGATCATGGAGTTATGAAAGAAGTGTTGAGAGATTCAACGCACAGAGCAGACAAAGTGTTGTCCAGGAGCTGCTGCTGTTCCTCATTTGCATTGTCAGTAGTGCTGGGAGGTTTAAAGAGCTCCAAAAGTCTTATTTCTCTGCTTTAATTATGTTCAAACACACAAATATTTCTGCTTCCTCTTCATTGAAGCAAAACTGTGTTCTGTCAGATTGTTGCCTGTCAGTGCTAGTTCATCTCAACTCTCGTTTTTTATTACAAAGCCTCCAATTCCATTTTGTTGCTAAGCCCTCCAGTCACAGCTTCCCTTAGGAACCATGTGATATATTGCCCGTATTTTAATTTTCAGTACTTTAAAAACAAAAGTACTGCAGAATTTCCTGCCCACTGCATCGATAGCTCATGTAAAAATCTCAGTTTTCACACATTGTGACCAGAAATGAGGCATTGTACCAAAATACTAGATGTAGGAGTTAATTCCAAGGTGACAGCAAGGAAAGCTCTGTGTGCCTGATGCTTTAGTGTGTTGGGCAGACAGTAGTGGGGTGTTTGTGTCTGTCCCCAGGGGAGTGGGATCCCCAGCAGCAGCTGCCCGACTTTGGGAGGGAAGAGCATTCCTGTGACTTCCCACTTGATGGGAAAAGGCAAAGGTTGGCTGAGTCCTGAGCAGACACAGTGGTGGGATGCTCTCCCAGGACTGAGCTCTCCCAGGCACTGCTCCAAGCTGAGTCAGAAGCTTGAAGAGAAAAAATGTTGGTTTCAAAACTGACAGAAAGCAGAACACAGCACTGATGTGATTGGGATGGCACTGGGAGCTACTCCATGTCTGTATTCCCAAGGCATTTATTGGTGTACGAAGTCGATGGGGTGGAGCTGGTGCTCTTGGTGACTCCAGGTGGAGTTGGCAGCTCTGCCTTTTAATTGCTCTGGTTCTGTGTCAGGAAACAACTTCCAGTGATTTGGTCTCTTCTTTTCAGTGAGGGCAGCTCTGTTTGTCCACACATGTCTCTGCTGTGCTTTGGGTAGTAGATTGTTCTGCTCAAGAGTCCAGGAGTTGTGGCAGAAGAGCCTGCTTGTGCAAACTCCCCTGAAGCGGGAAAGGTTCTTTGTCTTGCCATGGACTCAAAAAAATCTTGGCATTTGGAGCAGTCACAACTAACTTATGTTTTGACAAGATCTGTCTGTCTCTTGGCAAGTTCTTACCTTTACCTGCAAGAAATCTCTGTTTTCTCTCCAGATGTCCCTGGTGCTCTTTCCATATGTTCCTCATTGGTTTTGAAGCTTTTTCCTTCCCAGACTTAAACTTCTGTTCTCAAAAATGTTCATAGCCCAGTAGCCTTTGAGGGTTTTCCATCTCTTTGAGGATGAACCACCTCTGTATCTGCCTCCAGAATGCTGGGCAGATGTGATGGAGACACAGGAGCCACCTGTTCCACAAGATAAATGCATTCTGCTTCTAAATTCCTTTGTTATGTCTGAATTTCTCCTTCCATCTTGCCATGCAACTACTCTCCCTGTATTTTCCTGAAGTGCTCTTGAAATTCATAGTTCATAGCAGTCAGGAAGGATATAAATGGTAACAGGGAGGTGGGAAAGGGAAAAATAAGGCTTCTCTGGGAAATCGTGAGGTAGTGGTTTCATTTTCATAATGAAAGGCCCCATAAGGGGAAGAATAATGTTAGATGTTTCCTGGGGTCTTTTAACTTATTTTTAATCTGAAAAATATGCCATTTCTTGCTACTCTGGGGTCTAGAAGTTGGGCACTATTTTCAGACAGTCTGAGGTAGTCTGAAATGGAAACTGAGGTAGGTCAGTAGGAAGCTCCTGAAGATTAGCTCAGGCATTTTCCAGGAGTTCATCTGCTTCAGCCCCAGGTGTAGAGTTCACTGATGCTCATGAATTAAAGTACCTATGCTTACTCACTTACACTGCCTTTCATTTTTCTCTCTTTTCCCTTTTCTTTGTTAAGCATTACAGGCTGTATGTACCGAGTCATTCAGACAACGGGACCAGATGGAAAAAACCTTCTGAAATTGCTTCCCATTTCTAAAACTTCTGGAAGCTTTGTGCCAATAGCTCAGTCTCCAGCCATGCCAAATAATTCTAACGCGAATATTTCTAGCCCAGTCCATCTTACTTTTAAGACACAGCTTGGCAATACTACTGCACCTTCATCTGTTAAGATACCTATATTTCAGCCTCCTAACCCTGGAAGGATTATTCTTACAAGGACATTAGACAAGCAGGAAAGTGCTAGGGCAGGTTCTGAAAAGGAAAGCTTGATTCCAAGTGCAGCTGCCAGTGCCCAGAGCAGCTGCACGCCCACGGATGGAGTGTCCTTGCAGAACATTGGCATCATGAGCTCCTCTCACCAGAGCAGCACAACCTATATGGTGGTGAACACCAAACCCCTCCCAGTGACTGTCAAGTCTCCAGTGCTGCCCTCTGGACACCACCTCCAGATTCCAGCTGATGCAGAAGTGAAATCTGTCCCAGCGTCTCTTTTGCCACCTGCAATACAGCAAAAAATCCTGGCAGCTGCAGCCACCAATGCGCCTGGAGGAGCCGACAGTACAAAAACGCCGATGGTGATTTACGTGTCACCTGTGAACACAGTGAAAACCCCCCAAGTCCTGCCCAAGCACTTGCAGAGCTTTTGCCCCAAACCTGCCACAGAAGTTTCAAAGACACTGATTGTGACAGCTGCCCAAAAGGAGTCAGGTTCTTCTCCCGAGCCAGTCACATCTGAGGGGCAGCAAACTCCCATGAAATGGATTGTGCAAGAAACTGCCCCACTCTCAGCAGCTTGTCTTATCCCTGTAAAATCTTCAAATAATGTGGCATCCAAGATCTTGAAAACTTTATCAGACACAAAGAATGTAGAAGTTAATTCTGCAAATATTTTGCCACTCTGCTCTAATGGTCCTGGTGGAAACCAAACCAAAATCACACCATTAAAAGAAAATGCTCTGGTCATGTACAATGGGAAAATCTATTTATTGACCAAAAGAGGCTCTGATGTTCTGTCAGCCCAGGCTGAAAAACAAACATCTTCCTCTTCTGATGGTTTACTGAAAAAGGAGACAACCAAGCAAATTGATTCTACCAAAGTCAATAAAATAACCAGTAAAGTGGTGAATCTGGTGTTGTCAAAAAGCAAAGGAGTGGTGCTGTCTCAGAAAGACCCAAAACCATGTACAGTCTCCAATAATTCTTCACCGATTGCCTTAAGAAATGACTTAAAATCCACACCTGCAGCTCCGCTGGTATCAGATGCTTATCAGCAGGATCCCACTGTAATCCAGAGACAGAGTTTGCCCTTCACCAAGAGTGTTTCTTGCAGTGGAGTGATCTCAGTTCCAGCAGTAGGGATGCAGGAAAGTGTGTGGCAAAATGGCAAAGACATGAGTCATTCCCCAAAAGCAGCAGGGGCTGTGTTACCTCAGGCTAAGCAGGAATGTGCTGTCAGTGAAGACGGGCCAAAGGTAATAAATCATAAATGTGCCACCTCAGTGTCTGCTCAGTGGTTCTGTGGTCCTGGTTTTAGGTGGCTCTTCATAAGTTTGCACATTTTTGTAACTAGATATCCTGGAAATGCTGCTCTGAGGTTGGTTCTAACCAATAAATGGCCTTTTTCCCAATAATTTTGCACTGTGCAAGTGAGAAATGCATAGAAAAGAAAGGGGCGGAGGAAAGGTGCCTTTGATTTCCTCCCAGGATAAATGGTCAGTGATAACTGAACTCCAGGGAGGCTGTTCATGGTTTGGGCTCCTAGATGTTGATGCCACATGCTCACAGCACAGCCTTAGGACTGTAGGGTTGATGTAGGGTAGAGAAGAACAAGTTTGTGGCTTCACAAGAGGAAGACAAGTTGGAAAAGCAGAGTCTGTCCTCCAGAGACAGCTCTGCTGTGGCACTGTTGGCTCCAGGCTCTGCTTGCTCTGATGGCCATGGGCAGGAGCTGTGTTTCCTTCCTCCCCTGCCCTAGTGGGGAGGGTCCATCTCCTTCACTCCTGGGTCTACATCAGGCAGAAGGAACTCTTGAGTTCCTTAATAGCTGCATTGACATATTCTTGTAAGATCATAATGTTGAAAATATGTTAAAAGTTGTAAGCCTTCAATCCCCAAACTCCCCATGCCGGATTGGGAGTCATGTTTTTAGTAGCTCCAGAGGCCAGGATGAATTTGTCTCTGAAGAAAAAAATAATTCTGAAATTAGTTTGTGTTGTCCAGGCAGAACAGAAATGTCAGCTGGGTATATTTTTGCAAATTTTAGACATTTAATTGTTGCAACAGACTGTAAGACCTAGTTTTTTGATTGTTTGTCATGTGAAAAATGGTTGAGTACCATTTATTTTCTTCAGTGCTGTGTGATGCTGAGTGTAAGCATTTGCATTTGCTTTAGCCTTGGTGAGAAATAGCTCAGCAAATTTGGTGTTCTTGTCCCTAAACTTGCAAACCCCTGGATTGCAGAGTAACGACACTACCTGCTCTTTGCTCCTCTTCCTTTGGTATTTTGAAGGGGTAGAACAAGTGATTCTTTTGTTGCTTCTTTTATTTCTGTGGGTGCTGGTTGGCTGGGACATTTTCTGGATGTTCCACAATGTACTTGGAATGTTAAATAACAAGGGTTAGACCTACGATAATTTACATATAATTTATCAAAGTTGGCTTGTCTGTGTTAAATGTTACCTGTGTTAAATGTAGCTCTTGAAGAATGGCAGACAAAATAAATGTCTTTCTAGTACCTATTTTTTGTATATTAATATATTTTATCTATATATCTACATATATATATAGAAAGAGAGAAAGTGAGAGAGTGATTGATGGCTCTCTCACTGTTTCTGTATTTCAGATCCAATGTGAAAAGATGGATTCACCGGGAAAGGTTATTCAAATCAAACACCAAGAGCACCCACACTGGAGACAATACTTGGAATTAAGGAAAAAATTTGGTCTCTTTAAGGAAGAGAAAGTTTACCTTATGAGAATACCATTAAGGGCCTTCTGTGAGAACCCAGAAGAAAGGGTTTGTTCCAGTAACAGCTTGGAGAGGAAAAATGATTCTTGCAGTTCATCCTCATTGGATGTGGAAATAAGGAGTCATCATCAGGAATGTGTAAAAGAGCAAAAGGTATCTGGGATTTCTCAGTGCTAAACACACTCAGAAAGCAGTGTATGTTTAGTCAGTACAAAACTGGGCATGTTTGGAGCCTCCTACCTCTAGATTCACCAGGAGACTCAGGAGTTGTTGGGATCTCTGTGAAAATTGTTCCTAGAATTTGTTTAAGATTTCTGTATGACTTCAGCACCCTCTAGGAATTTTTATCCGTGTTTTTGGGTTCTACTGGAGGAAATTTGAAACAACAAATGCTTATGAGAAGACTGTCCCTACTGTCCCTACTACTGTGGTGATGGTCCTTGTTGGAATAGGGGCCAGACCTCCTCAGGATCCTGATTTATATTTAAGCCTCTGCAGATGGTTATGTTTGTCTAGCAGTGCAGTGGGTACAGGCAGAGGAATGGGTTTGTTAAAAGAAATTTACTAATGGATCTGTCCAATCTTTAGAATTACAAATAATATAAACGTACAAATATAAACTTTGTCATTGGTTGGGTACTTCTGGAAGCGAGAACTTCCATGTTAATGTATGAAAAGGATTTTTTCCATCCAAGTATTTCTGTTTGGCTATATTTTCTTCTGTGTGATTCTACTCAACTCAATCAAAGACTTTCTCAGGTTTTACTAATTTTGTGCTAATAATTGAGCAGATCCATGGCCGCTCTTAACATTAACATTAACAAACATTAACATTAACCCATCCCTTAGAAGTGTCCAACACCAGGTTGGATGGAGATTGGAGCAACCAGGTCTCATTGGATGGTGTCCTTGCCCATGGCAGGGGGTGGAATGGAAAGGGATTCAAGGTCTGTTCCAACTCAAACCAGGGTGTGATTCTCTGATTCAAGTAATAAAACATCTGGGAAGAATTTAGTCTAATAATGGACATTGCTTCTCAGAGTGAG
The DNA here is from genome assembly GCF_903797595.1 of Erithacus rubecula. NCBI lineage: Eukaryota > Metazoa > Chordata > Aves > Passeriformes > Muscicapidae > Erithacus > Erithacus rubecula. The sequence continues at coordinate 233,445 of NC_136678.1, forward strand.
GTTTTGGAAATGTAGACATGAAGAATTCTTCTACACTGAACTTTCCCACCAAATTAGAAAGTTTTTGTCTTGCAGTACTGTTAACTTAAACAGCCACAGGAGATGATGGACGTGCCCAGGAAAGGCAGACATGCAGTGTTGACTAAGGAAGGAACTCAGTGTTCTGGAGTTGTTAACTGAGAATCTTTGCTGAAATATCATCAAGTGCAGAAATATGTTTGTTCCTTTGCTGAAAGGAACTTCTTCCAGGAAGTAATTTTTAAAAGCTTGCAGCAAATAACTCATTATTTATGCTTAGAGAACTTGGTGTTATAATGTAGCTGATGCCAAGTTTAACAGAAGTGAATTTTGTCTGTTTCTACTGTGCAGATAATTGTGGATCTGGAAGAGGATTTGATTAGGAAAAGGAAAATAAAATCCTCACCTTTGTTGGACAGTGGCAAGAGGAGGAGAACTTCAATCAAACCAGCCACAAGTCCCAGTTTAGAAACCACCAGCTCGACTTCCAGTGCACTTACCATTGCACCTGCAGCAGCCTCACCACAGCCAAGTGTTCCCAGTGGCTCTGTTGGAGTGTCCCAAGGGAGGGACTCGGAGCAGGACATACTGCCCCGGTACAGTGACACTACCCACCCAGGGATTTCACTTTTAGTGACTTCTGAAGAGGATACTTCAGTTCTGGAAGGTTCTTTCCGAGATGATGCTTTCCCTGTGGCTCCCCCGGACCTGGATGAGACGATAAGGGATGAAAAAATCAAGCGCCTGAAGCAGCTGCTGCGAGAGCGGGAGGCAGCGCTGGAGGAAATGCGCTGGGAAATGCAGCAGAGCTGAGACACCTGCCCTGGGGATCACCCTCGTGCATCACCTCTTCTGTGACTTCAAGAGGAAATCCCTTGCTTAAATTAATATTTCTGGTAGATAGAAGAACTAGATAAAATTTAAGTACGTGTGTATTTAGAGAACTGTAGGTTTTTGTTAAATCCAGAAATGACAGATTCGGACCATCGGGACATGATCCAAGAGCACAGACAAAGGGCATTTTTACCAGCATATTCCCCATATTTTGAATCAAGGGGGTTCTGTATTAGTCTTAGGAAATAAACTTTCCCCTTTCAAATTCCATGGCTTGGCTCTTACAACCCCAATGCAAACTGCAAACCCTAGTTGTAGATACTTCTTTGTTTTTCTCATGTGCATGAGAACTTTGATGAATTCCTGAGAACTGTCAATTTTCAGAAGAGGTCAACAGTCAGTGGTTAATAAATGCTATTTAAAGGATCTGAAAATTAGACTTTGGACAGTAACAATGCAGATATTTATACAAAACTTCTTGCAGATGTGAGGACAGAGGCAGGAGGAGCCCTGTGACAGTTGTGTGGATTCATGGCTCTTCCTGTCATTATTGTGAGCCTTTATAAGGCCATGGCCAGCTGTGCAATGTGGAAATTCTGTTGTGAGGTTGTTTTGGTAGTGTGGGATGTATTTTTTTTAAACAGAATTCTATTAATAACAATTTCTTGAAGCTAAAAGACTTCTTTATCCCTGGATGGTATCTTTAACAATCCTCAATGAGTGTCTTATAATTTGTTGTTGTTTAAATGTGTCTCTTGCCACCTTCAGTTGTACCTTAGCTCACCTTATAGGAGGGGATGTGCCCTCAGACTTACATCCTAATTTTTATGGAACTTTGTGTGTATTTTCCCATCATGCTCTGTTGTGTGTGTAGGGATGTCTTTCCTTGTCCTCTGTTGTCTATGTCTTTGATCCTTGCAGGTTCCTTCTGCAGTTTTCAGTTTCCCTTCCACCAGTTAATAACTTTTTTTGACAGCGGAGTTTGTCATTGTTTTGTTCTTGTCTATTTATGTCTATGTTAAACTTCACCAATCCCAGCAGAGCTCTGCTGCAGATTTGTTTTCATGAGAGGCTGTTTTTTTCTGTCCTTGCCTTTTTTTTTTATTCTTATCTTGTTTAATTTGTTTAAGCAGATTTTCGTCTGTAGGGTTTTCATTTATTATCCCATGGATGCCCAGTTTATCTGTAGGGTTTTGGTGGAAGATGGATGTTTCTTGAAGAGCTTAGTCCCATATTCCTTATTTATATAAGTTTTGACAGTGGAAAAAATTCCAGTGGATTGGAGAGGCAGGAGAGGTTTTTACAAGGGAAGAAAGAGGAAGCTCCTGCTCTGGAGAATGACAGAATCAGAGAAGGGTTTGGGGTGGTTTGGGGTAAGGCACCTTAAAGCTTATCACATTCTACCCCCTGCCACGGGCAGGGACACCTTCCACTATCCCAGGTAGCTCCAAGCCCCATCCAGCCTGGCCTTCGACACTTTCAGGAATGGGGAGAGCTTGAGCTAGACCAAAGTAATGGACCAAATTCACTGTGGTGGCTGAGGAGGAAAGATGAATAAAGAAAATAAACTGTAGTGATTGAGATAACTTGGTAGGATGGAAGTGTGGCGGAACAAGGAAGTCAGGGTGGTACTGTGGTATCCATGGGCTCACTGAGTATGGGATGGGTGTTTTGGGAATGAATGGACTGAATTGGCCAACTCCCAGACATGCACATGCTCCACTTGCACTTCTCCTGTGGGATGAGGGAAAATGGAAGAATGGAATTGTGGGTGGGGATAAAGGCAGTTTAACATGTCAAGCAAAAACTGCTTGCATAAAAAATAAAAGGAGGGATTCAGTCACCACATCCTATCAGCAGGCAGAAGATTGGCTGTGTCTGGGGTCTCGTGTGTGCAGTATTCACAAGGAAGACAAATACTGTGACCAGAAATGTGTTTCCATTCTCCTGCTTTCATAAAGTTTTTATTTGCTGAGCATGGCCTCCTGTGGTGTGGAATATCCCTTTCATCAGTCTAGGAAGACTGTCCAGGCTCTGTCTGCTCCCAGTTTCTTGTCCATCCCCAAATTCCTGTCCATCCAAAGCCTGCTAGGGGCTGCACAGTCAGAGAAGGAGAAAACCTAGATGTCGTGGAAGCTCTCCTCAAAACACAGGTGTGTGATCAGCAGTCTCCTCAAAATCCCAAGCACAGCACAGTGTGACTACTGTGAAGGACATTGACTATCCCACCTGAAAGGATGAAGTGGGAATTGGGAAGGAGATGGAGGAAGAAGCCTTGTGTCATGTCTGGTGCTGCAGTCACCTGGTAGATACTCTTCCAACAGGCTCTGCTCACTTACTGTCCTCTAAAAAATGTCTTTCCTCTATTTTCCAATGATCTCCAAAGAAATTAATGAAGCTGAGTTCTCTTACCCTCTTATTTCACTTGAGCATTCCAGCATTGACATTCTGCAGTGCACCATCTTCTATCTCCCAGAACCTCTGTTACCCTAACAAAGTAGTCCATTTACCTGAGTTTTTCATAGAGACGATAAAATACTCAGAGTTGGGAGAAGAATCCTCACTGCAAAATTTTGAAGACGTAACCAGGATTTGGTGGAAGAGAGTGAATGGGCTATGTCCAATATAGTGATGGAAAACACTGTTTCAAAACAACAGTGAAACCAAGTATGGGAGAGAGAGAGATTTCCTTGGAACAACATCAATGCAAGGTTGGAGGGATCACTGAGAACCAAGAGAAGCCTCTTGATGTGCTGATGGGGGAAAGTTGTGCCAAGAGGAGCAAAGGGGCTTCTGACAGCCAAGGAACTTGAGGCTGTTGGAGCTGCTCCTCATCCAGACTCAACATCTGCAGCATGGGTTAGATTTTGCTGCCCTGTTCATCCTTGGACTCCTGCGATTTATGAAGAGTCTGTAACAAGAACTAGAGTTCTGGGAATGCTCGCTGTCACCACAGGAGTGAAGGTGACTGGTGGCCATCCCTGAGTGCAGCCCAGGCTGTCAGGATGGTGTTACACACTGAGATTGCTGTGCTAAGTACACACAAAATCCATGGATTTAGGATATGAGTTACAAATTACTTCAAGCAAATTCCTGGGAAGAATCAGTGGAAGACCTTTTAGGAATTTCAGCATCCAAAGAGCAGAAGTGGACAGAATTAATCCTGGACAGAACAGAGCAGGAAGCAAAGATGGTGCTGGGCACATTGCCAACATTAGCCAAAACTGGCACCTTGAAGTCTGGCCAGGACTGTCCCTGTGCTTGTCTCCTGTATTGGAGACCCACCACAGCCCCAGAACTTCTATGTGAGGCACAAACCTTCATAGAATTCTATCCAGACATAGAATCATTGGATAATTTAGATTGGAAAACACCTTCAAGATCATCAAGTCCGACCATAACCCTGGGGTAGCTGAGCCTGGCACTGACCCAGATCTGGGCATTGCCAGATGCAGCCCAGGAAGCCACTGGGGGTGGCTTTTAGGGGGCTGTACCAGGAACACCCATCAGATGAAGCTCTGGACAGACAATAGCAGTGTCCTGTTCACAACACAGCAGAGCATTATTGATCCAGGAGGTTCTGGAATGTGTTGAGGGTAAACTCCAAGTGGGAGGAGCCAGCAAGGACAGGAGCTATGCTGGACCTTGCGCCCACCAGCAAGGAGGACCTGGTGGGAAATGAGAAGCAGCCTTGAACATGGAATAGTAGATTCAGGACCCTCAGGGCAACAAGGAGGGCACAGTGAGCCCTCAGATTCAGGATGCCTCTTCAGGGATCTGCCCTGGAGGGAAGAGGGGCCCAGGAGAGCTGGTTGATATTCAAGGATTGCCTGCAAGCTCAGTAGTTACGCATCCCAAGCACAAGGAAATTGGACACAAACTCCAGAAGGCCTGTGAGGGTGAACAAGGAGCTGCTGGACAAACTCAAAGAGTGTGGAAGCAAGGACAGGCAGCCTGGGAGTAATACAGAGGGATTATCTGAGCAGCCAGGGACTGGGTTAGGAAACCTGAAGCTCTGGTAGAGTTAAATCTGGCCAGGGACATCAAGGGCAACAGAAAAGCTTCTACAGGTAAGTTGGTGATAAAAGGAAGACTGTGGGCCCTCTCCAGAAGGAAACAGGACAGCTACTTACCCAGGACATGGAGAAGGCTGAGGTTCTCAGTGTTTGTGCCTCAGTCTTCACTGGGAAGTGACCCAGTCACACCACCAGAGTCACAGTGCAAAGGCAGGGACTGGGAGAAGGAAGAACCATCCATAGTAGGAGAATCACAGAATCCCAGAACCTTTAAGGCTGGAAAACCCATCCGAGGTCATTAAGTCAAACCTGTGTCATTGAGTCCAGCCTGTGACCAATGAGTGATCTTGTCATTCAGCCCTGAGCACTGAGTGCCACGTCCAGGCTCTCCTTGGGCACCTCCAGAGATGGTGGCTGCATCATGTCCCTGGGAAGCCCCTTCCAATGCCTGACCACTCCTTCCAGGAAGAAATTCCTCCTGATGTCCAACCTGAAACTTTCCTGGTACAGCTTGATGGACCTCTTGTACGTTTCCTCTTGTCCTGTCCTTGTTCCCTGGGAGCAGGGCCCCACTCCTCTGGGCTGACCCCTCCTGTCAGGGAGTTGTGGACAGGTAGAGAGTTCCCCCTGAGCCTCCTTTACTCCAGGCTGGGCTGTCCAGTTCTCTCATCCATTCCTAATAGGACTTAGGCTCCATGCCCTTCACCAGCTCTGTTCCTTTCTCTGGACTTGATAAAATTCAGGAATGTTTAAGGAATATGAAGGTGCACAGATCTGGGACTTGATGAGATGCATCCGTAGATTCTGGGGGAACTGGCAGAGGAAATTCCTAAGCCACTCTCCATCATATTCGAGAAGTTGTGGCAGTTCAGTGGTTTCCCATGGGAAATTTGGCCCCATTTTCCCAAAGAGAAATAAGGCAGAGGCAGTGCAAATCAGTCACACTGGTGTCCAGCAAGATCATGGAGAAGATCCTTCTGGAAATTATGCTAAGACACATGGAAAATAAAAGGTGATTGGTGACAACCAACATGACTTCTCTAAAGACAAATTGCACCTGACAAATTTGGTGGCCTTGTTTGACAAGGTGACAGTGCTGGTAGATGAGGGCAGAGTGACTGACATCATCTACCTGGACTAGGCAAAGCATTTGACGCTGTCCTGCAGGACAGCCTTGTCTCAAAACTGGAGAGAAATGATCTAATGGGTGGAACACTCACTGGATAAGGAATTGGCTGGATGGTGACACTCAAAGGGCTGTGGTCTGCAGCTGTAGACAAGTTTGTCCAAGTGGAGCCCAGTGACAAGTGGTGCCCCCAGGGCTTAGTGTTGGGACCAGTGCTGTCTTTGTCAGTGACATGGACAAGAGAGATATGGTTATAGACAGTGAGATGTGTGGTGGGGTCACATGCTGAAGGGAAGGGATGGGGCCTGGATGGACTGGAAAGGTGGAATTGTGTGAACCTCATGAAGTTCAACATGGCCAAGGACAAGATCCTGCCCTCGGGTTGGCACAACTCCAGGCTGGGGGATGAATGGAGCAGCCCTGAAGAGAAGGATCTGGGAGTGTTGGTGGATGGGAAGCTCAACAGGAGTGACTCCATCAGTGATGAGGGAAGGCTGACAGATGTAATTTATCTGGATTTCTATAATCACCTGATGATTTCCCCCAGTATGCTAAACTACATCGGAGAAACGGATTTAACAAGTGGACTGTCAGGTTGGATGGTCACATCCAGGCAGTTGTGGTCAATGGCTCAGAGGACATCAGTGACCAGTGGTGTCCCTCACAGGTCCGTACTGGGATCAGTAGTGTCCTCAGGGGTCTGTACTGGAACCAGCGTTATTTAATATCTTCATTAATGACAAATGAAGGGACCTAGGGCATCCTGAGCAGCTTTGCAATTGACACTGAGCTGGGGGGGCAGGGACACCTCTGAGTCATTGAGAGGGACCTGGACAAGCTCAGAAATGACCCATGGGAAACTCGAGGTTTAACAAGGCCAAGTTCCAGGTGCTGCACTTGGGTTGCGGTGACTGAGGATGGATCCAGGCTGGGAATGAGCAGATGGAGAAACCTTGGGAGAATGACTTGGGGGTGTCAGTGGGTGAGACCCAGCTGGACATGCCTCAGCCCAGAAACTCCCCAAGCCCTTCACTGACCCCCCAGTGTTGGGCAGCAGGGGAGGGTTAGGGTTAGGGTTCTGCCCCTCTGCCCTACTCAGGTGAGACCCCACCTGCAGAGCTGCCTCCAGCCCTAGGGGCCAACAGCAGGAGAAAGATGTTGAGCTGCTGGAACAGGAGGCCGTGGAGATGCTTTGAGGGATGGAACTGGGGGTGTTCACCAGAGAACGTGAAGAAAAGGCTTCAGGGCAAACCTTAGAGACCCATCCAGTGCTAAAAGGGCTCCAGGAGAGCTGGAGAAGGAATTGGGACAAGGGATGGATTCACAGGACAAGGGAGAATGGCTTCTCACTGCCAGAGGGCAGGGTTAGATGGGATACTGGGAAGGAATTCTTCCCTGCGAGGGTGGTGAGGCCCTAGCACAGGGTGCCCAGAGAAGCTGTGGCTGCCCCATGCCTGGAAGTGTCCAAGGCCAGGCTGGATGAGGCTTGGAGCAACCTGGGCTGGTGAAAGGTTTTCCTGCCCATGACAGGGATGGAACGAGATGATCTTTAATGTCCCTTCCCACCCAAACCATCTTGGGATTCTGTGAATCGAGGTCTGAGGACTGTCCACAGAATAAATCCTGGGGCAGAGCTGAACCACGGCCACCCAGAACAGCTCAAGCCAGGGCTGGATGCTCAAGCTTGGGTTCATGTGGAGCTCGTGGGCCATGAGTGTGTGAGGAGGTCCCAGAGAAATTCCTGCTCTCTGGGGCAGGAATTGCTTCTGGGAGCAGCAGTTGGATGTCTGTTGTCAGTATCAACCTCTCTGTGTTTCACAGGGATCCACAGAGAAAGTGATGAAGGGGAGTTGAGGAAAGCCCTGGGCGCAGGCAGATGCCTTCTAGAGCCTCCTTGAAAGCTACATGAATGAATCAACTGGGGTGTTTTTTTCCTCCTCCTATCATGTCAGACAAAGAGCTCTCTCCCTCCTTCTCCACAGGGATCCCATCACTGTTGGGACCATCTCTTGCTTAAATAATTTGTCTAATGAGCCTTGAGGGAGGCAAAAGATTCTCTCAGCTGAGGCATCACATTTTCTACATTGGAGCAGTTAATCAGGAACTGGGGTTTACTACTCCCTACTTAGGAAGTGTGTGGCCAGGATGTGCAGCTCTCCAAGGCAGCTGGGATCCCTAAGGATTCATCAACAGGTAAAATACAATACTTGGGAAACCCTCCCAGGTCATGGAGCCCAGGGTTCTTTGTGACTCCATGTGAATCACATCCATCTGTCCTCTTACCCCACTGCTCTCAGCAGTATGGCATCTTTTGGCCCCAAATGTTGTTTCCACCCTGTGGATTGTTGTTCCTTGTGGATTGTCTGAACTCTGGCTGAACCACGCTGGAAACACAGTAACAGGGATGGAGACATTTCATTTAAATCTGGGAGAAAGAAGCTACTCAGGGAGCTGCTGGGGTTTCCAGGAGACTTCCGACTTAGATTCATTCCTCTCCTGGTACTTTGCCTGCTCCTCTGGGAAGATACCAGCATAAGGGATTCTGGTGTGGGAGGAAATGGGCTGGAGCTCATGTACAAGCCTTGAGAAGTAACTTGGGAAGGAAGCTGAGCTATTCTTGCCAAGCAGGGCTCAGAGGCAGCTGTGGAGCTACTTGGTAGGCCTGTGTGCAATCAAATATCCCGTTAATCTGCTGTATATTGGTAGAATTTGAGATACTTGTTTTTTAGGCTTCTGGCTTGGTGTGGGCATGACTATGGAGTGTGAGAGATTGTCCCTGTGGATTGACCCTAGAACCAGCTGGTGTTCTGGCACTTGCAGGCTTGTGGAGCTCAGCCTCTCAAGCACACAGACACTACACAGGGCTGGGATATAGGCTGTCGGCACTCTGGGAGCTGCTGGAAGCAGCTGGAGGAAGGAGCAGCTGGCTTAGGGTGGAGGCTCTCAGGGAGCACCAGGGGTGTTGAGGACATGAGAACAGGAGTTGCACTCTGGGGTGTTTAAGGGACAGCTCTTGGCACAGATGGAACAGGACATGGGCTACCTTGTCCAACTCTTCCACCTGTGCGACAGGGACGCTTGGCATGAGAATTCCTGGGTCAGCCTGCTCATCAGCTCCAACAACTGCCAGAGAAAGGGAGGGAGGGAAGGTCAGGTCAGACGGGCTGGAAGCAGCTGCTCTAGTGGAAGGTGTCCTTGCCCATGGCAGGGGGTGGAATGGGATGAGCTTTAAGGTCCCTTCCGAGCCAAACCCTCCTGGGATTCCATGGCTGTGTGGTTCCAGTTGCTCCCTGTGACACCTCTCCAGAGCCAGCAGAAGATTGCCCTTCCAGCAGGAGGGAGCTGCTCAGCTGTCTCTTGACCTCCAGAGAGGCTGTGATGTGAAGAGTGTTTTCCCTATGAGTTGCTCAAAGAATGGGATGGCTTTGGGATCCATCTCATCTAGTCCAAAGTGCAGGGTATGGATTAGCTCCCTGAGCCCAAGGGGAGCAGAGGTGAGGCTGGAGGTTCCACCATCCAAAAGGATTTGGCCTAGGAACACTCAAGAGAGAAGGGTGAGGGAGGTAAAAATGGGTGTGGAGGAAGAGATGAGACACAACTCATGAATAACCTTCATTTAATCCTTCATGACACTGGAAAATGTAGAAATGTCACAGACTCATTTACAGTACTGTTAACATTTGCATTGCTGTGGGTTAATAGCAAAGCCCTTGATGTCAAGTACAAGAAAATCACTTAATACATTTTTTAATATAAAATCAATGTTTAGAAATAACAGCTGCTATTGCTATTCAATTCCTGAGTTCTCTCCATCCATCAGATGCTCCCTGCTATGAGCAGTGCCTGGTCCTCTGCCCTGAAGCTCCCTGGGCTCTCGTGCAGGGTCTGGCCCTGCAGGCTGACCACGGCTTGTAGGGAGATTTTCTGTGGAGGGAAAGCAAGGGAGTCACTGTGAATGGCTCCCTCTCTGCCTTGGTACTGGAAAGTTCAGTGGCCAGAGGAAACACCACAGAATTTTGGAAACACCAACAGATCAGCTCAGACCCATGTGCTTGGCTCCTAGCTGTGCTCTGGACTGGCTCCATCATTTGCCTTGTCCTGGAGAAAAAGGCCCCTGTGGCAGTGAAAGGTCTGGAACTGAAGCCAGTCAAGGCCAGGTAAAGTCAGTGTGATGCTGGAGCTGTTGTAACACAACAGGGACAGATTCTGTGGGGGTCACTTAGAGCTGCTCATGGGTATCCAGCCCTGGTGACTGATCCATGCCAGGTTAATGGCTGGACTCCATTAATTCCCACTGAAACAATTCCATGATCTCATAAAATCTAAGGCTGCCCTGCTGCACCACACTGGGCCATTCAGAAACAGAGAACAGTAACCTCCTTTTACCTGGAAATCACGGATATAGGTGAGGAAGAAGCTGAGGAAGGAGAATGCCAGTGACCACTCAGAGACAGTGCTGATCATGTGGGGGGTGTAGCCCTATGTTACAGAGGGGAAAAAATCCATGTGAAAATTGCCCTGGAACATGCAGTGGCACAAGGATGGCTTGTGACATCCCATGAGAAAATCCTGCATCCACAACTATTCCCACTGGAGACCAAAATCCCTTATTGTATCTGGAGTCTCCAAGAATGAAGTGCTGAAGAATGAGAATGACCAGGAAAACACCTGCTCCCACTGGGATGATGCCCATCAGGAATTTAATAACTACCTACAAAACCTGAAGGCTCAATGCAGAGCTCAATGAATAAAGAGCAGGGAGGTTCGAAGCCCTCCTCAAGATGCAGGAGGGGTTAATTCAGAGTTACACTTTAAGATCCAACAGTTTTGTGAGATCAGAACTTCAGCAAGTGCTGGCACAGGGTGCCCAGAGAAGCTGCAGCTGCCCCATGCCTGGGAGTCCAAGGCCAGGTTGGACAGGGTTTGGAGCAACCTGGGATAGTGGGAGGAGTCCCTGCCATGGCAGGGGGTGGGACTGGATGGGCTTTAAGGTCCCACCTCAGACTGGGATTGTGGGATTCCCAGGAGCTAGCAGTTGATTCAGCTGGCACAGCTCTCCCTCTCCCTCTCCCATCTGTGTCATGAGCTGCAGGAAGTTCCTACCTGTCCCTCCAAATCCAGCAGGATTTGGTCTCCATTCCCCCGCCCCCCCAGTCACTTACTCTTTCCTGGGGATCCCAGTGCAGCTTCTGCACCAGGTTCTGTCCATACAGGCCACTGTACAACACAACTGAGGACACAAACACTGAGGGAAGAGGTTAAGGAAGATTCAAGGCCAAGAATGAGGAACATGGAACTTGCAGACTGTGCCAAGGGTGAGGTCTCAGCCTGAGGAGAAGTAATGGTGCTATGGACTGTTCACATTGTGCTCTTCAACCTGTAGCTTGTCCCAACCCAGTCATTACTGTCATGTCATTGAAGTGTTTAAGCTATGATCAGATGTGAGCACTTACTAAGCATTTGAATTTAATTTTACTGGTATTTACCATTAATAAGAGTCTAGATCTCTTTTTCTGATGGCTTTTCAATGTCTCAACCACCTTGCATTCTTGCTGTGGGCCACAGGTTGGAATTTTGTATCACCTGCAGCACAGAAGATTTCTGGCTTTTCTGTTTCCCTCTTAGTCAAGGTTTGAGAAGTGCTTTGGATTTCATCCCATGTGACAATGATCCCCCATTTAATCCAAAACCTCGATCTTTCTGGAGTGTTTGATGTCACTTTTTCAACATCTTACAGAGGGAAAGTACCCAAAAAAGTGTTCCTGCAACACAACAAATGAAACTCAGATCATGAATTTATAGATGACCTGATTTTCAGAGGATTTCAGTGGTTAATGAGATTAAACATCAAGAGCTTCCTGATGTGAAAGATTAATTTTGGTGGTGAACAAGGCTGGACTTCCTGGCACAAACATGCCTTAAGAACCCAGACTTCCAAAGCTTATTAAACAATGGACCTGAGTGGTTTAGGAGCTCTGGTTACTGACTGGACCACAGACACCCAATTTTCTGCTAGCTGAACTGGACAGATGTAGGAGCTGTTTGTTATCTGCCCAATTTCCTGCTGCAGTGGGAAGAATTTAATCATTGTAATATAAAAAAATCTAGTTCCACCTTCCCCCATTACAGTGGGTCATCAGCTGCCTTGCTCTGGGCTGGCAGTTCTGCTGTTACACTGCACCACAGGAGCAGGAGTATTTTCATAGATTCAGAGAATTGTTTAGGTTGGAAAAAGGACTCTGAGGTTGAGTCCAATTGTTCCTCAAGGCCAAGACCACCACAAACCCATGTCTCCAAGTGCCACATCCACATGTCTTTTAAATCTCTCCAGGGATGGTGACTCCAGCACTGCCCTGGGCAGTTGTGCCAGTGCCTGACCACCCTTTCTGGGAAGAAATTTTCCCCAATATCCAACCTTGAACTTCCCCTGGCACAGCTTGAGGCCGTTTCCTCTTGTCCTGGCCCTTGCTGCCCAGCAGCAGAGCACAACCCCATCATGGCTCCACCCTCCTCTCAGGGAATTTTTCAGAGCCACAAGGTCACCCCCAAACCTCCTTTTCTCCAGGCTGAGCCCCTCAGCTGCTCCCTCAGCTGCTCCTGGTGCTCCAGCCCCTTCCCCAGCTCTGTTCCCTTCCCTGGACAAGCTCCGGCCCCTCAGTGTCTCTCTTGTCAGGAGGGGCCCAGAGCTGTGCCCAGGACTGGAGGTGCCCCAGCAGTTCCAGCACTGGGGATATTCACTGCTGTGACCCCAGAGCTGACACAAAATACATTTCCTTCTGTCTTCCAGTACCTGTTACAACCATTTAACTCAAGGCCACAGACTCCTCCCTTTCCCCATCTTTCCCTTACTACATTATGAGCTGTTAATTTAGAACAGTAATTTCCCTTTTCTTCCCCTTTCATGTTATATATGTACACAACATTATTTCTATTACTTCCCTATAATTTTGGTTAGACTACATTGGCACAAAAAGCTCTACCAATCTGAGGTTTGTGGGCTTTTGGCATCTGTAAGAGAAGTGTAACTTGCAGTAGATCATATTGTTCGTAGAACATATTTTAGTTTCCCCCTAGTTTGGTTCCTTGCTATTCAAAGCTGAAAATCTTGTTTCCTGATAGCAAAATTTTCTGTTAAATACAACAGTTCTCATGTTTCTCGGATGATTTCCTTGCTCCCTGCCAAGGCCCCTCAGCAGGTGAGGGTCCTTCATGATGGATAACAAGCTTGTGCCCCACTGTCCCTGCTCCTCTGGCTCCTACAGATACTATAATCCTGCAGCAGAAGGGATGGGAGCCCAGAGATGCTCCAGCCTTGGGAATGGGACATCTGGTTTACTGATGGTATTGGCTGCCAGCCTGGAAATAAGTGGGGTTGGTGGGTATTAAACCAGTGGCCTGGATACAGCTGCAGATGGGGCAGTATTTAATCAATGGGTTTTGCAACTTGTGTCTCTGGAATTCAGGAGGTTTGGTGGTGTTGTTTGGTTTGACACAAAAACTGAGTTTATTTTTTAAATCCAATGTTCAAATCCTTTGTGGTGAGCAGAGGAACTGTTCTGGTGCAGTTTCCCGACTGTTTCAATGATTCAGGAAAGGAAAAAGGCCTCTATTTTTGAGTAGGTTTGCCCACATTTGTTATATAAATATATGGATAAATGGGAATGGATTCCCACTGTGAGAGGGCAGGACTAGATGATCCCTTCAATCCAAACCATTCTGTGTTTCTTTCTCTAAACCCCACAGCTGCTTCCAGCACTTGAGATTCAGAGCTAAAGGGGGTGATGGATTCTGACACCAAAGGAAGGTGCAGGGAATGCCAGTAAGAAATATCTTGTCTTTTGAACTGCAGGATGGGCAGGGAGGAGATCAAAGTCCCCTACCCTGCAATGTTCTCCAGACTCACCTCTCTGGCAAGTGCCAGCACATCATGCCTGCTCTGGAGCCAGCTGGCACAGCCAGCCCTGGTCTGTTAGAGTATTTCCTCTTGTGCTACATTCTGGGTTTCTTTCTTAGTTGTATCCAAATCTAACACTCTGCAGCATTCCTATCCTCAGGAATACACTTTTATTTCTTACCTGTTTTTTTCCCCATTGAAACCATCTACCCCTTAAGCACACTTCCCTTTGGCTCCATATTTCTTAATTTAGTCAGAACTCTTGGGGATAAACTCTTATTTTCACTCTCTGGTGTGCAATAGGAAAGGGGAGGAGAATGGGTAGTAACCATCCCTCTCACCTTTTTTTTTTTTTTTTTTTTTTTTTTTTTTTTTAATATCCAGGGGGATATTAAAAGTATTAAAGGGATTAACCATTTTCCTTGAAATTCCCAGGATGGAGTACAGAACAGGGCACTCGACAGGCTGAACCATCAAGGATGACAAGCCTCTTGTGGCACATGGTGGTGGTTCAGTTCAAGTAGGTGTAAATCCTGTGGAGGCTGCTGGGTTTTGTTGTCACTGCCCAGGCAAAGGATACTGCTCAGGATGCTGGAACAGCTCCACAGGAACACGGCCAGGCGTGCCCAGAAGATGTCTTTGCTGTGAAGTTCTGGCTGCATCAGGTAGGACAGGATGGTCTGAACCAGCATGTAAATGGACCCCACCCCGAAGGTCAGGCAGGCTCCCAGCACGTGGATGTAGTACAGGATGCATTTCTAGGGAAAGGATGTGCTGCCTGTGAAAACCTGCTTTCATTTTCTTCTCTAAACCTCTGGCATCCACCCCTCAGTGACCTTCTCCCATCCCCAGCTAAGCAGGTCTGGACTGTGCCAGTCCTCAGGAGACTTTTCTTGGAAGCCCCATTGGGAGGTGTCCAGAAGCCAGAACCTGCCAGCCTCTGGAATTTCTGCTTTTGTTAAGTTCTTGTGGTGAAGTTACAATCATACCTTCAGTATAGAAATTTGTGAGAGCTCTTCTCATAAATGGACAGTATCACAGGAATTGGGTGAGAGAATCCCTGCAGGTGGACAGGGAATGGGAGTGACAACATTTCTACCCTAGGAACCTGTGCATCTATGAAAAGATTATGTGATATGAAAGATTATGTAATACAGGACAGATACAACACGATTCTAGTACCCAATTTGGGATTAAAAATAATAAGGTTTTGCATTTCTCTGAATGAACTGTGGCTTGAATAAAGATTGTTTGTCAAATTAGTATATTGGAATACTCTGAGGGAACAAGGTTCAATCAAGCAGCAGTACTTAAAAACACCACCAGGAGAACTAAGTGTCAAATAGCAAAAATAACTAAAACCAGAAGATATTGCAAAAAACCCAACTCAAGTAAAAAATTATTATTAAAATACATGTGTGTGAAAACCCATGTGTGTTCAGCCCTTTCCTTTCTTTCCCAGCTTAGCACATGAGCCAGAGACAGGGAACAAAAAGTGTCATCTGACCTGTTGCACAAGGCAAGGCCTGGCAGCCTCCTGCACCCCAATTATGCAGATGTTTTCTGCCCTAAAACATGAGGTTCTCTGTATATCTTACCAAATAACTCCTAAGATCAATCTTTTCCTTGTGCACTTTCTGTGCACAAATGAATTTTAAGTGCTGCATCCGCAGTGAGAATTTCTATTTAAGAAATAAGCAGGTTACAAAGGTGTATGCTCCAAAATCATGTGCTGTGCAGGGAGGTGTCAACAGAGAGAAATTCTCTATTTTCACACTTTGGGGTCTTGAAATCCACCAGTGGATTTCAGGGCAATATGCAGGTGCATCACTTCCAACTTTTGTTTTGCTGAAGATTAAATGACACACTAACTGTTGTCCAATTAACATGCACCCCCTGGGTTTTGATTGTTGTGAAATACAAAGAAAGTAGAAAAACCCTTCCTTGAGGGCAGTGGAGGAAAATTATGGAGTTGAGCAGAGTCTGGAGGATTCTTGGTGGGTGTGGAATGGCACCTGGAACATCTGAGGGCTCCAAAATAAAAAATACCTAGAATGACAGTGCTGAGGTTTCTAAGACAGAGGCTTCTGAAGCACTGAGGACCTGTGCTAGGGAAAAGGTGGAGCTTCCCATGAGTTTTTCCTCTTGGGTTTTCCCTCTCCTTAATCCAGCAGGAGCCCAAAGTGACACCACAGTTTGTGGTGGCTACAGGCACCACAACAGAGCTCCAAAATCCATCGGTAATTAATGTAATAAGGCTGACAATTATTAAATATCCTGGAAAATAAAGCCAACAACAGGGGCCTGCTCATGGTGTGATGAGTGAGAATATCAGATTTTTTTTTTTTTGGAGTGGAAACTATTGGGGGAAAAAATAGAGAACAGGGATGGAGAAAATCAGAAGAATTAACATTGCAGAATTTTCAAGAATTTGAGAAGGTTTGAAGGAAAATCTACCCAAAAGGGCAGGTTTTCCAGAGCTGAGCTTGTGGGGTTGGGTGGTTTTGTTGGCTTTACTTCTAGTTGTAACAAGTTTTTACTATTTGATACCTGATTCTCCTGATTCCTGAAAGCTGTGGGCTTTCAATCTGGATCTCAGGCTTTTAACCCGCCTGGAAGGAGATCCAAACATGGCTTCTGCAATGCTTGGTGGTAATGAATAGTTTGGTATGTCATGAACAGCTGCTCAGAAGTCCCAGAACAAATAAGGAATAACTAACAAAATATAAGCCAAACTTTATATTTTTTAACCGTTCTCTGTAAAGAATTTGACAAAAAAGCAGTTTGCCATGGAAAGCTGCTTTCTGCAAATCCCCAGTTTATCAGGTATCTCAGAACAGACACAGCTCTGGCAGGAGCACAGCAGAGCAGACAGAGCACAAACCTGGAAATTGGCAATAATGCAGAGTCCAAAGCAGCTCATCCATCCCAGCCTGAGGCCCAGCTTATTCAGCCTGAGGATCTTGGGTTCCTCTGGGCTCAGGGCAGACACCTGCTTGTATCTCACGTACATGGTGGCTATCCCTGCCAAACAGAGGCACAGGCAGTAAGATTCCTGCTGGGGAGCAATGCCCTTCTTCACCTGGGAAGATGCTGAGTGACTCTTAAAATACAAGGATTTTTTTAGGGCACAGTGAAATTGGAAAGCTGAAGGGCTGGAAGTGAAAATTGAAATAATATAACAGCAAACAAGTAGAATTAATAGATTTTCCTGATCTATTTCACTTTAAACTCCTCTATTGTAGCAGCACAGGTAAGATGACTGCCTTGAATTTGCATTTTTATTGCTTTTACTTTTCTAGTTTTTGAAATGCATTTTTTGCCCTTCCAGAATCCACAACTGCCATACTGGCAATTTGTGGATAACATCCCTGACACACACTTTGAATTGCTTAAGAAAATTGAGATTTATTGCTCACTATTTAGTTTTTGAATAAGAATTTTGGGTTGTTTAATGATCTGGAGAAGGAAGTGAACTTGTTTAAAGATGTTGCATTCCAGAACTGCCTGTAGCTCACCAAGGACAGCTTTTGGTACTCACCCAAGAAGGTTGAAACATTTAACATGATCCCAAATAAGCATCTTTCAGGTGGTATTGTCCCTGTATCACTGGAAAAGATAAATGGAGTGATACATATCCCATATTATTTATATCTATATTAAAAATACTTCCAACAAAACTTTACTTATTTCAGTCTACAAAGGACATGTAAAAAAAGCCTCTCCCAGATGTTTTTCACTGAATTTTTCATCACTCAGACTATGCTGTGCTGGTTTTAGAGCTGTAGAAATCACCATGGTAAAGACAAGCTAGCATTGGAGCAGGGAATGATCATGCTCAGAGTAACTGTTCCTTTCATATTGATCTTGATGCCATAAAAGGTGAATAAAAAGGAATAAAACTGGAAAAATTAAGAACATGGAAAAATAAAGTTAGCACTGTAGATTTTAGTGTGGATTTACTGGTGCAACAAACCTGGTGGCAGTGAGTGGCTTCACTCTGAGTAGAAGTGTGGCGAGGCACCCCCAGTTCCTTTGCTCATCATCATTTTAAGGGTATGTTCACAGAGCCAAAGCTTAGAGTTTTGCACAAAACCAGACATCTTTAAATAGAGTAACACAAAAATCTCAGAATAGGTTGGATTGGGAGGGACCTTAAAGCCTACCTCAACTATCTCATTCCAACCAGGGACACCTTCCACTATTGCAGGTTGCTCCAAGCCCCATCCAGCCTGGCCTTGGACACTGCCAGGGATGGGGCAGCCACAGCTGCTCTGGGCAACCTGTGCCAGGACCTCACCATCCTCACAGAGAAAAAATTTCTTTCTAACATTTAACTTGAATCTCGCCTCTGTCAGTTTAATATCACCTACAACTAAATATATAATGGCTATAAACAGTAACTTTAGAACTGGAGCTGTTGGGTAAGAGCTGCTATTTAAGTCTGGAGTTGGGAAGAATTCACAGGAGTGGGATCAGTTCAGTGTTCTGACACAGGGTGGACATCACTGACCTGATGTAGGGCACCAAAGGGTCAACATGGTGTAGGACAATTGCAGTAATGTAGGAAAACACAAAGGATGCTGCTGACCACACAACCAGTGCCACGGGCAGGAACGAGAGCCCTTGCTGGAACCACCACATTTCAGGGCTGACTTCTGCCTCCAGACACTGTGAAGAACCAAATGCAAAGGTTTACTGACTTCTAACATTTCCTGAGATTCTCAAATTTTCTCAGTTCTCAAAGGTTTACTGAGAGTTCTCAAAGGTTTACTGAGATTCTCAAAGGTTGACTAAGATTTTACTATAAGGACTCTGAAGTTTTGCTTCCTTGAGGAGGATTGCTTCCTATACAGCAGTTTGATTTTGCTTTGACTCCTCTCCTCCAAACCCAAAGTGAACATTGACTTCACAGATGAAATCACAAATAAGCAGAACTAAATCTGGAAATGTTAATTTCTGAAATGTTTAGAGGATCATTAGAAACCAGTACTGCCATTTTACTACGTGGCTTGGATTTGTTGCTGCCAGAAAAGGGTCAAGTGGGTCACTCTGAGTAAGTGACTCCATTTTCTTCTCAGCCTTGTGTCACAACACAAGGTCAGTAGAGTGAGTTGACAGAGAATGTGTCCCTGCACTGACACTGCAACTGATGGTGGCTGTGGTGGAGCCTCCAGCTTCTATTAACACTTGGCTGGGAGATGTGGAGAAAATGGCCCAAAATTACTTTACTACTTGCCCTCAATTATTCTCTGTCAGACTGTGTGACTCAATCTGTTATAGAGTCCCAGGGCTGGAACAGAATTTAAACCCTATCTTGTTCAACCCCCTACCATGGGCAGGGACAGCTGACAGTATCTTCCACTATCCCAGGCTGCTCCAAGCCCTGTCCAACCTGGCCTTGGGCACTTCCAAGGATGGGGCAGCCACAAATTCTCTGGGCAACCTGTGCCAGGACCTCCCCTCCCTCACAGGGAGGAATATCCCAATATCTCATCTAACCCTGCCATCCCATAGTTGCACACATATAAGTTTTATTTTCTACTCTGCTTCAGAGTCTCATTTTCTTGTCTCTACATCACAGGCTGATGGGCTCTCTCAAAGCACTGGGGGGTTCCTGGGCTCACTGTGTTCATGTTGAGCAAACAGCTGCATTTCCCCACTTCTCTTCTCATCCTGTCTAGATGTGGGTATTGCCAAGGAGAAGCCTGCACTGAGGTACCTCACAGAGTGGGACAGAAAATGACTTTGCCATTCTGCAACAATTTTTTAAAAATAGTTTGTTTTCAAAATTTTTTAATGTTTAGGATGAAATGTCAGTGAAAATACTAAAAAAAATATTTTGGATGAAATAAAACCTGAAGTAATGATTAGATCTATTTTTCCTATGCTGTAAAGTTAACTTTTGGAAGATCTCACCAATGGAAGTTTGAGAACATAAACCAAATTCTTCTGTGAATGAATCAGAACTTTCCCACGGATTGTAATATCAATAATAACAGTACTTACATTGACAGCTCAGGGGCACCTTTCACTAGAGCAAGTTGCTGAGCTCCATCCAGCCTGGCTTCCAGCCTGACCTCTCAGCTATCTGAGCTCACTGGTACCAACCACAACCCTCAAACTCAAGGGTTACTCACAGCAGTTGCTGTTTTACAGGTGGGAGGAAAAGATCCATGTGCAGTGCAGTGAAATGATGACTCTGTACTCAGACTGTCCCAGTTCCCTAAATCACAGCCTGACAGAAAATCTGTCTCACCCCAGTTCTCTAAGAGCAAGAAGGGCCCTGGTGAGTTCACACAGAGAGAACTGTGACTCTTCCCTACTCTTGCTGCAAAAACAATTTGCTACTAGCTTCAAACACAACCAGAGCTATTTCAGTATCCCAGAAAGGCTGAAGGGGGGAAGGAGCTCTGGAAATCACCTGGGCCATCCCCCTGCTCAAGCAGAGCCACCAGAGCCAGTAGTGTAGGATGACACCCTAAGGATGGAGATAACACAACCTTTCTGGACATTCTGGGATGACCAGTGCCAGTCACCCTCACAAGGAAAGAATATTTCTGATGGTCACTGGAGAGAAGAGGAGAAAAAGCATTTCAACCTACTTAAAACTGGACACTGTAAATGGAAGATGAAAAAGGGCATCCAGGCAAAGATCTGCACATGACAAAAGTGAAATAATCTTAAAAAATTAGAAGGAAGTACTGAGAGGTTTGAGAAGGGCATGGCCTGGGGTGGAGAGGCTGAAAGAAAGGAGGAAGAGAAAAGGAAGAAAGAGGAAGCACCAAGACTAGAAAGTCTCATGGCAAGAAAAAAGTTGAAACAAAAGTGGGTGAATCTTGCAAGAAATCAGAGCTGGTCAACCCTTGCACAGAATGAACAACTACAAACTTGTAGAGGTGAAGATTCAGCTGCTTGTGAGAAAGCTGGTTAGTGCCAGGTAAAGGTGTTTAACAGGATATGTAGTGAATAAGAAGAGATTGACAGAATTCAAGTTGTCTGATTGCTTGCCCATTTTTAAGCTAAATATAAAATTTGCCATCTGATCATGATTTTAAGACTGCAGTGCAGTAATAACTGTAACTTCACAATCCCATCTCTAGTATGAGCAAATTGGGAATTTGAAAGAGAAACGTAGATTTTGCATTACATTCTCTGTTATAAATGTTATGTGCCTGGGTATGTAATTCCCAGCTCCAAGGAGTCAGTCTGAATACACTTTTCCTTTCACATCAAAATATTCATAGTGCCTAATTTTATTTCTGACCTAACAGATTTTCCCCTGCAAACAAACCAACCAAACCACCAAACAATCAACCCCATTCCACATACCTGAGAAAAAGGACATCAGAGGACATGTCACTTAAGGGAAATCCAAGGTCATTTTCTGCTGAAGCTTCACGTTTGCTTCATTTTTATGACTCTCTGAGACAGAAAGGAAAATAAGCAAGATGTGAGGTACTTCTGTACCTCTTGACTTGTTCTTCCTAGCACCTTCTGTTAGTCACTGCTGCTGACTGGACACAAGATTAGACTGTTGGCTTGCCCCACAATGTTTTTCCTGCATTCCAAGTGGTTTAAAGAGTGAAGCTTGTGTGTGGTAGGGAGGTAGAAATGAAGAAAAACTGGTGTTTAAGGCATTTTGATTTTAGGAGTTGTCTACACAATCTTTTAACTTGAACTGAAGAGCTTGCAAGAGATGGGAGAATGCAACTAAAACCAGTGCCTAAGACCACAGCTTTCACCTAAGAAAGGGAACAGAACCCAGAGACTTCCCATTTAATTGTGGACACATATCCCAGTGTCCTGCTGGTGCAATGCTAAATACATGGCTGGAGAGGGGCTGGTGCAACCTCAGTATCATAGGATCATTTAAGTTGAAAAACTTAAGATATCAAGTCTAACTGTTCCTCTGTCACTGCCAAGGCCACCACTAAACCCCATCCCCAGGTGCCATATCCATGGCTTTTAAATTCCTCCAGGGATTGTGACTCCATCTCTGCTCTGGGCAGCCCAAGCCAGTGCAGGACAATCTTTCCAGGAATAACTTTTTCCCAATATCCAACCTGAACTTCCCCTGCTGCACCTTGATGCCATTTCCTCTTATCCTGGCCCTTGCTGCCTGGCAGCAGAACTCGACCTCTCCTGGCTGTCCCCTCCTGTCAGGGAATTTTGCAGAGCCACAAGGCCCCCCCTGAGCCTCCTTTTCTCCAGGCTGAGCCCCTCAGCTGCTCCCTCAGCTGCTCCTGGTGCTCCAGCCCCTTCCCCAGCTCTGTTCCCTTCCCTGGACAAGCTCCGGCCCCTCAGTGTCTCTCTTGTCAGGAGGGGCCCAGAGCTGTGCCCAGGACTGGAGGTGCCCCACAGTGCCAGCACAGGGCACCACACTGGGCCTTCTGGACACATCATGGCTGTGACTGCCCAGGTGCCACTGCCCACCTGGGCACTCCTGGGTACATGTCCAGCCAACTGTCATCAGCACTACCAGATCCCTTCCCAGTTTTCCAGCCACTCCTCCTCCAGCTTGGAGCATTCCAATGGGACTGTTGTGACCCAAGGGTAGAAGCTGGCATTGGGCCTGGTTGACACTCCCACTGTTGGCATCAGCCATGGATCCAGCCTGTCCATTTAATCAGACATTCCATAATTACTGACTTCTCTTCCCACAGGTTTGGGGGATGCAGATGGGCTGAAGCTCTTTGGGGATGAAGCTCACAGACAATACAGATTCTCTACCTGCTGAGGGTATTTAGGTGCCTGTGCAGACTGATTTACCAGGGCTAGGACAGGCTTAGTAAAGCAGAACAGCTATTGCCAACTTCTCCCTGCATATTGCCCTTACTACAAAATAAATGTGTCCACACAGGCAGCCCATCAGCACTGTGTGCTCCAAAGCAAGTGGGCAGCAGAGGAGCCCTCTCTTTGTTAGGACTGGGAATCTCTGTACCCCGAGCTGTCCCCAAGCCCAGAGTTGAGCCCTGCACATGACTTACAATTTTCATGTGGTCTGGCAGAAAGAGCACCTTTAGTCACACCCCAGACTACTGCTGAGGCACAGCTTTTTACTGAGAGTGTAGCTGCAGGCTGGCAGAATCGTGGAATATCCTGGGCTGGAAGTGACTCACAAGGATCATCCAGTCCAATCCCTTCTGTCTGGGCACAGAACAAGACACCTCCAAACACCAGGAGGCAGAAAGGAATTGCCAGGTGCCAGCTGCAAGGTCCTGAGATAAATCATTATTAACACCTCATCCTATCCCATTGTTTTCAAGAGGGAGAAGGAAAATACACTAAAATTCCTTGTTTTTTCATAAACTCCTTTGCAAGCAGATTATACAACAGCAATGGCCAGCCTCAATTTTCCATATAACTATGGTTTTCTTAAATGTTTATCCTGATCTTTAGGGACTTCAGAATTCTAAAGGGTTTGTTTTAAGCTCCAGTTTGAGTATCACAGATTGTTTCTAATATCAAGAGCAAGTAAAGGAAGTGTAGGAGATTTTAACCCTCTTGGAAGTGTTTCTCCCAGTGCAAGAATGCAGCCACACCCTGCCCAGGCTGGAGCATGTGGAATAGAAACTCCAAAGGAAAATGAAAGGTGAGCAAGACCATCAAGGGCAGAAAGTTCATGTTACCTGGAATGACAGAAAGGTGCAAAAATGGTTGGATTATGAAAAGGGAAATTCCTGAATGACTGCTGATCCCTGGATTATCAACCTGCCTCTTCCCTGCTCTGTCAGGCACACAGGTGGAGATAAGGTCCTACCAAGGGACACTTCTTTTTGTCTCCAGCAAATTGTCCAGTGCTCAGTGCTGAGGGAAGGACAGAGGAATTTGTCTGTGCCTTCCTAAACAAACAGAGGTGGGATGGGGCTGTGTCTAAACAGCTTGCAAAGCTGCCTGTCAGGTCCCACTGATAAGCCACTGGTAAAGGTCACTGATCCTCAAAGCACTGATGTAAGGAAGTAGAAAATGTGTCACCTCTGCCCTCCCTGCTACAGGGTAATGACAGGTGACTCATTATGAGTGTTTTTGCACTGCAGACACCAAAAAATTGTCATGAAATCTTTCAGGGGGGCTTTCCAGGAGCTTCCAGGGCATCTCCATGTTCTGGCCCTGCTCCTACTCCCTGTCTGGGAAGGCACAGCATGTCCTGGAGCCAACCCAAACCGTGCCAGGCCCAGGACACTGTGACACAGGATGTCCCCAAGCCTGCTTGGGACACCTGGCACCCTGTGACAGTGGCTGGGTACTCCGGTTGATGCAGGAGCTCTGTGTCAGGAATGAACCCACAGCACTGGCCAATGCCACCTGCCCGACCTCAGATTCACCTCAAACCACCTGAGCCCTCACAGCAGAGCCACCAGCAGGTTCCCACGGGACAGCTGGGACTGGAGCCACTGCATGGTCACAGGGGGAGTGGGGGTGCTGGGGGCCATCAGAGAGGAACGGGAAACCAGGATGGAGGGAGGTTAGGAGAGGAGGGGAAGGAAATGAAGGGGAGAAGAGGGAGGCTGAGGGCAGAGAGATGAAGGGGCAGAGGGGCTCAGTGGGGTCCTGAGGACAGAGGAGTTACGGGAAGTGATTAGGGTCACTGGGGATGTGGTGGAGGGCACAAAGGGGATGAGGGGGATTTGTCAGGAGAGGGAGGGAGGGAGGACACCTGAGGTTCCTGGGGACCTCGAAGGGCAGAGGGGACTGCAGGGCACCCAGTGGGGGCTGCAGTGGGGTGGGAGTGACATGGAGGGGGTCAGGGGACACTGGGGGATCACTGAGGGGGTGATGAGGGCTGACAGGGAGGCCATGGCGTCACTGAGGATTTGGGGGCGGTCTCTGACAGGGGGACAGGGACACCCGAAGGTCGCTGAGGGGGTGACAGAGGATCTCACAGGGGGTAACGAGGGCTGACAGGAACACCGGGATGTCGCTAAGAGAGGTGGCAGGGAGGCCGGGGGATGGTCGCTTGGGGGTGAAGGGGAGGTTGTGAGGTCGCTGGCGGGGGTGACAAAGGTGAGAGTTACGCGGGTTTGGGGTTTGGGTCCCCCGTCCCTCCCCCCTTCACCTCAGCCGCTCCCGCGCCGTCCTCGCGCCGCCCCGGCCCCGCCCCCGGCGCGCGCTGCCACCACCTCCTTTCCGGCCGTCGCAAAAGGGCCGTAAAAACAGCGCCGCCCGGTACGGGGAGAGGAGGTAGCGCGGGGTGCCCGGCGGTGGCCGGTGTGCGCGGGTGCGGCCGGGCGGGCTCTGCAGGGAGCGGGAACCGGGAGCGCCCCGAGGTGTGGCTGGGCCGGGCTCCGGGGGGACCCGGGCTGCGCCGTGGGCGGGGGCGAAGCGTCGGCGGGTCGGGGGTGCCTTGGGCCCCTCCCCGGCCGGGTGTTTGGCAGGCCCGGTGGGAGTCCCGCGGCAGGCGGCCGGACGTTCGTTTTGAAGAGCAAGGCGCTGTTTTCCCTCTGGCTCGTCCCCTCAGGATGAGGGGAAAGTCCAGTTGAATGCACTGGGAGTAGTTTTTCTGGTCATCCGGGGCAACACCCGCAGGGACCTTCGCGGTGACCAAGTCTGGTGTCCAGGCAATTGGAGAGGTGCAGCTCTGCTTCCTCCCGAGCTTATCGAGCACGGCGAAGGCCTGCCACTTTCTCTTCTCCTCCCTCTGACGAGGCTGCCTGAGGTGGCTTTTCACTGCTGGAGTTTGCCTTGCTGAGGGTGTGGAGAGTGGAGCTGAGAGCACTTGTTCTTAGGCCAGTGATGACCTTTGGTTTGCACAGTTTTCTCTACTCGTGCAGTGTGGATGGCTTTAGAGCTCTCTGTCTTCTTCCTTTCTCTACTTTATTTGCTGAACTTCAACCAGGTTTTTTTTTATTATTTTCCCTCGTTGTCTTCTACAGATTAACAGCACACTCTTATTTTTAGTTTCCTTTCTCTACTGCTTCTCTACTTCCTGTGGAGAGTTACATCTGTCTGGTCACCCGCTTTCAAGAGAGATGGAACATTGTGAGGGTCCTTGTTTGTGCTGGAAAATCTGTTCCTGACCCTGTTTTCTTTTTGCAGCTGCTTCGTGCTATCTCTAGCCAACTAAAGCTTTCCAGCTCCTGCATGTTTCTTGTATGTCTTGAAAGTTGAACAGACAATGAGCTAGGTTAAATTTAGAGAGGAAAAAAGCTGCAGCAAAACTGAAATAAGGAACAGAAATCTGAAAAAAAAAAAAAAAAGCATAATTGTTTTTAAGTGGTTCTCTAGCATCACTGCGGAGACAAAGCTGCTTCAAACCAAATTAACTTAAGACTTCTCAGTACTGGTACAGCTTTTAGTGCTGTCAGTTGATAACCTGAGTGGTGTCACCTGCTCTCCTGGGAGAGGTGTAGGGGGACTGGCTGTGCCCCAGTCTGTAGTATAACTCACTGCTGCGGTGGGAGTTTCTGCTGCTGCTGGAATTTTGGCTGGTGGCTGCGGGGTTTTACAGCTGCATTGGGAACACTTGTTTCTTGTTGTTCCTTCAGCAATTCTCCAAATAATTTTCTCTTTGAAGGAGTAATCCTGTAAAGTCACCTTGCTTTGCTGATGGCAAATGAAATGCTCTTTAGGGCGGCAGCTGGAAACTTTTGATATCCTAAAATCTCATTTTATGTTCAAGTATGTCTTACCCCTTTGTGTTGCAGGATCTTATGGTTCTCCAGCCCAGTTGCTGCCTGCCCAAGACACTTGCTAGGCCACCCAACCCATGAGTGGGCACCGGAGCATCAAGAGGCGATGTGGGGAGTCGCACCTGGAGGGCCCCACGGGCTGTGGCCACGGCCCCAGTGCCGCCTGCGTGCTCAGCAAACTGGTGCAGCTGCCCACGCCGCCCCTGTCCAAGCACCAGCTCAAACGGTTAGAGGAGCACAAGTACCAGAGTGCCGGACGCTCCCTGCTTGAGCCACTCATGCAGGGTTACTGGGAATGGTTAGTTGGAAGAGTTCCAGCCTGGATCGCCCCCAACCTGATCACCATCATCGGACTGTTGATAAATATATTTACAACTCTGCTCTTAGTATGTTACTGCCCAACAGCTACAGAGCAGGTGAGTTGTGGTCTCCTGACGCTCTTTGTTACGGTTGCTGTCACTGGTTTTGGGTGGGTTGTTGCTTTGGGGAGAGCTGGTTTTTGCTGTTCACCCCGCAGTCCTCGTCCTTGTAGCCTGCTCTGTGTAAATGTTTGTGCCTCTCTATGACGCTGGCATGCAGAGAGAGCACGTGTGGATGCTGGAGTGAGACAGCAGTTCCTGGGGCAAACACACCTGTGTGGAGCAGGGCCTAACACCAAAGCAGCTGTGAGGGACCTGCTGCACAAATCTCAGCCCTGCCAGGAGTTGGAGCAGTGGCTCTTCTGTGTAGCAGGAGGAGTTGGTACCCGTTTACTTTCTGTGCCTTGAACGGGGTGGCTCCCCCTCGGCTCTGGGATTGGAGTTATCACAGGAGCTGGGTGGGTTGGACACACTTGGGCTGCACCAGAGCCGAGGCATTGAGCTCTAGAGTAGTGCTGGTTAAGATATCAAAGCTGATGTGATCAAACCCAGGTTAGTGAGCCACAGGGGCACCTTCTTGGGCCCCAGCAGGTTCTGTGTCCTGGGAGCTCAGTCAGGACTTTGGCACAGTGTGTTGGAGCTGTGAGGAGGCCAGGTAAACATCTGTGGTTTTATTCTTTGTTCTGAATGCTCCTGACCTGCCATGAACAGAACTGTTTTAACCTGATTTCAGGGGTAGAGAAGCCTTTTTGAGACATTTTAACTTCTTTATCACCAGTTACCTCATAAGGCAGTTGAAGACTCCTTTTTGTGCACCAAAAAAAGTTTTCACTTGAATGTTGAATCTTAAGAACTGTTTCTATGTGTGTGCACTGAGAAAGGGAGCGATTTAGTATAGAAATGTTACACGCCAAATGGCTGGGAGTGTCTCAAGAGTTCCAGCTTTTAAAATATCAACTTCTTTCTAACCAAGTCTCCCAGCTGAAATTGGGAATCCAGCAGGACACGCTTTGTTCCCTACTGGACTCCAAAATCTCACATAGGTTGGCACAGTCAGCACTGCATCCCTGCTCCACGTGTGACATGGGAAAGGGATGTTTGCCTCTCCTAGAAATCTGTTGAAATAGCTTGTTTCACAATAACCTGTGGAATTTGGCAGGTGTAAGGTAAACAGTGACTATTCAGTTTGACCAGGATATACTTGAAGCAGCTCCTTCCTTTTCCAGTCTGTGGCACTGTGGTTTGGCTGGGTTTAACTTGTGTTTACTTCTGAGCAGGGTTATGTGGGGGCTCAGACTCTGAAATCCGGTCTGATGGAGAGACTTCACTCTCAGGAACCCAGAGCTGGTTTGGGTCACTAAACCAAAGCAGAATTTAGAATTTGGAGAGCGGGTGCATTTTGGTTGGTAATTAAACTGCTGAAGTGCACTCCAAGAAGCTGCAGTTAGAGCTTCAGGAAGTCAGTGTTAGCTGCAGGCTGCTGTATGGAAGCACTGTTTGGTATTTAACAGTTTGAGAAGTACTTAGTGTGAGGTGAATTGAGATTTTTCTCCTCACTTGAACTGAAAAATAACTTAGTGCTGAGGCAGCTTTTGGCCTGATCTGATTTGCCACATGGCATAGTGTGACCAGGGAGGTGCTTTTTAACCATAAAGGAGCTGTGTGGGGAAGAAGACGGGGCTCTGAAACTCCAGGAGCAGAATTTCTCCTCCTCCCCCCAAACCACTATTGATTTCTGATGTAAATTTTCTCCTCTTTGGAGCTCAGCCTTAGTTCTGCTTTTTTTCAAGAGTGACTCCTTCCTTCTTGTTGCAGAAAGATGCAGCAAGGGCAGAGCTGTCACTCAGGGCCTCGTGCAGCCAGAGAGTAAAGGAGATGCAAATACTTCCTGCTTAGCTGGGAGGACCCAGCTGACTGATGTGAAATATGCTGACTGATGGAATGGTATCTGAGCTTAAAAAAAAAAAAAAAAAAAAAAAGAAAAATTACCTGGATAAAGAGAGAGCTGTGAAATGTTACTTGGATATAAATAGGTCTAAGTGGAAACACCTACACTGCTCATGAAAGGAGCTTTTCAAAAAGGAGAGCCAGCAGACTGATTTTTAAGTTTATAGAGAAACCTTCAGGGTGATGCAATTTAACTTAACTGTGACAGATAAAATCTGTACATGAGGGATAAAAATGGGAGGGAATTGTGTGGCATCCGAACATTGGCTAAATGTGGTGTTCTGCTCTTGGGTGACATATTTCCTGTTTCTCACCTTGTGCTGTTTGTACAGACACTGCTAAAAGCAGAGCACAATGGCAGCTTTTGGGGTAGAATGAATTGTTTTGGTAAATGCAGGAGCAATGCAAGCTGTAGAAGGAAATACATTTAAGTTGATGTGCTGCAAATTAGTTGTAGTTGTGTTTGCCAAAACCAGCTGGACTCCAGGGCTTTATGAGAGGCAGGTCAGCTTGTATTTGGGAGTTGTTGGTGTGGTCTGTAAAATAAAGCTGCTCATAAATGCTCACTATTATAAAGTGTGGCAATTGGTTAAGATTACAAAATAGCCAATAACATCTGATTGATGGATGTGTAAATGGAGACAGAGTAATGGCAACTCCCTGGCTTTTGTTTTCTTAAGGGTTTATGCTTCAAAAAGCATAAAAAAGCTTGGATTGTAATCTTTGCTCTAGCAGGGCTTTGGCATTGTCTGTGTTTCTGTCAGAGTAGAAGTTATCATGGATGTGACCATTGAGGGTCCTTAAGACAGATTTGGCAAAGCTTCTCAGTGCCTTGTAGGGAGGGAGCAGTTGGTGGTGGAGGGGCTGTGCTGCAGAGCTCCAGAAATGTTCTTGGGCTTCATGTCTGGGCATGGTCAGTGACACAGCTTTCAACTGGTGAGTAGTGAAGGGCTGGTGAGGAGGAGCTCAGTGTTTGTCACAAAGTTGGGGCTAAAAGTTCCCAAGTTTCTTAAATCACTGGGACAACTTGTGTGTATTTAATGAGTACTTTGTTGTGCACCACTTTGCAAATGTACTATTGCAATTTTTCCAGCTCTACAGTGCAGCTTCCTGCTTTAGAGCAGGGGCTGTAACTAGTAATCTGTCACTGGTTTATTTACATTCCACATGTAACAACCCATTCTGTCTGTCCCTTTAAGGACCAGCTGCTGAAATGTCCCTAGGTGAGGAGGACATGTGTGCAAGTGGAAAACTGTTGTGTCAGGCTGTGGGACAGCTCAGCTGCAGGCTTGCTTTTTTTTTTTTTTTTTTTTTTTTTTTTTTTTTTTTTGTTAAGGATTATTTTAAACCTTATTGTGATTGCCTTTCTCTCTTAGGCACCTCCCTGGGCATACATTGCTTGTGCTTGTGGCCTTTTCATCTACCAGTCCCTGGATGCTATAGATGGCAAACAAGCAAGAAGGACAAATAGCAGCACTCCATTAGGAGAGCTTTTTGATCATGGCTGTGATTCCTTGTCCACAGGTATTGTTGTCATTTTTAATTGAAATAGGAGGATTAAATTACTCTGTTTCAGGGATCAAATCTGCAATACCATTAAAAAAGCTCCTTTACTGAAGAAAGGACCACTGGTATCACTTTCAACAAGAAAGTCACCTCTCTTTCCATAGAACAGTGCTCTGTATCAGCTGAATGTCTTCTCTTGTGTTACATTGAAAACCGAATTAAGCGTGTGACTAATTCAACCTGAGCCAGCACTTCTCTGTGATGCTTTAGCTTGGTTCTAAAATTTCTGTGCAAAGTTGTCAGAATACTCTGCTATATTATTTCATATTGACTTGATACAGAGTGATACCAAGACAGGTCTAAGCCTAAGCAGTGGGCCTCTGTAAGTCAGAGTTTAAGATTAGAATTGTCCAGGTCAGTTCCTGGTTAGGTGGAGTTCATTCAGCCAGCCTGAAGCTTAACCCCATTGCAAAAAAAAAATATTGTAAAATCATAGAATATCCTGAGTTGGAAGGTCCCACAAGATCGAGTCCAACTCCTGATTGGGTGTTTCTGGTTCCTTAAATTTTAAAGGTCTTAGACTTTTTAAATTTTATGAAATCTTTATCAGAATTGTGTATGGAAAGGGTGGAGGGGGAAGCTGAGATGTTGTACACCCTGAATCTATATCTTTGATTTTCTTGGTGGCATCAGAAAAATTCAGAAGACAGGGGAAAATGTCCGGCAAATAAAAGAGAAAACCCTAAAACTTGCTGCAGGCTGTGGCTGCAGAAATCACTCAAATCCCTTAATGAGATTAGGCATCACAGGGAATAAAAATATGGGAGACTTAAAAACCCTTAATATTGATGACTTCTAATAACTGATATGGATTGAAATCTGTTATGCAGCCTGTATATTTTCAAGTGGAAGCGTTACTCTTGTATGTCTGTGAAATAACCATGCCAGGATAACCTTCCCACTGTCCCTCCTCTGGGCCCTGTTGTTAGCTTTGCTTCTGGTGAGGATCCTTACACACATCCACCCTTTTCACTCTGTGACTGATTTTCTCCTGCAGTCTTTGTGGTTTTGGGAACTTGTATTGCTGTGCAGCTGGGCACCAACCCTGACTGGATGTTCTTTTGTTGTTTTGCTGGGACATTCATGTTTTACTGCGCGCACTGGCAGACGTACGTCTCGGGAACGCTGCGCTTCGGCATGTAAGTACCTGACTGAGAGAAAGGACAATTCTGCTCTCAGCTGCACCTTGTGTGGTCACAGTGTCCTCAGAGCAGTAGCAAATTGTTTTGGTACACTTAGAGCTTCTGGCAGATGTTGGATCTGTAATTAATAGTGAATGTCCCTTAGCTTATGTTAGAAGTGGTAAAATATCATTTTGGCCTGTTAGCTAATTAGAACATTTTATGTGGTGTAAAGCTAAATAAGTAATGGAAAATACCTGCTGTTTTATCACAAGACTGGAATGCTTTGGTCAGATGGTGGCAGTCTGGCTTTAGCATTGATTAAACTCTGTCTTGATACTGCTTGATTGTGATGTGCAGTTATTTGTTAATATTAGCTGTAACTCTTAGAATATACTGTATTAATTGCCATTGTACCTCCAAATTAAAGTTCAAAATCCCTTTTGGTTAGTGCAGATTATAGTTCTGTCAATAAATTGAACCAAAATTGCAATGCCAAGGTCAGGAGCAGAAATCATGTTTCCTGCTGGATGAGGCTGGGTGGGAGGTGTAACACAAGGACTTGGTGAGCTGTGGGATTCTCTAACCTTAATGGGGAAATAAATGTATTCCATGTTGAGAATTTAGTCTGTGTTTGCATTCATAGAGTAAACAAACACATTTCAAATAAACACACTGCAGATTTTTTTTTTTTTTCCCATCTGGAAATTGAAATTTGATCTTAGTTTGTGGGATTTTGAAACAATTCTACAATAACTACATGCAGATGTCTAAGAGACCTGTTATTTATGCTCTATAATTTCTATTCTATAGGTACCCAGTTACTGCTAACACAGCACAAGTATGGGCTTCTTGGGCCAGCTTTTATTGGCAGGATACTGTTTCAATAATGGAGATGCTCTTGAGAAATTTCATGGTTTTGCTCCAAAATTTAAAATTCTTTAAATGTCTATTAGAGGATGAAAAGAGGAAAATCTAGACTTCTGTTCCAATTCTGAGTACACTGAAGCAGATTGACTGAAACTATCCCATTCTGGTACTTAAATCTTTAAAATAAGACATGTTTCTCAAATAGTTTCTGTTTTAGGAGCCTCACTTTCATGCTGTACCAAAGGTCTAAATGCTTTTAGCTCCCTTTGAACTTTACAGGACCCTGATAATCAAAGATTTCTGGTTATTGATCAAAGAACACGAAAGCCCAGCCTTGACATGTGCTTGACTTTACAGATGGAAGTATGAACCTCCCCAAACTGCTGTTGTGCTGCAGAGACATGTTTGAGTCAGTGCTGGTGTTCACTGGGATATTCCTTTGTTTGTGTTTTAGAGGCATTTTTCAGCCAATTGGATTTTTCTGCGTGGCTTATAAGAATGTGGTGACCATTAATATGTAGCTAATTCAAATTCAAAACAGGCAATAAGCCTAAATGTGTGTATCATTAATTTATGTAACACTGCACTGTGTTGTAAACATTCATTCCTTCTTTTGCTCTGTGTTACAAGGTTAATAGACTGTCATAAGCTGATGTTCATTTTAATGCAAAACCAATGAGACTGTTTATCCAGTTAACAGATTCTCAACTGTTTAATACTTTCTTTTATGAAGCTTTTGTTTCACTAATGTAAAACTGAAAAAAGGGTATTTTATCAACCCTTTCAGACTCACTGCAGTGCACAGACTTAGATATCCTTAATCCTGAATAAGTGGGATCAGAGACAGCTGTTGAAAGGAGCCAAAAAGATCCTTGTGCACAGGAGTTTTTCCCTGTTTGTTTCCCATGTCATGACTCAAAAATCTTCAGGAAGAGGGTATAATAGTGATGCTTTAGGAAATGTAACTGTGTTTTTGACATGCCTTAATTCTGAAGCAGCAGGAAAGAGCAGACAGCTGGCCATCACTTACTCTATTTGTCATGAGATATGTCCAAGAAGTTGTATTTCAGTGTAGAGAGAACTTGATAATCAGATGGTTTGGAGAAGAGCAGAGGGTGCTAAAGGAGGAGATTGTATTTCACTCCTTCTACCCGGACCTGAAATATTCAGTTACAGAACCAACCTGTCTCACTGGAAAAGTCCATCTTAAAAAAAAAACCAGGGAAATTAGTGTGTCAGACAAAGTGTGTACTTGTGGAACAGTGTGTGGTTTGTGTATGGGGAAGGGGCTGGAGCACCAGGAGCAGCTGAGGGAGCTGGGGGGCTCAGCCTGGAGAAAAGGAGGCTCAGGGGTGACCTTCTGGTTCTGCACAGCTTCCTGACAGGAGGGGGTCAGGTTCTGCTGCCAGAAGGATGGGATAAGAGGAAATACCCTCAAGCTGCATCAGGGAAGGGTCAGGTTGGGCATCAGGAGGAATTTCTTCCTGGAAGGGGTGGTCAGGCATTGAAAGGGCTGCCCAGGGAGGTTTGGGGTTCCTATCCTCACCCAGGGCACAACTGAGTGGGATACTCCGTGCCCAGGGCTGGTAATAAGGTGGGGAGTGGTCAGGCTGGACTTGCTGATGCTAGAGGGCTTTTCCAACTTTAGCAATTCCATGATTCCCTCTGTCACTGCATCTGCCTTGGGAAGTCCCTGAAGATGAGCAGAACATGTCAGGCTGCAGGGCAGGATCAGTTCCCCTGAGGGAGCAGGAAATGGGATCCATTCTCTGAGATTCCTAGAGACTCTGCAGGTGGAGGAGGAAAATTTTGTTCAGTTGGGCCATTTACTGAATCCATCAGCTGTGTAGGTTCTTTGTCTTCTCCCTAACAGCTGTGGGGGGATACCTGTGCTACTCCAGGATTTAGAATAATCAGTTGAGTCAATAAAGTCCTGTCATATGTCTGCATCTTCAAATGATCACATAATTCCATTAGATCCTGGTAACCACTGCACTCTTCAAAAAGCAACTGGTCTTGGTTGAACAGCTAAAATAATAGCTAGAGGTCAGTATTGCTTAAAAATTCCCCAGGAGGAAGCAGGAAGTATCTCAAGGCAAGTGGGACAGGCTTCAGGAAAGTCACAGTAATGATTTCAGCAGTGCAAAGGCAGCAAGGAACAGCAGGGATAGAGTTAAGTGCAGAAGTTTTACTTAAAACACCTGATCTGGGAACGATCTTAGAGAACAACAGGAACACTCAGCATATCTGAAAAAGAAAAAGGTGGTTTTTGAATGGCAGAGAGTCACTTAAAATTGAAACAGCCCAAATAATTACTTGGTTCTCCTGACCTGGTTTCCAGCACAGGAACTGGTTTGTCTGGGTTGTGGATTTGCTGTGGTGCAGTACAGGATGAGCTGAGTCATGTGTTAGGGCAGCTGTGCCATCACTGGGACACCTTTGCTTTGGAAACAAAGAATTTTTTCCTGCGTATCCCAAAACTCAAACTGGCAAGCTGCAATGGATTTCCATGTCCTTGTGGAAGCAGATGTGATATACTCCAGGAACATGCTGCAGAAAGCAGATTGTTATGGAATACGGTGCAAAATCCTGAAAGGGTTTTCCTGATGTTATCTGGAACCCAGGTGAGATTGCCTGGTTCTTCCCCATTCCTGGGTTGTCCCACTTGGATTCAGTAGTGGTCCTCGTCCCATAGGAAGTGCAGGAGGAGAAGCAAGTGTGTGCAGGCTCAGGATGTTTCCAGCTGCTCAAGGTCAGAGCACAGCCTGGCTGCAGGGGCTGTCTATATCCAGAGGGGGGCCGAGTCATCCAGCCTGGTCAGAGCTGGATCCTGCAGCACAGCTCAGAATCATGGAATTGGTTGAGTGGGAAGGGACCTTAAAGATGATCCTGTTCCAGCCCTGTCATGGGCAGGGGCACCTTCCACTATCCCAGGTTGCTCCAGGCCCCAGTGTCCAGCCTGGCCTTGGACACTGCCAGGGATGGGGCAGCCACAGCTGCTCTGGGCACCCTGTGCCAGGATCTCACCTCCCTCACAGAGAAGAATTTCTCAATATCCCATCAAACCCTGCTCTCTAGCCGTGGGAAGCCATTGCTCCTTGTCCAACCTGGGTGTTTTCTTGGGAGACAGACACAAACTGCTCAGATAAAGTCTTGCTGCACTTGTTCATGATGGAAGTGCTGGATGTGCTGAATTGTATTGGAAAAACCCAGTGGGCACTGAACACTTAAGGGTCCATCCAGAGATATGAGGGTGCTGCTGTACCATGGTCTCCAGCAATTCTCCTACAAGTTACTGCATTATCTGGTTTATTCCAACCTTTTCAAATGAAAACATCAAAAGTTGGTGATGATAGGAATTATAGATGTGTATGTATGTGTAAATATAGACACAGTGAGATGGAAATTAGTTTCCAAGGAGGCCTCACAAAGGTATAGCATAAATATGAGAGAATCCATTTTTACCACCTTGAATATAACTGAAAAGTTAAAAATGGTTACTTTGCTATTTGAATAATAATCCCCAGGGAAAGGAAAAGAATTCAGGCTCCTGAACAAAGCAACCTTTCTTGAGGAGAGTTGGAGAATTTGGGGGAACATTCCTGTTCAGTGACTCTGGAGTAGCTGCACAAGAGCCTGTGGGATAATGGGTTGGTTCATTTGAGCCCTGTCACCAATACAGCCACTAAGATCCACAGGAGAGGTGAGGAAATAGGGCTGGATTTCAGAAAGCAGCTAAGCCAGCCTTCCTCTTCAGCCTCAGCAGAGGAGGAGTTGGTGTTTTATCTCACATAGACAACACACACAAATACTGAAATGCAGCAATGGAAACCTTCCAAATCAGAGTTTAGTACATTGAGTTCTTGCTCCTGGGAATAGCCTCAGGATCTCCACTCTGAGATAAGGCAATAATCCCCGTGACTGCAGAGCTTAAAACTTTCCAACGCTTCTTGGAGAACTTTTACACCCAGGTTATTTACAGAGGAGAGTCTGAGGTTAAGTAGAGGCACTGTTGATGTCAGGGAGTGTTGGATGTTGGGTGCCTGCAAGCAGGACGTGTTGAAGTGTGTTTGTGGTGGGTGTGAAGTTTGGTGCTGGTAACCTGCACCTCCTGCTCCCTCAGTCGCACTGGCGGCATCACAGAAACCTGTGCAGCTGCTGAGGGCTCATGGAAACCATGGTTTTCACATCCTCCTCCTCTTCCCTCCCACAAGTCCTTCAACAGCATTTTTAGCCACAATCCCATTGGTCACGTGTGGAGATGCTGCTGCTGATTGTTCTGATAAATCCTTGTAGTTCATTATTTCACAGAGCAGTTCTCACTGCCACTGTAAACAGCAGAAGGAAAAACTTATTGGATGTGTGTAAGAACAAGGAAAGGGGTGTATGACGTATTTTTAATATTATTTTTCATTCAACATGAATTTCCTGGTGCTGAAAATAATTCTAATTCATGTTCTCATTTTTTTTCTGTACAGTTTGCTTTATTCATGCTGTTGTATTTCATTGCATCCAAGTGAAACCGCTGGGTTGGAATGAGTTAGGATAAAACTCTAATAACTTTATAACTAAGCATTTGCACTTCTAGCATGTGACTCTCAGCCTTTCTTTCTCTCATGTTCTGATGTTGACACTCTTTTCTTGCTGCTGTGGTTTCCTTAAGAAAACAGTCCTTTGTCTCCTACTCAGAGTCCCAGTTCATTGCCCAGCCTTAGTAATCCCACTTGCATGCTCAGTAGGTAGAGACAAGACAGATGGAAGAATCATCATTTTTCAGACCAGAGCATTAACTCGCAGATAGATCCCTGTGAGTTTTCCAGCCCCATAACTTCAGTTTTCTGTTGAGGCAGGAGTATTTTTCTTGTCTGCTGTGATTTAGGACTTTTTCACAGTTTTGTGTTGGGAGACGAAGGGAAGGATGGTGCATAAACCTCCCCCATAGTTTCACATAGCCTTGAAAAGCTGTATTAGATCAGCTGTGTTGCTAGTGATTGACTTGATTTCAGGGCCATCTCCAGTGTAAGTGACTGTTTCCTGTTGTCGTTGGATCATTTTCTCAGGAAAATGTCTCCATTTGAATTCAGTTTGGGTTCCCTCTTAGCACAAGGAAGGGACTGACTGCAGCTGTCTCTGAACCCTGAGCCAATGATGGCTTTTGAATTGTCTAATGACTTGTTTAGTCAAACAGGGCCTTTTAACAATTGCCCATGCAATATACTCAATAAATTAGCACTGACAAGGGAATATTCTGGATGTAGCACTAATCCCCTGTTTGTTAATTGGCTCCAGACTTAGGAGCCTGACAGGGTTCCCAGCAGAGCAGGCACAGGGATTGTCAGTGCCAGCATCTCCATGGAGTGAAGCACATGCCAAGGTCGATACCCCTTCTTTAACTCCCAGATGATATTTAAAAAATGGGTCTATGTCTGAATCACAAATACCACCTAAAACAACATGGGGAAAAAAGGAATAGAAACTGCAGCTGTTGTGAAGCACAGAAGTAGCTGTGGGATTTGGGCATGGGGCTTTCTCTTCCAGTATTCCCTAGAATACCAACTATTACCCTCCCAGCTATTTATTATTATGTGCTGTGATAATTAAACTGGAAATGCTTACCAGGCTGAACTTCAGTAGCCCCTCTCTTCAGGCCTGATGTCAGGTCTGCCTATCATCACTGCACCTGAGCCCTGCAGTGGGGCCACAATGACTCTTCTGTTCTGCCCATTTTTAATCCCTTGGCATGGTGAGTGTCTTTTCCAGCACACTCTGATAAGCACAGCAATAAACAGGAGCTATGTTCTGGCTGACCCTGCTGCTGAGTTATTGTCTTTTTAAACTAGATGGTTTGATTTTTTTAA
Organism: Erithacus rubecula; assembly: GCF_903797595.1. Lineage (NCBI taxonomy): Eukaryota > Metazoa > Chordata > Aves > Passeriformes > Muscicapidae > Erithacus > Erithacus rubecula. The sequence continues at coordinate 271,686 of NC_136678.1, forward strand.
AAATTTGATCCCATTTAAAAATCTTTTAGTTATGGTAAAATGCAGGTTTATGTGACTGTATTAGGAGAAAGGGTGGTTTCTATGGCTGTGTTGGCTCCAGCATATTTTTTCATCTCTGTCAGGGATGAGAAATAAATATATATGGAGTGGAGTGTGATTGCCCCTGAGCAGGGGTTGAGAACTCACTTCTTGGAGCATTATTTGCCTAGGACCTGCATGAGGAGGGAGGTGAAGCTTCTTCCTTTCCCTCAGAGGTGTCAGACTGAAATACAATCTGCATTTCTGTTCCACTGAAACATGCAGGAGTATCTTCAGCTAAGGAATTCATGTTTTCAGTGTCATTTGCAGACAGGAACGTGAGGTCAGGAGATGAGAGTCCTGAATTATGCTTGGTTATGGATTTTATTCAGTGTGACTCAGAGCAAGGAATTTCATTTATTCCCTCATGCACACACCAAATGATTGTTTTTCCTCATGTATTGGAGTGATATGGTAAAACTGTAAACTGCAGAAGTTCTGAATGAAGATTTAAATGTGTCAAATGCTGTGTGAGTTAGAATGGCTTTGTTAATTCATTGATACTCCTGAGTTTTGTTGTTGTTAATCCCTTCCCTGACCTGCACTTTGAATCATCCCAACCGAAGTTTTGTCCTTTAGCCTGACTGAAGATGTTTTAATGGCTCCCCTTCAGAGGAGTGCTCAGGAGAATGTTCTGAACTGTTTCTCTCCCTCACCTGTAGATTTGATGTGACAGAGTCCATGCTCTGCACAGTGGCCATCCAGCTCCTCACGGGCACGCTGGGGCCCTCCTTCTGGAACTACACGGTAAAGCTCTGCTGGGCAGTGCCCCGACTGAGCAGGGCAGCACCTTTGTCATGCACTGCTCTGTGGAAAGCAGCTCCTCCAGGGATTTCACCAGTGTTTTCATATTTAACACAAGGAGGAAAAATATTTGAACAAGTAGGAAAATTTTGATTTAACTGGAAACAAATTTATTTGAAAGTATCACATTTTATATGAATCTGGAGCAAAACCTTCTATTTAACAAAAGTTTGATTTAAACTTTTCTTTTTATCACAGTTTTGGCTTTGCCTAAAAGCCAAGCAGGGCTGTGGAAGCAGCTCTTAAGCGTGGGTGTTAAATAATATTGTTGGAACTATTTTTTTAAAAAGGTTCTTTTGTTGCTGCCATTTCAATACCTTTCCACCAAAAAAAAAAAAAAAAAAAAAAGAATTTCTTGGCTCTTTCAAGAAACTCCGTCTTGTGTAATAACTTTAAAAGTCTGGTTAAAAATGTCTGGTTTAAGCTGTGCAGCTTGATCCCTGTGCTTGTAGCTTCATGAAGAAGTAACTTCCTTTCCAGCATGTCTTTATTTTCAAAATACTTTTCCTTTTATCTGTGCTAAATAAATCCTTCTCCCCTCTAGTTTGCTACTCTTAGAAAGGATTTTCTCTTCCTTATTTCTCCTGTTTTTTTCCTAATACATTGCATGTAGGTGAGTTTCTCTCCTAATAAAATGTTATCATTAAAAGCAAATGAATTGGACTCCTTGAAATATCTCACAGATCATGATTATTATTGTTGAATTTTTAGCCTGTACTTTTCCTTGAAATATTTGAGGATACAAGAACAGCTTTTTGATCTCTTTCTTAGAACTGCATCAGATGTTAAACAAAAGTGAGGTTATTTTTTTGGTGGTTGGTTTACATAGCCTTTGTTAAACCTGTGTCAATGCTAATTATTTTCTAATAGTTCTTTAGTTTAGCTCAGCAAAGTCTCTGCTTTCAGAAGTTTATTTAGGAAGATGAATTACTGGCTCTGCTTTAGATGCAGTAGCATCAGCAATCTGGTAAATCCTGACATGTCTTCAGCTGACCCTGGGAGCTGGGTGGCTCTAAAGGGAGTTAGGTGACATCAGTGACTTAATTTTTAAAATATTTTATTAATAATCTATGAAAGGCTGGAAATAGTGTCAAAAATGGTAATTTAGCAAGCAGTAATTGAAAGGAAGGAAGAGCTTAAATCGGGATTTTAGCTTGTGATGCCAACATCAACTGACCAAGGAGTTGCTTAGGGCAGAAAAAAATTATCAAATCACATAGTTCTGGAACACTCAATCTGAAATCATTCCCTGGTGTGATGGCTATGGGGTGGAAATAGATTGGGTGATGAAAAGAACTTGTTTGAACTGGAGTAGGACAATTTGCTATGGGATGGGAGAGAGAAGAAGGTCAGGTGCAGAGGACCTGGAGCTGCTGGAGATGTCCATCTGCAGCCCCTCGTGGCAAAGGAGGCCTTGCCATTGCAGGAGATACTGGTGATACTGGTTTTACAGCCAGCTGAGGAGTGGGGTGTGGGGGGATGGGCCAGGCAGGGCATTTTCACAGAATCCCAGGAGGATTTGGTTTAGAGGGACCTTAAAGCTCATCCCATTCCACCAAACACACTGGTACAGCTTGTTTTATTTTTCCACACCCCCTTTTATAGGGGGTTCAAAACTCTCATGCCGGAATCCATGGTTGGTTAAAATCTCTGTGCTGCCCAGCTCCTTGGCCAGTGATATGTCTGTATTTAGGATGGAATGGGGCAGCAGAGGTCTCTTGTTTGGGTTTGAATCCAACCTGTCATAACATAGGCCAGCTGAATTGGGTTTTCTGTTAGGCCAGATTTATTTGTTGAGCCACAGTCCAGCTGTGCTGTGACAATCTATCCCTTCCCTCTGGAACTGGGAAGCCACTTCCCCCTTGTTCTGTCCCTCAGGCTCATGGCACTGGCTCCTGAGACAGAACCCCAGGTGTTGCCTGTGACAAGTCTCCTCACACACTTATTTTAACACAGTTTTAGGCACTGAGTTACAGGATAGACTTTCAAATCTATTTAAATTCTGGCATGAATAATTTCAGATGCCTTCTGGCATCTTTAGTTTTACTCTTAACTCATAACTAAAGTTGCTGCTGCTTCTGAGTGATTTAGTTAGACACACCAAGCATCAATCACTTATTTACATACTCAGAGGTCATGCAGAACAGATTTTTAGGTCAGTGTTGCATATCTGCAATAAGGTAAGCTACAGAAAATGCATATTCATAATCTGACTGTTTCATGTGACAAGCATTTGTACTGAGAAAATATAATAATACAACCCTGTCTTGAAAATAATGCAGGAGTTGGAACGTATGAAGTGAGTAGCTTCAAATTCTTGCAGCACAGCTAAACCTTGTACTTGCTGGGTAGGAAAGTTTTATGTTCACCAAGGAGGGGAAAATGTCTTAAATTGTTAATGAAGTTTGCTATCCCTGTAGCATATGGGAAAATTATTTAGAAGAACCCAAAGGATTAAAAAGCTGCAAAATAAAAATATTTTGGGAGTCAAAATGGGTTTACTCCATTATTCCCCACATTCACAGTAGAAGTGTCAGAGTTTCAGCCTTATCTCCCTCTCCCTGAAGCTCTGCAGTGTCACACTGCAGTTCTTGTACTGATGGAACGTGACTTTGGTTTGGAACATTTTGCCCTGGTGATTTTTCAGAGACCAGATTTAGACTGTTTTAATTCAGTTTAGCTCAACAATATAGAGGAATTGCAAATAAAGGTGTTGAGGATGATTCCATCTGGAAGCTGCTCAGCCTTTTTTAGAAAACAAAATGTTAAAACAGTAATGTTCCTGGCAATATTTGACGACACAGGTGAGTAGAGGGATAGAAACCTCCTATGAGGAAAGGTTGGGAGAGCTGATGATGTTCAACCTGTAGAAAGGAAGAATCCAGGGAGATCTTAGAGCCCCTTCCTGTGCCTAAGGAGCTGGAAAGGGACTTTGGACAAGGGATGGAGTGCCAGGACAAAGGGGAATGGTTCCAAGTGCCAGAGGGCAGAGATACATGGGATGGTGGGAAGGATAGTGAGGGTGAGGAGACCCTGGCAGAGGCTGACTGGAGAAGCTGTGGCTGCCCCATCCCTGGCCATGTCCAAGGCCAGGCTAGATGGGGCTTGGAGCAACCTGGGATAGTGGAAGGTGTCCCTGCCTATGGCAGGGGGTGGAATGGGATGAGTTTTGAGGTCCCTTTTAACTCAAATCAGGCTGAGGTTCTTCTCTTATTTGGGCAGACTGTACAAGTTAGAACACTGGCAAATAATCTGCATTTCAATTTGTCACAGCAGGGAAAGGAGAATCAGTAGAGGAAAACACTGCAGTGTGTGCAGGAGAATCCATGGATGGCAGTGTCACCACAGGAATTGCAGCTGCCCCTGGAAGCTCTGCAGGAATTCTCCTGTCTTGTGAGTTTAGGCAGATAGGGAGTGAGGGGTGAGATGTTTAAAAACTCACAACTTCTATGCTTCCCTGACTTCATTTGAATTAAATCCTTGGGAATTCTGCTTTGCAGCCCATGGTTTGCCCCCAGTGCAGTGCTGACATTTTCTGACCCTGTCCCTGCCTTCTACAACTCTTCTGGTTTTTATTCTTCCCTAACATCACTTTGCTGCAGAATCAGTACTTCTCAGCATTGTTGTGAGTGTTCTCCCCAGCCTTGTCATTGGATGTTCTATCTGGGCATTTTGGTTTGTTAAATACTGAGTTGTCAGCATCAGCTCTTTGTTCTTTTTCTTCACCTGGATGTTCCTGCTGATCTTAAATCCTAATTCAGGGTCTTCTGTTTATTTTATGGAAGATGAAAAAGCCCCTGGTTTATTTGAAGAAGAGATTTTTAGAACTTGTCCACTGACCTTGTACAATAACTTTCCGTCCATCTATTGTAGTGTGGGAATGTCTTGGGAAAAGGGTTTGTTTCATTTTCTTCATTTTTTGGGGCTTAACAATCCTCCACACAATGTGCACAGTGTCAGTGTCTGGGCTGTGCTGACACAACTCAGTTGTCAGGAAACATCAGGCAGCAAAGCCATCAGACTGGGGGGAAGTGTGTCTCCAGTGATGCCTGAAAATAACCCACTGAATAAAAATATCCCCATTCAGAGGCTTTAAGGACCTCTTGCAGAATTCATGCTGCTTGCTCTTCCCTTTTGTTTTTTCTTCAGATTTCCACTGTAGTATTTAAATGAGTAAATAAATACAAACACAAGTTGAAAATAGAATCTTTGAACTGGCTCGTTCCCTTCTTGCTTTGAAATGGGTTTGCTTTCTTACAACTCTGTGTGTGGTAGCTGCTTGTATGTAATTGTGATTATAGTAATTAAATGAGGCAGTCTGCAGTAACAAAGGCCTTTCCCTATTTTCTGCTTTTTTGCCTTATTTTTTTACAATAATTTGATAAAATATGTATGTCTCCAAAATTGTGTTTTCTCTAATGTTTACCATGGAAGAGTCACTTAACTATGCAGTGGAACTTGATGTAGAATAAAATATGGTGCTAATGGCATCATATCTAAGCAGGAAGATTTTCACCCTACTTTATGAATAAATTACCCATCCACTAAAGCAAGCTGCATGAATTTTCCCTCGAAAAGAAAGGGACTGGTCAGTCTCCATCCACATGGAGCAGGTTTCCTGCAGCCCTGCTTTTGCCATCCCATTTTATTAGGTACTTCCCAGCTCTACCAGGAGTTTAAAAATGCTGTGGTGACTGAGGCAATTTATGGATTTTTTTTTTTTTTGATTGTCAGCTCATTTTCCCTGGACCCATTGCATAAATTGAAGTTAATCATTTAGGTCCAAGAATGTCCTCTGGATCACCCCATGCATTGGTGCTGTCCAGGCAGTGTGGATATTGCACTGCTGAGGTCTCTCTTGACAAAGCCATTGTTGCTTTGGTTTACAATGGCATTCTTTCACTTTTTTTTTTTTTCCATTTTAGGAGCTGTTTAGGACTTTTTTGAAGACTGGTAGCAGTCCACTTGTCTGTCATTCCCATTTATTCCTCCCAAGAGGAGCTGCCAAGTCCCACTGGCTCAGTGTTGGGTTGTGTGGCTTCCAGGGGCTGAGCAGATCCTCCCTTCCCCCTCCCAGCATTCCTGAGGTAACAAAAAAAGCACCAGGGAAGCTGATGGGCTGGGAACTGGCACAGGAATTTCTTCTTTGGTTGGATTGTTTTAGCCAAGCCAATCTCCTGGCCCCACTGATGGCAGATGGTGCTGGCACGGGAGAGAAAGTGGGGCTGAGCAGCTGTTTTTGGGGGAAGAAGTGGTCAGATTTTAAGGAATTAGGGATGATTGCTTCATGTAGCAGCATCCTAGATGTAGCTCGTTCATGCTGTGGTTGCACAGTTACCTTGAATTCAAGTTAAACCCAGAGGGAAACTGTGTGTGTCTCTTTCACCACCTTGGACTTCCAGTTGTTTCTTCCTTCTGTGGTCCATCTCTTTGAGGAGTTGCCTATGGATTTCTGTCTAGAGGCCACTTGACATCCTGTGAAAAAAATTCACCAAATAATTCCAACATCAGGCATGTGCTTTACTGATGTCAAGCCTATCATTTTAAGTCATCTTACAGTGCTTTTAATGAGCATGGGATGTTCCCAGGTCTTTTCCCTCCTTGGGATTAAGATTTCATGCTTTCTTTAAGTGACAGTTTGGTGTTTAGTTTCTCCTCAGTAGGTCTTAATACTTTTGTGCTCTGTTTTAAGGAGCCATTTGGTATTAAAAATCTAGAATATTAAGGTGGAGCTGAATTTAAGACTCATATTTGTTCTGTGATAGGACATTGTTACTGCAAGTCAGGGAGGAGTTTTTAACAAATACTCTTGGCTGCCTGCTGCTGTTTCTGTTTGAGTTGGAAGGGCAGAGCCCTGGGCAAGGGGGTAAAGGTTGTGCCATGGCTGTGTAAAGATAAAACTATCTCCCTAAACTCAATCCAGGCACTGCTCCCCATGTATTTATTGGGCTCTCAGCCTTGTGCAAAGGTTTGTCTGGCAGAATAACTTGGGTTTCCATACACAACGTTGCTTTATTGTGCCTAAGATTTCTGCTGCCAAAAGAAATCTGGTTTCCTGTCCAAGGAAAGCTGTAAATTGGAGTTACCTCCCTGAGTTATTAGTCACTATTTCTGTGAACTTTCTCAGTTTCTTTCTGTTCTTTAGGTGATTGGCAGAAGTAGTGAAATGGGCTAAAACACATTCCTGTGCTCCTGGAATGGAGCTGCTCCAGCCCTTCCTTGGCTGGGCACACTGAGAACACATTTCCATCCTGACTCCAGGGGCTGTGAGGAAGCAGTTTGCATTAAATCAGTTGGTTTGTGTATCTCTGCTGAGCATTTTAACTTTTTTTCTTGCAAGGTACCTCAGTGACTCCATTTGTTTGTATCAGGACATTCTTTCCTCAGTGGAAGTTAATTTTTCCCCCAGCCAGTTGTGATTGCCTTGCAGGATTGTTGTTGAGCAAATTGGATATTGGAGGGCTCCAAAAAACGCTGTGGTGTCCCATCTCCAGGTTTGTGTAGTGAAAAGCAAATTGACAAAGTTAAGAATCATGGAATGGGTTGGTTTGGGAAGGACCTTAAAACTCATCTCATTCCAACCTCTGCCATGGGAGGAATGTCTGCCATGGGATTTGGGTGCAGCCTAGGAATTTTCCCTTGTACGTAAGGCTCTGCTGCTGACCAGACTGGAGATCCTGAAATGAGAGCATCCACTCCCAAAGGGAAACAAAGTCTGCAGAGAAACTCTGAGCTGATATTAACATCAATTCCATGATCTTGTAGCTCATTTAAGGCAGAGCCCACCCCATAATGCTCCTTCCCTGTGCAGGTGATATCTGCAGGGCTTTGTCACAGCAAAGCCTGTGTGTGCAGGAAGTGATTTTGTGTCTTTTAAGTAGAACCATCTAATTGGAAATAAGGATAAGCCAGAAATGTTTCAAACTGACTTAAAAGATTATTTTTGATGCAGCACTTCAGGACAAGATACTATTATATGGCTATAATAGATATATTATATATAACATTTTTATATATAATATATATCTATATTGATATATCTAGATGTATAAAATGTGTATGCCTATTTATAACATATAGAGTATATATACACTCCACATATGTATCACACCAGCAAGTCCATCCTCTTCATTTTACTTGTATTTTTATACACTTTTATTTCTGGCATTCATTTGTACACCTGTGTTTCCCTCTTTTTACCTCCAAGACTTTTACATGCTCCTTAAAACAAAGCCTTAAAGCCCTGTTTTCTCCCATTCTGTGCTGTAGCACATCCTGGCTCTGCTGGAAATGCTGCCACTGTAGCATTTCCATCAACCCTTTAGGGATTTGTGTTTCTTTTTGAAGCTTGGTGCTATTGAGAATGTTCTCGTTAAGATAGGGGAGGGAATATCATAGGAGTTAGAAATACATTTTTAGAATTTTAACATCTGTACTAAATTTTTTTTTGGTGGACAAGGTTAAAACTGAATATTTATTAGTGCAGCTGCCACAGGGCAGTGAAGAGTTCCAATGTTTCAATTGATAAAATGGATTGATGTTACTGCATTGTGAAGTAAAACAAAATTATAGCACAATATTGCTCTTAATTTAAACAATGAAACTAAATACATTTTTGCCTTCTAAATTATTTGTGAGTTTTCCTCAGCCTTTTGGGGTGTTTATACTGTGCATGACAGAGTTGCGCCACTGAGCTTGCAAATAACTGACTTGAAATTGCTTTGAATAATTCTGCTTTTTTTTTTGGCTTTTTATACATAATCAGAATTGATGTGACTGAAGTACAAATCTTCATAATAATCATGCATTTACTGGCAGTGATTGGAGGACCACCTTTTTGGCAATCTCTGGTAATTTTGCTCATGTTTTTATCTTATCCTTTGTAATAATCCCATGATTACTGAAGAACTCCTGCACATCTTGAGACAGTTTCACTTCTGCAGGAAGGTTTCACTTGTCCTTATAAATAAAACCAGATTTTTAAATTCAGATCTCATGCAATTAATGTGGATCCTGGCTGTAACAGAGTCATTAAACAAGGTTATTTTATACCCTGTGCATGCAGGTAAAAAGCTGTGAAGCATTGCATGAACTTAAACCTTTGGTGAAATCCTGGCCAAAACCTGAATGAATTCCATGCAACAAACAGTGGAGGAATATTAAACTGGGATGAAGATTTGAGGGAACTCTTGGAAAGCAGTTGGGAACCATCAGTAGATAATTTGGCCTGAATGTGGCTGGTAACTCTTGATTTGTCTAAGGGGAAAACCTCCAGTTGTCAGGTTTTTCCTTTTAAACTAAGATGAGTAAATGAGCTGCTGGCACAGCCTGGCTGCAGATGCTTTATTTATATCTATATATTTATATCTGTGTATATATATCTATATATAATATAGATATGTTGATACAGGCTCACCAGGTCATGTCAGCTGCCAATTTAGTAATAACAATAATAATAATAATACAATAGTAAGTATTACTGAAGCCACATTGAGCTATCAAAATGGCATTGTCCGCAGAAAAGCATGTATGTGCATACATAAATTTAAAATATATAAATTTACAGGAAATAAAATTCAAAGCATGGATTTTCTGGAAGGTTTTCCTTCCTGGTTATTGATCTTTCTGTATTTGTTAAATGCAATTCTTAAGGAGAAAGAAATCCTGATTTCATTAGCACCAAGAGATGGTCAAAAGTCCCTGAAAAGCTTCACCCCAAATGGATGAATTTCTAATCTGCTCTATGGAAGCAATGAACCCACAATATGTGGAGAGCATCCCAAGTGAACTAATCATGGCCATTGATTCTGCTGCTTGTGCTTTCAGGCTTAAAACTGCAAAGCCCTTAATTAATTCTATAAACTGCAAAGTAAATACCATCTAAAAGGAATGAGGGTAGATAGGACTGATCAAAAAGTAAAAATGAGGCTACACATCACTTTACTGGTGCCAGGTTTTCCAGAAATATTAGTGTGGCCAAAGTCTCCATGCAGCTATAATTTAATATTCTGTGTTACCAAGAAAATTTCTCAATTCCCATTCTCAGTTTCCTTTAAAAAAAAAGGAGTGTGGGGAGGGAAATGCTGCTACAGCAACCTCTGGCACAATTCAGTGATGTTAGTGTGAGCTTAGAAATGGGTTTCTTGATATTAAATTGGTAAAATAACTCTAAAATAGCCTTTTAAATAACCCTTTTTAGCAAAATCATGAGATCTGCCAGAAGTTCTGGGTTGCAGCAGCATTTGCCTAAGCTCCCAAAAATACTGAACTATTTTGGTTGATTTAATGAAACATTTCTCCAGAGAATAGCCTTAATCAGGTCTCCCATGACAATGCTGTTTAATCCAATGAGTGAGATTTTGTGTTCCTTTAGAGATAAATGTTATTTACTGCTTGCAGAGCAAAATAAATCAAACAACCTCTTCTCACCCAGCCCTCTCTAATCCTTTAATACTTGATGTAACTGCAAAAATGGCGGTTTGGTATTTTGGTATTTTTTATTCACTTCTATATGGGGGAAATACAGAGTCAATGTGGTTGTGTACTCAAACATTCCACTTTTCATGGGGAAAGCAAAATACTCTGAACAGGTGAAATGCAGAGTTGTGAATTTTGGCAATTGTTGCTTTCATTGCCTTTCCTTTATTCCATGAAACTGTGTGTGCCTGCCATGGCTCCCTCCTTTCTGGCAGTGTAGATTCTCTTTGAAGCCTGTTAAATGCTGCTCTCAAGGCTCCTGGAGCTGGATAATTCCTCTGGGATGCTGAGTGTGGCTCCAGCTTGGACCATTTGGGACATGCCAGTAAAGCAAGGAAGCTCAGGATAACTCATTTAATAGATTGTATATTTGGAATTGATTTTCCTGCTTGAAGCACGAAAAGTGCTGCACTTGCTGGAGTTTTCTTCCACAGGGTCTGGAATAGGAAAAAACACAAACACTCTGGGAATGTGAAGCTGGAGTTCAGCCCTCAGGAAGCTGCTCCTCTGGCAGATGTGACTGCAGTGTGTCTGGACAGCTCTGAACTCCAGCTGGGATCCAGCCCTGTGAGAAGGGCTCCAGGGTCAGGGTTGCCCAGCTGGCTGTGGTATTTGTGGGATTGGTGACAGGAGTTGTTCCTGGAGGAAGTGGCTCTGTGTGGTCACTCTGTTCTCTTACATGCTCCTCCCTGCTGCTTCTATGAACCCTTAGCTGGGCTCTGCTCTGGCCTGTTCCCTTATTTTTTTTTTTTTTTAATCCAAATTCATTCTGCATAAAACTGATAGAATGTACTCTGGAATCCTGGCAGTAATTTTCTGGCAAAATATCCCAGACTTGCTTTAATGCTGTCTCTGGCAACCACTTCTGCCTGTCCATTGCCTGCTGCCACTTGGTTACTGCCATGCCTGGGCTGTTCCCAAACAAAATCTGGGGTCCTGGAATGGCTTGGTTTGGAATGGATCTTAAAGCTCATTCAGTCCCACTCCCTGCCATGGGCAGAAGCACCTTCCACTAGAGCAGGTTGCTCCAAGCCCTGTTCAGCCTGGAATGCTTCTTTCCCAGGCTTTTCCTGGATTCTGCAGCTCTCTGGGCAGTGCAGCCTTCCCTCTGTGATCAGTCTCTGAGGGTTTAACAGACAACATGATTTGCCTGTTAAAAATGTCACTGGTGATGCTTCCCTGCATTGCTGATGTGGTTTTGGGAAGTTCTGCCTGCATGAGACTTTGGATGAAGCCCCTGGAATCACCAGGAAGGGCAGAATAATTGCAGGGACTGTAGTGATACATGGAATTGCAGACAGGGAAGCCTGGCAGCTGTCTTCCAGTGTCATCTGAATTAAAATTCAGGAGCTGCAGTGCCACTTTGTAGGAACATTTCCCTCTCTCCCTCTACTCAGAGGGAAAAACTAAAAGTAATCTGGTATTTGCTTGATTTTGCTGCTTCCCACTTTTGGCTTTGTTGCTCCCATTTTGTACATGGAGAAATTCAGCAGGTGCTGACTTTTTAATCCACTCCTGGCTTTCCTCTGCTAAATTTCTTTATGTGGCTGGTTTTTACAAATTTTTTCTTCAGGCATGTTTACACTGATGACGCTGCTGTGGAGGCCAAAAGGAGGGTGTTAAGAACTCAAAATTTGCCAAACTGGATGTTACAATAGTGTGGCCTTGACTTTCCCTGAGCATCCTTCTCCAGTGTTCTAGTGGTAGCTGGAAGTTTTCCCCAGCAAACTCCCTTTGTCTTGGGGAATTGTCAACCTTAATGTCTATTGACTCCTGTGATGGGAGTTTGCTATTGTTTCCTTTTGCTTGTAAAAGTCAACCCACCTCCTCCTTTAAATACCAAAGTATCAGTTCTGAGGCAGAGGCCAGCACAGGTACCTGCTTTTAGAAGAGCTTCCTGATGTTAATGAATGATTACAAGTAGTGCTCCAGTCTGGCAGTTCAAGCCTTCTCTTTATTTGTCTTTATTCCTCCGCTACAATCTTCTAGGAAATGCCTTTTTTTGCCTTAGCAAGGGAGAAATATATTTAAGTATCATGAAACTGGGTGGGGTTTGGGAGTGGGCTGAACAAGGCATGAAGGGTTAAAGCTCCTCTGCCTCTTTACCATGCCCTGGAAACATCAGGAGATTCAGTTATTGAATGGAATAGAAAACTTAGGATCTTCAAGAATCATCTTCAGGCTCTGGGAGTGTTTAGACAATGCTCTCAGACACAGGGTGGGATTGTTGGGGTGTCTGTAGGAGCAGGCGTTGGACTGGATGCTTCTGGTGGGTCCCTTCCAACTCATAATACTCCATGATTTACCTGCTGAAGGCTACTCTGAGGGTTTAATTAAAGAAAAATAGAAGCAACTTGACCTCCTTTGGGCTCTTGTTCCTGACTGGACTCATTAGGGAGCCAAGCTTTTATTCAGTTGAGTGCCATGACTGCAGTTCCTGTGTAAGGAGTAGTTGAATACAGTTGGCAAGTTTTGGATTGTTATCTCTAAACACTTGCTTCCATAACATATTTCCTGTGGTTTACTTTGGGCTATTCTTCATTTCTAGTTTTTCCTGTTCTGTTTGAAACATGACTGTTAAAAAACGAAGGAAACTTTCAAAATTGCCTGTGCTCATTCTCCCCTTCTTTAGCAACCTCATCCTTCCTCTGCTGGGTCACTGACTCTGATCTGACTTGTCTGGTCTCTTTGCTTGCCTTGCCTTGCATGAAAGATCACATCCAGTACTTGAAAGGGTTTATCTGACCATCCCAAGTGGCCCTTGTTCTGCCCAGTTTGATCTTGACTGCAGCTTCAGGAAAGGTGATGATTCTCTTCCCTGGGATGATTTAGAGCAAGTTCTTGGTTTCTGTTAATTTTCCTGCTTTTGGTATCTCTTCTCTGGTAACTGAACACAAGTCTGGCTTTCTGGGAAGCTTCATGGAAGGATTTTTGTAAAATATATTTTTCTCTGTAGAAATGTCAATCTCTGTATAGCAGAGAGGGAGAAGAGCAAATATTGTGTTGGAAAGTGGAGTGTTTGAGTGCACCTGAAATATTAACCCAAATTTGAGTTTGTGCATATTTTAACCTCTTGTCTCTCTTCCATTAAGATTCCAGTACTGAATATTCAGGTGAAAATATTCCCAGCTCTTTGTACTGTGGCAGGAACCATTTTCTCCTGTACAAACTACTTTGGTGTGATCTTCACAGGTGGAGTTGGCAAAAATGGATCCACTATAGCAGTGAGTACCTTGGGCTGCCAGTTCCTCCTCAGCACAGAGGCTCTTCAGCCACAGTTTGTATTTAACATAATCCCTCCTCCATGGGAAATAGTTTCCCTTCAGCTCCTTGCTGGCTTAGGCAAAACAAGTTAATATTGTGTGTGTAAGAAGAGTAGAATTATGAGTAAAAGTTTTAAAATTTTTGATTGAAAGTACTTATTTTGTACTTTGATATTTGTTTTTGAATTAATGAGATAAACCAAGTTATACACCCCTCACTGAAGAGTTCACAGAAAAATCCCATGCAAAAATCCATTCAGGAGAAAATTTCTCAAGAAGATTCTGTGTTTGATCCTTCTGAAAGATCTGTATTATTTATATTACCAATGTAAAAGAACAAGTGGAGGTGTCTGCACAAGCACCTTCTGTTGCAGTGTTCTTGCTGCCTAAAATCTGATTTTTCCCCAGCACCAGAAAGTTTACACCACATTCTCAGCTGCTGCATGCTCAAGTTTCACCACTTTTTGTTTTTTATTAGCAGCAGCATTCGGAAAGATGTTTCTAATGTGATTTTATTTTTAACCCCTCATTGCATACCACATGAGGGGCTGAGGTTTGTTTGCAATGTGCACATTTTATTAACCTCATGCTTTAATCTCACCATAGGGAACAAGTGTACTCTCACCTTTTCTCCATATTGGCTCAGTGATCGCCTTGGCTGCAATGATCTACAAGAAATCTGCTGTGCAGCTCTTTGAGAGGCACCCCTGCCTCTACATTCTGACTTTTGGCTTTGTGTCTGCCAAGATCACCAATAAACTGGTGGTGAGTGTGCCAGAACCTTTCCAAGTCCTGTTGCAGGAGAACTTTTTATAGATTATAGAGCTCTCTGGGTGTTCCACTGAGTAACTGGCACTTGTTTGTGCACTGAAGAGATATTTGTGCTTTGCTTAAAGTAGCCTGGAGGTGCAGCAGAGCTTTTTCTGTTTGAAAGGGCAGTGGAATTTGGAGTTGATGCTGTGGTGGTTGCACGGGCAGCACTGGGCTGTTTCTCTTCATTCCCCAGCTGTTCAATTCACACTTCTGCAGTGTATTTGTGCACATGTGTGAAGAGTTGGGCTGGAACAGAGGTGGATGGAGTCCTCCTCAGATGCAAAAGAGAGGAAGGTTTGGCAGAAGGAGAGGAGGTGATGGAGCTGTTGAGCTTTGAACCTTGCTGAGGGTTTAACCTGAAGAATTGGAGGAAAATAGGGATTAAAATCATTAACAGGTTTGTACAAGGGTGGAGGTGTCAGTGCATGAGGGTTAAACAGCTCCTGCCTCAGATGCCCTCCCAGTCCTGCAGGCCTCTGTTGGGCTACTGTGAGCTGGGCCAGTGCTGGACTTAACTCACAGTGGAAGAGTTTAAATTCATAGTGGAAGAAGAGTTTCTTTCTTACCACACCTGCTTTGGTGCTCAGTCCCATTCCAGCCATGCTGAGCAGTGAGGGTGGAGTGTGGGATGGGTTCTGTGCATGTAGGGAGGTGGGAAGGGCACACTTGAACACCAAAAATGTTCATCAGATTGTAACCTGAGAGAAGTGATCCTTATGGAATGGGAGAAAAAGAGGTGGAGAGAGAGGAACAGCAAGTGTCCTTGACTTTTGAAGCTCCAGCAGCTGTGAGTTTTTGTTTCCAGGCTAAGCTTTAAAATTTACTAGTCTGCTTCCATTTCACTGTTTGGTTTCTGGCAGGAGGAGGAGGTGAGCTGGAAAACTTGTTTTTTTTTTTCCTGTGCTACATTCTCTGCTCTAATCTCTGTAGCTGTGGAGCACCATGTTTCAAACAATATTGTTGCTGCCACTTGAGTATTGAACATTTTACAGTAATATGGCTTGAACTGTATAGTTTTGGCTCTGTGTATTCTGAAATCAGTCTGCCTCAACTGGCACATGTTTATTTCTTAAACTTCCCTTTTTTTTTATTTTTACTGCAGGTTGCCCACATGACCAAGAGTGAGATGTATCTGTATGACACAGCATTCATAGGGCCAGCATTGCTGTTCCTTGACCAATATTTTAACAGCTTTATTGATGAGTATATTGTCCTCTGGATTGCCCTGGTGAGTCCAAGCTCATTTTATTAATTAGCTCTGCCATTAATTCATTGTGTTGGCTGTGCCCAGCTGAATCCCCTGGAGGGGATGGATTTGAAGCTGGTACAGAGCTGAGCAGGGTCACAGTGTCCCTGGTTTGGTGTTGGGACAGTCCTGGGCACTGTCATTTGGGATGGTCTGGGTGAGGGCACTGAGGCACTCCCAGTCATTTTGCATAAGACACCAGCTTGGGTAGGATGTGGATATTCTGGAGGGATTCTGGACAGGCTGGATCCATGGCCAAGGCCAGTGGTGGGAGGATCAACCAGGCCAAGTGCCAGGTCCTGTCCTTGGGTCACAACAGCCCCATGGAATGTGCCAGGCTGGGGGAAGATGTCTGGAAAGCAGGAAAAGTATCTGGTAGTGCTGGTGACAGTGGCTGGACATGTACCCAGGAGTGCCCAGGTGGGCAGTGGCACCTGGGCAGTCACAGCCATGATGTGTCCAGAAGGCCCAGTGTGGTGCCCTGTGCTGGCACTGTGGGGCACCTCCAGTCCTGGGCACAGCTCTGGGCCCCTCCTGACAAGAGAGACACTGAGGGGCCGGAGCTTGTCCAGGGAAGGGAAGAGAGCTGGGGAAGGGGCTGGAGCAGCAGGAGCAGCTGAGGGAGCAGCTGAGGGGCTCAGCCTGGAGAAAAGGAGGCTCAGGGGGGGCCTTGTGGCTCTGCAAAATTCCCTGAGAGGAGGGGACAGCCAGGAGAGGTCGAGTTCTGCTGCCAGGCAGCAAGGGCCAGGACAAGAGGAAATGGCATCAAGCTGGGCCAGGGGAGCTTCAGGTTGGATATTTGGGAAAAAAAAAATCATGCTGAAAGAGTTAATCAGGCATTGGAATAAGTTGCCCAGGGTAGTGATGGCATACTTGTCACATACTTGGAAGTGTTCAGAAGGTGTCTGGATGTGGCACCTGGGGTCATGGGTTAAGGGTGATCATGGTGGCTCTGGGGTGAAGTTGAGACTCCATGATCTTGAAGGTCGCTTCCAACCTTGATGACTGTGATAGTTTAAAATTTCAAAGCACTGTAGCAAGTATTCAAGGCTTAGAATAGAGTATTTTGCAGATGATTGTTGCTTCCTCGTTAGCAGGGGCTCTGTGATGAGCAGTGCAAAGGGGCTCTGGCTGTGCCTTAAGCTCTGTCATGACTCCAGCACTCATAGCAAAAAGAATTTGAAATTCAACTTTACCTGGGCTTATCAAATGGTCAAGTTTAATGTACAAAAACAGTGTTAATCTTTCAGTAAAATTGTGTTGATATGATGTGAAAAGATACATGTGTGGTTATCACCATTCAGAGTTAATGGGACATTTGACAGTATCTCTGTAGCTGCTGTAGCTCTTCTCTATTTTCTGATTGTAGAATTGAGTGTCTCTCTTGTCTTAGGCTGGAAGAAAGCCCAGCATTTGCAGAAACTCTAGTGAATGATGCCCAGGCCAGGTTGGACTGGGCTTGGAGCAACCTGGGTTAGTGGAAGTTGTCTCTGCTGGGGTGGAGCTGGATGGGCTCTCTCTTCCATCCCAAGCCAGTCTGTGATTCCATGGTTATTCTGAAGTTGGAGATTCCACTCAATGAACCACAGTGCTGTGGTTGTGGAGTGTGGGCTGTTACACCCTTGAGGGACACAAGGAGCAGGTGGGTGTAACTGTGGATGATTTTTCCCTGTGCAGATCCTGTCCCTGTTCGACCTGCTGCGATACTGTGTCAGTGTGTGCAACCAGATCGCTGCCCACCTGCACATCCACGTGTTCCGCATCAAGGGCTGCCCCTCGCACTCCAACCACCACTAGGGCTGGCAGCACCAGGGGGATGGAGGAGGAGTTGGGTTTCTGCAGGAGTGGATGAAGACTTGTAGGAGACTAAGGCTAAAAGCAGATAAGAACAAAGTAATTTATAATAATCAATGTTGTATAACTTTTCTTCTTTGTTATCAATAACACTCCTTTAACTAGTCTCCTGCCTGAGAGAGTGAATTCCAAGTACACCCTAGTCAACTCTCCATGTAGTCAACTCTGTTGGTTCCAAGCCCAGGAAAGCATGCAGGAAGTAAATGCTCTTTGTAATTACCTTGATTACAAATTAATCTCTATACGGTGAATGGATCCCCACCAACTGAAGTTTCTAATGTAGTATAATTACAGCTGCAATCTGACTTGCTTTTAATTTTAATATTTCATCATCTCTTAGTGAAATACTTGTTTAGTGTCCACTTGGAATTTATTTACTAAAGACCTGAGCTGGTAAAAACCCAGAGATATCTCACTAAGTTGTGTGGCTGCAGCAGCTGCCAGGTGGGAGCCAGGCTGGGGTGGTTTTGCTCGTGCATTGCTGACAAAGCGGTTTCATGCTGAACAGGGTCCTGTGAGCCAAGGGGTGCCCGGCATGCAAAATAGTGTGGTATCTTTGTCAATTAATTTTATTTTTTTAAATAAACATTATCTAAAAAGACAACTTATTTCTCAATTTTCTTCAGTGGAAAAGACTATAAGAAAAAAAAATTACTGTTTACTTTTTATGTACAAAACTTAAGCAAAATTTCCTTTCTGCTCTTAATAAATAAGAATTCTGAGAGCAACAGTTGTCTTGAGATCTATGTGTTGCTGTCCTGCTTAGACTTGTGAATGTAAAACTTGCCTGAGGTTTAGAGAGTAGTTTTCCAGTGCTTTTATGTGGATCTTGTTGTCATTCCAGGATCTCTGAGAGCTTTGCCTGCTATATAGTGCAGTAATTTGGGGTTTATTTTTTATGTAATTGTTTTAATACCATTTTAACTGTGTTGAACTGCATGAGGGACACTAAGGTTAATGGAGGGTTTAATTGCATGTTAATGAAGTTCACCTGGTGCCACAAGTCCTGGCACTGAGGGGAACTTCAGCCCCTGAGCAAAGGGGCTTAAGTGCTGAACAGGGAGTGTCTCTGAGCAGGGTCTGCCTTGGCTGTGGGGAAGCTGCTGGGGACAGCTGGAATGCTGGGATCCCATGTCTGAAATCCCAGCCCTCTAACCATGGAGCACCTCTGTGAAGGTGGGAAGGAACATCTGTGCTGGGAGCCCAGGCCAGGCAGTGCCTGTGGACAACAACATGGCTCTGAAGGAATTAAATACAATTCATGGTCAGAAAAAAAATTAAACAAAAAATTCCACACCTCAGTAGCAATAAATCAAAACCTGCCTCATCTCCTGGAAGCGCTGATGTGGATTTCCTGTGATACCCCAGTGACAGGAAAATGTACTCAGGAAATGGAGGGAAAACTTAGTTCCTGCAGTGCCTGGAGAGGTTTGAAACTCTTGTTCCTTCTCACTGGGCAGTGCTCAGTGTCCAGCTGCTGTGGACTGAAAGATTGGGCTTGCTTGTGTCCTGGCAGGGAGAGGACTGGAGGAGACATAGAGGAAAGTGGCTCTAGCTTAGTGGTTGCAGAATTTGTGGGGAGAGACCAGGCTGGCCCTGCTGGGCTGTGCTGGGAAGTGGAGCAGAGGTGCCAAGTCCTTTGGCTTAGCCTTGGAACAGGGAAGTGCCTGTCTTGTGCTTTCTGTGCTTGGAAGAGTCTTGATTCCTTCCTGTGGGGTGGCACCTTGTCACCAGTGAGCTGGAGGTCATGTGTCAGCCTAGGGACACTGGGGGAATCAGAAACATGCTCAGGATGAGGAGGAGTCTCCTGTAACACCCTTGCACTCCCACTTGCACTTTGAATCTTGTGAGCAGCAGTTTTATGGCAAGCACAGCTGAGGATTCTTTGGGGATCTCTGGCCCTGTGTTAGGGGTCCTGTCATGGTCCCTCACAGGCTGGAGCCAGAGAGGGGGTTTGATCCCTGCATCCTGATACTCCTGAAGTATCTTGGAGATAACCTGGAGCTCTGCTCCTAGTGCCTTGGTGCCAAGAGCATCTCTGTGTATGAGGTGACAGCTCTAGAATGACATTTTTAGATATAGATGGAATTCAAGGAACTCATTAATTGAGTTTTAACTGCAATGAGCTGGGGAAAGGGTTGATCTGGACAATGTAGCCTCTGCTGCTGTCCTTCAAGGGGGGCAGGTAAAAATCTGCAAGGGAAGAGCCTGGAAGGGTTTGAACGTGCCCTTTACAGACCACGTATTTCCTTTCAACAGCACAAAGTAGGTGAAGAACTGTTGCTTGGAAAGTCCCTCTCTGGAGTATGAGTGGTTTCCTTGAATCAGAATCAGTCTGGTGGTTCATCAGGTCCAACCTTTAACCAAACACCTCTGTGCCCACTTACCCATGTAAACAAGGAGATTCCTGCTCTCAGTCCTCAGGGGTTTAAGATTAGACCGCTCCAAATAATTGTTAGTAATACTTGAGACTGGAGAAGAACAAAAGCCTTTAAAAGGCTGTGCAGGACCAGACTTCCACGTGCAAAACTGAAGCCTGTTGCTGTTCAGGAAATGCAGTACAACCCCATTTTCTGAGCTTTTCACTCCCTGGAAGTTTGGATGCCCCCAGCCAAGAAAAAATTTCATTTCTCTGCTGATGTAGTTTCAGTGTTATCAGGGAACAGTGACTGCTGGCAGTCCAAGCCCTCTAAAATGCTATGGCTCTGGGTGTGGTGACAGATGATGGAATAAATAATATTTCCACCTGCCTTGTTTGTGGCCATGGGTCACATCAGATGTGCTTGTGACATTGAAAAGGAGGACAGGCAATGTGTGGGCTCAGCCTGATCTCGTGATGGACCCTATCACTTTCTGCTGTCTCAAGAAAACACAGGAGGAAGAACTTCTGCAGCAGCAGCACCTGGCACTGAGAACACACTTGCTAAAAAAAAATACAGTTCTGCTCTGCAGGTTTTCCTCTTAGTTTGTAAAGAGAAGCTGAAAATTTCCACCAGGTGTTGTGTTGGCTCTTTAGGAACTGCTGAAGGAGTTCCCTTGCTCTGATAAGGGGTTTAACACAGGAAAGTGGCAGGTTAGGACACCTCAGGGCCTCTTTCTGTGTCACGAAAGCATCAGCTTTGTTTCAAAGTACTATTTTCCTTTTCTTCCCATCCTGCCCAGCTTGCCCCAGGTACCTCCAGTGCTGCTGTGTCCTAGCTGTGAGCGTGGAATGGAGCTGCAGAGGAGTTTAATAATTTTCAGAGGGTGAGGACTAGAGCAGTTCAGAAGTTATGGCCAGGTGGGCTGGGAGTGGGAGCAGGGGCTGTTCCTGCCCTGGAGCAGTGGGAAGCACTGTGCTGTCACCCCTGTGCTGGCTCCAGCAGGGTGAGCCCTCCCAGGACTGTTTGCTGGCACTGAGGCACTGGCAGAGGGTGACACATGCCAGAGCATGGAATTATCTTCCCCAGAGCAGCTGCATAGCAGGGACTGAGTCCCAAATCAGCCACAGGGGCTGAGCTGCCTGCTGGAGCCCAGATTGCTCGCATGGTGTGAGTTGGCCACTGCTCTGCTGGGAACTATGTCAACAATTCAGCAGAATAAACCAGCTCTTTCCAATTCAGGGAAACGTTTCTTGGTGCTGTTTTATTTACTGTTGTAGGCTTGGATCAAGTGTTGGGCAAATCTTGAGCAGGAAGAAGGATTTAAAAATATGCTGTGGGTTATGCTGATGTGCTGCAATGTGACCCAGCCCTGGTGTCCCTGCTCCTAGCAGCCCCAGCTGAACCTTCCCAGTCTGTCGCCAGCAAACACTGTCCACCCTCTGGGCATTAAATGGAGGGTATTAAACCCAGAACTTAATAAATAGCTGCAAAAAAAAAAGGAGAGTGACTTTTTACACAAGGAAACAGTGATAGGACAAGGAGGAATGGATTTAAACTAAAATAGATTTTTAGATGGGATGTTAGGAAGAAACTCTTCCCTGTGAAGGTGATGAGGCCCTGGCACAGGCTGCCCAGGGAAGCTGTGGTTGCCCCTGGATCCCTGGAAGTGTCCAAGGCCAGGTTGAATGGGGATTGGAGCAAGCTGGGATGGTGGAAGGTGTCCCTGCCCATGGTGGGGGATGGGTCTGGGTGATCATTAACATCCCTTCTAACCCACACCATTCTGGGATTTAATGATTCTAAGGCAGCTCCCGCCCTTCTGAAGCTGAAGTTCACCTTAGCCTGACAGCTGGAGCATTGACTGCATTTAAAAATTTATATATTTTTTTTATTTAAGAATGCATTTTTGTGTATCTGTTTTCAGAAGTTGAGGAATAACTGTCAGTTTTTTCTCCAGGAGGAATTAAGCAATCAAACAGTCCAGACCCTTGGATGATTTGTAATTGTTTCCAAAAAAACTACTCCCAAAACGACGACCACTTCCCAGTTTCTCAATGAGTGGTGTTTGGTTTCACAACCAAAAGGTTTGGCATCTCTTCACAACATAATGAACAAGCAGAAGGGTGAGGCAAGTGGCTGTTTCCAAAGGGATTGTTAGTGATAGATGCCCTTGATTTTCCACACCATTTTCTGCTGTAAGTTGAACATTGAAAAATATATTTTTTTTAAAAATCCAGAAAAATACCACAAACCTTTAATTTCCTTGTAGTTAACCCTGTGCTCTCTCTACCTGTGAGGGGGAACTTGTGGAGCCAGAGATGACAGCCCCAGTGCCAAAAATCCCCTTTTTTCCTACCAATTCCTTTTCCCCCTCCAAACACTGTGGGGGCTGAACAACAAATCAACTATTTCCTTTCAGCAGGGCTGGAGACTTTCACTGCTGTTTGTGCCCTATGCCCAGTCATGTTTCTGTCACATTGTGCCTGAGTGGATGAAGGGTTCAAAAATAAATGTCCTTTATCTCTCTTGTTTGGGTGGATGTTGTCCAGTTCTGAAAGTAAAAGCCAACTGGCAGCCTGGTGGATTTCAGTGCTTGTGCAAAATCCCCTACTGGGGCTTCCAGTACCTCTGCAAAAGTTGTGTTAAACTGATTTGGAGCCAGAGGAGGAGGCATCAAGGTGGTCAAAGGGATGGAGGAGCTCTGCTGTGAGGAAAGGGTGAGAATTGGTGGTGTTTGGTCTGGAGAACAGAAGCTTTGGGGTGACCTAACTGTGTGCTTTCAGTACCTGAAGGAACCACAAGAAAAATGGAGAGAGACTGTGGACAAGGGCCTGCAGTGACAGGACAATGAGGAATGGATTCCCACTGGAAGAGGGCAGGGTTAGATGGGATACTGGGGAGAAATTGTTCTCTCTGAGGGGACATACCACAGAAGCTGTGGCTGCCCCTGGATCCCTGGCAGTGCCCGAGGCAGGTTGGATGGGTCTTGGAGCAACCTGGGCTAGTAGAAGGTTCTTGCTCATGGCAAGGTGAAATTGGGTGATCCTGAATATTTTGATGCCTGGTGGGTACCAAGTGATGCAACAGCCTGGCTGCAACATCCCAGGGAGAATGAAGCTCTGCCTTCACCCCCAGCCTTTGCTGGGAGAAGTGCCTTGCTTGGATTTCTATGGGTAGGACCAGTCAGATCTGCAGTCCCAGCCCAGCTTCCCAGCTGCAATATTTATTTCCTGGGTGAGTGTATTCAGAAAGGAGGAGAGCCATCATTTAGCTTGAATCTGTTGCTGGCATCACATTTCAGAGAGGAACTGTGAGGTTTTAAGAGAAGTTGTCACCAAGACCAGACCCAAGGAGGATTGTGACACATTTTACTCTGGGATGGAACAAATCCATTCTCCCTCCCCAAAGCTGTTGATCAGCTGTTTCCCCCTTGACACGCTACAGCCGTGTGGCCTTCACAGTTTGCTCCAGCACTAATAAGTAACCTGCTGGAAATTACTATTTTTTTATTTCCTTAGAAAGCCAAACTTGGCTCTTTGTGACACCAGTGATGTGACAGCTGCAAAAGGAAACGACTACTAGCTCCTCCCCCCCCACCTGCTCTTGCTGGTGTTTAACAATGGCTTAATAAAACAATATAAAACAGTTGTTAATAACAAAACCTCAGGAACTGTGCAATGGGATGTTCCTTATTTGCAAACCCCTGGTTTGTTTTAATAAGAAGTAACACTATTTCCTACTCATCCCTTTTTCATTCCCCTTCTAATAATTACTCTAAACCCCTGTTGTTCTGCAGCCAGCCCTGGCTGTCCTCCCTCTGTGTGAGGTGCTGGGGGAACAAGGACTGTGCAGGGCAAGCACTGGGAGTCACAGTCTGCTCCTGGAGCAACCACAACTGGGAAAGAAATCCTGGCCTGGCACTAGTTTTGTGCAAAGAGTTTTCCAGTGCAATGATGCCCTGAGGAAGAAAGGGTAGGCCTGGTGCTCAGTGCTGCCCAGGCAGTTCAGGAATCCCAGGTGGGAGGAACAGAGTGCAGTGTGATCCTGCTGGCAGAGATGTGTCAATGCTGGTCTTGTTCCTCTGCTCCCAGGCTGGTCTTCAGGAGTCCCTTCGGTGCTTCTTCTGTTCATGGTACTCTATTATTTTCTGCTGGAAATATGCTGTGGAGGAGAAAAGGTCATGGGCAAGGTGCTGGTGTTTGGAATGGAGGATACAGAGCTGCACAGCCCAAATCCTGGGAAGTGTTTGTGTCCCAAACCGTCCTGGGTTATGAACACCTGCACCCAGGGAGGACCTGGGGAAATGTGGAAATGAAGTGTCCAATGCAGGTTGGATGGGGCTTGGAGCAACCTGTGGAAGGTGTCACTGCCCATGTCAGGGGGTAGAACCAGATGCCTTTTGAACTCCCTCCTACCCAATCTGCTGGAATTCTGGGATTCTCTAAGTCTGAAATGGGGGTGGTTGCAATGCCACCCACCCCTCCCACCCAAAATGGACTTTATTATGCTGGGTTAGCCAGAGGTTCTGATCCATGTGTTCACTCCTGTTCAGTTCTGTATTTCTCACCAGCAAGGAATGGAGAAAGCAGCAGACCCAGCAAAAAGCCAGAATGGTGATGTAGACTGGGAATACAATAAGAAAACAGGGATTGTGCCATCCCTCTCTCCCTCCCCAGGTTTGCCCTGTAAGGTCTCTCATAAAAGGGCAGAGAAACAGCACCTGAGGCAGTGCTAGCAGGAGTTCCCCGGGTGGGGTGGCAGATCCCAGCTCAGGATGCCTCCACCCAGCAATACCATTTGTGGATGGTTTCCTCCGCCTCCACTGCCCATTTGTCATCGTCCCAGGCTGGGAGGAGGCTCAGCTCTGCCCTGTCCCTTGTAAATCCCCAGGAAAGGGGAAGGACCAGTCCTGGTGCCAGGGAGCTGGGGACTGAGCTGAGTCAGGCCCTTGCAGCTGCTGCTGTGCCCAAGGCAAATGTTTGTGCTGCTGCCGCTTGTTTGCCTCAACACGGAGCTCCCAGTGAGCCAGCTCCAGCTCCAGGCGAGGGACAAGATTTAAATGAATCATAGAATCCAGAATCTCACACTAGTTTGGGTTGGAAGGGACCTTAAAGCTCCTCCAGTTCCAAACTCTGCCCTGGGCAGGGACACCTTCCACTAGACCAGTTTGCTCCAAGCCTCATCCTACGTGGCCTTAAGACACCTCCAGGGACAGGGAGTCACAAATGAGGATTTTCTTTTTGCTTGGCAGGGATGGAGAAATGAGGCCATTGAGAGCAAACAGGATCTACTCAGTGCCCTGAGCACCCTCAGCTGGGCTGCACCCCATCCCTCCCCAGGCCCGAGGCATCTCTAATCCAACCAACCCAGGGTTCCAAAGAGCTCACCCGACGGGAGGAGATGAGAAACGGGGCCATTACCTTCCTGTGGGATCCTGCTCTTCTCTGCTTCCTCAATAAATAGGGCAAACATGTTTGTCTTCACAAACTTTTTCAGCAGTCTGCGGCAGCTCTTGGAGGCCATGGCCTTGCAGAAGGCTCGTTCCTGGAAGCTGCCGGAGCCACTCCTGCCCCACTTGATGTGGGAGCCGTAGTGCCCGACCAGCCGCACAAAGAAGTGCACAAAAGCCTCTGACACCAGGGCATTCACCTGCTCCGAGGCTGCAAGGGGACACACAGCATGAGAGGTGGGGTGGGACTCAACACAGACAAGATGGGCTTATTTTAACCTGGTCTGTGTTTGCATCCCAAGGAATTACTTGCTTACAGCCTTCCTCTGCCATCAAAGATCAGACTAATTCTGTGAAGGAACCCTGGCTTTCCAGGGTGGCAGCATCTTAATGTTCTAAATACTATCAAAAATCCATTCTTCCAGAAGAATTATCTGTTCCTGCTCTTGTGCTTCAAAGGAAAGAGGAAAAGCCAAGGGATTACCCCTGCAAACAGGGGGAGAAACATCCTAGACCAGGTGACTATAGGAAAATCCCTTGGCTGAAGTCTGTAGCCATGGAGAGGGCAGATCAGGGCTGTTTTACCATGACAGACATCCTTACTGTGCACATTGTTGTTGTTGTTGTGCCTGTTCAGAGATACCAGCATCTCGTTCTGCAGCTTCTCTGGCAGGATCTCCTCCTCATCACCCACCTGGAAGGCAATGGGGCTGTGAAGCACCAGAGGGAATCTGGCTCAGGAGGCCATGGGTTGGTGTAAGCCTGTCAGTGGGGCTTTCAAAGCTCATTACTTAATCATCATCACGATGTCCTGCAGGGATGTGGGTGTGAGATATCCAGGCATGGACCCTACTGTTCTGGCTCAAAAGCGAGGTGCAGTGGCTGTAGACATCTCCACATGGGATGTTCCCCCTGGAAGGGTGCCACTGAGATGGCTCTGCACCCAAAATCATAGAACCACAAAATCCCAGAAGGGTTTGTGTTAGAAGGGACCTTAAAGCTCATCCCATTCCACTCTCTGCCATGGGCAGGGATAGCTCTGTTCTGCTTGGCTTTGGACACTTCCAGGGATCCAGGGGCAGCTACAGCTTCTGTGGGCAACCTGTGCCAGGGCTTTACCAATTCCCCCAATTCACAGGGAAGAATTCTTTCCCAAAATCCCATCTAACCCTGTCCTCTGGTAGTTTGAAACCATTAAAAAAATGTGGAAGCTGCCACATAGCTGACACCTTCCTGGGGTTATCCAGGCTACCCCCATCCACACAGGGAGGACTTACCGCCCGGATGATCTTCCCTTCACAGAGATCAACTATCAGAGCCTGAAAGGAGAGCAGGGAGTGACCAGGTTTAGCCCTGCCAAGACATCTGGACTTCCTCCCACCCATTCTGGGATGGCACTGTTGTGACACCAGCCTGTGAGGGTGGCAGGAGAGGGATCAGCCCCTCTGCAGGAAGGACCTGGGCAGGGAGACCAGGGCATTCCCCACAAGGACAATTTTTTTCTGCGGATTTGGGAACTTGTCCCCGCACAGCTTTCCTCTGCTTCAAGACTGGGATGACCCCAAGAGCAGCTCCTGGAGCTGCAGGGGCAGGGCAGCTCCCAAGGGAAGGTGGAGGTACTGCCCCAGGAGACAGGAGGGGACATGGAGTACACCTTAATTTCCAGCCTCCCTGGATGGGAAAAGGGCACAATCAGAGCCTCTGGCCCCAGGGCCTAGCTAAACCTGGGGACACAGATTAGCAATGGCTCCATGCACTGCCCTCCCCCCAGGATGAAATACCTCCTCCATTGGCTGCTCCAGCACCTGCTCCAGGTGCCGCATCTGGATGCCGACCATGAAGGGTGTGGGGCAGCACACGGTGTCCAGCAGGCACTCAGGGACCACGGGGATGTAGGTGTGAGCCCAGGTGAAGGGGTACAGGAGAGCAGCCACGGCGTGGATGCACTGAGACAGGACACTGTGGGACAGGCAGCCAGCAGTGATATCACAGCAGGGAGGAGGGAACATCCCACCTCGAGCTCCACTGTGTCCTGTGCCACTTCAAGAACATTTTATGGGCATTTTTACAATAAAGAGATCAGGACTCACCTCAGCTCCTCAGACAGGAAAATGAGCCGTCTCTCCAGCATGGCTGAGGCAAAGATATGCAGGATGAGGTGAGGGCTGAGTCGCTGGAGCAGAGCCTGGAACTCCACGTGCTCCAGGTGGGCATCCACAGGCCGTGTGAGCTCGATGAGCTGCCAAGGAAGAGCCACGGAACCCTGGCTTAGGAGGGGCAACTCTGCCTGTCCTGCCCAGGCTCCCCAAGGTGATTTGGCAGCAATTAATGACCCAGTATTTGCAGCATCTGCACTGTGTCCATGTGCAAGGGAAAAACTCAATTTCTTCCTGCCAGGAGATTCAGCCTGTGCAGGGCTGACAGCTCAGGGAAGTCATCAGTGATGTGCAGTGTGGGGCTCTTTATTTGGGCACTGGATTTTTAATCTAATGCCTCTTTTCTCCAGAGCCCCCAAGTGCCTGGCAGAGGGTGGCAAGGACATGTCCCATCTCAGTGTCTGACAGGTCATCTGTGAGCTGCCAGGAAAGGGAGAAGTGGGGAAGGCATGACTTCTACAAATGCCACAAAACCTTCCTCTAAAGCCTCTCTGGCAGGGTCAGCCTGACGACTCCTGACTGAGATGTCCCAGAAGTGAGGGACCTAATAGATATTTGGAGGCAGGCTGGCTACTCAGCTGCTTTTGCCCACAAGTCTCCCAATCTCATCAATCCCCATAGCAGCTAGACATGGTGAGTACTGAAGGGTTAACAGGACTGTGCAGCTCATGACACAGTCCTGGGCCCTCTTCCCATCCTTCAGGGGGAAAATCCCCTTCTCCATGTGCCTTTCCACCAAAACAGCATCTTCCCAGCAGCTTGGCTGGGGCTCCAAAGCCCCTTTCCAGCACAAATCCTGCCCCATCCCCAGCTCTCAGCCCATGCACTACACAGGATTTATTTCCCCTCCTTTCCTGATCAGTGATCTTCTTGCCTTGCTCCAGCCACTGCCCACAGCCCCACAGTGCAGCTCTTTCGAAGAACACCCTCATTCCTCCTCCCTCTGGCAGCCCAGGCTGTGCTTCCAACCATGGCCCTGGGACAGAGCATTGAGCAACATGCAAAATCTTGCACAAGCTCCCTGGATGAGGAAATCCCTTAGATCACCAGCTGCTAAATTGCTCTAGGGAGGAGGGATCCGGCTCTCAGGCCTTCCTGGCAGGGCACATCCATGGGATGATCAGCATCGAGGATATTTTGCCCAGTGCCAGAGTGGATCTTCTGCATTTTCCCAGCTTGGCTTTGCCACATAAGAAAGAAAAAGCAAAATAATGCGGGCATGTGCCCGTGCCAATCTGGGCTGTGTGTGGGCATGATGAGATCTTTTTCATCCATGCCTGGATCAGATCTTTTCTCCACAGCAAAAGACTGGGCTTGTCACACATGTGGACCTGCCTGAGGGGCTAAACCAGGCAGTAATCAAGACTGGGAGTACAGTGGTATGGAGAAGAGTATAATCATGGAATCAGCAGGGTTGGAAAAGCCCTCTAAGATCATCAACTCCACATTCACCACCAACCCCCATCCCCAAGTGCCACATTCACATGTTTTTGAACACTTCTAGGGATGGTGATTCCAGCACTGCAGTGGACAGGCTGTGCCAGTGCCTGACCACCTCTTTTGGGAAGAAATTTGCAGCCCACAACAGCCCTGGCACCACTGTGCTCCCCAGCCTGCCAGAGGAGCTGACACTGGCTCAGGAGCAGAAGCAGCTCCCAGCCCCTGACACAACACCCCACTGCCAGCCCCTGACACAACACCCCACTGCCAGCCCTGGCCCAACACCCCACTGCCAGCCCCTGACACAACACCCCACTGCCAGCCCTTGGCACAACACCCCACTGCCAGCCCCTGACACAACACCCCACTGCCAGCCCTGGCCCAACACCCCACTGCCAGCCCCTGACACAACACCCCACTGCCAGCCCTTGGCACAACACCCCACTGCCAGCCCCTGGCACATCCTGCTCTGGCATCAGGGCTGGGCAAGTCCCAACACAGTGTACAGAGAGGTTTTTGTGTGGCAGTTCCAGCTCCAGGCTGGGGGAGCTGCAGGGGATGCAGAGATGGGGCAGCATCCCCTGGGGATGGGCTCTATCCTTCCCCTGGCTGCTCTCCTGAATCGGGAGAGAGGTGACACCCATATTCCCAAGGGACGAGGCGCTGGCAGCCTGACCCACCCTGCTATGGTGAGCGCCCCTGGGTGCTGCAGGTGAGGAGGATGCTCCCAGACTAACCCAGGCTGCTCATGTTGCAGCAGTCCAGGAGGTGCCCCCGAGTGCCCCACCAACCTCTGTCCCTGACTCAGGGATGAAGCTTTTGATGGTGACAGTTTTCCCTGGAGCTGGGAAGGGCGATTCCCGAAGGCCCTGCATGAAGGGGTAGATCACTGCCATGGAGATCTGGCGCCTCTTCTCCACCTCGTCCAGGATCTGGGTGAGAAAATGTGAACCAGGAATCTCCAGCAGACAAAGGAGCAGTCACCAGGGCCACCACTGGGCCAGAGCCACCATGTCCCTACCTTGGAGAAGAGCCCAAAGCAGCCCAGGCAGCTGATGATGCAGAAAACCTCAGGGAGCCGGACACCACGCCCGGATGGCTGGAAGAGTGAGGGAAAAGGATCTGAGCATCTCCCAGCCCCCTGCACCAGCTCCACACTCTCCAAAGGGATCCCCATTTGCTCCCCTCAAATTCCCAGTCATTCATTGGGGGATTTTCAAAGCTAAGGCCAAGGACAAGGATGCAGCTGATGCTGGAAAAGCAGAGGGTTCCCAGAGAAGGTGATTTGGGTGCCTAAGCTGTTAATTATTTTGGTGCAAAGTCCTCTGGCATATTACAAACTCTCCTCCCATCCAGACACACATCCTCCAAGACATCCTGCCCCACTATCGTTACAGTTAATCCTACTCCTACAACAGGAGCCATTGAGACGAGTTCTCTGGCTTTTTTCTTCCCTTTCCAACTGGACTGTCCTAGATCTGTTTGCTCTCTACACTTTCAGCCCTCCAGACATCCAGTTCCAAGAGACTGAGATCAGTCCTGGATGCTGGAATGGGAAAGTTCAGAAGGATGAAGGGGTGGTGGATCCAGAAATTCCCCAGGCTCTGGCACAGGGATGTCCTGGATTTATGTCCCTGTTTAAAGCAGGGAAGACCATTGCACCTCAGAGCCCCTGAGCTGGTCAAAACCATGAATTGAGAAACATCCACTGCTCAGATGAAGTTTGTGGGGATGGGGCTGAGGGCATCCAGCTCCTTGGCACCTGGATGGCTGCACTGAAATCCCCATCCTGACAAACAAGGGAAAGGAGCGAGGGAAGCTGTGGAAGCCAGTGGGGAATCATTTCCATTTGGAAAAGCCCTCCAAGTCCAAAAGTCAGCCCAGCACCACCACATTCACCCCTAAATCACGTCCCCAAGTGCCACATCCACATGCTTTGTGAACACTCCATTGTTTCCTCCATCCAACATCTGAGTGATGCCTCAGCAGAGCTTTAAAACCCCCCTTGGGTACCCTCTTGCTGCTTGTCATCACTTTGGTCAAGGCCGGTGTCTTTCTGAGGCAAGAGCTGTTCCCAAAGCTGAACTCTGGTGACAGCAGGAGTGTCCCACCGTGGGGAGGGGGTGACACCCCTGATGGGTGTGGGGTGGGGAGGGCTCACCAGCAGCCGCCTGCAGTAGCCAATCTTCCTGCTGCCATCCACGTTTGTCAGGACAAAAGAAAATGTTTCGCTGCAAGGAGAGAAAATGTGAGGCTGGGATGAGCTGGGATGGACTGGACTGGGCTGGGCTGGTCCTTCCAGCCCTCAGGAGTCCAGTGGGGGGCCCAGCCCAGACCCTGCAGTGGGGCAGGTACCTGGTGAACTCAGTGATAGGTGCCCAGTTGTTGCCATCAGGAAAGCAGAAGAGGGGGATGGCTTGGAGGAGACGTTCCTCCTCCTCCTTCTGGCCTTTCAGCAAGTTCTCACGCTGGAAGGAAGCGATGCCAAGAGTCAGGGAGATGGAGGGTCCCCACTGTCACTAGGAATGGGGTGGGATTCAGTGGAATGGGGTCTATCCCAAAGAGACTCCTGGCTCTGAATGATGTAGAAGGGGCACATGTCGGGACAAGCACCTCCCAAAAAAACAAATTTTGACTTTCACCCCATGGACAGTGAGGAAAAGCAGAGGGACCCTCTGCAAACTGGGAACTCTCCCTGTGCCACCTCCTGAGGTGTGATTTCCCTTTTTGGGAAAAAAGTGTGGTCTCCCTTTTTGGGACAGGAAGCCAGGGACAGCCCCTGGGAGTTTCCTCCTGGGGTTTTGGCCCTGGGCTGGGATCATGGGGAGAGATAGATGGTCCCAGCAACCCCAGCCCAGGACAGACAAAGCCCTGTGGTCTGGGGCTGTGACTCAAGGGCATGGGCCACTTCTCTCCTTCCATATCTTCAATGATGGATAAGGAACAGCATCCCTTTCTCTTCTAAATGTGGGAAACTAATCATATCAGAAACACAGGACTAAATACCTTTGGGAACTGATAGGTTATCTTGGGTTCATAATGTCCATCTGGCATCTTCTTCAGCGACACCACCACCAGGTACTCGAAGAAGAACTGTCCAGCAGAGCAGAAGACTGAGCTCCGCTCCCCCAGCTTCCCCTGTGGTACCCGCGGCGGGGGCGTTTCTCCAGCAGAGGCCCCATCTTTTCTTTCTGAAGCCAAAAACATCCCAAAAAATCAGATCAGAGTGCAATGAAAGGTGTGAGGAGTCCTGAGGACAAGGGAGAAGCTGCAGAGTTTCATGTGAACTGTGTGTAAAGTGGCTGGAGGGAACCAGATCCTGGTGCCCAGGACTTTTGGTCCCAAAAATGAACAACTGGGGACATGAAAAAGAAAGAGAAAATAGTTTTATGAGTCCTTTAGGGAAAATCCCAAGACACGCCCAGCCTTCCTTTGCCCCAGCTCAGTGAGGGCAGAAGGATGCCCAGAGCAAACTGGGTACATGGAATGAGGGAGACCAGATGGGCACTGCATTAAACATCTGCAGGGAGGTGTGGGAATGTGTTTCTAGCAGTTAATTTTATTCCCTTAGGGGAAGTAAACAGCAAAAAACCAGCTCAGATCTTGTCTGAGCACCTCCTAAAGCTCCAGTCAGATAAATCCTAACCTCTCCCTCCCAGATGTCCTGGGAACTGCTGACTGTGAATGAGCTACTCAAGGGTTTTCCCTAAGCCACAAAGCAGTGCAGTTCCAGGAGATTACAGTTTGCTCAAAGCAAAGCAGTTCCAGAAGATTACACCCCAGTTCTTGTTGGGCTGGCTGGGGAGGGCAGCTGGGAAGCATCAGCTGTAACACCCTGAACAACCAGGAATAGGAGGGAAAGAGCCCCATCCAGCATCTCCAAGGGCCCTGGCATGACCACAGTGGGACAGTGAGATCCAAGGGCTAGAAAGGAGTACAATGCTGGACAGAGAATGTAGCCAGGCTGTCCCACAGCTCTTCCCTCTCCCAAAAGCCACTTGTGCCTTCCTTTATACCTTGTTCTTGACACAGAAACTGTTCCATATCTGAATATGGTGGGGAGCTGGAGCAGAAAAGTTGAGCTGCCGTTTTAGGAATAGCAAGGAAAATAAATATATGGCTGGATAAGATTACTGGCTCTTGCAGTTTGTCCCCAGATCCCAGAGTTTGTTTCTGGGCTCTTCTAGTTGTGCCACAGCTGGTTAAGGAAAGGCATGGCCGTGATCAGCTATTCCCATTATCCTTCTCCAAGTATGGCATCCTCCTCCAAAAGCAGTGCTGGTGAACACCCAGCTCTGTCAATCTAGCTCCAGAGCTACCTCCTTTAGTCTGGAAACACCTCTCCAGCCTTTGTTCCAGGTCACTGGGAGCTGATGGAAATAGAAGGATCATAGGAGGAGGTGACCCTCACGGTTCCATCACAGGATGTTCCTTCCCAGGGACCAAAAATGCCTTTCCCAGCTCGGGATAGGGAGACTCTCAAAGCCACCTCTTCATGCACCCTGGGGCTGCACATGCAAAGTCCTTTCTCTTTGGCAAGGCAAAATTAATCCCAAAGAGGCCCTTTTGCAGCAGGTGAAGAATGAGACCTGGCTGAGGATATCTCTGGTTTATCCTCATTGGGGATCATCCTGGACCTGCCCAGTGAGTTGCTCCAGACCCAGGACAAGGTTAACAAGATGTGCATTGCTTCTCCTGCTCTTCCTTGGGATGCTCCAGCAATGGCTTTGATCTGGTCCCACCTCTCATCCAGGCAGGAGGTTGTTGTTGGGGGGATCCCAGGGAAAAACGCTGTGCCATGGGAGGGTTGCTGAACACTGGCATTGGTTGTTTTTCCATCACCAGGGCAAGATGAAAGTGCAGTTAAATCCTGCCTATCCAGTTCCATTCTGCATTTCAGAGAACACCAGATGTGCTCTCCAGCAAGGACTGGATTTGCATTTTGCCCATGGGGTTTACAAGCAAACAAGCCAAACCTGCTCCTCTGGAGAACCTGGGCATGCCAGGCCGGGCTCTGCCTCTCACACATGCGAATGTGGATCGCCCTGCAGTGCTGGGTCTGGCTGCAAAGCCCTCACAGGCAGAGCCTAAATCCTTCCAAGACCACAACTCCCCATTCCTGGGTGCAAGATGTGCTCCAGGGATGCAGGGAGTGAACTGTCAGGCAGGCTGAATGCGGTGTCCCAGCGAGATCCCAGCGCTGCCCTAAAGAGGCAGGATTCACAGTGCCTCGTGTCCCGGGAACATGAGCCAGGGTCACAGGAGCCAGCGACTGTCCCATGCCCATGTCGGGGGGATTCGGGGAGCACCCCCAGCCCCCCAGCAGCGGGAGCGTCCCCCGCGAGGACGGGAAGGATGCGGGTAGCCAGGGCGGCTCTCGTAGCTCCCGGAGCTGCTGCCGGTGACGTGGATCTTCACCCTTCCATCCACCGGGCACGGAGAGGGCAAAGACTGCCGCGGGCTTTTCTTATCGCCGAGGGCTGCGCTCAGCCCCACTCTGTGGCACAACCGGTTTCTTTCCTCCCGGAAAACTCCCGACCGGGTTTGCGGGGGAGCTCAGCTTCCCGTGCCGCCCAGCTGCCCACCTGCCCCAGCGGAGAATGGCTTTATCAAACCTCTTCTGCTGAGCTGGGAACACCGAGCCCATGCGGAACCAGAGCCAGCACAAAACTGATGGGGAGGGGAGGACAGAGCCCCCCAAATCCACAGATTGCTCCAACATGCTTGTTTTGGCTTGAGATACAAGCAGCCAGAAAACCCTGATGATCCATCCATTCGGTATCTGGGAAATGATCAAAAATCCCAAAGGACCGACTTCTGCACCGCCTTCTGAGGGCTCTGCAACACCCAACTGTCTTGAGGAGTAGAGTCCTCCTCGTGTGTCCCCCCGTGGATACCCCCACGGGGGTCCCAGATGCCACGCGCAGCCATGTCCTGCGATGCCTTATTCAGTGGGGATATGGGGAGACAGGGGATCTGTGGGGCCGCCCTGGGGGCTGGGGTGGGCTCACTTGGTGGGGTGCAGCTCTCGGGATGGGCTGAACCGCCGAGAACGGAGGGTTGGAGTTGTGGCGAGTCCCGGGGCAGCCGGCCCGAGCTGCGCTCCGCGGGGTGGGATGCGAACAGGCAGGGCTGGAGGGACCGAGCCGCTGCCGCCGGCTGCACCCGGGAACGTCCCCGCTCCACCGGCAGCCGTCGGTTCCCGCAGCCGCGGCACCGCGGATGGACCTGTCCCGACACCGGCACCGGCACAGGCACCGGCACCGGCTCCTCCCGGAGCCCCTCCCGCCCCTCACCTCTGCGGCCGGGGCGCCGCAGGCTCCGTCGCAAGAGGTTGCCGATGGAAGAAGCCATGGTGGCCCCGTCGCGGTCCCGGTGCGGTCCCCGTGCGGCCCCGACCCGGCCCGGCGGGGGAGGGCTTGGCTTCCGCCCGCCGCGCTTTCGCTTTCCCGGGGGAGGAGGGACTGCACGGGGCGGAGAGGAGGAGGAGCGGGGAACCGGGCAACACCTGGCACCTCCTGGGCACGGGAGACTCTTCCGGGGAGAGGGGCACTGGGGAATGTGTAGCCCGGGAAACCGGGAAAAACTGGCATGGGAAACCCGGGAGCATCGGGAATGAGGGGAGCAGAGAGCCGAGAATGCCAGGTGGAACTGGAAATGAGGGATCCGGGAGTACAGGACATGGGGCTAAGGGAAGAACTGGGAATGGAGTCCTTGGGAGCACGGGGAAAGAGGAGTCGGGAGCACCGGGCACGGCGGTACAGGGAGCGCTGGGATTTGAGACCGAGCGGGCACGATGGTCGTGGAGGCAGCGGGAATGGGGGAGCTGGTAACGACCCGAATTACAAGGATGCCAGCAGGAACCGGACATGCCATATCCAGGAGAATCGGGCATGGGGATGTCCGGAGCAGCGGACACAGAGAGAACTGAGCATCGCCTCAAACGTGGCTGGGCATCCTAGCGGGGAGCCGGCCTAGGCTGCGGCGCAGGGCGCGACTGGGCGTAGGGTGGGACTCAGGGCGTGGACGCTTCGAAGAAGGTTTGCCCTACATCACAGGGGACAGAGCACCATTCCCCCAGTGCCACAGCATTGCCCAAACCCTGCTCCAGCCTCCCGGTCCCTTCTAAGCCCTGTTCTCCCCGGGACCCCACTAGTGCCAGGATCGGTGCCCAGCGCAGCCTCTGTGGGTCGGAGATGGCACTGACGCGTCCCCTCCAGGGTACACAGGTTTTGGCGTCTCTCGCTGTGCAGTGCGGTGGGGAGTCAGCCCATCTCCTGCTCCGGTGACTCCACCGTGCTTCATTCCCATGTCGTGGGCTGCGAGCTCGTCCTGACCGTTCGCATACGCCGGCCGGGTTGTGCTTTACCTCGGGTTGGCGTTTCTCCATCGGTCAGAGGTTTTTTCTCCCTCCCAGAAATACTGAGAGATGCTTCGTTCAGCTCTGGGGCTGGAGCCAGTTGCCGCCCGCCTTCGTTGCAGGAAGGAAGAGCAATGTCCTGGCGCTGCGACCCGGGGGTTTCCCTGTCTCGGGCATGCCGGGGCTCTGCAGAGCTGCTCGGGTTTGAGGGCTGGTTTCACTGCTCCGCACACACCAACAGGGAAAGTCCCTTAAGAAACAATTATATCTTTACAAGAAAAATCCCTCTTTCCCATTCTCAGCCTGTCCACCAATATCTCCTCTGCTGGTTTTGGGTAGTGCTTAGGCGGTACTGAGATCCGTTCCAAACCAAACAATTCTCTGATCCGAAAATTGAAGTAATGAACATCTTCTATGCTTCTAATTAAATACACAGAGGGATCTTGGACACAGCTACCCGTTATTAGACTCCAGGTGTGATGAGCTGTGCACAGTTCTCATCCCCAGTGTCAGCGTGGGGCTGTTTGCAGCTGTACAGCAAATTCCCTACACCAAATGTCCTAATTTTTTTTTTCCCATTTTTGCAACATCTCCCATCCGTCTCCCTTCCCCGAGTGTGGGCTGGAGCTCGAGGATGGGTTTGCAGCTGCTAGGAATGGCCTTCGCCAGCTTGAAGAGGTGGTGAATGCTTCCAAAATTCACCCCCACAGAGACACGTGCCTCTGATTCAACCAGAATGCTGCCTCTTCATCGGGGTTATCAGGGAATTGCTAGCCCAGGTGTCATTTTTCTGGCTTGAGTGGGTGAGAAAGCATTTGTGCTTCTCAGAAGAGATGACAGTGTGTTTGTTTGCGCATAGAGCTTGTTCCCAGGACAAATTTCCTCTTGGCACAAAGAAAATGCTAGGGGTTTTTCCCTCGATTTTGGAGGAATACGCTTGCTTCCTGAAAATTTGCGCCACCTTAGGAAAACAGCTGCTGCTTTCAGCCAGAAGAAAACCCCCGAAATTCTTTGATTTTATACTCATAAACACAGTTTCTCCCTTTAAGGCAAGTCTCTGATTGCTATCCCGCCTCAATAACGCCGTGATTCCGCTCAGGCAGCTTCTGCGCGGGAGTGAAAGCGCCGCGATCCAGCCACAGAACCTCCCGCTCCCAGGGAAACACTGTCCCTTTGTGCCACCGCACAATCCAGCAAACCTTGCGTTGCTGAGAGAGGTTGAACTTTCGAATATTCCCACTGAAAGCTTCTTTCTGCGGGAATCCGACCGCCCATGGGGACAACAAATGGGCGCATTGTGGGGCTCCTGGGGGCCGCTGGCCACCGCGCTTCCCCCGCTCGCCGTCGCGCTGCTCTGTGGCCGCTGCCGGAGTCATTTCGCTTCCCTGACGAGCCCCAGGCAGTTTTGTGTTTGGCTATTTTTCCCCTCTTGATGTCCCGGTGCTGCTTAATACGCGCTGAATTCGGCTTTCTACAGCCACGGTGTGCTCAGGTTGCAAATATTCCGCGGATATTTGGAGCGGTAGCGGGAGGGCAGCGTCTGGAGTGTCCCCCGCATCTCCCTGGGACCAGGGTGTCCTCATCGCTGGGATCCTGCTTGCACCTCAGCTTCCTCCTCCTCCTCGGCGCCTGCAGCCCTCGCCTGACCCGATGCATCTTCCCTCCTTCCCCATTCCCTCGCTGGGTACCGGGGCAGCTCCTGGTGCCGTGTGAGCGGGTTCCATTCTGCCCGTCGCACCCAGGCTGGGATCGGGGCTTAGAAGCGGAGGATGGAGTGCAGTGGCAGCATCTCTGGCAGGGAGGCCACTGAGGGCAGCCCGAGGGTGATGGGAACCCAACGCCCTCTTTTCCAGCCTTTCCCATGTCCGAGAGTTTCTCCCACCGGATGGCGGCATCAGAGCAAAGAAATCTCTCTGGGAGAGGGGACCCCCACTGGAGAGACTTTATCCTCCTGGTTTTCTGGCTCCCGAGAGGTTTGTGCTGGGGCTGAGGATGTGTGGGTTCAGCATACTCGTGTTTGCACCATTCCTGCCACTCAGGATGCTCAGCTCTCTGCCCTGTTCTGTGCCCCATGGTTCCTTCCAGCACCCCAAAACAGGGTGCCATGGAACATCTTTCCCTGTGGGTGCAGAAGGACCTGCTGGGGGCTCAGCTGGGGCACTCTGAACCACGACCAGGAGCAAAGCAGAGCCAGACTGGGCAAGGAAAAGAGATGTCAACCCTTATGGTACACCAGAACCACAGCTTCTTAGCGAGGCACATCCCTTATTTGCCCAAAGCCCTTTATGTTCGAATTGCTGGGGAGCCGAGACCCCCATGTCAAAGTCACACCAAAAAATGGCTTATTTTTGCATGGAAAAAGATTTGGGCCCAAATTTTCCGTGGTGGTTGTAGAGGAGGGTCCAAAGCTCCCAGGCACTGGAAAACAAAGGCAATCTGGCACCTTTCCTTGCACCTCATGGTTTTAACCCCAAATATTTCAATCCACCTTTGGCATTTCATGGATGTGGTGTTGGGCAGAGAGGTCTGTGAGGTGCTGGGTGGGCAGGGAAGGTTCATGCAGGGCTGCAGCCCCTTTGCAAATACAGTGCAGGGCATGTGCTCTGGGGCTGTTTTCTGGCCAGGGGACATCTCAGGTTACAGGCTCCCAGCTGGGCTGGCATTGCTGTTGGCACACGGGCAACCACAGATTACAGAATCACAAGAACCCCTGAATTGGGAGGCACCCTCAGGGATCAT
This sequence comes from Erithacus rubecula, assembly GCF_903797595.1. Classification (NCBI taxonomy): domain Eukaryota; kingdom Metazoa; phylum Chordata; class Aves; order Passeriformes; family Muscicapidae; genus Erithacus; species Erithacus rubecula. The sequence continues at coordinate 310,728 of NC_136678.1, forward strand.
CCAGTCCAACCCTTGCCCTGCACAGACACCCCAATAATCCCACCCTGTGCCTGAGGGTGTTGTCCAAACACTCCTGGATCTCTGGCAGCCTTGGGGCCATGCTCATTTCCTTGGGGAGCCTGGGCAGTGCTCAGAACCCTCTGGGGGAAAAACCTTTCCCTGGTTTCAAACCTAACCCTTCCCTGACACAGTTCCATGCTGCTTTTGCTGAATTGTTTTCCCTGCACTCTGAGGACAGTTCCACACAGCATCTCAGGCTGGAGCTGTCCCACAATGCCAATAAGCAGGAACACTATTTTTAATATCAGCCTGTGTTGCTTTTACACTTGACCTTAGTAGCTTTTTATTTTGTAATATTTCCAGAGAGAACAGGAGCTCAGCTATACTGACAATGTCCTTCTGACAAGCAATTTTTTCTGCTCTCCGTGATACAAACAGGAATGACCTTCTGTGGCCAACACAAATCTTTTCAAGAACTCAGTGGCAGAAGCTCTAAGCCTGAAATAAATCAGAGTGTTCACTCAAACAGCATGGATGGAAGAGCAGTAGCAATCAGGGTTTCAGTCCCCCATTCCTCCAGAACTTTGGTGGAATATTGCTCTGGACTGAAGTGGTTTCCTCTGTGGTATTCTCAACAGAGACAGCTGCATCCAAACTACAAAATGATCTGGAAAGGGTCAAACCACACAACTCTCAAGTATAGCGTGGGATTTTCCCTAGGACCTCCCATGAGGACCCAGTGATTTATCCTGGGTTAAAATGCCGTCTCCAGGATATTTTGTCTTTGAGAAGGTGTTTCAGGTGTTGATCTCTTGCAGGATGCAGAGCCTGTGGTGATTTTCCATTGAAATGCACCTGGTTTGGTTTCAGGTACTTGATGAACCTTTTCTGGCTCAGTTCCAAGGGTTTCTCCCTTCTCTTTTTCTCACAGGCTGAATGAACCCTCAGTTGAGCTTGGAAAACTTGTGGCATGTCTGGAAGCACCAGGGTCCCACCTCCCAGGTAACTTTTAAATCCTGGGCATTTCTGTGGAAAGCCCAGTGCTGGGGACTCTGGGGACTCTGGGGACACTGGGGACTCTGGGGACACTGGGGACACCGGGGACACCGGGGACACCGGGGACTCTGGGGACTCTGGGGACTCTGGGGACACTGGGGACACTGGGGACTCTGGGGACATGGGGACACCGGGGACACTGGGGACACCGGGGACTCTGGGGACTCTGGGGACTCTGGGGACACCGGGGACACCGGGGACTCTGGGGACTCTGGGGACACTGGGGACACCGGGGACTCTGGGGACTCTGGGGACACTGGGGACATTGGAGAGGGAGGGGTGGGGGATGATGCTGGAGGTCAGGTGACTTGTCCCAGGGAGCACAGGATGATGCTGGAAAGGGTTGGGGCAACTGCTGGGAGCTGGGTTTGTTTGATAAAATGAGGGAGGAAATTGGGGATTTTCCAAGGTAGTCTGGAAAGGAAAAGGCAAAGAAATCAGAGAGTCAGTCCTGCTCCTTGGGAGTACAGGGTGAGAATCCACAGGAGTGGGTTGCAGGACCTCACCACCACTGCTGACCCCAGACCTCACCCCATCTTCTCCAAAAAGCAAGGATTTGCAGCTTGGTGCAATCCCTGGGAGCTGGAGGGTGTGAGGTGAGAAAGACTCCCCCAGTTACGCTGGCAGGGCTCCAACTCACGACCCCAAAGCAAGCTTTAAGATTTGCTAATCTCAAAATATTGTTGGCACTCAGAGCAGTGATTTACTGTGTGTTTTGCCACAGCAAGTACTTTCCAAAAGGCCATGCTAAGTTTACACTGGAGCTGCTGGGATCAGATAACTGGTCCTGGCAGCTCCCTCCTTGTCCCCCCCGTCTCTCCTAGTTGCTGTGCTGGGGTGCAAAAGGATAGCACAGCTTCTCCTGCACCCCACAAGAAGAGCTAACCACAGGCACAAGCAGCATTAAAAGAAGGACCAGTAAAGGTGTTTTTCCTTGTGCAGGTCTGGGATGGGACTGGGTCACACCCTGGCTTGTGGGAAGATGTGAACTTTTGGAGAGTCCCAGTGCTTTACTTTGAAGTCAGAGTGCCAGAGACAGAAAAGAACCATCTCTGGTGCCCAGCCTGGCCACGTCCACATCCTCAGGGCTTTGCAGGTTGTGAAAATAAATCAGCTTCTCACCTTCAGCACCAGCCAGGGCAGGCAACAGCCCTGCACATCACTTGGCATTCCTGCCACGTTTGAGCACCCCAGGAGATCCCAAGGGCTTTGCAGGTGCTGGCACAGTGACACCTCGGGCCACGGGCATTTCCAGCCTGCAGAAAGGATGGCCTCCCTCGGGGTCTTGGCTGTGTCACAAGCAAGGGCTGGGTCCCTGCATTCAGCTCGCTGTGCCATGGAATCCCAGACTGGTTTGGGTGGGAAAGGACCTAGCCCAGGTTGCTCCAAGCTCTGTCCAACCTAGCCTAGGACACTTCCAGGGACAGCCACAGCTTCTCTCTCTGAGCCAGGGCCTTCTCACCCTCAAGCCAAGAACCCCTCCCCACTATCCAACCTAACCCTGCCCTCTGGCAGTGGGAAGCCATTCTGCCTTGTTCTATCAGACCCTTGTCTCAGTCCCTCTCCAGCTCTCTTGGAGCCCCTTTAGCATCTGGAAGGGGCTCGAGGGTTCTTTCCAGAGCCTTCTCTTCTCCAGGTGAACACACCCAGCTCTCCCAGCCTGGCTCCAGAGCAGAGAGGCTCCAGCCTCAGAGCATCTCAATGGGCTCCTCTGGACTTGCTCCAGCAGCTTCACATCTGTCCTGTTATTGAAACCCAGGGCTAGAGGCAGCTCTGCATTTGGGGGGGGGGGGGGGGGGGGGCGGGGGGGGGGGCGGGGAGAGGGGGTCAGTTCTTACCTGAATAGGACAGAGGGGCATAATTCCCATTCCTCTGCTGCCCATGCTGGGCAGATCAGCCCAGTTGGCTCAGGGGCTTTCTGAGACCCAGCACACGTGGCTGGGGCACACTGAGCACCAACACCCCAAGCCCTTCTCCCAGGGCTGCTCTCAGATTTTGTGTGACTGAGAATTTCTCATCCTTCTTAAGAGTCAGCACTTGAGAAGCAGAAGAACCCCTATCTCTTCCTCTTGTCTCTGTATCCCTTGGGATCTTTGCCACCTCCTAATCCCCAGGAGATGGGTAAGAGCCAAAGCCACCTCCAGCCTCATCCCTGGCCCTCACTGTCCTTGGTCATGTCCAGCTGGAGGTTTTGGCCTTTCCCTGCAAATATACAAGTGTCCTTTTGGCATTGACTTGCTCATGGACAAGGAGGATGAGATTGGAGCATCTCCCATGGCTGTTTCTTTGCAGATTATTGGATCAACAGATCAACCCCCTTTTGTTCTCTGAGCACCATGTCTTGGCCAGCTGCTCTGGAGGTGCTTTGGGGAAATGCTTCCCCCAGGGATGGCATGGGGCTGTGGTGCTGTGCTGAACAGGGACAGGGCAGGGAGCAGCTCCTGGTGACCTGACTGTGGCAGTCAAGCCCCTGCATCTAGAACTGGGCTGGGCCACAGCTGCCTCCCTGGGGACACCAGGGACTCCAAGGACCAGGTATTTCTAAAGCTTGGCTGAGAGGATTTCACTATCTGGAGAATTTTGGCAGGACCCAGCATGAGGACAGCTGGACTGAGTGTCCTCATGATGCTCCCTGGTGGCAGCAGGGAAAGGATGCAGCTGGGCCCTGTAGCACAGCCCAAACTGGTGTGTATTACCAGTTTACTGGGACCTGGTAGAAGTCACTGGGATTTGGGGATGCTCCAAACCCTCTCATAGCCCCTCTGACCCAGCAAACTTTCCAGGGAGGGGGACACAATAGGGAAGCTCTCAAATAAAGGTGTTTGGGTTAGAGAGGGTTGTGGGGTGGGCCCAGGATATGCTGTCCCAGCAAGGGAGCAGATCCTATTTCCTTCCAAGAATCCTGGAAAAGGACAGTCCTTCCCAAAAACCCTAGGCACGGTGAGGTGCAGACAGCCCTTGTGGTCACCACCACTCTGGGCTTCCTTGTGATATCACTGCCCCATCTGAAACATGGCTGGTCCCAGTAGCACCAGTGTCCCCAGCACTGGGGCAGGTCTGGCTGCAGGACATCCTGAACAGGGATGCTCCAGGGTGGAGCTTGGCAGAGTCCTGCAGGAACTGTGAGCAGGCTGAAGGGAGCAGGGGGGAAGAGGGGATGGGGAGAGCACAGGGAAGGTGAGAGTGCCAGTGAAAGCATGGGGAGAGGAGAGGAGATGGTGGACGTGGGAAAATATGGGAAGAACTGGGAAGGGAAATGGAAAAACCAGTATTGGTCCTACAGGAGGAACTAGGTAGGAGCAATGGCCTTGAAGACACTCAAGGTGGCCTTAAGTCCTTGATGGAGGTACAAGTACCTGATGAAGGTACTTGGTCAAATGATGAAGGTCAAATGAGAGCAGGAGTGTCTAACCCTGGGTGTTACTGGCCAATGTCATGGTGCACCCTGGCAGGGGTTTCAGTCCCTCAAGGTCTTTAGGGCAGGGCTAGACATCCTCCTGAGGATTGGCAGTGCCTGGCCCTACCTGGGACTGCAGGTGAGGAAATGAACAAAGCAGGCTCTGAGAGATGGTGCCTGTCCTTGTGCAGAGCAAACACTGAGTTCCCTGCTGGTTCTAACCCATACTGAAATTTGCCCTTGGTGCTGGGGGAGCCTGGGGCTGAGCTGTTCCCTCCCTCTTCTCCTGCAAAGCCTCTCAGCTCCCTGCTCAGTAGAGAGAAGTAGAGAGAAGGCTCTGGCCCCTTTATACAAACATTCAGAAAAAAACAGCAAAGGGGCTTTGAAAGAATTCAGGCCTTCCTGAGCTTCTGGTTTTAACAAAGAAGAAAAACCTGAGTTGCTAATTGAAGCTTCTCCCTGCCACAGAGCAGAGCCAGACAGGGCAGGTGGTGACAGAGCCTTATTGGCGTCTCCAGCTGCTGTAGCCAGGCCTTGGTAGAGGTGACCCTGGGCAGAATGAAGAGACCAGGGCTGGCACAGCCCTGTCCCTGCGGGCTCTCTGTCCATGGGGAGCTCCTGCTGCAGCCCCAGAAGTAGGGCAGGGCTGGAAAAAACCCACCCCCAGGGCAAGCAGTGCCCCAGGACTGGCACTGCTCCTGGGCACACCTCAGGTGACAGCTGCAGTGCCGAGGGGCGTGAGGGCTCCTGCTGACCCGGCACGCTCAGGCCCAGCTGGGCTGGGTGCAGCTGCTGCAGGTCACTGCCCTGCTGCTCTGCCATGGAGCCCTGCCCTGCTGCTCTGCCCTGCATCTCCTGCCCTGCATCTCTACCCTGCAACCCTGTCCTGCTGCTCTACCATGCAACCCTGCCCTGGAGCCCTGCCCTGTAGCTCCTGCCCTGCAGCTCTACCATGCATCTCCTGCCCTGCAGCCCTGCCTTGCAGCTCTACCCTGCAAGTCTGCCCTGCAACTCTGCCTCCGGTTGTCTGTCCTCTCCTACTGTGACTGTAACTATGGTGGCCCCACAGGTGGCCTTGGGGTAACAATTTTGGCTGTGAGCAGCAGCTGATGTCTTTCTGTGATGGTTTTTCCACTGCAGTGCTGTGGCAGGCTGGAGGGAACACGGAGCTCCCTGGCTCAGCTCCCAGAATGTCACGGGGCAAAACTAGGACATCTCTGCATGGGTTTTCCTATCTTTCTACCCCATCCATCTTGAAAGAGAATATTCCATTACAGCCCCAAAATAACTGCCCAAAAGTTGGTTCTTGGTGTTTGCATCCCCTGCCTGCATCTGGCAGCTCCTGATCTGGGCACCCATCCTGCTGCTCCATGAGCAGATGTTGGGGAACCTGGAACTGGGTGAACCCTGACTGATCATGGAATTAGACAATCAGTTAGGTTGGAAAAGACCCTTAAGATCATCGAGTCCAACCCTTAACCCAAGGCCACTGCCCAAGGCCACCACTAACCCATGTCCTCAGCTGGCACATCCACATGGCTTTTACATCCTTCCAGGGCTGGGGACTCCACCACTGCCCTGGGCAGCTTGTGTCAGGGCTGGACAACTCTTTCCCTGAATAAGGGGTTACTGGAGAATCAGTGAATCAAACTGCTGCTGTTGAGTGCTGCTGGGGTGAGCTGGGCAGCACCCAGCAACAGGGACAACTCTGGAACCCGTGGCTGTGAGGACCCTGTACCAGTGCCCACCAAGGGATGTCCACCAAACAGGAGATGCTCCTCAGCACCTCAGAGATGCTCCTGTCAATGTCACTTTATTACCTGGTTGTGTTTTCTGGACCAGACAAAAATATTTTAAAGCAATACTTGCTTAAAATTCCTGTCCCAGAGTGACACCTTTCCTGGAGGCTTTGGGAAAAGGAATTGGGGCCATGCCCCAGTTCAGCCCTGGAGCCCCTGCTTGCAGTCATTGCTTTGGGATGAAGTAAGTGTCTGCTTGTGTGTGACAGACAAATGGAAATCTTGCCTGGTCCCAGCCCACCTGCTGCCTGCCCCGGCTGCTTGACTCAGTACTCTGGGAATATCACAGTGACAGCAAGGCTGGAAATGCTGCTGGGAGCTGGAGCCAGGAGCAGGGATGTGGGATATGGGATATGGGATATGGGAGCTGGGAGGGGATAGGTAGGACATTGAGCTTACTTACTTAAATGCCCTGCTGGCTTTTGTGGTTGACCACTGTGTGCTTTCCAGATGAGTTCCCTGGTTTTCTGGAGATCTGAGTTAACCCTGGGAAGAGGACAGGCAAGGGCAGGAACAGCAGTTGGAAGGAGGGCACAGACTCACACAGGAATCAACTCTAGTAACCACCAGCAATAGCTCCCCTGAAGGGGCTTGGGCACCTCCTTTCTGCTGAAATTCAGGGGAATTGAGCATTTTTCTGGCCTTCTGCGATGTCTCCCATGGACTCACAGTCCACACTATGTGTGCAGGGCTGGATGTGGCCAAAGGGAGGTGGGGATGGTTACTTCTCTGTCCTGTTGGGTGATTCTGAATTTATCTCACTGGAGTTGGCAGTGGGGACCCTGTCAGTCCAGGCTGTGGCTGACCCTCCTTGCTGACTCCCATGCTGATCCCCTGGCTCTCTCTCCTCTGCCCTGGCCAAACCCATGACTGTGCCAAGGACCAGAGGATGCCATGCCCAGATTCTACAATGGCCCAGGTGTGGCATCCACCTGCTGCTTTCACAGTCCTGCTGAGGTGCAAAGGACCCACCAGGATCTCCAAAGATGTTCATGGGGACAAAGACAAGAGGGAATGAGCATAGAAGATGTGGCAGCTTCAGAGAGTCCTTCCCACCCTGGTGACACGAGCTCCTTGTTTATTCCAGGCCTTTGACATCTCCCCTTTGCTTTATGATGCACAAGTGGGAAGATCTCACCTCCTCCTGTCTAATCCTAGAGCCCTGTTTAGGGGTTGGTCCTAATCTCTGGAAGCCTCCAGGATTTGCCCCAGCTGTCAGAGGCATCTCCCATCTCCCTGCACCGACACATCAGCTGTCATGGGAAGGTTCCCAAGGCTTCCCCCATCCCCCCTGGCAAGGCCTCTGATTTCCTGAACTGTGAGTCTGGGTGGATGGGCCAGTCTGATGGTTTGGGGGAATAAATTCACCTTTTTTGCAATGGAATCCTGTCAAACAAATACGGCTGGGAAATGATCGACCACTGTGCTGCATCATCAGGGGCAGTTGGAATAATAGTGGCATGAGGAGGATCTGATTCCTTTGGGCATGAATGATACTCCCCTTATTTAGACCTATACTCACTTGCAGAATAAGTAAGGAAATGTATCAGTGACTCGGTGGGCTGAAAATGTGGGTCAAAACCAATTTATAAAAGTAATAAAAGAAATTTTTTCCTCACTGGAAAACAGGGATAACCTGCATTTCAGCTAAATACTGAAATACTTATAGTTTCAGACAAAAATGTGCTGATAATTAAATTATCACTAAATGTTTAATATTCAACCCTCCCAGCTGCCTGCAGGAGCAGCCCCTTCCATGTGATTTTCATTGCCATCACCAGATTAATCTGAGCTTCCTCACTCAAAACTGGGGGCTGGGACAGCCCATTCCTGTCCTGGGTGGTGAAATCACCTCCTGGCAGCAGTTTCTCTGTCTCTGTTGTGAATCCACAAGTGAAGCCATTGTGGTGGGTAAGGAAATGTCAGCTCCTGCCTCTGGAGCCTGTGAGAAACTCTTTAATTCAGAACTGGGACAACTTCCCTGGTGCCTTTGCCATCGACAGCAGCAGCTCCTCAGTGTTTCCCTGCTGGAGTTTGCTCAACACCCAGTGCTTGCTGAATGTGTGAATAAACAAGATGCCAATAAACTCTAGTAATGTGGCCCAGATAGCAGTGGGTGATAAACCACATTGATTCAATTGCTCGTCACCTATTAGTCACCCCCTGAGTCAACAGAGCAAAAGCATCCAAACATCATGGAGCAGGCTGACAGATCCAAGTTTCTTTCAGATTGAGACCTACAAGTGAAATTATTGCTTTGATGTTCTTTATTTTTTCTGGGGAAAGTATTTAAGTTTCAGCTGCACTCTCCCAAACTGAAATCAGAGAGAAATCTGAGTGCTGATTTCCCTGTGAACTGGAGTTTTGGTGTTGACTTATTTTTCTATCTGAGCTCTTTAAATTGCTTCTCTTAACATGTAATCAAAACAAGACCTTTTTTTTTGCAATGAAGTGGGTTTTTTTGTTCAGATTAAATATCATGATTGAGAAAGACATAAGGAAGATGCCTGAGCAGATGTTTGTGGGAATCTGGAACTGGCCACCTGTGAGCTGATGGAAAGGGTCATCAAGGCAAGGCCCATGTGGAGAGGTCAAGTGGAAGAGTCAAGAAAGGGTCAAGGTCATCCAAGGCAGGGTGAAATCCTGGTGGGCCAAGGTATGGATAAAACAGAGCTTCTCCAGTTGGTCCCTGGGAGCCAAAAAAAGCTGGAGCAGGATGGATGGATGATCCTCTCCAGCCCTTTCTTGCCATGCTGGGCAGCAGGACTTGTCCTCTCCATGGCTGGAGTAGCTGCAGTGAATTTGCCAATGGCAAATTTGCCAATGGCTTGGCAATTTTGAGCCACTCCAAGGTACTCAGGGCAGGAAAGAAGCTGCCAGTACCCATCCATGCAGGCTGCAGAAATGCCTTGGAGCTCCATATCACTCTCTCCTGCCTCAAGGACCTCACATCTCAGGCATTCCAAGGGTATTTTGGGTAAGGTGGAACTTTTTTCAGTCATATTCCTCCTCACTGGGGAAGTAATCAAGGAATACCTGGGTTATCAAATTGTTTGGAGCAAACAGACCCTTCCTGAGACATCAACATCATGTCATGGTATCCTGGCTTTGTCCAGCTGCCAAATAACTAGGAGAGAAAAAACATCCCTCCTGGTGCAGGGTAATGCTGCTCCAGCTGGGGTACATCCCTCTGGCTCTTTTTTGGGATGTCACCATCCATTTAAAGACCAGCCTGGCCATTGGGGCTGTGCTCTTTCTTCTCTCCCTCCCATTCCTGGGTGACCATAGCCTCCCCCTACCTGGAAAACCAGCCCCTTGTTAGCAAAGCTGGGATCATCTGGCCCTGGCAGAGAACATGCCTCATGCTCTGGCTGTCTCAGAGATGCCACCTCCACATCTGGAGGTGTTCCCTGGGGACCACAGAACTGTGAGCCAGTGGAACCAGCAGCCAGGAGAACCAGGCTTGCTTGGCTGCTCCATAGCAGCATCCCTGGAGACAGGGAATTAGCTGGGCAATAGGGAAAACACTCTCTCAACCTGAATTGCAGGAAGATTAGGGATACACAGACACTTCTATAGTGTCTCATGCACAGCATGAGGGCAGGTAAGGGAACAGGAGCAAGCAGGGGGTTAGTGGTCTATGACACATAGAATTAATGGGGTTTTCCTGGGTCACTGGGGGGATTTTGGGTGAATCGGAGTTTGGGGGTAACAGTAGGGTGGCTGGTCATGAGTTCTGGGGTCTCCGTGGACAAGGATGGTTGATTGAGCAGAACAGAGGCTGGAGAGCATGGCATGGGGCTGATGAGTGATTTATCTTCCCCAGAAATGTGGGTTAGGGGTATGGGCAGCTGAATTGGTCCAGATGAAACGAAAAATTGTCTTCCAACCTCTTCCACCCCAGTGGGATTGAGGATGAGGCTGAGGAAGGGCAGAGGGACCAGGGAGGTCTGGGGTTACAGGGACTGTGGGAGGACATGATGGGGAGCAGGTGGGTTGGGGGGTCAATGCAGGATTAACAGGGAGGGTTGGGGTGGGGGGAAGGTGTTAATGGGGGGGCTAAGGAAGGCAAGGGGGGTGAGGAGGCCCAGAGAGAGTCTGTGGGGTCTGGAAGGCAGTGGGTGGCTGAAGAGGTGGCAACGGGGTGGGGAAGCCCTTAGCCAGAGGGGTGCTGGTGCTGGACACAGAAGCCAAGTCCCCAAAGAAAGGTAACCTGGCCCTGGCCTACCCAGTCCTGAGAGCGCCCAGGGGGGCTGCTGGGGGGGCCGGGCCAATATGCTGCCATCCCATAGGAAGGGGCAGCTGAGGCTGCTGAATGTGCAGGTCCCGGGCGGCTATTCCTGGCAGCCCCGCCTGCGCAGGCAGATTGGTTTGCAGGGAGGTGACAAGTGCCAGCGAAAGCCTATAAAAGTCACCCAGCCCTGCCTTGGCTCAGTGACCTGGTTCCCCCCTCCCTGCACGGCCGTCCCGGAGCAGAGACCATTGGTGCAGAGTGGGGACACCTGGTCCTGAGCCGGGACCCCAGCCTCGGAGACCACCCCCAGATCCAGAGGAGAGATCTTTGTCTGGAGCAGGAGCCCCAAACAGAGCAGAGACCCCGGAGCAGAGACCCCAGAACATCCCCTGTCCAGCCCCTAGGCTTTGCAGCAATGACTGGCAAAACCACAACTCCAGCCAAAAAACCGGCTCCGGCAGCAGCCAAGAAAAAGGCAGCACCAGCCCCGAAGGAAGAAGCAGCCCCGAAGGAAGAAGCAGCCCCAGCCCCAGTTACTGAAGAACCCCCAGCCCCTGAGCATCCCCAGGAGCAGCCCCCAGCCCCCACAGACGAATCTGCTCCTGTCCCCACGGAAGCTGGAGCAGAAGTGACTCCAGTGCCTGCAGAAGGTTCCTCAGCTGTCCCAGCTGAACCCCCAGCCCCTGAACCTGAACCAGAGAAACCAAAGGAAGGTGAGTGGGGAGCACTGCAGTGGGGAGGGGACATTAGCAAGGCTTGGAGGGGACATATGCCAGGGAGAAGGGACAGGGGATGAAGTCATCAAGGATATTTTTACAGTGGGATAGGGCTGAGGATTAGGTGGACTGAAGACAGACCTGAGGTTGAGTGATCCACCGGTGTGCTCTTGGAGTGATCTCCGAGAGCACTCCAGCCCTGCCCTCACCACTGTGGGTTTGTTGCAGAGCCACCCAGCTGCCCCTTGTCCTTGGCCGTGGAAGAAGTGAGTGAAAACTCATTCACACTGACCTGGAAAGCCCCGGAGCAGACGGGCCGGGCAGGCCTGGATGGATATGTGGTGGAGATCTGCAAAGATGGAAGTAGGTTTGGTCTGCCCTGCCTGGCGAGTATGGAGAGATGGTGCGTGGGTGTGGGATGGGGTGGAGATGGGTGGAACCCAGCAGAGCATTTTCCCCAGCAACAATTCCCTTTCTTTGCCCAAAGAGATGTATTTTGAATGGTTATTTATTTTTTATGAAGGAACAGGGCATTCCATTGTCTTCAGACAGTAGTGATGTCTTCAGCAGGGGCTTGGAGCAGGTTTAGAATCACTGCTATGTCCAACTCTAGTGTGGAGCAGAGACCAACACACCCCTTGGGGATGGTCTCTGATGAACTGGAGATCTGCAGAGACTTGGGGCTGGGATGGTAAACCAAGAAGACAAGGGCAAAAGTATTTGCCCAAAATGAAGCATGGAAGGAATGGGCATAAAATGGGAGGATGTGGAAGGAAGGGGTCCTGAGCATGTATCAGCAGACTTGATTATGTCTGTAAGGAGAGTGGCTGTGGTGGATGGAGGTGGACTGGGAGGTGGCAGCAGTTATCCAGCAATTGTCTATGGTTCTCCAGTTGTGTTACTGGGCAGTAGAGGATGGGTGGATAAGATTTGTGTTTTGGGCACTCTCTTGAAGCCCTGCTGGGCTTTGGGGTGAGAGTGAAGGGTCTGTGTGGCTGGGGGGAATCTGCAAGGGGAGGCTGGGGTGGAGTGGTTTAGGAGACCCAGGTGGCCCATGGACCTCAGGGAACCTGATCCTCAGCTGTTTAGCTTGTGGCACACACGATGGACACATTCTTGGCTGTGCAAGAGTGCCATCGTTGGGCTGGGGGTGGAGAGGTTACCACGACTGGGTGGGATGTGTGAGGAGGCCCCTGCATGGGACAAGGAAAGATGCAGCCATTCCTGAACAGATGTCTGACAGCCACCCAAAGGGCCCAGTCTGGATGCCCTTCTGGCTTGCTTTGGGTCTGCTGGAGGACAGGAGAACTCCAGTCCCTCTGTCATCACTCAGGAGCCATGGGACTGCTGTATTTGGGCTGGTACAAGACTTTCTTTGGCTGAAATATGGTGAAATTTGAGTGAGGGATGATTTGAGTAATGCCAATGGTGAAGGAAAAGAGGATCTAGTAGGATTTGGCTGCTCCAATGCCATCAACAAGAAAACCTTCTTGTTCTGAAGGTGTACATGGGGGCTTGGCACACCCTGGCATATTGGGGTCACTCTCAATGCCTGCCTGGGTCACCCAGTCCTTGGGGGACTGGGGCAGTTTATTTTCTAAGTGAGAAACATCTTGAGAGGATTGGCACATGGCAAGGCTATGTTAGCTGGGGCTGGGGGAGAGCTGAGCTCTGGGTGGAGTTTGAGACTCTGGGTAGGTCTTGAGTGCCTTACAAGCAGGAAGAACACTTGGAAACATCCATCTGGGTAGAGGCACGTCCTGAGCAGAGCTTGCCCAGTGTGGAGGGGTTTGTGGAGACATGGTGAGCCCCAGTGTTATCGTGGGGCAGTGAGAGGAGCAGAGCAGCTGGCAGGGAGCTCCAAGGATCTTTCCTTTCAGAAATGCACCTGGTCAGCTGGATGTGTTCACTGGCCCGATGCCTTTTCTTGCTTGCAAATGTCCTCGTGCTCCAGTGTTGAGCTCCTGCCAGCACTTCATACCCCACACTCCTTGGCAGGGGTGGCCAGCCTCCCCTCCAAAGTCCCTTTTTCTGCTGGTGCCCCAAGTCATTCCACATTTCCAAGGAAGTGATTCTTTGCCTCTGGGTCTCACCTTCTGGGCCTTGATCCTGCTGCTCAGGGTGTCTGTCTGTCCATGGCACATCCAGTGTGCTGTGCTGGGTCTGTTGCAGGTTCAGACTGGAAAGCTGTGAACCAGGAGCCTTTTCTTTCCACGCGCTACACAATCCCAAATCTCAGCTCTGGGGACAAGATCCATGTGCGGGTGGTGGCCGTCAGTGCCAGCGGAGCCAGCGTCCCGGCCACCCTGGAGCAGCCAGTGCTCATCAGGGAGATCCTCCGTGAGTACTGCTCCTGGGTGACATCTGTCCAGCCCTGCAGCATGAGCAGCCTCTCACAGGTCACACCCAGCCTTTGATGTTATTCGCAGTGACTGCAATTCTCTTGGGAGAAGCTTCCCGATCTCACCAATCTTGCTGGAGTTGAAACTTTGGGGGTGAGGACTCAAAAGGCTGAGCCACATTTTCCCATTAAATGGCAAGAGCTCGGAATCCACATCCCCCTGAGCACATGTCCTCCCCTTGGCCATGTCACATCCCAAATATGCCACAGCAACATTGGACAGCTTTGTTTATTTAGCTCAGGGAAGTCAAGAGCTGGTTGTCTTGAGCATGGGAACTTTAATCATGCTGAACTCGCTAATGAATGAGTTGCTCCCATGCTTAGCAAGACTCACATTCCTCTCCTGGTGCTGCCAATGTGCAGAGGCTGTTGCAGAAGGGCGGGGTCAGTTTACACTCAGAAAACAGCAAATACAGACTCATTTTCCCTCTAGAAGGAATTATTAATGCTCAAGTGTTCTTATTACTTAACACATCAGATTTTTCAGCTGCTTAAAAATAGTAATACTAACAAAAGTTATTTCAGGAACCACCAGCTTTAGGAGAAGCTTGGAGAAGACTATCAGTCTGTGGAAAGGGTTCTGCAGGGTCCATTTTCTCAGTGTGTTCGGAGGGTGTGGTTGTGGCTTAGGGGTGGTGGCTGATCCTGTTGACCTCTGACCTCAAAACCATCCCACCAAACCATAAAGAACTGGGAAAACTGGGCTGTGAAGGACTGGCATGAGATGCGAAATGCACAGCTTGTGCTTTCCTCATCCTGTCCCTGCTGTCTGAGCTTTGTCTCAGGCACACGTACAGGTGTAAACCCCAAAGAATGGAGAGACCCACATACAACTTGATTCTCCTCTCCTCTCCTCTCCTCTCCTCTCCTCTCCTCTCCTCTCCTCTCCTCTCCTCTCCTCTCCTCTCCTCTCCTCTCCTCTCCTCTCCTCTCCTCTCCTCTCCTCTCCTCCTCTCCTCTCCTCATCCTCTCCTCTCCTCTCCTCTCCTCTCCTCTCCTCTCCTCTCCTCTCCTCTCCTCTCCTCTCCTCTCCTCTCCTCTCCTCTCCTCTCCTCTCCTCTCCTCCTCCTCTCCTCTCCTCTCCTCTCCTCTCCTCTCCTCTCCTCTCCTCTCCTCTCCTCTCCTCTCCTCTCCTCCCCTCTCCTCCCCTCTCCTCCCCTCTCCTCCCCTCTCCTCCCCTCTCCTCCCCTCTCCTCCCCTCTCCTCCCCTCTCCTCCCCTCTCCTCCCCTATACTCTCCCCTCCCCTATACTCTCCCCTATCCTCTCCCCTATCCTCTCTTCTTTTTCTTTTCTCCCTTCTCATCCCCTCCCCATCTGTTGCCTCTTGGCCTTCACATTTTCTCTCAGCCTCATTTTGTACATCACACCAGTTCATTTATAGCACCCCAGGGGATTTTAAATAGCAGCAATCGGACAGCACAGAGATTAACAACAGGTGGGATGAGTGGGCTTGGGAGGTGGAGAGAGACAAGGAGAAACCAGATGAAGGATCAGTATGTGTCACATTTTGCAGGGAACAAGGGCAGGGAAAAGGCTTTCCCACCATGGCTCTTTGTCACTGGGGCCACTGACCTTGGCCAGCCCCATCTCTCTGAGCGAGGCACAGGGAGCTGGGGAAAACACCCATGAATTAACATTCCTCCCCCAAGGTCAGGTTTCCCTGCCCTGCTGAGACTGATGAGCCCAAGGGGAAGCACCGGGGATGGATCCCTGCAGAAATCACAGCACGAGCAGAGCAGGGACGGTCTCAGCTGTCAGGAAAGGCCATCTGGGACTGCCAGGCCTGTCCCTGCCCTCCTCAGCCCTCACAGCTGTTTGGCTCAGGTCTGGTTTATTCTGGCCAGGGCCCCTCCCTGGGGTTAAGCTCGTGCACATTTAACCCAGACAGAGACTCCCAGCTCCTTTTCAAGGGGCTCCAGAGGGATCCTTGGGTATCACTGAGCTGACAGTTGTACAGCTTCTATTCCTCCCTGGGAAGGGGACACACTCCATGAGTATTCTCCAGTGGGGTTTTTGATTGTCGTTGTTATATTTCCTTGGGGATGTTTGACTTCTTCATGAGTCTTAGGCTTCCACATCTCTGGTATGACCAGGCACCTCCTTGGTGTCTCAGTGGCCTGGACTGCACAGGGAAGGTGGAGATCTAGCCTTGTCCTTGCTGGAAGTTGGGCTGTGTGCCTCTGGAAAGTCAGGGGGAGAAACATTTCCCAACTAAGAGATGCTGTTCTCTGCCTTGTTACCACATAGGTTGTGTTGTGGCCCTTCTGGTTGAGGCCAGGTTGTCTCCACAGCCTGGCTGCAATGAAGAGGGGTGAATGATCAATCAGAATGCTGCCCTTGGGTTGGTGACTTGGGATCTCAGGGATGGATATCACTGGGTACAGGCAATGGGATAGGCTCCCCTGCAGGGGAGCAGCACTGTCCAGGAGATGAGAGGGAGAAGGTGGCCATGTTGGGGTGGATTTTCTTGGTGGCCAAGCAGGGGTGTGCATGGGGAGGGTCAGCCAGCTGAAGAAAGGGAGCTCCTTGTCTCATAACGTGAACTCCTGGTCCCCAGAGCTCCCGAAGATCCGCATGCCTCGGCATCTGCGGGAGACTTACATCAGGCGTGTTGGGGATGCTGTCAACATCATGATCCCCTTTCAGGTAGATGGTGGTTTGGGCTGTAATCTGCTGGGCATTTCACTCTAGGTTAGCTCCTGCAAGTTAGCTTATGGGTCTACCTGTGCTCTGACTTGGCCTGGTCCCTGTGTCTTACGAGCCAAGGGTGGGTGATGGGGTGGGAATCTCTCTCCTCTTCCTGCCCAAATCCCATTTTTCCCCTGCTACATCTTTGTTGATGATGCTGCTGTGGGACAACCCCAAACACATCAGGACATGGGCTGGCTGTTGCTGCTGTCTCAGCCAGTAAGTCCAGTTCAGCTCTTGCTCCTGGCCACATCCCTTGGGACCCCATAGCACAGCACTGGGGTCCCTAGAGCATCCTTTGGAGAAGGGCAGCCCCAGGGCTGTGTGATGGCAGAGCAATGCTGACACTGCTGGGCTAGGCTGAAGGTTGTCTCCTCAGCTATCTCTCTCACCCTGTCTGGGACATAACCAGAGCATCTCCCCCATACAGCTGGCTCTGAAACATATTGAGGGAGTGAGATGCCCCTGAGCTGATGGTCTTGTCCATGCCATGTTTCACAGACAATTTGGACTCTGTGCTGGCAGTGCTCCAGACATGAATTTTCCCTGTATGCTGAGTTCAAGCCCTGGTGCTAAGCTGGAGCCTGAGCTCAGCACCTGGACTGTGAGAGCACAGCTCTGCCTTGGCAAGTAAAGCTGGGCTTGCTTCATGAGGACCTTGGGGAACCAGCATGTTCCAGCTTCATCCCTGGAGCCTGATGGCTCCCATTAGTGAGTCTGACAGGAATCAGCTGGAGATTCTTTCCCGGGGAAGATAGGAGAGGTGGATAGGAGAGGTGGCACCCAGGCTGCTGCTGCCGGGACGCATTGGGGTGGCTGTGCTGCGACCACGTGCCCAAGTGGCTCCTGACCTGCCTGTTGATCCAGGGAAAGCCACAGCCTGAGGTGAGCTGGAGCAAGGGAGGACAGCCCCTGGACAGCAGCCGCATCAACATCCGCAACACGGCTCGGGACACCATCTTCTACATCCGCCAGGCCCAGCGCGGAGACTCGGGCAAGTACGAGCTGAGCGTGCAGATCAATGGAGCCGAGGACAGGGCCACCCTGGACATCCAGGTGGTTGGTAAGCTGAGGATGGGACCCTGCAGGATCGCTCTGGGGCTCAATTCTCCTCTTGGTTGGGTAGGTCTTGTTCTGGATGGGGTGTGATGCGACAGCAACAAGGCAAGGGACTCTTGAGTCCCTGTTCCAGGGGGATCCTTACCAGGATCATGCATGTGAACTTCTCTGGTTGGGGGTGCAGAGTTTCTGCCAGCCCTGCTCCTTGCAGCTTCTCATCCCTTGTGTGCTGCTCCAGGGTGAGAAGAGATTAAAAGCAAGGTCAAGGGATGGTCAAGGTACAGAATACGGGGGAGCAAACTGGGATATCACCCTGAGAGTGCTTGTGTTTGCAGAGCCACCTGGCCCTCCCCAGAACCTGAAGCTGGTGGATGTGTGGGGCTTTAATGTGGCCCTGGAGTGGAGCCCCCCCGTGGACAACGGGAACTCTGAGATCAAGGGCTACAGGGTGCAGAAGTCAGACAAGAAGAGCGGGGTGAGCCTGGGCACTCCTGCTGCTGGTGATGCCCTGATGGGAGAGGGACAGCTGCACTCCCTGCCACACCCCACACCTTCTCCATCCTTGTCACAGCCTCTCTTTCTCTCTTTTCCTCACTGCTCTCTTTCTTTCTCCTGTTTTCCTTCCAGAAATGGTTCACAGTGCTGGAGCGCTGTACCCGCACCAGCTGCACCATCTCTGACCTCATCATTGGTAACACTTACTCCTTCCGAGTGTTCTCCGAGAACATCTGCGGGCTCAGTGACAGCGCTGCCGTGGCCTCCGGGGTGGCCTCCATCGAGAAGACAAGTGGGCACATGTCCCTGGCTGAGGGGCTGGGGAGGGGGGTAGCCAAGAGTGGTCCTGACCAGTGGGGCTTCCTCGGAGTTGTGCTGATGCTGCTAGGCTGGTCCCCAGGACAAGACCAGCAGGGGTGAGGCTGAACACCCCCAAGGTCCAGAGGTTCCCTGCCCCCCCCGCACCCCATTTCTCCTTTGGAGAAAGCATGTGCTATGCTCAGCCCCCTGAAGGGAACAAGGCATGGACATCCTTGGGATGAGATGGAAGCAGGAGCTGGGAAGGGTCAGAACAGCCCTGGCTTTGGGCCCATAGCTGAGGGCCAAATCTCCATACCAGCCCTGCTCTCCTTCCATCCCTTTCCATCCTGCTCCCTGGTAACACACAGTGACCTAGGGTCTCTGCCATCTCCCTCCAACTCTTCTTTCCATGGACTGAGATTTGGGGTTGGAGTGGGAGATCCAGAGTGCTCCTGGTCTGGGTCTGACCTGCGGAACCCAGGATGTGTCACAGTGGGTTTGGGGATTGGCATCCCCCCTGTTTCCTTGCAGGGCCTGGGCACTACCATGTCATGGTTGGATGAGGAAACAGGGCTGCTCTGAGCTGAGGGCCAGGTCCTTGGGTCAGGCCAGATGACATCTGGCTCCTTACAAGAGGGAACAGGAGTGGATTTGGGTACCTTGTGCTGAATTCCTGTGTTGGTCAGCCCAGCAACCTGAGGTCTGCCTCAGGCTAGAATTAATTATTTCCTTAGAAACCACTTACCAGCCAGAGAAGGTGCCCCAGCGGGACATGATGGAGCCTCCAAAGTTCACGCAGCCCCTGACAGACCGCACGACCACGCGGGGCTACAGCACTCACCTCTTCTGCTCCGTCAGGGGCTTCCCCCAGGTCGGCGGCTCCTCCATGGACACAAAACTTTGGCCTGGGAACACCAGTGGGTTTTTTGCAAGGTGGATGGAGGTGTCTGGGAGATGGTTGGGCTGCAGCTGCCTTCTGAGTCAAACTGGGGCATGCTTGGGGTGTTTCTGCATGGAGATGGGAGACTGGTCTTAGATCAAGCCAAGTCCTGTTTCCTCTGTTCTGGGGGAGGAAGGGTGGAGCAGTGGTTAGGGCTCACAAGTGGGAGATTTGGATCTTCAAAATACTTCTGATTGTGATTCCCATAATGGCCACAAGTGTCAGGCATGGCCAAGGCAAAGGCAGAGAGAGGTGGCTGCATTTTGGGCCCAGTTGGATTTCTCATTTCTCTCCCTGCTTTAAACTTTCAGCCCAAAATCATCTGGTTGAAAAACCAGATGGAGATCCGGGAAGATCCCAAATACATAGCACTGATTGATCAGGGTGTGTGCTCCCTGGAAATCCGCAAGCCTGGCCCTTTTGATGGGGGTGTCTACACTTGCAAGGCTGTGAATCCTCTGGGGGAAGCCTCAGTAGACTGCAGACTGGATGTGAAAGGTGAGATTGGTAGAGGGGAAGGAGGGGCAGGAGCTCTTGCCTGCCTTTTCCAGGTCTCACTTTCCCAGTGCTGGGGTTTGTCCCTGTTTTTTGTTGATCCTGGCTGTGAGGGAGTCTGAGGACACTGGGCAGCCCTGTGGAACTGCACTTTTGGGCTTCTTGGGTTTATGGTCTTGAAGCATCTTGAAATCGCCTTTCCTTATTCATGGGATAAAAAATGGGGAGGAAATGAGAAAGGGCAGAGCCAGAGGAGCTGATGGAGGCCTGGCCCAGCACTGACTGCCCCTGCTCTTGTCCCATGGGTGGGGTGTATGTGAACCTCCTCCCCTGCACCTGGGCTGCTCTGATTTATGTCTCAGGATCCTGCCCACACTTTCCACTCACATTTCCCTGCCTCAGCAGAGCATCTGGAACAGACCTGCCCTGTGTTGCTTCCCACAGCTCCTCCTCAGCCCATGGAAGGATCACTGCCTGCAGAGTGTCCGCATATTCCTGTGCTGGCCACGTCTCCTTTAACACTTCTATTTCCCCTCCTGTGGCTTCCAAGCACTCTCTTGCCCCCAGACATGCTCTGCCGCACATCCCACATAGGCAGAGTTCCAATCTGGCAACCCCAGCTCCCCAGTCCATGTAGAAACTCCAGGGTTGTTGGTGTGGGTCAGTGCTCAGCTCTGTGGGAGCTGCTGCTGGACCCTCCAGCTGGCCCTGGTCCCATGGCCCCACAGGCACATCCTCAGTGCAGCTATGCAGGGGCTCTGTCGAGTCACAGAATGATGGTCTGGGTGGGAAGGGACCTCACCCAGTCCCACCCCCTGCCATGGCAGGGACACTTTCCACTAGCCAGGCTGCTCCAAGCCCTGTCCAGCCTGGTCTTGGACCCTGCCAGGGATCCAGGGGCAGCCACAGCTTCTCTGGGCACCCTGTGCCAGGGCCTCACCACCCTCACAATTCCTTCCCAATATCTCACCTAACCCTGCCCTCTGGCAGTGGGAAACCATCACCCCTTGTCCTGTCAGACCCTTGTCCCTAGTCCCTCTCCAGCTCTCCTTGAGCCTCTTTAGCCTCTGTAAGGGGCCCTGAGGTCTCCCCAAAGCCTTCACTTCTCCAGGAGAACACCCCAGCTGTCCCAGCCTGGCTCCAGAGCAGAGAGGGCTCCAGGCCTTGCAGCAGCTCCGTGGCCTCCTCTGGGCTCTGTGCAGCAGCTCCAGGTCCTTCCTGTGCTGGCAGCCCAGGGCTGGAGGCAGCTCTGCAGGGGGGTCTCAGCTGAGTGGGGCACAGGGGCAGAACCCCCCCTGCCCTGCTGCCCAGGCTGGGGATCAGCCCAGTTGGCTAGGGAGGATAAGCTGGGCACTGTGTTGGGGCCATGGAGCACCTGGGAGTCACCCAGGCCAGGATCTCAGGGGACACTGGCCAGGAGCATGCAGTGAGGGTGGTGTGTGGGATTGCTTGGAGCAGGTGTGTGCAGGGTTGGGATGTGCAGGTGCACACTGGGGTGAGCACAGTGGCACATTTGGGAGTCAGAAGGGGAGTAAGACAAGGACAGTTCAGGGGATTTTTGTCTCCTCTCCTGCAGTGCCCAAGTGAGGACAGATCAGAGGACAAGACAAAGAGCAAGGTAGGTCTGGCTTGGGGCACCAGGATGGAGGGAAGGTGGATCACTTCAGGAGGCTGGAGTGGGCTGAGTGTCCTGAATTAGCCCTTGTCACCTGCTAATGGAGTCCCAGGTCAAGTCTTCCTTGTCCCATGGCAGGAGATGCATGGATGAGGTGGGATGATGAACCTGAGGAAAAACTGTCCTTTGGTGAGGTGGAGGGAAGGCTGTAGATGTGGCTGGGTTTGTCTTGCATTAGAACTGTGTCAGGGACATGTTTCCCACCCATCTCTGACTAGGGCTCTCTTGGTGACCTTGCAGGGCTCGGATCTGGTTCCTTTTCCCCTGTGGACCCTGCAGGTGCCAGGTGGTGGCAGGGCAGGCACTGATACCCCTGGCCATGGTCTCTGCTGCCTGCTGGCCTGCCCCTGCTTGGTAGTGCTTTGGGGGCTGCACTTCAGCCTGCCATGGCATGGCCCTCTCTGAACCTGTCATTACCTGTGACAATAAAACAAACCAGCTGAGAGGCATTGGTCCTAATAAAAGCCACCAAACCCTTCTGTCCTGCTTATTTTGGGTTTGGCTTGGGTGGGGGGATGTGGAGAGGTGCCAGGACTGCTGTGGGGTCACAACCAAGGGTGGAGAAGATGGCTTTTGAGCTTGGAAAGGGAGGACCAGCGTTATGAAACACACAGAGATTTCTGAACCAGAAGGAGCCCAACAAGGAGAAAGAGAACGCAGAAAGATTTCCTTATGGACCAGGGGAATAATTCTGGCTGTGGAAAAAGAAATGCCACATCAGTGTTGTGGCATCTTAATGCTTCTTTATTGAAGGGCAGTTTTTTTATCCACACCAGTGAGGCAGTGATCCAGCCAGGAGCTCTCACCTCCCCACAGTGGGTACAGGACATGCTGCTGTGTTACCCAGGGGAGGGGACTTGTCCCTGTGAGCTGGAGGCTCATGTGCAGGGTGAGTTATCACTTGAGCTCTGGGCCAGCTTGGGGCAGACACTGGGTGTTAGCAGAGCCCAGAGGGCCCCATGGAGCACAGGGTTACCCAGTACAGGGTGATCTCTCCACCAGCACTGCCTCCCCCTCGCTCTGAGGGCACAAGGGTAGGAGCTCTCCCTGCTGCCTGGCAGCTCTGTCATGGGGCCAGAGCCACATCCTGCCCATGTCCTGCCTGGCCCTGGCGTTGCCAGTGTAAATGCAAATCCAGGCTGGCATCCACAGATTGGAGCCCATCCCACCCTTGGTGCCACAGAGAGCAAAGCTGGGCAGTGCCTGTGATTAATCAGACCCTCTGATTTGTCCTCATCTGTCCCTAGGCACCTTCAGCCCAAACTGAAGTCCAGAGAGTGTTGCTGTTCCCAGGGGCTCAGCACTGGTACAGCACCATCCACGCCAGGGTTGTTTCCACCATCAGAGGGCATTGTTGGATTAATTTTATCTCACTGCTGGTCAGGATGGATTTTTAAGGTGATTGGTACTGGTGGTAATGCTGGAGAGAGGAGGTTGCAGTCCCAGCTGGCAAGTGGAGAGCTTGTTTTCCCTGGCATGCTCACACCCAGACCTGGACACTGCTGGGGGTGTCCTGTCCCCTTTGGTGTCCCTGGCACCTGGGCATGTGGCCTTGGCCAGTGGAATTCTTTCATGAACAGGGTCTAGAAGCAGGCTGTGAGGTGATCTCCAGGACTCTGGCATGCTGTGCCCTTTCCAGGCCCTTATTTCAGTCCTGCAGAGCACAGACTGTGATTGTAACCCCACAGGGGACCGAGGTGGGCAACAACCACTTTTAGTGAGGGCTCCCCAGGAAAGATCTGGAGACCACAGAGTGGAAAAATCTTGGATATTATTTTTGATGAAGCAACCATTCACGTGCCCTTTAATTTATGAGCATCCCAGTCACCAAGTTCCTGAGTACTTTAGCAAGGGTTCAGGCCAAAGTTTCAGTTCCAGAAAGGCAGGAGAAATAAGATGCAAGTGGGAGTCAGAGCAGGGCAAACAGCAGCACAAGTCTGAAGGCAAGGTGCTGCTCTGCCAAGGGATCACAGCCTCAGCCTGGGGCATCCTCTCTGCACTAACCTGGGGTTGCAGCATCCTCGGGCACCACTGATATTGGTGCTCCATGAGACCTGAGGCACTTCCCTCTGCCCTTTTCAGGAGATGCTGGCTCTGGCCAGAGCTGGCACAAGATATGGCAAGGTGGGGGCACAGGAGTCACTGCACTGGGCAGAGGAGCCATTGGGCAGATATGGGATGAGCCAAAGCCTCACCTCATGTGAGAGGTTCAGCACTCGCTCCAGGGCACCTGGTGGTGCCTGGGAGAGGGTTGTGGGCTGAAGTCCATGGGGAATTGCTGCCCCCAAATGCTCAGCACCAGCACAGAACCATCTACACCATGGGAAGTTTGGCAGGGGATTCAGGACCCCTCTGCTGTGATGTGACTAAGGGAAGGACTTTCTCCTGTCCTTGCCATTGTTTTTCTGCTCTGCTCCCATTTTTCCCAATGTGATCTGAGCCAGGAGCCTGGAAATACATCAAGGCCCCTGCAAAATGTGGGTGGCTGAGCCTTTCATCTCCTCTCTTCCTTGCTGCCCTCCTCATCCCTCCAAGCTAAACAGAGCTGCCTGCTGCAGTGGGAGGAAGGGACTCTGGCTGCCCCAGTGCCTGTGCTGCACACTCCCCAACATTGCTAAAAATCACCCATAAATCTCACCCATCCAGGATCCTTTTCCTCTCTCCACCCTCAGTCTCTGTGGGAACTTGCTGCAGTCACTTTGCCCACTGCTGACGTCCCCTCTGAGGAGCACAACCCTGCTGGGTCAGGGTCACAGGACCTGTGTTTGCACTGGGAGCCTGGTGAACAAGGGACACTAAGAAAATAATCACAATCCACTAAATTCACTTTTCCCACCACTGCCTCAGCCCTGGAGGAGATCTTGCTGCAGAGCAGGAACTGGGACTTCCAGCATCCAGAGGGACTAGAGCTGGATGAGGGATGGTCCACCTCCAGCCACCCACTCCTCAAATCTACCTACAGCCGAACTTCAGGGGTGGCAAAGTGCCCTGTAGCAGCATCAGCACCCACGTGGTGGCCTATAGCTGTCCCCTTCTTGCTCCCAGAGGGGTCCAGGTTCCCTTCTGTCCTCTGGGCTGTGGAAGTGGATGCACTGACCCACAATATTTGGGTCAAAAGAGTTTGGCTGCACAGGGAGGGTGGGAGATGAGCAGCCTTAGAGAGATTGACTACTACTTTTCACATAAAATAGACAGGAAAAAAGGAAGGAAAATTACTCAAAACCAGAGTAAAGGGAAAGAGAAGACAAGTGGAGAGGACACACTCCCTGGGGTGTGTGTCACACAGCTCACAGGGGTAGTGGGTGCCACTGGGACCCATGGGGAGCCATCAGGGAAGCAAAAGCTCTTTCAGCAGAGTTCTCTGGAGTTATGCCTATTATGCCTGTTTCACCAATACCCACCTCTGCGTACCTGGTAGTGCTGAGAGCTGGAGACTGACCCTCTGCTCTGTGGGCTGATGGGCTCACCACCCTGTGGGTGCTGGCAATGCCATAGGAAGACATTTCCTGTCTCTTCTCATGTCTCAGCCCAGCTCACCTCACCCTGGTTACAGAGGCAAAAGAAAGGGCTTTTAAACTTATTTTCTTCAGAAATCCCACTGCCCTGGACTCTCCTGGTTTTAGCATCTTTGCTGCCACAAGGCACCCTTTGTCCCAGTGCCCAGATACTCCCATGGCTCCATGGACATGGGGCCAGAGCATGAGGTGCCCCCAGCACCACCAACACCATGGAGCTGAGGGTCTCCAACAATGGCAGGGCACCTCCTGGGTGGTTTGGATCACTGGACTTTATTTGCATGAAGATAAACTCAGAGTTTGTCTGTACAACTTCTCCTTAAGTACTTGTCAATGCTTAAAAAAATGAAAAACAAAAACAAACAGGGAGAAAAAAATCCTAAACCAGAAAGGAACAGCGCAGGCTACAATATCCAAACAGTACAATGCTTGTGAATAAATAAACCCCCGGGGTGGCTGTGGGGACTACAGGAGGCTGCTGAACTCAGATCCCATCGGGTCCTCGTTACGCCCTCCTGAGACAGCAGGAACAGTGTCTGGGTGGGGACTGGGTGGGCACGGTGCCCCTTTCACCCTCTCCCAGCTCCTAGGTGCCTGTCTCGGCCATGGTGCTGCTGCTGGCGTTCTTGTTGGCTTTGCAGCAGAAGTACTGGTTCCAGATCTGCAGGAAGGCTGTCCGGAACTTCTTGATGCGGAAGGCGTAGACGATGGGGTTCATGGCCGAGTTGCCGTGGGTGAGGAAGATGGCGATGTAGGTGAGGATGGGCGGGGTCTGGCAGGACGGGCAGAACAGGGTGATGCAGTTGAGGACATGCAGGGGCAGCCAGCTGAGCGCAAACAGGAAGAGAACCAGCGCCAAGGACTTGGCGATCTTCAGCTCCTTCCCGTAGTACTTCTGGGGGTCATTGGAGCTGGAGGACACCTTCTTGTTGAGCTGCTTGCGGATGAGGTTGAAGACCTCCAGGTAGATGAGCAACATCAGCAGCAGGGGAGGGAGGACCCAGACAAAGAAGTTGAAGTACACCATATACTCCATGCTGATGACTGTCTCAAACTGGCACGTGATGACAAACTCCGTGTGGCTGCTGTTGAGCTCCTGAGTCCTCTGCATCTTGTTCAGGTTGTTCCAGCCAAACAAGGGGGTAAGTCCCACCAGAAAAGAGACTATCCAACAGCAGGCGATGGCCACAGCCGCCCGCCGCGGTGTCACCACGCTCTTATACCTGTGGGAGAGACAACAGCCATGGGAAGGAGTTAGACATGTGTGGGATGCTCGACTTGGAGGTTGGTGGGGTGGTAGAGCCTGTGCTGAGATAGAAGGATCTTCCTCCTTCCCTCCCTTGGAAGTGGGTAACAGCTTGTTCTGCAAATTGTGTTCACAGACTGGTTTCTCTGCCAGAGTCCTGGGATAGCAGAGACTCCAGACACAATCTATGAGCTCTGGGGATGATGTCAAGCCAGGGAATGCATTAGCACCTGGGATTTGCCTGAGTGTCCAACCCTCATGCCTTGGAGGGAGTTCGTATGTTCTTGAGCCCAGCTCCCACCCAAGCACCTGCACCCAGAGCAGCAGGTCACTCTTTCCTCCAGCCATGCACCAACCCTGCCAGCTCACTGTCTCAGACAATTGCCTTGTGCCTGGGGAGGAAATTGCCAGCAAAATCATCCCAAAGGATGTGCTGGGGTGGAGGAAGGATCTGCGGGTGCTAATGGATCCCTGGGGAAGCTTTGGGCACAGGCTGCTCCTCTCCTAATGGGCTTGGACTGGCAGAACCCTCTTTCTTGATGGGCTGATGCCAGGGGTGGGAGAGGAGAGCTGTGTTCTGGCTAGGCTCTGCTCCCTCCCTGATGCCCCTGGGGAGCCACTGAGGCTGGGCTCATCTCTCCAGAGCTCTCCAAGCGGGAAGTGCAGTCTGCTGTGTTGATTTTTTCCCCTGGCCCTCCAAAAAGCTTTTATTTGGAGGCTGAGAAGATCCACAGCCCCTGAGTTATTGCTTTCCACCAATGGGGATTGAACAAAGGATTGTTTGCTGGGTCTCTCAGGGCTGCTGCTGTTAACCCAACCATGGGGACCACGTGGAGGTGGCTGGCAAACGTGGATCCTGCTGCTCAGAGCTCCCTGCTGCAGGTCTATAGCCTTTACCTGTGATGGAAATTGAGCATTTTGGGCCTTTTTTATACAGCCAAAGACCCAAACCCCCTCTCCCTTCTCAAGACCCCTCTCATGGGCAAGGCATCAAGTGGGAGCTTGGAGTGGCACAGGCTGGAGCAGAGGACATCAGTCCCTGTGAGTCCAGAGGGCCCAGAGCTATTGGTCCCTGCCAGCTTTCCTGTACAAACTTCCTCTGCTCTGGGAAAAGCTTCACAGCATCCAGGGCAGCCAGGTCCCGTGGGAAAGAGGTGACAATGTGGGCAGCTGTTTCCGCTGGTTTGGAGGGTGATTTATTCCTTGTGGAGAGGAGAGAGGGCAGGAGACCCTGAGAAAGGCACAGGGAAGGGAGAACTGGGGCATGGGCTGGGCAAGGGGCAGTGGGAAAGAACCAGCACTGGGGTCAAGTGAAGGGAATGGTGAGGAGGGTCCAAGGGAGCTGGGATGGCAGAGGGATGCCAGAGATTCCTGTGGGGCTCTGTGCTGACCCCTGAACCCCATGTGTGGTTGCAGGTCCTTGAGGAGGGCTGATGTACCCTCCAGCTCTGACACCCCACTGCCACCTCCTCAGGCTTTAACAGCTTGGGGGGGTGACACCAGAAATAGCAGCACCACACCCCTGCCCCAGCTCCTTCCCTCTTTGAAACCCTGCAAGCTGTGTCCCATTTCTCACTCCTGGGGGTTTTTGGGGTCTTCTGCTCATTCTGCTGGTCATGCTCCCCCTCTGGGTGCTCCCTGACCTGCAGAACTGTGTGGGAGCCATTGCCCAACAGACAAAGCTGCTGAGCAGCAATGGTGTCACCATGGTCCCCAAACATGGTCCCAGGGCTTGCAGCCACCACCCAGACACAGGGTCCACTCCCCTCACTGCACAGCCATCTGTCTCCATGGTCCATATCCATCCCTCCTTCCTGCATGTCCATAGCCATCTTTACTCCTTGCTGCAGTGCCTAGCCTGACACCATCTGGGAGCAGGACCTGCATCTCCCTGCTCCTCCCATCACTTTGCCCCACAAGGTTTGAGGGTGCACCTGCAGAAGCAGCCAGGGCAAACCTGGACATCATCCTCCAGCCTGTGTGTGACATGGTCACAGAAAAGTGGGTGAACCAAAAAGCCCATAGAAAACAGCCACATCTGGAGCTTGTTGCTCCTTCAAGCAACAAGGCAAGGGCAGAGGCAGCTGCAGGAAATGTGCTCCCAGGGCTCTGTGTCCACTGTCTCCATGGAGAATGACAAAAGCAATAAAATTGCTCCAAGTTCCTTCTCCCTCCAGCCCACCAGGTGCATCCATCCACTGGCTCTGATCATGGAGCTCTCATGGGGCTCAGCTGCTCCAAAGGCCATAAGTCCAACTTCAATTCCTTTTACACTTTGTTTTCCTTGGAGGTGTCCAAGGAATGCCTGGATGTGGCACTCAATGCTCTGGGCTGGGTGACAAGGTGGGGATAGGTTACAGGTTGGAACTGATGGTCTCAGGTGGAATCTTGCATTTCCACCCTTTACAGAATCACATAATCAGTTAGGTTGGTAAAGGCCTAATTCTCAATCCCTGCCACATGTTGGGAGGACAGTTGCAGAGGGTCAAGGATAGATCTTGCTGTTCCAAATATTATTCTTGGTTATGCCATAAAGAAAATAGTTTCTCATTTGTCTCATTTTGCATTAATATAATAAGGCTGGGGTTTGGGACAGTCTGGGACGCAGAAGCACTAGAAAATGCTGATAATGGCTCATAGTTAATAAATAATTTTATTATTCTCATCAACACCAGAGCAATTACCAGCACCATTGCAATTTTATTACTGCTGTTATTTTTATTAACAGCTGTGACTAAAACATCCATGGTAATCATCACCCCCATTCTCATCCACTTTGGGTTTGTTTCCTCTGCCTGTGGGGGTTTGAGCCTGACTATAATTGGCAGATGTTCCCCTTGCCCTCCCTGAGTGGTGGTTTGTGCATCATCCCTTCTCCACAGAGATGGGCATTGACCCAAGCCCTGCTGGGTGCCAAGTGAGAAAGGACCAAAGACCATCCAGCCTCATGGTGAGATGGGATGGGCAGGAACTGTGGTGTGGAACAAAATTGCCTTTGAGGGTTTGGAAGATAATGCCAAGAGGCAAAATGGCAATTATGGATAGAGCTGTCTTCTCCCCAGGGAGAGGGAAGAGGTGATAGGTGGAGGCAGAGGCCAACAAATTGTCCCCAGGGGCTGCACAGAGCTGACAGGGAGGCAGGGAGCAGCTCTGCAGGGCAGAATGCTGTCTCCAGGAGAGGCTGAGGATGGAGCAGACACTGAGGCCCCTTTTCTCATGGAGATCACAAGATCCTAGAATGGTTTTGTAGGGAAGGGGTTTAAATCCCATCTTCTTCTACCCCTGTCGTGGGCTGGGGCATCTTCCACTATCCCAGGTTGCTCCAAGCCCCACCCAACCTTCCAGGGATGGAGCAGCCACAGCTTCTCTGCGCACCCTGTGCCAGGGCCTCCCCACCCTCACAGGGAGGAATTTCTTCCCAATATCCCATCCAACCCTGCCCTCCCACAGTGGGAAGCCATTCCCTGTCCCTCCAGAGCTTTGTAACAGCCCTCTGGTCATCACTCTGAAGAGACCATCCACCCTCCTCTCTCTTTGGTCCTCATTCCCAGACTAAATTAAACTTCTTCCACATCTTAATGTGTCCAGACCTCTGCAACTCTCTCTGCTGCAGCCCAGGGAGCCCAGCTCAGCCCAGGCTCTGCTCTTGAGGTGCCCAGCCCTGGGCAGGCAAAGGCCCTGTGATCATTTCAGATATTAGGGCATGTCTGACGGAACCTGGAGAATGAAGAATTCATGGATTTCACCTTTGCCTTGGGACCTGTTCCTGAGATAGATGAGGGCTCATTTCTAAGATCCTGACCCAGAGGTCAATCCAAACCAAACACTCACCAAACATCTCTTGTTTTGTTTGAAAAAGCTTCAAAGACTCTAGACCTGGTTTGAATAAAATATGGAGGTTTTTAGCAGTTCTCTGATTAGTTTTTCTGTCCACAAAACACTTGCTATTGTCCAGACAGTGCCAAGATGTGGCTTTGCTGGTCTTTGCTCTGGAGAGTTTATTGCAGTGCAATTCCTGGGGAATTAATTCACTAATGAAGACAGAGCATTACTAATGAAAAGAAGCTGGAGCCAACGTGGCAGGGGGAAAGGAGGCCAAGCTGACATGAAGCTCATCTGCGCTATGAACACAGCAAGAAAAAGCAGCCAGACCATGTCCTGATCTAATTGAAAGTCTCTAGACAAAAGTGCTTTGATCTCAGAGGGTTTGGATTCCTGCTCCTTTCTCCTGGCTGTATCTTCCCTTCAGATCTTTCAGTGTCTTGGAGGCTGCTGGGTGGGAAAACTCAGAGTGCTGGTGTTCAAAGCTGCTCAGGAATGAGAACCTGAGAAATGCAAAGTAGTGTCTGGGTTCTGCAAGGGTGAGGTCAGCCACAGCTTAGGGCTGGGAAAAGGGGGTCACTGGGTACTCATATGAAGTGGGAAGTGCTGCAGAAGGAACTCTGATGGTGGAGCCTTTGTCACCTCTGATCCTGGAAGTGAAAGGTTGCTTCCTTCTTCATAGAATCACAGAGTGGTAGCAAATGTGGGTTTGTGGCCACTGGTGGATGTGTCACCACGTGAGTGGTGGCCTTGGGAGGGACAGAGGTTAACCAACATCAGTCAAAGCTGGTGTTTGGATAGGCATTACAGCTTGTTCTTACAAATGCTTGGAATGGAGACACTGGTCCTGTCTCCTTGGGATACATGGGGGATTGTCCTGATCCCCAGATCCCAGAATGATTGCTTGACAAAACTCAGCAGGCAAGTAAAGGCATAAGAAACTGGTCTGGTCTTTGAGGTGAGCCAGAAGAGCACATCCAGCAAGGACACTGGTGTCTGTTGGTGCTGGAGCCCATGTTCTGCACCAAAGTAACCCAGCAGTGTCCATCAGCACAGCATTTCCAGCCTGACATCTTCATCCTACCACAGAGCCACTTCCCAGTGCTCCAAAGGGACCTGGAGGACCCTGTGTGTGTCCCTTCCCAGCTCCTCTGGCTGGTTGGTCTGCAAGAGATTTGAGCTGTGGGACAAGGCTGAGAAGTGCCAGCAGATTGCTGGGACAAGAGGGAGTGGGAAACATGGTTGGAGGGGAAGGGCCAGGGGGCTGTGACACAGAGTCCTGGTCTCAGGCTTTGCCTTGAGGACCTGATTTAAAAGGAGCTGAGGAGGAAAATCTCTTCCTGCTACCTCACCCAAGTCTGTCTGCTCAGGGTGAGGGACAATTGGATGTGGACAATGGTGGCTTTTCTACAGGTGTCACTTTTGGAGGGTTCCCAGGGCAGGAGAGGCACCAATGGCAACCTTTAACCCCCCACTCACATGGGTGGGATGCATCCCCAGTCTCTACCTGGAACCTCTCTGGCAACCCCTGAGCCCAGGTCAGGCTGCCCTGCTCCCATTGCCACCCTGAGCCCAGGTCAGGCTCTGCTCCCATTGCCACCCTGAGCCCAGGTCAGGCTGCCCTGCTCCCATTGCCACCCTGAGCCCAGGTCAGGCTCTGCTCCCATTGCCACCCTGAGCCCAGGTCAGGTTCTGCTCCCATTGCCACCCTGAGCCCAGGTCAGGCTGCCCTGCTCCCATTGCTACCCTGAGCCCAGGTCAGGTTCTGCTCCCATTGCCACCCTGAGCCCAGGTCAGGTTCTGCTCCCATTGCTACCCTGAGCCCAGGTCAGGTTCTGCTCCCATTGCCACCCTGAGCCCAGGTCAGGTTCTGCTCCCATTGCTACCCTGAGCCCAGGTCAGGTTCTGCTCCCATTGCCACCCTGAGCCCAGGTCAGGCTGCCCTGCTCCCATTGCCAGCAGCTGCCCAGCCCAGAGCTGGCACTGGGACAGCCCAGGGGGCTGGGGGTGCCTGGTGCTCCCTGGGCCATGTGCTGCAAGGACAGGAGGGCACAGGAGGTCCAAAGCTGAGAAGGGGTCCAGGGATGGATGTTCCCCACGGGTGCTGTGTCCTCCCACCTCTGTGCCTGTCCCTCTGTGCTCTGAGCTGGGATTCCAGAGGTCACAGCTCTCACTGGAGCGCTCCTGTTACTCTGCCCTGCAGAGCACCAAGCACAGCTAGGACACCCCACTGAGAGACAGGGAAGGATTTTCTCACCATGGGATGTCTTTCCTGTTTGGCCCAGCTCTGAGAGCAGCTGGCACCTTCCTAACCTGGCAGCTCAGCCTGGAGCTGCAGCCACTCCTGCCTCTCCAGAGAGGACCTGGGCATGAGAAGCCTCTTCTTTGAGGATCTCTGCTCCTAAAACACTTTGGGTCTCCTCCACTGTAGCACGACAAGATGGTTCCATGCCGGGAGACTTTTTGATGCAAGCCTTCCGTTAAGCCACCAGGAGAGACCCCAAAAACATGGGGGAGGGTGGATGTGTGCATTCCACTGCTGACCATTCCGGTCCATCTGTGTTCAGGGTTTGGTTTTACTATTCCAAAATGGTGACTGTGTGTAGAAATCATTCTGCAATGAGTGTCTGCAAAACACAAACAACTCTGGCCAGGCAAAGCATCTGGCAAGACCTCTGGATGTTTGCAATCACCTCTAATAGCCAGTAATGGATGTGGGTAGGGTGATTGAGGAGAACAAATGGAGGGTGACTGAGGAGAACAAATTCATGCAGCCAAAACTGACTGGACCCCACACACTGAAACATGGTGTCCCCAGGGCTTTGGTGAGGCCTTCATTCAGTACTGGGAGAATCTGGAGATGGTCACAATTCCAGCAAAAGGCAAGAGAAAAATACAAGAATGGGGCTTTGGGCTTTGGGCTTTGTCAGAGAAGGTTGTGGAGGGACCTGGAGCATTGGCAGATGTCCTGGGCTCCAAACAGGGCCTGGGGAAATGCTGCTGCCTTGGTATGGGTTCAGCCCTGATGTGGTTTCAGCCTGCCCTGACACATCTCTCAGGAACTTGGAGGCATCCTGAAGTCCTTGAGGACTGCAGAGGGAAGTGGGCACATCCAAAAGCAGCCCCAGGGACACAAACATCCCCACAAGAAGCTGAGGAAATAAGGTAGAAAAGAGCTTTGTGTGCTAAAGTGGTTGGAATGGGAATGATACCTCCATGGCATCAGCCTGGCCATTCCAGGTTGTCTTTGGCCCAGACTGGCAGTACCAAAATGAGGGTCCCTCAGGGATGTCCATCCAGGTGGTGGCTACAGGTGTGGGAAAAGGTGACCCCCAGCTCCAGCCTGGATCAACCCAGAGCCTGGCCACATCCCCCCAGCTCTGCCACTCTCCTGATGCCACCAGTCCCAGCAGGACCAAACCTCAAAGCACAGCACACCCAGAGATCAGCCCACCTGAGCTTGGCACCTCCTGTGTGGGCATCACTCTCAGGAGGGCTCCCTGCTCAGAGCCTCAGGAGTTTCTCTGCACCCCCCACAGTGCCCAGCTGGTTCTGAGCTAAACCTCCTATTTTTCAGGTTTCAGTGACAGGATTACATCTTCTCCTGCAGAGCCAAGACTTGTCCTATCACACCTTTGGTCCCTGGGAGCTGGGGACAGTCACGGCACCCCAGCAGGTTGGCTGTGCTCCCCGCATTCCCCCTGGAACAGTCACAGAACCCCAGCAGGTGTCTGGGCCCCCCCCCATTCCCCCTGCACGCCGGCAGGCTGGCTGGGCTCCCCATATTCCCCCTGCACCCCAGCAGGTGGATGGGATCCCCAAATTCCCCCTGCACCCCGGCAGGTGGATGGGATCCCCACATTCCCCCTGCACCCCAGCAGGCTGGCTGAGCCCCCCGCATTCACCCTGCACCCCAGCAGGTATCTGGGCCCCCCGCATTCCCCCTGCACCCCGGCAGGTGTCTGGGCTCCCCGCATTCCCCCTGCACCCCGGCAGGTGTCTGGGCTCCCCGCTGCCCTCCCGGCCCTGCGCCGCCCCGCTGGGTCCGGGGCAGTGCCTCCCTCGGGCTCGGTGCCGCCCGACGGCCCCGGCTCTGGCAATGAATCACCGCCTTTGGGAACCAACCACAGGCTTCCAGTAAGGGCAGGGATTCTTTCAGATCTCTTGCCCAGCTGTCCTCAGCTCAGAGGTGGGGATGAGTAACCACAGCAGCTCCACCACGAACCAGTACTGACAGCTCCCCTGGGGATGCAGGAGGCTCCCGCCGTGACCAGGGGCAAGAGGGAGCACGGGAGGGCTGGGAAGCTCAGGGAGGGAGGATGGAAAGCACAGAGAGCTCACACTGAAGGATCCTTCCTTCAGGTTCTGCCCTGGTGTGGAGCAGATGCAGCTGCTGTCCAAGGAAGGTGAAGGAGTGGGAGTGACCCACTCTGCTCAGAGAGGATTCTCCTACATCCTCCAGCAGCATCCTTCACCCCAACAGCCAGTATCAATCCTTCTGCTCAGAAAACTTATCTTGTTTCCAAACTGAGCTTGGTTTTCAGTCTGAGTCTGTACCCTGACATGGACTCTATCACTGCACAAGCAGATCCTCAGCAAGAACCATTCACCCCACTCTCAGCCCCTCATCCCAAACGTGTGTGTGCAGGTTAAGCAGGGAGCTGGGATGCCCAGGCCATTCAATGCCTGAGGGAAATGACAATTTGGTTTGTGTCCATCAGTGAGCACTGCACTCCAACCCCAGACAGACCCTTCATGCCCCAAAGGGAGCCATGAGACCCCTGATGCCATGGGCAGCACCAAATCCATCCAAGGTGCTGAGTGGGTGGCTCTGTGCTGGACATAGCATCCTCCTGCTGCCATGTGACAGTGTGAGGGAGCACCCAGTGGCCCTGCTCAGTGGGGCACAAGTCCCACTGAGCCACAGTTGTGCACCCAGTGGCCCTGGTCAGTGGGGCACAAATCCCACTGAGCCACAGTTGTGCACCCAGGCAGTTCCAGAGCTCCCTCCCAGCTCTACCATGTGTGGCCAGGGCCCTCCAGGACTCCTGAATTTTCCTGAACCTCTGGCTTCTTCCTCTAGGACCCTGAGTTTGGTAGGAGGGAAGTGATTTAACACTATTGGCAATGGGTGCAAAGTCATGAAACAACTGCAGAATCTCAGAACTGGTGATGTTCCCTAAAAAAATGTGATCTTCATGTCTTTTGGCTGCTGCTTTCAGGCAACAACATTCTGAGCAAAGCAAAGTGTGAGAAATGCTGGAAAAAAAAAAAAAAAAAAAAAAAAAAAAAGAAGAAGAAGAAGCTGAGATTCTTTTATAGCCTCAGGACTTTGGGAATTAGGACACACAGAGAACACCTTGGTCTCCAAGAGATGGGGGTGAGGTTGTTAAAGCTGCAGGACAGTGTGATGAGCACCATGGACTTGTCTCCAGTGCTGCACCTGTGCAATGTTGAGACATTTTTAGTGTCTCAACAGTTTTGTTGTCAAAAATAGGAATTTGCTGTGTGAACATCTCCTTTGAGAGGGGCCTGAGTCTGAGGCTGGCTCTCACACATCACAGGGATGAGCCCACTGTGCTGTGGGGGCAGTCCCACCTCCAGCAGAAGACAATTTCAGATGGAGCCACTCTCTCCATCTCTCTCTGGCCAGGCTGGATGGGGCTTGGAGCAACCTGCTCTTGGGAAGGTGTCCCAAGATGAGCTTTTAGACCCCTTCCCACCCAAACCATTCCATGATTCTATGGCAGTGCTGGAGGTGTTTCTCACCCAGTGCTGTAGCAGGATATCAACCTGCTTGGATTTGGCCACTTCACACAAGAGCTCTGCCTCTGCCATAGCAATTAGCCAGGAGCTGATTGTCCAGACCCAATTCAGCAGAGTATCTGTGTGATCAGATAAATGAGGGTGAGGTATTCCCTGAGTACAAAGGAGAAGGGATGAAAGGCAGCTTTTGGCAATCTTCAGTGCAAATCCTGGGCTTGGCTGGATAAAAATGCTTGTATTGCACTTGGTTTTTCTATGCATTGCATATTTTGGTTCTTTATGCAAAAGAACTTCTTTGAAATGAGGACTCTGAAAGTCAGCCCTCAAAATTTAGAAGGAAGGGGGGGAAAGGGGAGGATGAAGAAAGAAAGTAGCTCCAAAACCCACTTATAATGCCAAATGTGACAAATGTGGCTCTGAGAAATGGAAATGGGAGAGCAGATATAAAGTGCATGATGTAACTGGGCTCTCAGAGCCTCTGTGGCTCAGAGTCCATCCCACAAAACACTGAGCTGCAGAGGGAAACTGGCTGTGCTGGGAGGGAGGTGCCGCTGAGGAAATGCCCAGTGCCACCACCCTTCCCTGCCTGCCACCACCACACTGCTGGCAAAGGCCAGCTGGGACTCCAGGGAGGTCTCCAGCCAGGAGAGTCTGGAAAATATCAAGAGCCATTAAAAAGTAGGAGCAGATCAGGAACCCCAAGGAGAAGGGAAATGAGGGGGGTCTTGAGAGCTGCTGTTGTTGTATCTGCATTCAAAGGGACATTGAGATCTGCTCCCCAGATAAATGGGAGGCAGGAAACTGGAGATGTAATCTCAATTAAGAGGCACTGAGCAAGCTTCAGAGCAAGGCTGAGGTGGGTCTTTATCTCTCCAATGCAGAAGGACTCATCAGAAAAAAAGAGATATCCAAAATTACAGTTGGAACAAGAGACTGGTA
Source organism: Erithacus rubecula (assembly GCF_903797595.1). Lineage (NCBI taxonomy): Eukaryota > Metazoa > Chordata > Aves > Passeriformes > Muscicapidae > Erithacus > Erithacus rubecula. Next base: position 347,272 of record NC_136678.1, read on the forward strand.
TTAGCTGCTTTTTAATTTCTTGGGTTTTACACTTCTCTTGCTAACCTGACTCCTGATTTTGCAGTCAACAACTAAACTCCTCAGTTTCTTAGGCTGCAATTTGTTATTGGATCAGGATCCTCATAGCACAATTTGTCACTGCAAAGGGAACATTTCCTTTCTCGCACTTAACCCAGTTCAAAGATTAGGATGTTCAAGACTGAAAAATTGGCTGGAGATTCCCAAAACGAGGGAGGTTGTTTTCTCCACCCAGTGCCTAGAGGAGAATTGGCAGTGCTGATGAGATCTACTGTTTCTAAACCTCACAGGACACAGTAACCCAAAACAACCAGTCCAGCACCTCCCGTCCAATGCATAATTCCCCTGATTAAAAGATCAATTTCAAATGCAAGAGCGGCTGGATTCGTTTAGGTTGTTTGGTTTTTTTGTTTGGTTGTTTTTTTGGTTTTTGGGTTTTTTTTATGAATTGGTTATGTGTATTTTCAACTGGTGGAAATAATTTTGGAGGTACCAATTTGGGCTACAGCTGGCTTCCAACTTCTGTCCAAACACAACTCTCCACAAAGCTTAAGTAAAACCTGTGTAATTACTCCCTCCACACACCATAAAGATGGAAGAAGTAACAATCAGAGGACGTGTCTAAAGACATTGAATTGTTTATCTTGGAATGAGTCTGAACAGTGAATCCATATCTCAGTCAGTCAAATGAAATGACAAATTGGAAGTGAAGGCTCCAGTTAACACCACAATTAAATTTTCCCTCACCTCTGAGAATCTGTCACCAGGAAAACAAAAATGCAAATGCAATAAAAATAAAATCTAAAGTTTATTTACACTCTGATTTCTCATTTAGATTAAAATATTATTTATTCCCTTGGAAGAAAACTGGGGAGCCTTGTTCCCTGGGAGGAAGCAGCTCAGTATTTCCATCAGGATGGAGGAGAGATCTGAGACCCAAGATCAGGTATTGCAGTGAAATGTCTCAATTGGGCCTAATTCATGGACTGTGCATGTTCCTAATTAGTCTGGTCTTAATTCTAGGCAAGGAACAACAGGCAGACACAGGCTGAGGCTGCCCAGGTAGCCTGGCTGGCTCAGGCCATGGAGATGAGGGACACATGGACCAGGCAGGATGGGGGTCGTGGAGCTGCTCCAGGGGTGGAGCCCCTCTGCTCTGGAGCCAGGCTAGGACAGCTGGGAATGTTCACCTGGAGAGGAGAAGGCTCCAGGGAGATCTTAGAGGCCCTTCCAGAGCCTAAAGTGGCTCCTGGAGAACTGAAGAGGGACTTTGGACAAAAGAGAAAGGACAAGGCAGAATGGTTTCCCACTGTCAGAGGGCAGCCTTAGATGGAATACTGGGTAGGAATTCTTGGCTGTGAGGGTGGTAAGACCCTGGCACAGGTGCCCAGAGCAGCTGTGGCTGCCCCATCCCTGGAAGTGTCCAAGGCCAGGCTGGATGGGGCTTGGAGAAGCCTGGGACAGTGGAAGGTGTCATGGCAGCAGGTGGAACAGGGTGAGCTCTGAGGTTCCTTCCCACCCAAACCAGTTTGGGATTCTGGGATTCTGTGAAATGCATCTCCCTTTCCCTGAGCCTCAGCAGAGCCAGGGCTGCCTGTGGGTGGGGAGCAGGGCTGGAATTGCAGGGGGGATCCCCACAAGACCCCCTCATTTGTGGGTCACAGAGATTGGAATGGGATGATCTTTAAGGACGCTTGCAATTCAAACCATTCTAGGATTCAAATTCCATTCTAGGAGAAAAGAAGTGTCAGCGACTGCTCCACCCTCAACCCAAGGAACTTTGACTACAGCATCTCCTGGGTTCTGGGGTTCCAGGTATTCTGCTATTGGAGCACTTTGAGCTCCCTAAGAGCAGACAAACCTCCTTGAGCCCATAGAGAACCCGTGTCCCAGCACTACTGATGTGGGGAATGAGCTCCCTGAAATTAGATCCATCTGAGCTGCACCCATGCTGGCTCTGCTCAGCCTTTGCCAGGTCCATCTGGACCCAGGCCTGAGCCTTTGGCTCTCCCAGCTGGGACCACTCAGTGGAGAATGGAGCCTTTGCACCAAGAGAAATGAGTGCATCCCATGGGTAAAGGCACTAAGTGTTGTTACCAGAGCAGAAAAGAAAGAGGAATAGTTTAATCTGTAGGACTGTGCTAATTCTGGTGATGTCTGAGACAGCATTTCTCAGCTTCAGCCCCTTGCTGTTGTCAGAGAGAGAGCATCACTCCCTCTGAGAACAGATGGAGAGACTGAGTCGCAGAGGGGAGCTGTGATCTGCCAAGGTGGACCAAGCTGAATGCGAAAACATCCCTGGTGCCAGGAGCTGGCACTTCACTTCTTTGAAGGAGGCCACAGAAAATCATCCTCATCTCTGGTTACAGGGAGAGAAATGGCCTGGAGAAGGTGGATAAACAGCCAAGGCAGTAAGTTCCTGGCTTTCTGTGCCTTCCTTAGAGGAATGATGGAGAGGTGATATTGCCACCTCAGGCAGGGGTGGGACAGAGAGATGTCACCTCTGTGTCCCCAGTGTCCTGCTGGGTGTGGCTGGGGTCTGTGTGCAAGAGCAGCAGAGCTGATGCCACGACAGCACAGAGGGAGGCTGGCGAGGAACACACAGGAAAGAAGTTGGTGAAGAAATCTCTTGTCTCCTCCAGCTCCTTTTTGTGATCAGAGACTTTGGTACCTGACAAAAACCCAACAAAGCCACCCAAGACTGTAACAGCTGCTGGTCATAGTTGCCTGCTCAGTGCCAAGGGGTAAAGCCCAGGCAAGGAAGGGATGGGGTAACAATGGAAAATGGAGTGAGAAGGAGGGTGAGAGTGGGAGGGGGAGGTGCTGGGTCCCACAGTGCAGAGAAGGGCAAACCCAGATGCCCCAAATCTTTCTGGTGTCTGATCCTGCTCTGTTCTTCCCTACATCACCAAACATGGCCCTGTCTCCCCGAGTTGCCTCCATCACCCACCAGCCCTCAGCCCACAGGACTCTGTAAGGAGGAGGATCTCAGTCATTCAGAGTTATTTCATCCTCTCTTGCTGGTGGCATCACCAGTGATGTCTCCCCTTCCCCTGCCCTGCCCATCCAACCACCCTTGGGAACAGCAGCTCCATGCAGGGCTAGAGGTCCGTGGGGATGGCCAGGGTGCTCAGCTCATTGCTGTTCTGCTCTGGGGTTTTGTGGCTACATTAGAGAGCATTAATTGTTTTTCTTGCCACTGGGTACCCAGCAGCTGCACTTCCACTCTCTGTCAGGAGCCCAGGAAGCCTCTGGGAGAGCACCTTTCCCATTCCATGGCCTTGAAGGTTCAGATCACCTTCGGTGAGAGGTGTCCCAAAGGGACCAGCCCTCCCAACCCACTGGCAGACCCAGCGCTGGGCTCTGCTGGCTCAGCTGCTGTGCCCATCCCTGCTGCTTTGGCAGGATCACTGTGAAAAATCATTCATTGGTCTCCAGGATAATCTAATGCTGTTCCTATCAGCTCAGCTGTGCTGGCTGTCATTTCCCTGGGCTGAGACAGTGCTGTTGTCCCCAAGGGGATGAGCCTCTCGAGCTGTCCCCATCCCTTCCAGGAGTCTCTCACTCCTGTGGTCCCCTCCATGCTCCATGTCCTGCTGTCTGCAGAGACCACAACCCTCCCTGAGCTGTGTCTGGGCTTCCCTCCAGCCCTGTGGCCAAGATCCTTCAGGGGTTTTCCCTGTCCTTCCAGACAGAGGTTTTCTTCCAGCCCATCAGTTTCTCTCCGGTCTGAAATTACTCCAGTGTGTGTCACAATGAAACTCATCTCTCAGGTTCTTTCACTGTGGTGCCTCCCACACATTTTCCTCTTTTTTTCTTCTTTGTGTTACTATGACCTTTCTCTCCCTGCTGCCTCTACCCCAGGACACAGACCTGCCAATGCACCACTGTGACCCCTTGGATGAGCCATTCCCACTGGCAGGCTGATTTTTCAAGCACAGTCACTTGGATGCAGGAGCTCCATTGTCCCCACCCCTGTACTTTTGTCCAGCCCTGACTGTTCTGCCTTGGAGACCCATGGACCTGCATGTCCCAGGCCACCCTGGAACAGGTCCCCTCAGAGCAGATCCCCAGGGCTGACAGTCCCTGGTGTTGGGTACAAGCTGCTCTGAGATGTCCCAGATTGGGTCTCTCAGACCCAGACTCCCAGATTGGGTCTGGCCTCACAAGGGTCCCTTCAGGCCCTGAGTTTGAAAGTGGAGGCTGGTGGGCTTTGTCCCAGCTGTCTCCCACCTGACCTCTTGGCCAAAATTCCCTTCCTGGTCAACAGAGCCAATCTGACCCTTTTACGACACAGTTAAGCTGATTCTGATCCCACAAATAGACTAAAAATCCCTGGTGTGATTGACCTGAGGGTGTAAGAGGAGCTGAGGGTGGTTTGGCTGTTGGTGGCCACAGGGCACATATCCAACAAGCGCAAGACAGAGGCCACATGCCTGTACCAAAAGCTGGGCAAGGACATGGAGACCAGTCCAGACCCCAGAGCTGGTCAATGGGAAAGGCTCCAAGTCAAGAGGAGCATCTGAACCCCCTCTGCACCCCCAGCCTACACCCCAGAGCAGTGTCTGAGCCCCTGTGCACGCCCTGTGAGTCACTTATTCCTGCTCTACCACCTGCTCTGGCTGATGTGGAGCAAGGTGGGACTGTCTCAGTAAAGGTCAGGTGATAATGGCACCTCCCCTGGCTGGAGTCACATTCCTACATCGAGGGGGTGGGGGAACACCTGGGAGCCATCAATGGGCTCCTGCATGCTCTGAGCCAGATCAGCACAGACCAGGGTGAGCTGGGCCTGACTCACCCCAACACCCAGCCTGCAGGGCCAGGCTGGCCTGGCAGGGGCCAGCACAGCTGAACCAGCACTTTTGCTTTGGCAGAGCCTCCTTCCTGGGGTGTTTCCCTTGTCTCTGTGCCAGCAGCTGCATGGGGCCCTTGGACACCCAGCCCAGAGGGGCATCACCATCACCTCTACTAACCCAGTGCCCTGGGACACAGCCCAGACACTCCAGGAAAGGGAAAAACATGTCCTGCAAGTGTGTCAGTGTGTTCCCAGTGTGTGCCTGGGTGCTCCCAGGCAGGTCTGGGACCCTGCAGCTCATCCATAGGTCTGTACCTCAGACACTGGAGCATCTCTCAACTCCAGAGAGGGACCTGCTGTCTGTCCTACCATGCCTGGGTGGTCCTGGCTGTGGGTGCTTCTTACTTTCTGCTCGATGGGATACCTCATGGACTCGCTATGCTGCCATGGGATGAGGGAACACAGACTGGCAGTGTAGATGGGTTGATGGTAACACACCTGAATCATGGCCATGGAGGTAGCAGAGGTTTGCTGGGTTCCATCCACACATCCCCACCTGGTTTGGTGTCTACTCCCTGCAGGATGAGTTCATGGGGAGCCACAGAAACACAAAATCCCAGAATGGTTTGGGTGGGAAGAGACCTCAAAGCTCATCCCATTCCACCCCCTGCCATGGGCAGGAACAACCTTCCACCATCCCAGGCTGCTCCAAGCCTCAGCCAACCCGGCCTTGGACACTTCCAGACATGGTGCAGCCACAGCTTCTCTGGGCACCCTGTGCCAGGGTCTTGCCATCCTGACAGGGAAGAATTCCTTCCCAGTATTTAACCTAAATTTCCATTTTTTCTGTTTGAGCCCATTGCTCCTTATTCTGTCCTACAGTTGAGCCAGCCTGGCCCATTTAAGATACATTCCATCTATTTTAATACATAAATGGCTAAAAACCCACACTGCCATGCACCCTGAGCTGTGAAAGAAACAATTTAATTTCATGGAATTCCTCCTGCAGGGATCACCAGGGCTGGGACTGGATCCTGGATGAGCCTGGCTCCAGAGCCGTGGGCACAGTCATGGCAGGACTTCAGTGCAGGAACAGTGGCCAAGTTGTCCTGGCAAATCTCAGATTCCACACCTTCCCTATTCCCAGCCTCCATCTCTCACCCATGGGATCATCCTGAGCCAGCCATGGTGCAGCTTGGTGCCTCAGTTTCCCCATCTGCAGATATGCTCTTGCTGGGAACACATCCTGAAATTTACTGGTGAGACATTGCCAAGGGTCAATGTCTTACCCTGAAAATCAATAGAAATAGGCAAAAAGCCCAATGAAAGCATTCCCAGAGCAGGGGTTTGGGGTGCAGCAGCACCCCAGTAGTGGTAGCAGGTTTTCATTCATGGTCCTGAAGCAGAGCCTTGGCAGACGTGAGCTCTGGTAAGGGACAGATGTGACACTGCTATTGGGGTCAGAGCGATTACTCAGGGGGGGGGGGGACCACGCCCTGCCCTGCTGGGAGACCCAAGGACCGGGAGGGAGCAGGGTCCTGGTGCTCAGGAAGCCCATGCAGGGTCTCTTGAGGCCATTCACCTCCTCTTGCCCTTTTAATTCAGAGAATTTGGGAGTAACTCTGAGTATCAGCGAGTCTGAGGCACTCCCCCCCACCCCCGCCAGGATTCAGGGCTCTCTCCCCTTCCCCCTGCTCTGCTGGGGATGGAGCCTGCCACACTCAGCTCCTCACTGCACCCCAAACTGACACTCCCCAGCCCAGCATCTTCCTGCCATTCCAGGAGCTGGGAATGCTGCTGATAGCCTCCTTGCAGCCCCACGGCAGCGTCTGGAGCTTTTGGGAGTGACCTATTTTGTGTCTGCCAGCCAAGGTCTCGTGGCGCCGCTGCAGCAGCTGTGTGAGCTCCCAGCCAGCCTAATCCAGACATCCCCTCACCCAGGGAAGGCCCTCATGGCTTTGATCCCTGACTTACACTATTCATGGCTGGAAATTATCCTGTGCATCAGAGAGTAGGGCTGAAAACCAGCTCACCTGGGTATTTACAGGTCTTTACCAGGATCTCAGACCAACATAACCTGCTGGTAAATCCCTGCCCATCTCAAGGGCTCTGTGATTTTGGTGGTACTGGAATTGAGCTTCTGGTGCTGCAGTGGCACAGCTCGTCCATGCAGCCAGATTTGGTCAGTGGAAAATGCTGGCTCTAATGCAGCATCCACATGCTGAGCTGGTGCAGTGTGCTGGAAACTGTGGCTTGGAAACAGCCTCAAATCTGCAGAAACCTCCCTGGACTGTAATTCCTGCATTTTAATCTCCATCCTTGGTTCAGAGCTGCCTGCTCCATGGAATGAAGATCTCCACAGATCACTCTCACTTGCTAAAAATATACCTGGAGGAGGGCAGCGAGGGAAGAAACAAGAAGTGGCTGCAAAGACAGACCAGTCCCTGAAATTCCTCCAGGTTAGGGAGAATGGGAGTGTTCTCCTTGGAAGTGAAATGTGATTTCTCAGGGACGGAGCCTGTACGGATGGATGGCATCTTTCACTGACTAATGGAGGTTGAAAGAAAAGAGATGAGCTCCAGGGTGAGAGCTCTGAGTCACCTGGATGCTTTTGAAATTCCTCCGAATGTAAAACAGGCCTTGGAAGAGCTGTGGTTTGGCTTGTTCACTGGCCTGGCTGGACAGGAAGGTTTCCTGGCACTAAATATTGGGAGTGCTGGAAAAATGTCTCATGGGCCCTTAGATGCTTTAGGAGCTGGCAATTTGGGCCTGACCACCATCCCAACGTTCTATTCCTCGCCCATCCCATGGCAGTGGGTGCCCATCACTCTCCTGCCAAGACCCTCCACAAACTCTTGGTGGAGGAATTATGGAATGGTTTGGTTGGAAGAGACCTCATCTCATTCCACTAAGTGGAATGTGGACTTCCTTCCACTATCCCAGGTTGCTCTAAGCCCTGTCCAACATGGCCTTGGACACCTCTAGGGATGGTGCAGCCTGTCCCAGCTTCCCTGGGACACCTGGAATGGGGAAAAGCCACCTCAGATATCCTGCTCCACCACCCAGCTGGCTGAGGGCAGCAAGACTTCCCACACTTCCCATGACCTAGCCTTAGCTGGCCCCATGCATGTGGCTCTTGACAGGACTGGAGAGAAGGGGAAAGAGTGCTACAATCCCAGGAAGAGCCTGAGCTCAGGTAGGAGCCTGGAAAGCAGGGAGTCCAGGGGGAATCTTCCCCCTTCCCCCTTTGTGTCCATCCAGGAGCTCACAGGTCCCCTGCACATTCCCCTCACTTTCTGCCTTGCAGGCACTGTAGTCCAGGGCTGAGGAATGTTCCTGCCATTCCTGAGCTGTTTTAGCTCATTCCAGATAGGGCACTCCTGAACCACCAGACAATGCCTGTGCTGCCCACAGAGCCACCCCCTAATACTGCTTTTACCCTGGGGTCTCCCCCTGCTGTGCTCCAGCCTCCTGCCTCCCATTTCCTAGAGAGTTCCAACCATTCTGATCTAACTTCCATGGCTCTGCAGCCTCACAGGTGTGCATTGCAAACCCTCAGCAGCACCAAAGGCAGCTCTCCCTGGCAGGATGCTCCCTGGGATGCTGCAGGGTGGGAAGGGCAGGGCTGGGAGGATATCCCAATGTTGAGGCCCAGGCACAGAGCTTGGAGGTCCTGGCTGTGGATGGAGAGACTCCAACATGAGGGCTCCTGCAAACATCAGATTCCTGCAGGTTTGCCCTCCTGGCACGTTTCAAAGTGTTTGAGGTGAGGTCACAAGATGAGGACCCCCAAGGACATTCCAAGATAGGCTTGGGATGCGTCCATGCATTCAGCATCCCCAGCCATGGTGGTTTGGCACATCCCAAGGACAGCAGCTCCTTTTGCTGTGGTCCTTTCCAAAAGGCCCAACACACACCTCAGAGCAGAGACAGGACCCCCAAGGCAGCAGAGGCTGGTGCTGAAGGAGCTGCATTTCCCCAAACATTCCTCCAGGACCATCTCCTCCAGCGTCCTGCCTCACCAGGATGCTGAGGGGCCGGTTCCTGCCAGACACCCCCAGCTAGCTGCTTCCCCCCCTTTGAACTCGTTTCATCTTCCCCAAGCACAGCTGTGAGAGGGAAGTTTGGGCTGGGCTGGGGGACCCCGCTGTGCCCAGATGGGGGGATCATAGGCTGGGGGTCCTGCTTGCCTGCCAGGCAGAGAGGAAGGATGTGAGAGGGGAGGGGGAGTTTTCCACAAGCAAATCTATTTTAGGTGATTTCCAGCTGTTCCTGTGGGGGCTGGGAAGTGGGTGACCCTCTGCTCTAGCCTGCTCAGTCCAAGTGATGCTCCTGCATCCCTCCAAAGTCAAGGAAGGGCCCCTTGTGGCGAGGCAGCATCACTCAGGCCCCAGCAGCCAGGAGGGATCATACTCAGGAGTTGGAGCAAAGGGAGAGGGTTTTGTGGGATATCCCAGTCCCTTGATCGTTCTGGGTGTGTGCTGGGTAGAGAAGGAAGAGCAGGAGGTGCCAACTCAAATCCAAACAAGACCCCTCTCTATCTGATAAAATCTGCCTCCACCTTGCAGGAGTGGCCCACATCCCTCTGTGCTTCTGTGTCTGTGGGAAGAGGCCATTGGAGTGACAGAGCATTGGATGCTGCTTTGCCATCTCCCAGTGCCATGTAGAGGCACCCGAAATGTCTCAAGGCACCATTTCTTCTAGGAGAAACCCACCCCTGGGGCCACCAAATTCCCAGTGTTCCCTGAGGGCTCAGGTGTCCAGCAGTTGGGTCCATATGTTTTCTAGCAGGGGGATCAGACCTGCAGGTTGTCCCCCAGACTCACAGCCCAAGGGCCAGGGTGTCCATGAGGAGCTGGAATCTGGTGTTCCCCATTTCCAGCCATTCTTTCCCTGTAAGGAAGGCAAAGGTTGCTCAGGGAAGCTGTGGCTGACCCATCCCTGAAAGAGTCTAGGGCCAGGCTGGAAGGGGCTCAGAGCAACCTGGGATAGTGGAAGGTGTCCCTGCCCATGGCAGGGGGTGGTGTGTTCACACACAAACCTTTCAGGAATTCTGTGAAATGCAATTCCCTCTCCCTGAGCCTTGGCAGAGCCAGGGCTGCCTGTGGCTGTGTGCAGGGCTGCAATGTGGGGGATCCCCACAGGACCCCCTCAGCCTCATGTGGGTCACACTGGTGAGGATCCATCCCGTGCCAGGCTTGTCTGAGGAATCCTGCTGGCACAGGAATGGGCTGCAGTGAGCACAAAGTCCACGCCTGTGCTGGAGGGGATGTCCCTGCTCAGTGTCCTGGCTGCCCTTGGGATGAGCCTGAGGCAGATATTCCCCTCATCCCTCCCCACCTGCCTGCAAATCTCTGTTCAGAGCTGGCTGCCATCACTGCCTGCAGCCCTCCACAGATGCTTGGAGCTCTCCCAGAGCTCTCCCAGGCACAGTGGCCACACATGTTCCCCCAGGGCCCTCACTCCTGCCAGGTGCTTCAGACTCTCTGCACCCACTTTGCCATTGCTGGATTCAGTGTCACAGTCAGGAAAAGACTGTGAAAGCTGTGAGCACTGCAAAAATGCTGTCACTGTCATCCTTAGCATCCTGCAACAGGCTGGCAGAAACTCAAGGCATTTCAGATTCAGGGAATATTCCTTAGTGGTGTTTCCTATTCTGTGTGCTATGTACAGGGCACTACATCCCCTAATATCACCTCATGTACCAACTGCCAGAAATTCATTAAGTTATAGGATATTTAAGGTTGGGAAAGACCTCTGAGATACTTGAGTGCAACCATTAAGTTGATGAGATTACAAAGCTTTTCAGTAGTAAAATACTATTTGAAAAGATAGAGGAAAATCTCCTGCTGCTGAGGGCTTGGACACACAATAGGATCACAAAATTCAGGGTGGAAATTGCATGAGAAAAGCCCACCCAAATTGTGTACAGCATAATATTAATATTAATATTAATATTACTCCCAGGAAAGCTCCTGGGATCAGGCCAGGAATCTCCCCTGAAAGGCCCATCTGATGCTCAGAGTCAGGCAGGGAGTTAAAAATGGACTGGTTTGTTGGGAAAGTGCTTGACAGGCTGTGCTGCTCCTGTGGAGCTGCAGAACTGGCACACCAGAGCCTTCCCCACATGCAGGGGATGCGTGAAGCCCAAAAAAAGCTCCAAGAGCAGTGACAGGGTGGGAATCACTCTGTGACACCGACGGGCTGGGAGACAGTGATTGGGAAGATCAGACCTAGGGAGGAAGTTGGGAACAGTCTGTGAAATCATGTGTGGCAGGGAGGGGGTGGGCAGGGATTGTGGATTTATCCTGCGCCCCCTCCTCTGTCTTACACTCCTTCTCCCAGCAGCTTCTGCTGGTGGTGGTGGCTGAGGAAAAATCCCAAAGGAACACATCTCTGGCCTACTCTCATGGATCTGGGAACATCAAGCACTCTAGAGGAGTCAGGTGATCCCAACACAGGTGCCTCCTGTTCCTGTCTCCCTTTATGGGAAAGCAATTCCTGCCCCAGGAAGGGTCCTACACCTGCTGGGGTGTGGGCAGCACCAACACAAGGGGGTTGGTGCCTTTCTGGGGTGTTTGTGCTGATGAAGGGTCGGGGACCCCTCCAGCGAACTGCCTGAACTTCAAAGGGGTCAGTGGGGTGACATGAGTGCTCAGCTGGGCTGGGCTGTTTTCCAGCAACACTCCCACATCTGGAGCCTGACAAAGGTGTCCTCACAGAGCGAGGGGGTCTCGCAGCAAGGGGCTGAGCTGGCTCTGCTCGGGTGCCACATCCCCTTCCAGTCCCATTCACAGCCCCTGGAAGTGCTTCTCCAGCCCAGCATGGCCCCGGCAGGGAGGGAGCGGGGCATAAAGGGTTAAATATCTCCTTCTGGAGTGGCAGAGTCCAAATAAAGTGCTCAAATGAAGTGTCCCCCTCCTTTACGCCCCAAGGCACTTGCCCTGGCCTTGCAATGACAAGAGATATAGAAGGGGAAAAACGGGGAAAGGAGTTATTTGAGGGGCACCCCACAGCAGGAGTCTCTCATGGGTGAGGTTGCCCCATGAAACGTGCCAGACTGTCACTTCTGGTTCCTCAAACTGCCAAAGCTGTGTCCCAGCCACCCCTGTGCTCCCCAAGGCAAGGAAAAAGCTGGACTGAAAGCCAAACCTGCCGTCCCCTTTCCTCCTGGAGTACCAGGCCATGGGGATTCTGTGAGGGACTGTCCCTCACTGCCAGCTAGCTGCCACAATGTGATCTCTGCCTGCACACCCAGCAGCCCCTGAGCCCCCAAAAGAAGCTGCTGGAGGCTCCAGGACATCCCCCCCCACCCCTCGCCCAGCCTGCCTTGGTTGCTGCTGCAGCCAGATGTGTTTGGGATGGCAGTGTGAAGGAAAGTCCTTTCTCCCTGTGCCTCCCCAGGAATTTTAGGTTTCCTCACTCCCTCTTAACCTACACAGGAGAGCCAGTTTCGACGCCTTTTCCTACCTGACTGGGATCTTCACCCGCAGGTACCGATCCACGGCGATGGCCAGGAGTGCCAGGATGGAGCTCTCCGTGAGGATGAGAACAGGACAGGCCACCATGAGGCAGGTGTAAAACTCGGTCTGGGGTCCGATGTTGATGATGATGGCCAGGGGGATGACCAGAGCCCCCACGGCTACGTCGGCCACGGCCAGCGAGACGATGAAGCAGAAGGTGGCATCCCGCAGTGCCTGATTCATCTTCACAGCCCAGATGACCAGGATATTGCCCGGCACAGACACCAAAGCGATGAGCACTTCGATGGAGATGTAGGCAGCCTGGAAGGCTGAGATGGGGTGTGCCATGATGCTCCGGTCCGCCCTGCTCCCGTGTGGTTCCTCGGGCACCTGCAGACGCACAGGGAGGCGGTGAGACATTGGCATCGCTGACTGAGCTGCCAGCGGGATGGAGCCTGTGCGAGGGGGTGGGAAAAACCCCTCTCCCGTCTGTGGCGTTCCCCGGGGCTCTGGGCCCCCCGCCCACCCCGAGCTCATCTCGCATCCACCTCCATCCCGTACCCGCCTCCGTCCCGCATCCGCCTCCGTCCCGCAGCGCGACCGCTCCTGGAGCTGAAGAGGGAGCGGGAGCCGCCAGACAGTCCTGGGAGAGCGGCGGAGCCCCGGGACTCTGTGGGAGCCCTCCGGGAGAGGGTCTGCAGCGGAGCTGGGGCGGGACCCCCGCTGTCCCCCGGCTGGATTCTCTCCCTGCTCGGGCCGCTTCCTGCAGCCGCCTGAGCCCCAGCAGCCGCCGCCCGCCCGCTCCCGGCCCCGACCCCTCTCACCTTGTCCTGCAAACCCAGGACTTGTTTCGGGGTGCCCTCAAGGCCGGAGAGCAGGCGCTGTCCCCCCGCAGAGCAAGGCGGGGCTCATGCTGCGGGCGGCCGGGGGAACCCTGCGGGAACCGGGCTGGCCGCGGCCGCCGGGGCTGCGCTCGGTCCCCGGTGCCCGACACCGCTCGGCTCCCGCAGGCGCTGCCCCCTCCCCGCCGGAGCCGGAGCATCACATGGTGCCGCCTTCCAGCCTTTAAAGAGCGACTGACCCGATTCGGGGCTCGCCGGCACCGGGTAGAACCGGGGAGGGGGTGCGAGGGGGCCGGGAGGAGGCGGCAGGACCGGGTGGAGCGGGGAGAGGCGGCAGCGGAGGAGCAGCGGAGCCGCTCCCTGCCCCAGCGCTGCCGACACGAGTCGGGCTCCGGTTTTAACGCTAAAACCGGTTTTTGAGGTCGGGTGTGAGCAGAGGATCGGGGCGGGGAGGGAAGGGCGGAGGCAGAGCCTGAGCTGGGGTGGGCGAGGACCCGGCCCGTCCCCGGCACGGGCAGCGCTGCTCGGAACTGTGCCCCAGCACGGTGTCGGGACCCCAAGTCAGACCCGAATGGCCCCAAGAAACTCTGGCGCTCACCCGGGCTCTGGCTGGCACTGCCTCACCCAAAAGCACTCCTGGGGTGGGCGGGGGTGAGACCCCCAAAGCACTCTTCATCCTCCGAACTGCACTTCCCGGGCTGCGGAGGGGCTGTGTCCCTGGGACGGGGAAGGGTCTGTCCACACAAGGCGTGTGGAGGAATGGTGGTCCCAAACTGCTGCTGAGACAGGACCAGACACTCTTTAAGGTTTTAGGAGAAGTTTGGGGGAATATGGTCACCCCCCAATTATCCTCCATCAGCCGAGCAGCACAGAGCAAATGCGTCTGGGGGCTCGATCTCACTGATGGAGTTGAACCACCCAATCCCTCCAGGGAGCCCCGGATATGCACCAGGCACCTGCAAAGCTTATCTTACATAAATCACTTCTCTGGAGTGCAGCTGGTTTATCCAAATACTGCAAGGAACAGGACCTCAGACATGGGGCAAGGGGACTCTCATGGCCCCCATCTGCACCTCTCCCCATCCTTTCTTCCTCTGGTGATACCCGGAACTGGAGTTGTCCCCTGCTCTGCTTTGCGTCGTGAGAAATGTCCCAACCCCTCAGGGTTGCCCCTCACCCCTCTCTTCTTCAGAGCCTGCACACCCCACAGCAGGGTGGGACCATCCCAACCCAGGGCTGATTTTCCATCAGCTGTTGTTCCATGGGGTGCCTGCTTTCCCCCTGCTTTGCTGGGGAAGTGGCCAGCAAAGAGCTGGGGGTCCCAGGCTCCTAGGGCTGTCTGAAGACAGTGGCATTGTGCCACCTCTGGGCACTGGGTAGCACCAGCAGCAGGGCGAGGTGAGTTTAGTTTGGTCTGAATGATCTGTTTGCTGTGCAGAGAAAAAAATAAACCAAGGCTGGCGGGCTCCTGTAAACACAGCGCTATTTATGGAGCATTCACATCCCGCAGCATCTCCTCACACCTCCTCCACTGCAGGGAAAAGCGATGCCCCCTATGGCTGAGCCCCTAAAGCCAGAGGTGGGGAGTGGGATGGGGATGGGCTACTGGGAGTGGAAAGGGCATTCCCAGACAGCCCAAAACCCCTCACCCACCACCTTCCCAGGGTGAGTGTCCTTGCAATCAACCTCTGGCTGGGAACAGGGCAGGAAAACCGGCAGGTTCCTCACGGGAGTGCAATGCGGAAGCAAATGCAGGCAGGGCCTGGCCTAATTGTATGCAAATCTCCCAAACAGAGATTAAAGCCACTCCTTTTCCTCTGTGGATTTGCAGTTTGTTCTCCCTCCTTGGATTCATGCCCCTGAATGCTCAATTTTAGCAGCACTCCTAAAATCCCCCATGCTATGCCAAAAAAGACCTGCTGGCTATGAACCTGCCAGAGGGGGTCAGAGCTCTCTCACCAGCCCAAGCAAAGTGTTCCAGGGCATGGGCAAAGGCTGCAGAGGTTAGATGACCAAATTGATACAGGTGGTTGCACAGAGCCTATTCCTGACAGACAGGGATCATCTGTTCATTCTCCTGGCATCAAGCTGAGGATGTGTCTAAAGGGGATCCTTAGAAAACCATAAAAAAGAATTTTCTGGTGAGCATCAAACACCTGGAAAGTTATTCCCGTCATCCAGGCTTTTTGTGGGGTTTTTAAGGAGAAAATGTCCTGGGAGCTGCAATGGGTTGTGACGATCCCAAAGTGTTGGATTATGCTGCTATGAATAAATACCCTTGCACACAGGAAGAGATGGGATGAAGTGGGACAAACAGGGGACATGGTGTGGCTTCCTGCACCAGCTCCTGTGAGCTGGGGACAGGAGCAGCCTGTGCCATGGCAGGAGGAGGCAGTAGGTGTCTGGCTTGATGCCAGCAGGATGCACAGAGGCTGTGGCGTGTTGGGGCTGGCTGATGAGACCAAACCCTGACTGAAGCCCCAGGGTTTGGCAGCAGCCAAGAAGTGCTTTTCCAAGGAGACAAGTCAGGGTGTGGGGAGCTCATTTCTGCCCATCTTTCTTCAGCTTTTCTCTGGGGTGTGTGTTTCCCACTGCTGCCTCAGTTTACCTACACAAAGAGCAGCTCCATGGTGCCATGGGGGGATCAGGCAGGAGAAACTGAGCATTTCTTCACCTCTTCCATCATGGTGACCATCCTACAGCACTTCTGGTCATGGAAAGGGGCCTCTTAATTAGGAAAGTAAATTAAGAGTGTGGCTGGTGCCAGCAGCACAGGGGTGTCTGCTTGGAGGGCTGGTGGCTCTGAGAGACATTAATTTGGATGAATGATCCCCTGAGTGCCATGGTCTGGTGAGTCCATGCAGTATAGCACAAGGCAAAGAAAGAGGCAGAAAACAAAGGGAAACCCTGGAGCTTTTCCAAGGAAGCCTCCACTGTGCTGAGATGTTTTGGAGTGATGCTCACCCCATAGTGTGGAGGCCACCATTCTGTGTGCCAGTGACACAGAGCCCTGGGGACACAGCTGGTCTATGACTTATGCTTAGTTTCTCTCCCATTTAATGAGGTACACAGCCCTGGGAAACTGTCTGGGGAGCAAGGAGCCCCAGACTTCTATAGGGTGGTGCATCACCATCTGGGCTTGGCAGGAGATGCTCAGCAGCAATGACACAGCACAGAAGATATCCCAGAAGATAATTTAAATGGGCAAATCCCGGACAGTGACTGTTTCCCTGTGGACTGCCTGTTCCCACTGAGCACATCCCACCCCTGTCACTCAGAGCAGGTTGGGAAGAGGGTTGGCAGCACTGCCTGTGTGCTGAGGGAGAAACTGAGTCCTGGGAGGTGCCTGTGATGCCTCAGCCCTGTGCTGGCACAAGGCTGTGCCCCAGTTCCCTCCAGCCTGAGTAGATGCCACATTCATGATGCTGCAGATCCTTACAGTAGTCGAATGGATCAGGCCCCACTTGGATCCCTGCCAGATGCCAGCCAGATGCTGCCCACAGGCAGCTGGGTCACTATGCCAGAGTCCTTGGCACAGCAGGATACTGCCAGGCTTTTATGCTGCCCCGTCAGGGAGGAACTGCTGAGACATCACTGGGTTGGAAGAGAAAACTGATCCAAGCCCAGGGAGTTCTGGCAGTGCTGTCCCTGGCAGTGCAAGCGGGGTAGGGCAGAGGTCTGTCCAAGGTCCATTGCCACGCCCCGACCCGGGCTCTGTGCCTCGGCACTGCTGCCTCTTCCACACCACTCCGGGATTATTTCATTCCCCAGGGAGCCCCGGCAGTGTTACCGAACCAGCCTGAGGGCCGGGAGCTACTCCTGCCACCGCTTCCAGCCGGGCAGGAGGGGGTTAAACCTTTCCAACCCTGCCAAGAAGTTTCGGGGACCGTTCAAACAGTTTGCTCCCTCTCCAGGGTCACCCCTGGAGCAAACCCAGCACTGTTTGCCCTCTGGTTTCAGTTGCAGTAGCCTGTGGAAGGGCAAGACTATGCCTGCTGCCTCCAGCCCGGCTGTGCCGTGGGGAGGGAGGAGGGAGCCCGGTGCTGTGAGGGCTCTGGAACACCCAGCAGTGATGACAGATCCTTCTGGGGCAAAGACTGGCATGAAACAGTGACTGCTCAGCAAAGGAAAAAAAAAAAAAAAAGCTATGAGGGACGAAAATGTAAAAAGAAAAATGTGAGTTCCAGTCTGCTACAAGGGCTGAATGAGGGGAACCACTTCCCTTGATGGGTCTCGGAGATGGTAAAACCGTTTTCTGATTGATCTTTGGGGGAATATTGGGGAGAGGATGAAAAGCTGAGTGGGTGTTGTGGCTGGAAGAGCACAGACCTGGGGCTGTGATGGCCTGGGGACACCTGAGGACACCGTAAGGGTGATGGAAAATGAGGGTTTAGGGTGAAGGAAAAAATGGGGATGAAAGAGTGACAGTGGGAAATGTCCAAGGAGGGCTGGACTGAGCTGGATCTCAGTGGCTGAGGTGTCTCTGAGTGAGGAGGGAGAGGCAGCAAAAAAGAAACCATGGTTGCTGCTCCCCAAGCCCATATCTTTCACTTTAGCATTTTGTCCCATATTTCTATTTTTAAATTCCCTGCTTTTAGCTTCCAGCTGTCACTTACAGCTCTCGGGTTCGGTAACAGAGCTTTTCCCCCCACTCAGACTCCTGCAGACTGTAACCATCTCGCCCCCCTCCAAGAGGAAAGCTCTTCTTCCACCCAGACCCTGAAGCCTCTGAGCCCTATACCCTGCTGGTGCCCAAATTATTGCCTTCCGACCAATTTAAGGAGATTTCTTTTATATCCAGAAATTAATTCAGGACAGCAATTCACTGGGTAGGCTCTCTGTGTTCTAGGAAAAGCCGTTCAAACCATTTCCACATGCCTAAACCTGCGAATTCCTATGGAAGACGTGGAAAATTCCTTATCAGCACAGAGGATCCACCTCCTGCCCTGTTCCACTTCTCTTCCATCTGGAATCGTTTCCCTCGTGGCCCTCGAGCAGCACAAACACGGCTGGAGCAGCCCGAGCGCCGGCGAAAGCAGCGTCCCAGCGGATCCCCGGGGAGCGGCTTGTCCCTCGCAGGGCGGTGAGGCTGCAGGGGACATGCGACACTCCGCAGTGTCACAGCAGCCCCGGGCCGAGCGAGAGACGTTCCCACAGCTCGGCGCCTTCCTCGGGGACGCGGGGCCAGAAGTCCCTGCCGCGGGCCCCCAGTGCATCCATCAGCTGCGGCGGACGCGGAGGCTTCTGCTGCCTTCCCACCCGTCCTCCCGAGGGTCGGGGTGTCCGGGGCAGGGCCCAGCGGGGTCACCCGGCCGCACCCTGCGGAGCCCCGGGGCAGTTTGTGCCCGGGCGATGCCCCGGAGCTGCCGGCACAGCTGCGGAGGCTGGAGAGGGGGGAAACGGGGCATCCATCAGCGCTGCACAGGCCGAGGGGTGTCAGCTGGGCGGCTGCACTTTTGGGAGGCTGACATCCCCCATATTGTCTCCGAGCTCTGGGGGAGCAGGGCAGGGGCGAGGAGGAGTGCAGGCACCGCATTCCCTTGCTGGGAAAGGCTGGGAAAAACACCAGGCTGAAGGGCAGAGACCCAGACAGGCGTTGTGAAGGCAGTAACACCAAATTTCCTCTCCTCACCACAGAAGCAGCCCTTTCATGTAAAGCTTTGCTGGAGCAGTGTTTGCCATCCATGCCTGTCTCCTCCATCCAGCTTGGGCACGTGGTGATGGAGCAGAGAAGGAGCCTCCCGATGTGTCCCCATGACACTCACATATGCTCACCCTTCCCAAAATACTATATGGGGACAGGAGCTGGGATGCTGCACCTCTAGGGATCCCCTGGGATTAAAAGGTATCCAGGCACCGGAAGCTGGGGAAGAAGCCCTTGTCCCCCCTCTCCTGGGGACAAGGGACCTCACCAGCCCCAGGGGCAACTGGGAGTCCCACCTTCACATCCCTAAATAAAAGCTCTTGAAAGGACAGAGACCTGTGTGAACTCCAGTGGCTGAGGGGCTCCCCCCTATTTGTGCAATGGCTCCCCCCAGCCACAGCCCTTCCCAAAAGCAACTAAATCCATGGAGCCCAAGGGACCAGATGGGACATGGGCACTGGGGACGAGCATCCCATGAGGAACAGAGCAGAAAGAGAATAAGTAGAAAAATATGTTATAGTACTAGTAGTAGTAGTAGTACTACTACTACTACTACTAATAATAAATTGTTATATTAAATAATTATTAATAATTGATTGTTTATTATTAATACTATTTATATTATTTTATATTTCTGCTGCAGAAGAAATAGAGAAGGGAATCCCTCAAATCATACTCCTGTCCCTCCCTATGGAATGAAAGCCAGCTGCTCCCCAAAACAGACTTGGGGGCAAATGTGAATGTGTCTGCTACAGCTGAGGCAAAAATGTTCTTCTCCAGGACAATTTCATCCCCAAATAAGTAGGAGAATGCAAAAGAAAATGTTTCCAGGGAGTCCCCCCTCTTCCCTGGAGCCTCCCCTTCCCGGATTAGGATGTTTTGGCCCAAAAGATGAAGGAGGGAACTGGGACTGGAGCAGGAACCACAGGAAGCCAAACCCTGGGAGTTATTTTCGACCGTCAGGCAGGAAAAGCACCTGTTGGGGTCATTACACCACGGGAAAAAAACAAACCTGAATATTTTCTCCCATAGAGGGTTTGGAAAAAAATAGCTGTGATCATCCCTGCTGGAGAACTGGATCTGGATACAAGGGGAACACCCCACGGGTTTCCAGATCCTGATTCCCCCTTTCAACTCCCAGAGGTCCCACCCCGGATCCTGCAGGGAGAAGGGCCGGTTCCTCCTAAAAAATGGGGATTCAAAGGGGTCTGAGATGCTTTTGGACTCTGACTCGCGGTGTGCATGCCTAAATCTGGACTCGGCTGTGGATAACCGGGCTGTTGGTGCCCTCTCCCGTCCAGCTGCGGCGGCTGATGGCTCCTGCATCCCTCCTGCCATCCCTCCTTGATCCCTCCTGCCATCGCTCCTTGATCCCTCCTTGATCCGTCCTCTATCCCTCCTTCATCCATCCTCTATCCCTCCTTCACCCCTCCCCCTTCCTTCTGCCATTCCTCTAGCATGGAGCCGGAGACCTTGACCCTCCCTGGTCCCATGGGACCCTCGGGTGACCTGGCCAAGGAACGGCGGGTTTATCCCTGGTCGCAACCTCATGGCTCCACAAATTTGCCTTTCAAGGTGTTTTTCCTCGCAGGCAGACAGGGGTTGCATTTCCTCAACACTGGATTTCATCTCAGCAGTGGTTGAGGTGGGTTGGGAGGATCTCGACCCCCTAAAGCAGAGGGAAGTCGCATTGATCACGGCAAAAACACCTACCCCGTTTCTGATCCCTTCACCAAAACCCACCAGGCCTTCTCACTCCTCCCAAGCCCCTTTCATCCTCCCGGCTCTCCTCACCCCTGCCAATGCTCCAGCTCAGCAGCTCTTTGGGAGCAGGACATCCCCAGGCAGGGCTGGCCCAGGGACTCCCCTGGATGCAGCTCTGCCTGCCCCGGGCCGGGATTCTCCTCCAGCCCCGCAGCGGGGCCGGAGCGGCAACAGCTGGGAATGCGAGTGGGGGTCGGGGTTTGCTGAGGCTCGGCCCCGGAAAGGGGGGAAATCTGGGAGGGGGCGCATGAAAAGGCTCTGCCCCTGCCAGGGGAATTTTCAGGGTGGGGCCCCTCCGGAAGGGCTGGGGGCCCCTCCCCGGGGACTGGCGCGTTCGGTATCACTGCTGGCATGTCACTGCTGTCCCTTGTCCCTCGGGGAATCCCACACTGAAGCCACAAAATCGTCACAACTCTCCATCCCTGTCTCTCTGAGTTACCACGAGGTGCCCTTAATGGGGAGAGAGGAGGGTGGGTGCCACCCCTCCTTGTGCCAAAATTTGCTGTCACTTGGGGTGGGAGCACCACGGGGACAAGCTGATGGTCACCTGCCCAGGACACCTGGACAGTCACCCAGTTCCCTCCCCATCCTCCCTGCTGGTTCCTGTCAGGCTGTCCCTGCAAAGGGACATTGCTGTACCCAGGTCCCATCCCCGGGCCTCACGCCTTCCTCTGCCTGGACAGCTGTCCCCTCCCAGGGTCAAACAGCCACCACATGTCACTACTGAAACACTCACATTCATGGGTCTTCCTCTGAAACATCCACCTGTTCTGCAGCTTGCTCCTGCCACAGTGTCCCACTCAGGGAAAATAACCCCTTATTGACAACCCAAGTACTCCCTGCTCCTCCCTTGGTGACACATGTAGGGACAGCCCAGCCTGTGGCACCATGTGGCAGCCGGGGATGCCCGTGGCACAGCAGAGGGGTGGGGGGTGGGGGGGGGGGAGGGCGGAGGTGGTTCTACAAGGGAAACGCCACTGTAGGGATCATTAGTGGGGGTCTTGCTGGCTGAATCCCTCCTCCAGCTGTAATTTGGGGCTAGGGACTGTAAAGTGGAAGGGTCATGTCCAGGCCATGGGGTTATGGAGCAAGGGAGGCCATGGAGGGGCAGAAACACAGGAGGTTTAGTGCTGCAGTGGGGCAGATCATCCCCTGATCAGTGTGGGCAAGGAGGGAGGTCAGGGTACCCACTGTGGTCCCTGGACTGGGAACCACCAGACTTGTGGGTCAGGATACCTGGTTTGGTGCCCAGATGGGGATCCTGGTGGATCAGGGCCCACAAGGTGATTGCAGCAGGGCACCCACTGAAATTCACAGACTGGGCCCACTGGTTTGGTATGTTGGGGCACCCAGTATTGTCCCCAAATGGGGACCCAGTGGATTGGGAGCTACTCAGCCAGCAGCACCTCTGTCAATCCCTCACCTCCCTCCCAGGTCAAAACTGCAAGGACAGTTAATAACCAAAATACAACTGTTTTCCAGACAGTTTTTAGACCTCTATCATGACCCTGACTTCCTGATGGGGAACTGGGGCACCTAGATGGGCACCAAGGATACTGAGCCCCATGGGGACAGAAGACCTGCAGGAACAGACCTGTCCCATTTCCCTCCCAGCCCACCAGGGAACTCAAACTGGCACTTATGGGTGAGGGACGGGTTGTCTGCTGTTGCTGTCACCGCTGCTGCCATCCCTGCCAGGACAGACAGCAGGACATCATCCCCCATTTCTCCCCACGGGCTGGACCCCAAACTAACCCAAATGGATGTGCAAAGCCTCGGGCTGGGTCTGAACGGGGAGGCTCTGCCGAGCCCCATCCCGGCCGAGCAGCTGTCGCCGTCCCAAATCTCTGGCGAGCAGGCACGTCGGAAATCCCGGGTGTCGGAGGAGAGCTCTGCTCCACATTCCTCGGCCGATTGCGGGGACAGGGCCAAGCATCTCCCCGCCGCCTGCAGCTGCTCCCAGATATGTTATGACTTGTCACGGCGGCAGGAAGGGATGTCGGTGAGCCTGGAAAGCGAGAGGGGATGTGGGACAGTGGGGTGCCCCGTGGGGGTGGGAGGGTGAGTCCGGCTGGAAGTGGCATTTCGGTGAGTGTCCTTTCCCAGAGACATATCTGCTGAGCCCTGGCTTTCCTCCCTTTCTTCCCATTAGAAGGACGGTCCTGGCACCCCGGGCTGTAGATGCTGCTTGGGGGATCCATATCTCTTCACCAGCCCCTAAACCCAAGTTTTTCTGCCCCTCCCAGTGGGAGCCGGCCGGCACCATGCCCACCATCGCTTCTGCAGCGTGGGCGCGGCGCAGCTCCGTGCCGGGATGTGCAACCCGCGTGTGCAGCTCCGAGCAGGGAGCAGGGACACGCACCGGTTAAGGCTCTGTGAGCTGGGAGGGAGACTTCCCAGGCTGCAACGTGGCCACGTGTATCCCTAAAACTCAGCAAATCCAGACCATCAGACGTGGTGGGAAAGGAAAACAGCCGAGGCAGCCCCGGAGTGTCTCTCCGTGACCCCGCTCCGCGGACCTGGCTTGGGAAGCTGCCCCGGAGGAGCAAGGACAAGCCCTGCTCGCTGGGATTTTCTCAATGGACGGGTATTTTTAGCTCTGGGCTCGTGGCTGCCGGCCCCGCCAGCTGTGTCGGGGTGAGCCGTCCCCGCGAGGCCCCCGGCGGCCGGGGAAAGGTCACCCCGTGACGGATCGCAGCACGTTCTGCCCGGGGCTCACACAGCGTGGCTTTGTGCTGCCTCCCAGCCGCCACCATCCATCACGGGATAACCTGACAGCCGGCAGCAGAGCCCTAATCCCCCCTCGGCTCCGAATTACCCGGGGCGCAGCCTCGGCCGCCGTGGGCACCCACGGGATCGGGAAAAGCCACTCAGCCGTCCCCCATCAGGTGCCTTTGTAGGGCGGGGTGGCCTTGATGGGAGCCTCCCTGTAGCCCAAACACAGGGTCCCTTGGCGATGGCTGCTTGCACAATGAGATTCAATATCCTTGATTTGATATTCACTGGAATGAGCCCGCCAGACCCACAGACCCCAGATCCTGCCGTGACCCTCCACCCTGTCCAGGAGGGATCATCCAGAGCATGGAGGGGCTGAAGGAGCTGAGAGCTGCAGTTGGGTGGGCACAGCGTTATCTCTGCTCCCACATCACTGGATGAGACCCTCAAATGGAGCTGGAGCGAGTGCAGGTGCTGGGGCAGCGCAGCTGCCAGTGGGTCACTCCTCCCAGTGCCCACCCGGCATTGGCACCGAGTGACATTTCCTCTCCCATCTCTGTGAGCTGCCTTTTGTCTCCCCTGCCCACACAGCCGTGGGGACACAGTGGCCTTGGTGGCCTGTTGGGGCTGTCCCACTTCTCCAGCTGGGGACACACAGCCATCACTGCTCCACCAGTGCTGCCTTTGTTTATGAACTGACAAATGCTTGACCACTGTCCTGTGCAGGTCAGTCACATGCCCGTGGTGCCTGTTATGTCACTACCACGTCTCTCACTCTCCAAACATGCTCCAGCAATTCCAAAAAGTCCCTTTATACCACGGTGGTCCTGACACCTCTCACCCAGGGATGCAGATGCAGCTCAAGGGGCTCACTGGGGTCGTATCCACTAAGCGGTGCTGAAAAAGGTCTCCATGAGTGACTCAAGCTGTTTGATGGTGTGGGACTGATGTGGAGACCTCAGAATCAGGTTATCCACTCCTAAAGCCTTCACTCCTGCCATGGGCACCTCTGCACACCTGAGGGAGGAATCATGTCTCTTCCCAACCCTTTTAGTGCCTTTTCTTTAGGCAAGAGCCAAGCTGATGCTCTGGTTTCTTTCCTTCTTGAGTATTTTGGAGTTCAACTGAGTATGGGGAGCACAGGGGTTGTGCTGAGGGTGAACCTCAAGGCTATAAGTTCTGCTTTCCTTAGTGCAGATTTTCATGGATGTTAAAACCATGAGGACACTAAATCTGCAGGGCTGGGACCCTGGGAGAGCAGGAATTGGGGTGAGGAGGTGTTGGAAAGCTCCTTGTCCCAAAGAAATCACAACAAGGAGAAAAGAGCATCATGACAGTTTCCAACAAGGCCAGAAATCAATCCCAAGGGAGTGAAGATGCCGATAGTGGCACAGGGAATGTGCCACAGCACAGCCTCTCTGAGGAGGGGGAATTTGGGGAAGGAAAATCCTGGCAGGGTTGGCCCTGCACTTTGCTGACATTCTTTCCACTGACCGATCCCTCAGCTGGAATCTGGCCTGGAGCAGGAATAGGAGGGGATGGGAGATGGTTTCTGATGTTCCAGATGGAAAATAAAAAAATCCCTCCTGAATTAAAGTCAAAGCAGGAGAGATGTAGCCAAGCCATTGGAGTCAGCAGGGAAAGGCTGGGGATGAGTTAAATCCCCCTCACACTGCTGCCACTGGGTGTGCCTCAGTTTCCCTATCGGGAATGCATGAGCAATGTGTCTTTTCTGGGAGAGGCGTGCATCAGGATGGCACTTGGGGCTTTGGTTATCCACAGGTACAGAGGCCAGCACAGGAAGGCAACTGGGATGAGGCAGTGCCAGCTAGGAGAGGGTCGAGCCCAGCCTGGCTCTGCTGGGACCTGGAGACACGTGGGAGAAGGTGTCCTTTGGGTTTGGTGCGTGGGAGAAGCCACGAACGTGGATTTTGTAACAAAAATGTGATAAAGGACTTGGCTGGACACCTTCAAGAAGCCCACGGCAGAGGAAAGGTTGGGCTTGGCTCTGTCCTGGCTGCTCCTGCCTGCTCCGTTCCTGCAGGACAGGCAGCAGTCACAGCAGCTGGAACCGGGGCTGGGGAGCATGGACAGGGGTGCCCGCAGACAGGGCTGGAGCCCGCCGTGCCCCCTGCCTTGGGATATCCCTCCCATGGCTGGATTCCGAGGCTTCCCCGACGCTTTAGCACAAGTGCGATCAGTGTAACATGGACAGGCAGGATGGGGACATGGGGAGTATGGGGGCAGAGCAGAACCGGGAGGTGGGAAGGGCTGGGAAGGCGACGATGCTATGGTGCTGGGTCCCACCTCAGGGAAGGCACAGATTTGGGATGCCGTGGGATCCCGGAGGGCAGCTTGAAGGGATGGGGGTGTCCTGGTCAGGCAGGCTGGCCACGAGGCCACCAGCGCTCCGCCAAGCCAGCCTAACTGAAGGGAGCAGATGCCGGGGGGAGCTGCGGCCGCCCGCCGTCCGCAGCGGCACCTCGGGGCTCACACAAAGCCCTTGTTCGGGTCCAGCCCCGCGGGCCGGCCGCTGGAATCCCCGCGGGGAGAGCGCACAGAATCAGACGGACAAATTTTGATGTGAGGCAGCAGCTTAGGGTGGGCTCAGGTTTCCTTTGGGTTTTCTATATTTATCTCCGTGATTTAATGCCAGCGCCGGGGTTTAAATGGCACCAAGCAGTTGGCGCGGGGAGAGGGAGCAGCCGTCCCCGAGCCGCGCACACGTCCCCGAGCCGCCCATGGAGCTCTTCGAGACCAACCCGTACTTCTTCCCGGAGCAGAGGTTTTACGATGGGGAAAGCTTTCTGGGCTCCCGCTTGCAGGCCTTCGAGCCCGCGGCGTTCCCCGAGCGCGCCGAGGGGGCCCTGTGTGCCGAGGGCAGGGCGGCTCCCGAGGACAAGGAGGCGCTGGCCGAGCACTGTCCCGGGCAGTGCCTGCCCTGGGCCTGCAAGGCGTGCAAGAGGAAATCCGTGTCCATGGACCGGCGGCGCGCGGCCACGCTGCGGGAGAAGCGGCGGCTCAAGAAGGTGAACGAGGCGTTCGAGGCTCTGAAGCGCAGCACCCTCCTGAACCCCAACCAGCGGCTGCCCAAGGTGGAGATCCTGCGCAGCGCCATCCAGTACATCGAGCGGCTCCAGAGCCTGCTCAGCTCCCTCAACCAGCAGGAGCGGGACCAGCGGGACCTGCGCTTCCATCCCCAGCCCGCCGTGAGTGCCCGGTGTCCCCCGGGTCCCCGGCCTGGCCCCGGGTGCGGGGTGGTGCCCCGTGGGGGACGCTCTGTGGGGGTGATGCCATTTCGGGGTGATGCTCTAAGGGAGAAGGGCCGTATGAGACTGATGCTCTGTGGGGACAATGCCCTATGAAGGTGACTTTCCATGGGGTGGTTCTCTATGGACAATGCTCTGTAAGGGGATGCCATTTAGGAGTGATGCTCTATGGGGTGATGCCTGATGTAGGGTCATTTTGGGGTACCATTCTGTGGCAGAGATGCTCTGTGGGGACAATGCCCTATGGAGGATATGCCCTATGGAGGTGACACTCTATGGGGTTGATGCCATATGGGAATGACATTCTATGGGGGTGATGTCTTTTTGGGGTGCCATTGTACATGTACATGTACATGTACATTGTACGCTCTATGGGATGATGCTTTAAGGGTTTGATGCCATTTCAGGGTGAAGGCGTTTTGGGGGTGATGCCAGAGGGGAGTGATTCTCTGTTGGGGATATTGCTCTATGGGGGTGATGCCCTGTGGGTGTAACCCCAAGCAGAGGCACTGCAGAAGCTGTGGGGCACGGGTCCTGATGGGGGGGGGGGTACAGGACCCCAGCTCTGGGGTGAGGCAGATGCTGCCATCTCGGGACACTGGTGGATGTGTGAGTGTGTCGTGCACGGGGGCACAGAGACAATGACCCAACCCTGCCAAGTGCTCACATGCCTGCAGGAAAGAGGCCACTGCCACTCTGTCCCTGCGAATGGGTGCGTGTGAGTGACACATGGGCCTGGGCTGGGGAGGGCTGGGAATGGTGAAAATGAAGTAAATAACATAGAACTAAACTAAACTAAAATATAACATAACAGAACGATTAACAATATTAAATACTAAATACAACAATAGAAATACAAATATGAAACACACAAAAAATATAAAATAAAATGTACACTCCCTGCTTGCACCCAGGCAGAGAAAGGGATGAGAGGGGTGGCACAGGGACACCTCTGGTTTCTAGGACCTAAGGGGCCGATTTGGGCACTGGCTGAGGACACTCAGTTGTTGTGTCTTGCCACTGGCCCCAGAGAGACAGGACCTGCCAGTCCACAAGAGTTTGGTTGTTTAACCAAGTTTTCAAGAGTTATTTTCATCTGCCCCCTGGTTCCTGTGGATGGCTGGACAGGTGCTTCCCTGCTGCTCTGAGGTTTGAATCTGGGAATGCACAGATAGCTGGAACTACATCTACAGGTGTAGGGAGAGATGATCAACACAGATGGAATAGATAGCTATAGGGGCATGTATCGGCATAGGCATTGATGGTATTGGTTCTATAGATCTAGAGATCATATAGATAAATTAGATAGAGATGAAATTGATATGGATATGATAGCTATAGAGATATATTCAAATTATAGATAGATTATATAAATATATGTAGATAACATAGACAGTCATAAATATATAGATTATAGATATATAAATGACATACAGGTATATCTATAGATAGAGATTATGGAGATATAGATAATATAGATGTGGGTGATATAGATACAGAAATAGGTAATGTAGATATGGATATAAATATGACATATATATATGGAGATAGAGATAGAGATATAGTTGCAGATGGATACAGATGCAGATATAGATATAGATAGATTTAGATAGATATAGATATATTAGATACAGATATAGATGCAGATACAGACATGGAAGGACTTTAATAGAGGCCCAGAAGAGGGAATCTCACATCTCCTTCCAGACTAAGGGATTTCAGTAGCTGTCCAGGTAGTCCAACTTAATGCTGAATAAAGGAATGAAAAAAATATTTAGGCTCCATCCTACATATTTGTGGGACTTCCCAGTATCCACTTTAATGCCAGAATCCACTTGGATGCCAGAATCCATTTCCTCTTCCCAGAATCCGCTTGGATTTGCAAATGTGACCAAAACTGTGCTGATCTGTCCCTTTGCCACTTCTGTTCTAAGCTGCCCCTTCTCCCAGGTGTAGCCAGAGTTTCACATATTGATGCAAAAGCTATTATTTTTTTTTGGGGGGGGGGGGGGGAAGGTTGCATCTGTAAGAATTCCCTGCTTCAATGGGAAATAAGTCCAAATGTTAATTAATTAAGCTGCCATGAGCTTGTGCCATTCTAATCTGCTATGAAGAGTTGGGTCCGTGGAGTTGCTCATATAAATCACATTTGGGGTTTTGCCTCAGCTGACACCCACTTCCAGATAAAGACACGCTCCAAAAAAAGTGAATTCTGAGCTCTGCTGAATAATGTTCTCATTTTTCATGCTGTCAGCTCTTTTCTCCAAAATAACAACTCGGCCCCAAATCCACAAATCAAACTGCCAAAAGCTTTTCCCAATACCCCTCCTTGGGATGGCCTGAGGGCACCCAGCCCGTGTATCATTTTTTATGAGCCTGATTAGGGTGATTTTCAGCAGAGGCATCTTGCCAAGGACATTTGTTCCTCTCCAGCCCTTTTTCAAAATCAGAGCGGAAAGAAACACCTTTTTACCTTCAGTGAGGGGGAGCCCCATTTCTCTGTGGCCAGTGTTTCAAAAAAAGAGGTTTTTCAGCCTTTATGGTTAAGGAAGCCCTGGCGGATACTGGGAACCTTTGCATGCTGTTGGCTCCTCCAGGTGGCGAGGGACGTGCTCCCCTCGGCAGGGGTGTCATGATGTGGGATGGGCTGCCGGGGTGTTTTGGGGATGACGGTGGGCTCGGTGGAGGTGACACACGGCTGCTCTGGGCTCCTGCAGGCAGCCAGCGAGTGCGGATCCGGCAGCTCCTCCTGCAGCCCCGAGTGGAGCAGCCAGCTGGAGTTCGGCACCAACCCTGCAGGTACCGCCCTCCTCCGGGCATCCCCCTCCTCCTCTGACGCCTTGGGCATCCCACGGCAGCGCTGGGCTCTGCGGGGAGTGGGAACGGCGCGGACACCGCAGCCCCAGAGCAGAGCATCACTGAGCCAACCCCCCCCCGGGAGGAGATGCTTGGAGCAAAGGACGGAAGGAACCTTGTCCTTCTCTCCCCATCCCACTGCTGCAGTCAGGAGATTACAGCACCTTCTTGGCTCAATGCTCAGCCATTCAGGGTTCTCCTTCACCAAAACACCAACTCCTGGGAGCTGAGCCATTGGGCTGCAGCAGCCGGGGCCCTGGTGCCTTCATCCCCAGCAAGGGTTTCATCTGTTGCCATCCCCTGGCTTGGCTTTGCTCTCTGTGTTGCTGGGCGTGGCTGGGCAGTGCTGCTCCATCCCCCCTTCTCTTCCTACAACCCCTCGGCAGCTGCTGGTCTTTTTTTCCATGCTTGCAATTATTCCCACCCCTGCCAAATCCACCTGTTATTTTCCCCAGAAGACAGAAACTTAAATCTCATTTTCCAGCGGAGACGAAAACCTATAAAGGGTCCAAAAGTTCCACTTCCTGTTGCTCTCTCAGGGTGGGGGCTGGCATTAAGGTCCCTAGGTCACTCTGGCCAGGTAGGAGATCATGGGGTCATAGAATTGTAGAAAAGAATCAACAAACTTATAATTGCAAAGGGTCATCAAGTCCAGCCCTCAGCCATGTTCACCACTAACCCACAACCCACTGAGAAGAACCAGGAGCCATTTCCTGCATGTAGTCCCCATTCCCAGCAGTGTCCTCACCCCTTGCTCCCACAGACCCCATTCCCAGCAGTGTCCTCACCCCTCTGTCCCCCCAGATCACCTCCTGGCTGACGAGGCAGCCGAGGAGCGCAACCTGCACTCGCTGTCTTCCATCGTGGAGAGCATTGCCGTGGAGGACGTGGCTGTGACATTCCCGGAGGAGCGGGGTCAAAACTGAGCTGGCACAAGCCCCAACGGGCTCCTTGAGATGGAAACGGGGTGGGAATGAGGTGCCAGAGGGGTCCAGCCACTGGAATTCACATCCACCCCTCCAGTGCCATGGGCTGCCACCACTTGGCTCCCTTCCCACTCCTTGTGGAGCGCTCCTGCTGGGCTGGAAGAACAGGCAGGGGTGGGATGGGGCAGTGCCAGAGCAGCTGCAGGTCCTGGAGGGGCTTCCTGGGGCCAGGCCCTGCTCCAGGCCCTGCTCCAGGCTGCTGCCCCTCTGCCCAGCCGGGGATGGGCGGGTTCAGGGCCAGTGTGTGTGCTGCCTTCGCTTTGCTGAGTTTTCCAGATGCTCCTTGACCAAGGTCTCTCTCCGGCCGGTGTCCGGTGGTGCCGACCCGGAGCCCACCTGTCTTTTCTACTGAATGCTGTGTGCAGTTGCCATTTACGTTTTTTTTAATTATTATTTTTGCTAACTTATTTGGATTCTTTTTTAAATAAAGGCATTCTTGTTTGGACAGCTTGGGGTTTCTTTTGCTGTTGCCTTGCCCTGTGTAGGTCTCCCCAGTTCCACAAACCCCAAATCCAGGTTGGAGATTTGCCTATCAGTAAATCCAGGTGGACCTCAGCATAGTCACTCAGCTGAGAACTGGATGTGCCACACTTCAATCAGCCCTAAACTGACCAGTGATTTCACTGGTGTTCAACGGGGGGTCAGCCTTGTGCCCCAAGGATCTTGAGGGAGCTACAGATTAATGATATTTTTAATTTGGGCTCTACAAAGAAGGTTCAAAGCCAGCACTGTTTTAAAATCCTGTTTATTGGAACACACATACATCCTTTCCTGACCCAATCCAGGGTTTGGAGTCCATGCAGTACCAATAATATGACAAAAGAAATAGGGCATCGATAAAAGGGCTCACTGACTCTTCAAATTAAAAAAATATTTAATACTGTATTAGGCAAATGATACACCGAAAAGACGTTGTGACTGTAGAGTCTCTCAGATATTGCACTTCCAGACAGCACATAAGTATAAGGTCATTCCAGCCATCAATAAATATCACATCAGAAATAGGGGCCACACAAGGCAAACGTGGCATGAGGAGACGAAGAGATTCTACCCTACGGGGAAGAAATGGGAAGAGTTAAGAGCCTCCTGGACTGACCCCTGCTAGGAGGCAGGAGGGGAGAGCATCTCCTCTGCACCCAGAGGGGCAGGGTGGGCACAGCCCTGGGGCAGAGGGGGCTCCTGTTGTTGCCCCGGGCACCCAAGGAGGGTCCCCTTCCCCGTGGGTGCCGGGCACCGTCCCCATGCGCCGTGAGGGGCAGTCCCAGGCACAGCCCCCCTGAACAGGGCACCTGACAGCACCAAAATCAGCACCTTGCCCGCCCAGCCCTGGCTGAGCACCGCCCTCCTCACCTCACCCTGGGCCTCCTCTGTCCCACCCAGCACCAGCCCTGGCACCGCCCCAGCCCCCACAGGGGCAGCTCCTTGCCCAGCCACCCTGCAGGGAGGATTTTCACGAGCCTGAATCTTCCTTGTCTTCAAGTCCTGTGGGCAGCAGCATCCCTGATGCCCAGGGCACGGGCAAGTCAGTGCAGCCCTGTGGCAGATTGGCAAAATGAACCAGGCAGGAGAGAGGCTTCCACACATTGCAGACATTGTGGGGGTGTTTGTGCTGCTCCCCAGACTGCACCACACCAGGATGGAGCACATCCACGGCCCAGCCAGCGTGGGAGAAGTGGGGGACAGGCCACAGCAGGAGCCACGGGAGCCAGGGAAAGCGGGGGGTGCACGAGCAGGAGGGACAGATCCTCTCGGTCCGCAGCAGTGACAGTCTGTGGGTCTGGGCCAAGGAACAGGCACAGGCTGGGCTCTCGTCCTGGAAGGCAGCCAGCATGTGGTGTACGGACATGGGGATGGCTGAGGAGCAAAGTGGGAAAGGCCCCATGAGGATGCTGCACCCATGTACCCACTGGCCCACAAACCCAGATGGAATCAGTGCTGGATCCTCCTGCACAGGGCAACCATGGCCCAGGGCAGGATCCCAGAAGCCTCCCTGAAGTGCTTGACCATCCTTCCCTCACCCAAGTAGGACCCTCATGGGGTCCCCAGTGGAGCTATCTGTCCAAGAGTGGACAAACCACACGTGGTGGGATGCTGAGCATCCCTCCTGCATCCTCTGTGAGCCTCAGGCAGCAGCAGCTTCCCCACCACTGAGGCCTCCCTAGCCCTCCATGGCCAGGCAAACCTTGGTGAGGCAGCCCCCTGCCTGGGAGCTGCTGGGGCTCCTGCTCTCCCTTGGTCCCCAGCTAGCTCCAGAGCCTTGCACTCACCCAGGGCCTGGCTCCCATCTTGCTGACTCTCAGCATGAGTATGTTCGGACCGTGGAGGTCTCCAGCCTTGGGGACCCAGAGGCACCAACTGGAAGGGAACCAAAGAGCAAAGCAATTAATGACTGCTCCAATTAGCCCCCACTTTCCCAAATCCTCTTTATTGAGCAGCATCTGTGCACTCAGCCACATGAAGACAAGGGGCAGAGAAGAGCCACATTTGGCCAGCTCGGGTGCTCCTGAGGCTCCAGGGCATTTGGGAAATGGCCATTTGCCATCCCTGCTCCTGGGCAGTGAGCACTCTCCTCCCTGTCTGGGTGGGATTCTGACAGGTTTCACTGTCCTCAGCCAGGTGGGAACTGCAGGATGGGGTGGAAAAGGTCAAACAGAAGGTTGACTGCTGTCAGTCAGTGGACTGCTGGATGGAAAGCTGGGACTTTTGAGCAAAACTGGAGGCAGGAGAAGAGCTGAGCCTGAGGGTTGGAGTTGGAATGAGAGTACACAGCTTTTTAATTCTCATTCCACCCTCATTTCTGAGCCTCCTGAAGGCAGCTTTGCTCCAGTGAGGAGCAGTTGCTACCTTGGGATAGTGGGACGAGGGTGCCTGGTCCAGGGAACAAACTGGGGTGGAGTTTCTGCCTCCCTACAGCTTTGGAAGGGACCAAGACACTTTGAAGAAAGGAATTGTGTTGTTGGGGACAGATCCTGGGACATAAAACAGGCAGCCTGGATGTCCCAGCAGATCCTGTCAGCCCTGGGAGAGCTCAGGCAAATAGATCCAGCTAATATATCCCTTTGGGGGTGGTTCCCAAAAGGCAGAATGGAGAAAACTGGCCCAGACTGGGCTCCTGCATTCTGGCAGCCTCTGGATAATATATTCCACCTCATGCCCCTAATTTGTCCTTGTAGTTCATAGCCAAGAACTCACAGGTCTGAAGTAATCTTTCCAGAAAACCACTTCCAGCAGGCCAGAGCTCCAGGATTACATGGATTGAGCATCTTGGGTGACCTCCCCCCCCACCCCTCCTCCGGCTCCTCCTCCTCCTCTTCTCCTGGTGGCACATCCTTCCCTCCATTCCCTAAGACACTGAGCAGGGGTGGGAGAGGACATTCTGAAGAAGGTCTGACCCACCTTCTGGGGGCATCTTCTTGGCTGGAGCAGCTGGAGGGGGCAATGGCACGAGGCTGGTGACACGGAAGCCGGCGGGGAGGGTCTCAGCAGAGCCACTGAGGAGGTTGATGCTGTGCACATCCCGTGGGCGGAAGCGCTTGCGCCAGGACGGCGTCCGACGGAAGGTTTTGTCATCACCCTGCAGGGAACAGTGTGTGACAGGCCTGGGGTCAGTGCCAGCAGCACCTCCTGCCCCTGTGAGACACCAGCTAACAGGGGTATGCCTGTCCTTGGTGACCAGATCTAGAAAAGTGTGGGATCAAACTGGGCCAAGGGCATAGGACATCTTGCTGGGATCCCATGGCATTGGCTTTACCCTTTCCAGCTCACCTGTCTCTTTACAGCCTGCCTGCAAAGATGCCTTGGAGACATCAACACAGAAGTCCCAGTAAAGATTCCAAGGGATGCTGGGCTCACAGCAGAGGAGCTCCAGCCCTCAGAGCACCTCCTCTGGGCTCTGTGCAGCAGCTCCAGGTCCTTCCTGTGCTGGAAGCCCAGAGCTGGAGGCAGCTCTGCAGGAGGGGTCTCAGCTGAGTGGGGTACAGGGGCAGAACCCCCAGGCTGGGGATTAGCCCAGCACATAGAGGGTTCTGGGCTGCCAGAGCACAGGGCTGGGGCACGTTGAGCTTCTCATTCACCAACACCCCCATGTCCTTCTCCAGTCACACAGGACTTGGACAGGTTTGGCACTCACATCATCCAGCCTCCGGTCCGTGCCCAAGGCGAGCAGGTTGTTGAACTCCCTCTCCAGCACTTGTCGAGCCTGCAATTAACCAAAAAATGATGATTCCACATCAGTGGGGAACATGCTTCCAGCCCGAAGTCCCATCCTAGGAAAGCCTGAGCTTGACAGACATACCCCCTGTGCCATAGGAGTGCTCTGCTTTGAAAGGCAGAGCTGAGTGGGTGACACCAGTGCAGTCACACCACAGCCACATCGCACATTGGCCACTCTCCTCCCAAATCCCCCAAGGATACTGCTCCTACCTGGGTGTTCTGGGTGGGGATCTGCAGCACAAGGGCCAGGCTGTTGTGGTCAAAGTTCTCATCGAGGGCCAGCAGGGCCCCGTGCACGCCACTCTCCACCAGGTTGTTCCCGTACTCGCGCAGCCCGATGGACTGGATCCAGTGAATGACCTGGTCATTGGTCCACACCAACACATCTGCACGACAGCAAGGCCATGGCTCAGGGCCACCTCACACCACACTCGTGGCTCTGAGAAGATCTGGGAATGTCCTGAGGCCCTCTCCCTTTGCCCCAAGAATATCCTGGGACTCTCCTTTCCAATCCAGCAGGAAAACCAGGAGCTCAAGTGCCACAAACAGCTCAGTTCAATTTACCAAGCTCAAAGCTGAAATAACAGGCAGAAAACAACTGTGAAAATTAATCCTAAGAATCCACGGCTGCTAATGTAATTAGGGGCATTATCAATAATGAGATGTAATCCAAACAGCAGCCAGATTCACAGGCAATCTCAGGACAGTGATGAAGAAAGGGAGGCTGAGCAAGCTGGGGATGTCCTCAGCAGTGAAAAGGGCAGAGATCATGAGATGCTCAGGCTGCATCTTTGTTTTCCCCTCCACCCTCCTCATGCCTGCCTGGGATCAGCTGATAAAGGCACTTGGAGCAGCAGAAAGGCCCCTCAGGAGAACAGCCCTGTGGGCTCAGAAATAATGGGTTAAAAACAAAAGATAGAAAAGAGACCAGCCCTGGGTATCTCCTGGGAAGTTTCTGTTCTGTTCTAGAGCTGGACAGGGGGTGCTGACCTTTGATTTCATGCTGGGTCTCCTCTCTCCTCCTCTCGAGCTCTTTGCGGTCGTAGTTGAGCCTCTTGAGGCACATGATGCCATACTGGAGGCTGGTGCTGCAACAACATGGGGGGACACAAGGGGTCACCCAGCCCTCTGGACACACGGGACAGCAGGGACCCACCTCTCTGCCTGCTCCCCATGTGCCCAAAGGCTGCTTCAGGCCAGGGATGGGTCAGGACAGACACAACCCAGAGCTGGCAAATGGGGAGTGTCCCTCCCTTCCATGGCAATTCCCCACTCCATCAGTTTGAGCCTGTGAACACACAGATCCAAACAATCTTGATGCTTGGGGCTGCAGAGGAAAGAGGGAACCAGCTCGTGGAGGATGCTTCAGGCTGAAGGGCCCACCCCTGGAGGTGACCTGGCCCATGGGTCAAGGCAGGCAGGGGGAATCCCACGGCAGAGTTAGATCCTAGTGTTGGAGCCATGGCTGGGATGGCACAAGTCTTTTCCCACTGGGCTGCTGGCAGACAGCAGTGGGGGCACCAGCTGGGATGAGCCTGAAGTTTTGCCCATGGTTTGCTTCACAGCCAGGAGAAGGCCTGATCCTCTGCAATTCTGCAGCAGGGAGTGAGGTGAGGGAGAACTTCTGCCCATAAGACCTGTCCCAGCTCAGGGCGGCGAGTCCAGCCCAGAAGAGACATCCAAGGCTGCCCAAGACAGGGAGAATCCCTCACATTTCCCCCTTCTGTGCCCCATGTGCACGCCAGGAGCTCCAGGGGCCAGGACCCACCGGTGGAAGCTGTCCACCATCTTCAGGTGCACTCGTAGGTCCTTCTTGGTGAGGTGGTCGAGCATCCGCGCGTCCACCAGGCACTCCATGAAGTAGCTGCGGTACTGGGGCAGCCCCAGGCTGGGCAGCCACTCGTTCCCAATCCACTCGTGGTTCATGTCCCCATAGGCCAGTGTCTGCACAGAAGCACATGGAGAAGCTGGGGAGAACCCATGGCTTGCTGGAGCTATGGAGTCCCAGGGGATCAGTGGGAACCCAGCAGGGTCACTGTATTGAGGCTAAACCAGGCCAGAGGATTCAGCCCTGGGTGCTACTGAGGGAGCTGGAGGGAACAGTCCTGTTGGCCATGGTCTGTGTCCTGCTCATGTCCTCCCAGGAGACAAAGCAGTAGCGAAAAATAATGGCAAGGGATAACTGTACTTTATGAGCAGCTGCCTCTGGAAAATGCACATTCATTGAAAGATGAAACAACTGAGAAGCAGGTTCCAGTGCATTCCCAACTGATTTTTAAGAGTCTCTACTTTAAGAATCTCTACTTTATGACTTCAAAACAAAACGAAACAAAAGGTCAGTTTTGGGAAAAAAACCATTCACTTCTGCTGCAAACAGATTTTGGGTCCAAAAATGAATTAAAATCCACCAGAAGAAAAGTAAAACATTTGAGAGGGATAGAACCAGAGAGATGGATCCAAGCAGGACTATTTCCTCCCACCTTTTGGGTCACAAAAACCATCTGAATGGACTTGGGGTTACAAAATAGGTGAAAAGTAAATGTGCAGCTGTAATCCTGCCTGCATGCAGGGTGGTCACACAGCTGGGGGCTCTTAACACAGGCTCTGGATCTCACAAAGGTCCCAAGAAAAGCCACTGCCTAGAGCAGAGAAGGGCCCAGGAGGACATCCTGTACCTGAGATATAGCTCAGAGGAGCAGCCACAGGGTGTAGGAAAAGCCTCCAAAGCCTTGGTGAACATCAATGCCCCAAACATCCCCTGGGATGTTCATCTCCCCCTCCCAACCACCCCATGCACCCATGCACGTGGACAAGGGGGCCCAGGGACCTCACCTGTGCCCAGCTGCCTTCCTCTGTGTCCTACGTGTGACACGCAGCATGTCAACAGAAAGGACAGTGAAGTCAGCACCTGGTGGCCCTGCTCAGGGACAGGGCCTGCCACATGCACTGAGCATGGGACCCTCAGCACAGAGGGACAAGGAGGGAACAGGGCTCACTCTTAGGTCCCCATGGTGCTGGGGACACCCCGAGCCTGCTGGGCCTGGTTCCCACCCCATCTCTAACCAAGAATACAGGATGGAGAGGAGGAGAAGGAGAAGGAGAAGGAGAAGGAGAAGGAGAAGGAGAAGGAGAAGGAGATAGGATGAGGCTTGGGCTGGAGATGGCACCGACGCTGGGGCTCATTCATCTTCTCTGGGAGACACAGAATTCTTAGGTCCCCCCAGGTCAGATGGATGAAAGAGAATTAAGCTTCAGTACATTTGTCACAACCTGCAGGGGACTGCCCAAGCCAATTTGCTGATTTTGTAGCTATTTCCTCCTTTGCCAACTTGTGCTGGTTTTCCTCAGACTCACAGAACCTGCCAAAGCACAGGGGCACATCCCTGCTATTCAACAAATCTTTAATAAAATGCCTATTTCAGAGAACCCCAGACTAGTTTGGATTGGAAGGGACCTTAGAGCTCATCCTATCCCTCCCCTGCCATGGGCAGGGACACCTTCCACTATCTAAGCATGTGCCAGCCTGGCCTTGGACACACAATTCCCACACAAATCCAGAATGCTGCCCTGCTCTGACACAGATAGATGGTGATCAGGCTGCAGAGAAGGAAGAAGCCAGAGCTTTTGGGAGAAGGGACACATCCTTGCAAGGGACCCCAGGCTGTCAGCCAGTGGCAGAGACACACAGTGGGGACAATATTTGGATGTGCTGATGTCAGTGAGGGAATTAGACCATGACTTGAGTGCAGAATGACTTGGGGATCTTGTGTTATGAGATCAGTCCTCGGTTTTGTCTTTAACTCCCAAACAGCCAGGCTGCTCTGGAAACCCAGTGAAATCATTTAAGGAAAAAAAAATGATGTTGTTTAAGCTATTTTTAGAAATTTCTGGGACACTAAAGGTTGAAAGAGGGTTTCTAAAGAGCTGCAGGGTGCTGGCCAAGAGTTAACATGTGAGGGATCCCCCTCCCTCTGGGTAACACACCTGGAGCTGCTGGGACCCTGACCCCCTGGGGCTGCCCAGCCTCACCGTCTTGGTGGACGTTGCCATGTTCTCCATCTCCTCATGGGTGACCCAGACATTTCCAGAGGACTGCAGAGACAAGAGCACAGGGGTCAGAGCAAACACCACGTGAAATGTGGCCTCAGTTCACAACCACCATGGAGTCATGAAACCACAGAATTATTAAGGCTGAAATATCAAGTCCAACCCTCAACCCAGCACCACCACTGTGCTCAGCACTAAACCACATCCTCAAGTGCAGCATCCACCACCTTCCAGGGATGGTGACCCACCATTGCCCTGGGCAGTTGTGCCAGGGTCTGACCACCCTTTCCATTAAGAAATTTCTCCCAATATCCAACCTGAACCTCCCCTGGCACAGCTTGGTGCTGTTTCCTCCTGTCCTGTCCCTGTTCCCTGGGAGCAGAGCCTGATTCCCACCTGTCAAGGAGTTGTGCAGAGCCAGAAGATCCTCTCTGAGCCTCCTTTTCTCCAGGCTGAGCCACCCCAGTTCCCTCAGCTGCTCCTGGTGCTCCAGACCCTTCCCCAGCTCTGTTCCCTTGCCTGGACATGTTTCAGCCCCTCCAGGTCTCTGTTGTCATGAAGTGCCCAGAAATCCCCAGGATTCTAGGTGTGACCCCAGCAGTGCCAGGGGTCAGGGAGTGCCCTGGGCCTGCTGGGACAGCCCAGATGCCCTTGGCTTTTTTGCCCACCTGAGCTCACCTGGGCTCATGGCCAGCCTCTGTTAGCACCAACTATGCTGGAACCAAGCTGGCTCAGGCTGGTGGAGGATCAGACCACCCTGTGCTTGGAGCTGTCCTGGGGACACCCCACATCCTTGCAGCTCAGCCTGGTGACACCCCACTGCCTGACTGGACCCTGGGCTGTCCATGCAGCCACAGAGAGCAGAGCAAGAGAGAGCAGAGCCTTCATTCATTTCCCTTTCCACTTTAGTGTGATGCTCAAGGAGCCTGCAGGCCTAGCCCCATCAGCTATGACCCCAGACACAGCCATCTGAGCAGGACACAGCAGCCTTCCTTCTGCCAGCTGCAAGTCTACAGATGTGTCTTGGCATTGCCTCCTCACCATTAACCCCTCGAGGCCTTTGGGGATGGGCAAAAGACACAATCCCTCCATTCTACCCAGGACAGGGATCTGCACTTGCTCTGAGTTGCCTCAGGAATTTTAGATAGAGAAGGCTTGTATTGAAATTATTGAGAAGGAGGCTGTGTGCAACCAAGCTAGCCCTGTATATCAGGAATGTTTGGATTTCTGCTCTTTGATGGAGTTTTATCCTCCCCAGAGCAGCCAGGCCCTGAGCTCTGCTCTTTGCAGGGTCAGCCTCCTGCTGACAACCCCAGGTGAGTGGCAGGAGCCTGGGAACTGGAAAGAGCTTCATGCTTCCAGCTGGGGCTGACTTTGTGCTGGTGGACAGGTGTCCAGTGGTTTAACCACTCCAACAGGGAACATCACCCCCTTGGCCACGAGTGCCAAGTGGTCTCAAGGGAAAGGAGGGAAGGGAACACAGTGCTGAGTCCCTGGAGGGGTGTGGGGTGCAGGGAGCACAGTGCTGGTCCCTGGAAACTCTGGGGGTGCACTGAGCACAGTGCTGGTCCTTGGGGGCTCTATAGGGTGCAGTGAGCACAGTGCTGGTCCATGGGCTCTCTATAGGGTGCAGGGAGCACAGTGCCGGTCCCTGGGGGCTCTATAGGGTGCAGTGAGCACAGTGCTGGTTCCTGGGGGCTCTATAGGGTGCAGGGAGCACAGTGCTGGTCCCTGGGCTCTCTATAGGGTGCAGTGAACACAGTGCTGGTCCCCGGGCTCTCTATAGGGTGCAGGGAGCACAGTGCCGGTCCCTGGGGGCTCTATAGGTTGCAGGGAGCACAGTGCTGGTCCTTGGGGGCTCTATAGGGTGCAGGGAGCACAGTGCTGGTCCCCGGGCTCTCTATAGGGTGCAGTGAGCAGAGTGCTGGTCCATGGGCTCTCTATAGGGTGCAGTAAGCACAGTGCTGGTCCCTGGGCTCTCTATAGGGTGCAGTGAGCACAGTGCTGGTCCCTGGGGGCTCTATAGGGTGCAGGGAGCACAGTGCTGGTCCTTGGGGGCTCTATAGGGTGCAGGGAGCACAGTGCCGGTCCCTGGGGGCTCTATAGGGTGCAGTAAGCACAGTGCTGGTCCCTGGGGGCTCTATAGGTTGCAGGGAGCACAGTGGTGGTCCTTGGGGGCTCTATAGGGTGCAGTGAGCACAGTGCTGGTCCCTGGGGGCTCTATAGGTTGCAGGGAGCACAGTGGTGGTCCTTGGGGGCTCTATAGGGTGCAGTGAGCACAGTGCTGGTCCCTGGGGGCTCTATAGGTTGCAGGGAGCACAGTGCTGGTCCCTGGGCTCTCTATAGGGTGCAGTGAGCACAGTGCTGGTCCCTGGGGGCTCTATAGGGTGCAGTAAGCACAGTGCTGGTCCCTGGGCTCTCTATAGGGTGCAGTGAGCACAGTGCTGGTCCCTGGGGGCTCTATAGGGTGCAGTGAGCACAGTGCTGGTCCCTGGGGGCTCTATAGGGTGCAGTAAGCACAGTGCTGGTCCCTGGGCTCTCTATAGGGTGCAGTGAGCACAGTGCTGGTCCCTGGGGGCTCTATAGGGTGCAGTGAGCACAGTGCTGGTCCCTGGGGGCTCTATAGGTTGCAGGGAGCACAGTGCTGGTCCCTGGGGGCTCTATAGGGTGCAGTGAGCACAGTGCTGGTCCCTGGGGGCTCTATAGGGTGCAGTGAGCACAGTGCTGGTCCCTGGGGGCTCTATAGGTTGCAGGGAGCACAGTGCTGGTCCCCGGGCTCTCTATAGGGCGCTGCAGCACTCACCGTGCGGGATGTGGGCGGTGCCGAGGGGCTGGTCAGTGACACCATTTCCTGGATGGCCAGGCGCAGCTTCAGGCGGTGCAGGGCGTTGCTGATGCCGATCTCCCGCTGGATCTCGGTGTCCGACAGCGCTGACATAATGGCCCCGCTCTTGACGTTGGCCCGGCACGCGGCCACGTACCAGGCTGGCATCCCCACCCAGAGCTGGGGACAGGGACAGCCGTGACTGCCTGGCACTGCCACCCTGGCTCCTGCACCGGGGCAAGGCTCCCTCTCTACAGCCCGGTATTGAACAATGTCCATGTGGGATTCTGGGCTCGGTTGTACCTTGCCGAGGTGGCCCAGCATCCCTGTGCCTGATGGGCACAGCACAGGGAGTGAGCACCCATGAAGCTTTTCATAGAATCGTATTAAGGTTGGAAAAGCTCTCTAAGATCAGTTCCAAGCATTCTCCCAGCACTGCTTCATACACAACTTACCCATGTCCCAAGAGCAACACTGACACATCTCTTGAACACCTCAAGGGATGGTGACCCCACCACTGCCCTGGGCAGTTGTGCCAGGGCCTGATCATCCTCTCACTGAAGAACTTTTCTCCAGTATCCTGCCTGAGCCTCCTCTGGCACAGCTTGAGGCCGTTCCCTCTCTTCCCATCCCTGTTCCCTGGGAGCAGAGCCCAATCCCTCCTGGCTATCCCCTCCTCTCAGGGAGCTGTGCAGAGCCAGAAGGTCCCCCCTGAGCCTCCTTTTCTCCAGACTGAGCCCCCCAGCTCCCTCAGCCAGTCCTCATCACACTTGTGCTCAAACCCAAAGCTCTATTCCAACTACAACTGCACAGGCTCTGTGAGGGATCTCTCCTCTCCCAGGATTTGCAGGCCCCAGTCATGTGCATGGACCAAGCATGGTGGGACATGGTGGCACACACAGACCTGTGGGGACAGAATGGGGGCAACCCATGGGCACACACCTCCAGCCAGGACACAACAGTGGGCCCATCCCAATGGGCAAAGGGCAATCCTTTCCTCCGAGCCTCTTCCAGGAGCTCATGCCTGCAGGAACAGAAGCAGAGGAGTGACTTCTGGGGGGCTTGTGTGGAAGGGAGAGTTCTTGGAAGGGAAGAGACCCTGGCAGTAGGGAGCAGCTGGAGAGAAATGTGTGAAGGAAGTAACAAGGCCCAAGGGAGGGTGAAGAAGGGAAGATTTCCCAGCAGTTCCTAGTCCTGTGCCATGGCTTCCCAGCAGAGCAGTTTCTTGCTGGGGTAGGGAAGGAAGTTCACTCACTTCTTCCGCAGGCGCCGATCCTTCTCAGCCTGAGCCCCCAGCTTGCCCAGTCCCAGTGGGTCCTGGATGCCCCCCTCCACATCAGTCAGCAGCACTGTTGGGCAAGCAAGACACCCTCAGATCTGTGTGATGTTCCTGGGTCAGTGTGACCTCCCCA
Organism: Erithacus rubecula; assembly: GCF_903797595.1. Lineage (NCBI taxonomy): Eukaryota > Metazoa > Chordata > Aves > Passeriformes > Muscicapidae > Erithacus > Erithacus rubecula. The sequence continues at coordinate 390,119 of NC_136678.1, forward strand.
GGGCCAGTGTGGGCATTCTCACCATCCCCACAGTGACAGCACAGGAGGTGACAGTCTCCCTCTGCAACCCTTCCCCATGGCACCCTTGCATCCCTGGGAAGCCCAGGCAGACCCCCTTCTGCCATCCCTCCTATTTCCAAATCTCAGAACCCCAAAGTCACAGAACAATCCCTTCTGGAGGGGACCCAGAAAGATCACTGAGTCCAACAATGCTCAACATGGAAGCAGTAAAGGATTTAGGAGCTGAAAACTAGCTCCTACCAAAAGGCTCTGCAAAATCCATGGGGAGGGAAGTAGATTTGGGGATATTAAAGATGAGATACATTGACAGGAGGTCACTGTCCACATCCAGCTGACAGAGCATTAAGGTGACTCCATACTCAGGCCAGAGAGGCCAAGGGGAAAAAACACCAAGCTCCAACTTCCCTAAAGCTGCCACGGCCCCAACATCCCCAAACCAGCAGGGGTGCCCCTGCCCCTCCCTGACACCCCAAAAGCACCCCAGTAGCAGACAGAGCCAGAAGGTGTGGAGAGCCTGGCACAGACAGGGACAGGGCTGCTCACGGACCCTGCCCTGTGGCCCCTTCTCTGCTCAGCTGGATCAAGCGACCCTTCTCTTTCTTCCCAAACAGGCGCCCAATGGAGGATTTGATCCCCTTCCTCTTAGAGCCCTTGTGCAGGGAGTCCTGGCTGCTGCTGGGATTGTTGGCCTGGTCCTCCAGTGAGCTGGGGATGGAGGAGGGAGAGGAAGATCAAAGACTTTAGGTCATTCTTGAGCAGGACACAAGCCATGGCAAACCCCAGCCCACCCACCCCACATGGGCCCCAGGTATATCCTCAAACAACAGAGACACCAAGGGTCTCCACGTACCTCTTGCCATCCTCCTGACTCAGGGCAGGGTGGCCCAGCTTGTCCAGCCTCAGTGTCCTGGGTGAAGATGGTGGAGATGTCTCACACTTGATGGTGGTTTTGTCCTCCCGGCTCTCGTCCCGAGCTGCGGGCGACTGAACAAGTGGAGAGGTCATGAGGTGGGAGGCCAGAGCCCAGCTCCATCCTTGCCCTGCTGCCTGCCTCTCTCTTGCTCCATGGAGGCATGGCCAAAAGAGCCACCAGAGCCCTGGGGCTTTGCCATGCTCCAGGAATGGTCTGAATGAGAGCTCTGGCAATGGTTCCAGATGCCCAAGCGGATGGGGAGGATGTGGCAGTATGGTTGAGATCCTGGGAATGGGGGGTGAGAGGATGCAGCTCCATGGTCCAGGTCAGGGTGTGGGGACAGAAGCTGCTGGCCCTCATTAGAGGGCTCTGAGGAGCACAGATGGGAATGTCCCAAGGACACCCTGTTGCCAGAGGGGAGACAATGTTTGAAGACCCAGTGGCTTTCTGAACCTCCCCATGTCCTGCCAGACCCCCCAGGCTGCCGGCGGGAACAGGTCCAAGCACCTTTCGGGATCCCCATGATCCTCCTGCTGAATCCCTGGGGTCCCCAGCTCCATCCCGCGCCTGCTGCACCCTGACCTGGTGTGGACAAAGCCAGGAGCAGGCTGGAAAAAGGGCTTGGACAAAAACCAACGGGATGGGAGCCACTCACTAGCAGTTTCCTCCGGTGCTTCCTCAAGTCGCTGGGCTGATTGCAAGGGGGAAAGCGAGAGAGACACAGAAAGGGGGGCAGTTAATGGAGCACCCCCCAGAGCAGTCCCGGGGCCAGGCTGCCAGGCTGGAGACAGCAAACACGGGCACCCCCTCGTCCCACCCCTCCAGGACAGCGGGCATCCTTCCCCCCACCCAGGCAGCCCCCCGCAGCCCCGCCTGCGGCTCCTCACCAGCGTCATGATCCCCATGCGGTCCAGGTCCTGCGCGGCGCTGCGGGAGCTCAGCTTGGGCGTGGAACGGCCGCTGAGCGGCGGCGATGAGCTGGCCAGGGACAGGGCTGTCAGCGAAGTGGGGATGGAGGCCCTCTTGCACAGCTGGGTGAGGTTCAGGCCCTCCATGCTGCCACTCGTCACCCGCGTCTCCAGCTCCTCTGCGCGGAGCTCCGTGGACTCCTTCTCCTCCTGGATCATCCTGGGGGAGCAGCAGGGCTCAGGGCTCCTGGCTCCCCAGCAGGACACAGTCCCCACAGGACCTCTGTCCTGGGGAAATGCACCTTGGTGCTGTGCCTCAGCCCCTGATTTCCAGGAACGGCAGCAAGATCTATCAGATCCATAAAAAACAGAGATGAGACACACCCTGTTTCCATTTAATATCCATGGAGAACGTTTTATAAAATAATGGTAAGTTTGAAATAATGACCCTCTGAGCCAGCACTGGGGCAGCTGAGGGACAGGGAGACATGGCAGGAAGAACCAAGGCCAGTGGCTGGATATTCTGGAGACATTTCCCTGGCTGAAGATGCACCAAGGCCAGTTTAAGGCAGCAGAGCCTCCTAGCTATTTGTTGTCCCCCTGGAGCCTTTTCTGCACAAGGCAGTAGTGGGTTTTGGCCATGGTCATACCTGATCTCTTCGTTGATGGCATCCAGCTGCTCCTGCAGCATCATGGCCAATGTCTGGGCATCTGAGTGCCCACCAGGAGAGAGCACATCCATGGAGCTGAACAGCGTCTCGCGGTCATCCTCATCCACATCAGAGATGTCGGGGTCGCTGTCAAAGGCATGAGGCCCCGTGGCCAGGACCCCACCTGCCTGGGCTTGCTCCCAGTCCTGGGGGAACAAGGGCCACAGTCGTAACACAGCATTCCCACGTCTCCAAAAGCCAGGCTGGTGACCTTCATGCAGGAATTCCACCTCAACACGACCCCAACAGGAAACCCTTCCGATGTTCCCCCATCAATGGGCCAGGGAAAGAAACTGCCCCATGTCTCCAGATCCCACCCTAATCCCAGGATGCAGGGCAGGAGCAGACCCAGGGCTGCACAGGATTTACCTTGGCTGGCTCCTCTCTCCGAGCACCGAATCGTCCCTTCTGTGGCCGGGCCAGCCCTGGAGCTGCTCCAAAGGGCTCGGCGGGGCCGTGCACCACAGCTCCCAGTGGGAAGCGCAGGTCGCTGGCACTGCCCATGTGAGACCTGGCAAGAGAGAGCCCTGTGGGGGACTGTTCTCTGTGCAGGACTCCCTCCCCCTCAGGCTGCTCCCCTTGCAGCCCGGGCTTCTTGGGCAGAGGAGGAGGGGTGGAAGGAGGAGGGGACCACTGCAGGATGCCCATTCCAGAGATCTGCCTGCTTGGCATGAAAGGCTGCAAATTCAGGCTCTGGAAAAAGCCCCTGCAGGGGACCTGGAAATGCACTCGCAGAATCACTCACAGTATCATTGAATCACAGAATATCTTGAGCTGGAAGGGACCCCCATAATCAAGTCCAACTCCTGGTCCTGCCCAGACCCCCCAACAATCCCACCCTGTGCATCCCTGGCAGTGCTGTCCAAACTCTCCTGCAGCTCTGGCAGCCTCAGGGCTGTGCCCATTCCCTGGGGAGCCTGGGCAGTGCCAGCACCCTCTGGGGGAAGAACCTTTCTTGGTAGTATCCAGCCTGAGCCTGCCCTGGCACAGCTGCTCCCTGGGTCCTGTCCCTAATCAAAGAGATCACCTGCAGCCTCTGGTGACCTCTGACCTCAGGAGACTCCCAACTTTCCCAGACTGTCAGAAGTTCAGCCCTGGGCCTTCCCCTGTTGCTCCCTCTCCTTTCTCTGTGCACCCATGGGGGTACCCAGCCAGGTCTGCCCAAACCCCCTGCACTGGGGGGCTGCTGTGGAGCCAAGGCAGAACAGGCCCCTCCTGCCCCTCTCCAGAGCAGCTGGAATCTCCCAACACAACCTGTGTCTTCTCCATCTCCACGTACCCAACAGGAGGCAGCCAGGGAGCTCTTCTCCTTTTTATGTTTATTCCAACATTTTCATGAAAAAGTACCCTGATGAGGGTTGGTCTTTTTTCCCAGGCAGTGAGTGACAGCATGAGGTTAAATGGCCTCAAGGGGAGGTTTAGGTTGGATATTGGGAAAACTTTCTTAATGGAAAGGGTGGTCAGGACCCAGCACAGGCTGCCCAGGGCAGTGGTGGAGTTCCCATCCCTAGAAGTGTTCAAAAAATGTTAGATGTGGCACTTTGTGATGTGATTTAGTGGGAATGTTGGTATTGGGTGAAGGTTGGACTTGATGACCTTGGAGAACTTTTCCAACCTTAAAGACTCTGTGGCTTCAATGAATAAAATTCCACTTGAAACATCTCCCAGGTGAGAGGACATGAGCATTGCTGGAATCTCCCAGTAGGAACCAGATGGGACTTCTTCACCCTCCTCCTCCCTGCCAGGACTGGTGCTTGGGACCTGGTGAGTCCCATACAGGCAGAGCAAGGCAGCAGCTGGACACAAGGACACTGAGCCACCCGTGGTGCTCATTCCATGTCTCCTCTGTGCCTGGTTGTTCCTCTTGGCCCTGAAGACCCAACCATGGAGCTGAGCAAAGCACCTTCCTGGGCACAGGGTGATTACCCCCCCTGCCCTCACACAGTGCTACTGGAGACTCGAGGTTCGTTTAGTTTAAGGTGAATTTAAGATGATAAAAGCAGCAGCCCCAGGCAGATTGTGGTTTGCCACCATGGTGGGCCTGGTTTGCAGTGCAGATACAGGCCTGGAGATAATGGCAGCAGCATGGCTGGGCCAGCCTGGTGTGTCAAAGGCACAACCCAACTTTCAGGGATTTCAGAGCTACTGACAAGCTGCTGCCCAGCTAAAACCAGATAAAAATACCTTAGACAAAAGCTGACATTTCAGTTGGGGGCTCATTCTGCAACTCAAGATTTCTACTCATTTTTCATCTGAGAAATAGAAAAGATCACCAAACTGTCTATCCTGCTCTTACAGACCCATCCAAAGAGGTCCCACACATGCTCCACACTGTGCTCCAGCACTCAGCTCTCCTTCATCCTCACAGGCTCTTCCTCACCCTCCCCATTTCCTCTCTCCATGACAGACACAGGGTCTCCAGGCCTTCTCCTCTCTGCTGACAGATCCAAAGCTGGTTATACCAGCCCTTCCCCATCTTTTCCAGCCTTGCTGAGAGGGAAATTTTCTTCACTGGTTGCTCCCACTGACCCAACGTCCCAGCTTTAAATGAAAGGATGTGGGAGGACCATTGCATTGGAGAAAGAAGGGCTTCATTCTCCTTCGCCTGCAACAGCTCCAAAGCAATTCCTCCTTTTGCACCAACCCATCCCCTGAACTCCACAGGGGAAAAGTCCTTTGGTGAATATCCAGCTCTCAGAGCAAAATAAGTCCTAAGCCATTTGTGCAGAAAAAGAAACAATACCAAATGGTTTCCAAATCTGGGGCCATTCAGTTGGGCTGGTGTTGGGGGTTGAGTGTTTTTCTGTTACTGTGTCAATTGAAAGAATTTTTCCCATTATCATGCCAATGGAGCTGGCCGGGTTACACCCAGGGTGTCTGATGAGTCCAGACAAAAGGGGTGGGTGGGAACGGCTCCCGGAGGGGCCCCTGAGGCTTCCGGGAGGGGACTCGTGTTTCCCGCGCGAGGTGGGAGGAGGACGCCTGGGATCTTCAGCCGCGTGGCTGAGCACAGGAGCGATCACCTCTGCGATCACCTGTCCTGCATCTGCCCCGTTCCAGCCTCCTGCCTCTGCGGACACAGCTGATCCCCCGGACACACACGGTGAGCGAGGAGCCGCCGCCCTCGGTGAGGGTGAGCCCGTTCCCGCCCGGGACCGGCGTGGCCGCTGCCGCCTCACCCCCTCCTGCCTCTGTTCCCGTCTGCCCTCGGCAGATCCGGACTGGGACTAAGCACAGAGACAACGTGCTTGCATCTAAAGGGACTGACACCGAGTTATCTGTTCTGTTCTGTGAGCAATTTTAACAACTGCTGTTGTTTTCTGCTTGTACGGTTAGATATATTAGTAAAAGAGCTGTTATTCCCACCCCCTTATCTCTGCCTCAGAGTCCTTGATTCAAACAATTATAATACTTGGGGGGGGAGTGGAACCAAAGTCTCTATTCCAAGGGGAAACTTCTGCCCTTACTGGCAGACACCTGTCCTTTCAAACCAGGACAGCTGGGCTGTTCTCAAGAGTCTGTGTCCCACCCCAGGACAGACCCACGGTGGGAGAGCATGGCTGGAGCTGACCCTGCTGTGAGGACCCTGCAGGCCAGCATTGAAGCTTGGGGGCACCAGGAACACCCAAAGCCAGCAGCACTTTGGGGTCCCCAAGGCAAACTGCCCCCAAAGCCAGGGGTGCAGGGGTTTGTCCTGGCACTTACCTGCTGTGCACACTCTCCACAAATGTCCCACTCCTGGTCTTGAGCTGATCCACTTCCAGCCTCAGCTTGTCGATCTCGTCAGACAAACGCCGCTGTTTGGGGAGGATGAGACAGGCAGGTGTTGGGCTTGCTCTGCAGAGCTGCCAGGTTTGGGGTAATCCACATCCTTGGCTACTGCCATGTTCACATTCCCTTTACAGATCCCCACCCTAGGTTTAAAGCATCTTGGACACATCAGTAAAGAAACAGCTCATGCAGGCACAGGGAACAAGGGTGCTGGGGAGGGAGGATCAGGACAGACAGACATTGGTGCTCAAGGAATGCTGCTTTGGGAGATGAAGGGAAACAGGTCCCACTTGGATGTTCTGTTCCGCTCCAGACTGCACGTGTGTGCTCTCTTGGCAAGGGATCAGTAGTGAGAGACCTCCCAGCCAAACTTGCTGCTGGCCCTGCCCCTCCTGCTCCCAGCCTCTTCCCCATGGGGAAGCTGTGCCCACTCCCAATGCTGGGAAATGGCAGGGGGAGGCTGCAGATGGACCAGGGAGGGAGGGGAGAAGGGATCTCCTGAGCACAGCAGGATCCAGTCTGGAGGAGAAACAGACTGAGCCAGGGTGGGCAAAGTGCTAGCAGTATCATGCGAGTCCCTGAGCTCTGACCTGCCCAGACCTGAGCAGCCACAGCTGGGAAGCACAAGGAATAAGCACACATCCTCCCTGAAGGCAAGGGGAAAAGCAGCCTCCCTAATCCCCCAAACCATGCATGAGACATGCAGCACATTCCAAAAGCTCCCACTGCTCCAAAAAGCAACATCCCTCCAGCTTTCTGGCAAGGCTGCTAGGGGTTCATGCAGATGATACTGAGATGCTTTATCTGAGAGCAGGGTGTGAAGATCTATGGGGCCTCTGCAAGCTGGGCACAGGGCAGATGGCCCCCACAAGTCTGAGACAGCCTCAGGGGCCAAGGGGACATGGCTGCCTGAGCCATCCTGTATGCAGGACTGAAGCCACCCCAGTGTCCCCAGTGGGTCAGGGATGGAGAAGTGTGACACAGAGATGGGGCCCAACATGCCTGGCAGGGAACTGTCCCGGGGCTCACTGGGGAGGGGGGTGGCAGCCTCCATCCAGCTACTGCGTGGGTGAGTGTGTGGCCTCCTGCTGCCAGGTGCTCTGGGATCCCAGCTCCTCCCAAACTGGGCTGTTTTAGGAGAAGTAAGTGCTCCCAGCCAGGGGCTGGGAGTGAGGCAATGCCATCACTGGGTCAGGTCCCTGCATCCACATTTACCTTGTCATGCTGGTGTTCCTCTATCTGCTTTTGGGTATTTTCCAGCTCTTGTAATAATGTATTCTTTAAGAAAAACCAAAGAAAATAAAAAGGAACAAAAATGGGAAAGAAAAAGAGAGACCATTTAGGAAATGGCCATGCAGCCTACCAGGAATGGCCACTGTGGAATCCCTGTGTAGTGAACACCTGGAAAAGGCTCCCTGGGCTATTCCTCACCTGCCTGAGCACAGATCCCCTCTGCAAAGCTCCTGCCTCTCAAGCAGCGTGGCCACAGCTCAACTCCTGCCCTGCCCTGGGGCTGAGCACAGCCATGGAGGGCAATTGGGGATTTGATGGACAGGGCTTGAAGATTAGGAAATATGTCTGAGAGGAGAACAACTCCTCAAGCAGCTGGATCAAGGGGAAAAATGTCCCTTACATCTAAGCTGGAGTAGGAAGGAGGGAAAGGAAATGTGGTTATAGAATTACAGAATCATGGGATTGTTAAGATTGGAAAAGCCCTCTAAGACTGAGCCCAACCATTCCCCCCAGCACTGCTGTGTCCATGGTTAAATCATGGCTCCAAGTGTCACATTCTTCTTTTTGGAACACTTCCAGGGATGGTGACTCCACCACTGTCCTTGGCAGTCTATTCCAATGCTATTCTTTCCCTGAAATTTTTTGTTCCTAATATCGATCTAAACCTTCCCTGGAGAATTTGTAACTGCCTGAACCAGTACTCATTTTTGGTAAGTGCTGGCAGCCAAACAGGATCATTTTTGTGCATGAAAGACCTGGATAAACTCTCAGGATGGGCCAGTGCTGGCACCAGACTGGGGAGCAGGCAATGCCCTTCACAACATGTCACCACTCTGGTCCCTGTTGCTTGCTGGGGTGGGATTGGGACTCATCCCTGCAGGTTGGGTCCTGCTCTTTATCCAGACAAATCTGCTGAACAACTGGACATGCTGGCACAGCCACATTTGACTGGGAACAGAAGGAGCAGAGCAGTGGGGAGGACAGAGCCAGGCCAGGAGGAATCAGCTGGGGGATGCACCTGTGTGCTCTGACTTGCCGAGGACAGGAACCTCAAGGGAACTGAATCACCAAGGCCTCCCACTGGCACTGTGAGTGGGTCTTTGCCTGGAGCCAGCTGCTCCCAGTTAATTCCATTCACACCAAGGCAGCCACAGCTTCAGCTGGCTCCTCCAAGGAAACCCACTTTCCCAGGAGTCAAGTGGGAGATGTTTATGGACACTGCCTGGCTTGGAGAAGGGAAATCAATCTGCACCTGGGGGCAGCAAGGTTTTAAGGCAGTACTTTGGAGGGATGGGCACTGGGGCAAGATGAAAACTGCATTTTTTTCTTGCAAAATGCAGTCGGGATTTGCTCTGACAGCTGAGCACAGGTGGCATTGGAGTTGCACCTAGACACAGGGAGGTGAGGGAATGGAGCAGGACAAATCCTGCTGCTGTGGGAGATGCTGGGGAGGGGATGTCCCTGGGGGAGGTGACCAGAGCAATTCCCTGTGTTCCACCAGCACAGCCGTGTCCTGCATGTTACCATTTCTCCAGCCCTGCACAGGCACTTCCAGCCCTGGGCCACGGCTGGAAGAGGCACAGAGGGGCTGCAGAGCCCTCTGCCCCAGGCACTACCTTCTCCTCCAGGGCTGCCATCCTCTCCTTGAGGTGCAGCTGCAGCCGCTCGTTGGACTCGCTCAGCAGCCGGTCCACGGTGTCCGAGAGCCGCTTGTTGTGCTCCTCGTTCATCTTCTCCCGCTGCCGGGCCTGCGACAGACACAGGGACACCAGTGACACCTGTGTCACATCCAGAGGGGCTCAGTGCCCTCCTGCCATCCTCTGCCCGCTGTGCTGCCAGAGGCTGCCCACCAGGCCCAGCTTTTGGGCACAAATTCACCTCTTACAGCACTGGTTGTACCATCTGTGGTGGCTCTGCTGCTGTCTGCTACCTCTCAGCCAGGGGTGAACAGGAGAGAAAAAGATTCAGGGAGATCGTGCCTGCCTGCCCCTCAAGAAAGCTTCTACTTGCCAGGAATATCCACACTGGGGGCACTTTTAAGACCCCAGTGGATATTGAACCTCTGGATTTTCAAATACCTGTCTTAAGGCAAATCATCTGGGGGCTTCCCAAGGGGCACATCTGTAACGTTACCTGAGTGACCCAAAAAATAGGCATCACAGCCTACTGCATGGACAGCCCAGCCCCTGGCTGAGAAGCACAGAAGCTGAAGAAGGGACTGTGCAGACCAGCACATAGCAGCTCAGTTTCCCTGCCCTTTTCATCCTGATGATCCAGGCTCGGGGGAAGAGCTGCTGGAGCCTCCCCTTCCACTCTGCATTTGGGGTCCCAGCTTGCCCCAGGGGCTGACACTGGGAGAGGTGTGGGTGTGGAATATTAACAGCAAATCTTGGATGCCTGGGAGAGGGGAAATCACAGCAGAGAGTGCCATGAGCTCCTAAGTAATCCTGGATGGGAAAGGATTAACTAGGCTGTTCTCCCATCCTGCTCCTGAACTGCAATCCAGGTATGCCCAGGTCCTCAGGCACCAAGGCAAGGATCAGGACTTACCCTGGCCAGCTCCTGGTTCTTCTCCTCCAGCTGAGTCTCCAGCTGCCGGAGGTGCTCCTCAATGCTCCCGTGCCTCTCTTCTGCCTGGGAAAAGCAGAGCAGCCTTCTCCGATTATATTCCCCAAAGCCATGAGGGCCCTGCTGCATCCTGGTGTCCATCTCTGCATCTGAGTCCTTCCTGGGATGCAGGGCTCTCTCCCACAGCCTGCATCCCTGCCAGGGCTCCCTGTGAGCCCCCTGCTGGCACTGTGACAGGAGCTGGAGGTGTTCTGTGAGTGACTAAACACCATTCCAGAACCCAGGAAGGGCAGGAATGGCCGCATCCATCCTTCCCTCCAGGCCAGCAACCTCCAAAATCCAGCTTGGTGCTTCTTTCTCCTAGAGTGGTCTCACCCAAGCTAAAGGGCATCCACACCGACTGGACCACACCTGCCTTGGAGAAAGGGGCCAAGGGAAGGGAGCAAATCCCACATGTACAGGACACATTGAGGTACCCTTTAAAGGTGGTACCTTGTCCCTGCAGCAGTGGGGACAGCAGGGAAAGAGAGGCCACAGCTGTGAAGGAGAATGGGATGCCTTGGGCTGACAGGGGCTCCACCACTGCAGGGGATCCCAGCTCCTTCCCTGGTCCCAGCACTGCACTCTGGCTCCAGTCCCTGCCCTCCTTCCCCAGTCCCTTCCCTTCCCTCTGGTCTCTGGCATCCCCTCCAGCCCCGGCCCAGCCCTGGCACTTGCCTTGGTGAGCGCAGCAATGCGCTGGGCCAGCTCCGCTTCCACCTCAGGCAGCGTCTCTGCCTTTCTCATGGTCTGCTGCAGCTTCTGCTCTGCCAGCTCCAGCAGCTCCTGCAGGTGCCGAGCCTTCTCCTCGCACTGCGGGACAGCAGCGTGACCGCCCGGCACGTCCCACCCAGCCCCTCCTGCCCCGGCCCGGCCTGGGGGCGCTTTGGCTCCCTTTTGGTACCTGGCGGTGCAGGGACTCCTTGTTGGCCAACTCGTTCTCCAGTTTGTCATTGAGGTCGTGGATGGAAGTGGCCTCTCGTTGGGCTGCCAGGTACCGTTTCTCCAGCGTAGTGATCCTCTCTTCCATGTCCTCCTTCTGTGCCAGGGCCTGAGGAATCGATGGGGCTGTCATATCCTGCTCTGTGGCAGCATTTTGGGGATAACAGGGCTGTGCAGCTCCTTCAAGCCTGGGACACCCCAAGTGCAAGGCGTGTGAAAACCCCCCTTGACACAGAGATGAGGGATAGCAGAATGGGACAGTGAAAAAGGGAGTGTCAAACAATCACAGGAAAACCTTGTAGAGAGGACACAGGTCACTGCCCCAGGTGTGCATCACACCTGAGAGCCTGTCTGTAACTTCAGAGAAGTCCTGCTGGTGGATTTGGGGACAATTTCCCAAAGGCAGTGGCCTTTTCTGGAGAACAGCCTGCACACAGCAGGAGTTCCAATCCCTTCTCAGCCCAGTGGAAGCAGCTGTAAGGTCTCTGCCCCAGGCTGGGCAGTGCAGGGGGACAGGGACTCACCTCTCGGAGGTCCCTCTGGTACTTGCTGCTCATCTCCTCAGATTTGATCAGATCCTTCCTGGCAGTGCCCAGATCCTCCTCCAGCTCGGCCACACTGGCAGCCAAGGCAGAGATTCGCTCCTTGGCCTGGACAACTTCAAAATTCTGCTTCTCTAGGAGCTCCTGCAGCTCCACCACCCGCCCAGCCTCATCATCTGGGTGGACAGAGCCATTGGAGAGACGCTGCAAGGCACGAGAGAGGGATGTGGGTATTGGGATGCTCCAAAGCTCCCAGGCTGTGGCATTGCCTGCAGCCACTGAAAATGGGAATGTGGCCCTGCAGGGCCTCGTTGAGGGGGTGGAAGTGGAGACAGGAGGATCTGGGACCTCCATCAACAGCCTCCACAAGCCAGGGATGGAGCTTCTTACAGGAATGATGGAACAGGGATGGTTGAGGGCTTCCCAGAGCATCTGGTGGAAGGTGTCCCTGCCCATGGTGGGGGTTGGAACAAGATGGCCTTTAAGGGTTCTTCCCATACAAACCATTCTGTGATCTCTGGGTAGCAGAACCCCTTGGAGCACCCAAGCACAAATTCCCCTCACTCAAAAATGTCCTGCATCCATCAGGAAGTGCATTTCCCATGGAGTTGGACCAGGGGAGAGGGAAAAAGGTTTTCAGCACCCTGGAGACAGCACCAGGGAGGTGGGAGAAATGACAGCCTCACGGAGCATGGGCAGAGCAGGGGTTTCCAGGGCTCTCACCTTCCAGGGGAGCTTTGGTGTGGGTTCCTTGGGCTCCCTCTCGTCGCGCTCACCCGCCGTGGGCTCCCGGCTGGAGCCTTGCTGCAGAGCTGCCACCTGATGGGAACAGGCACTCAGCACTGGGACACTGCAGGAGGGGAGGCCACCCCTGCTGCACCCAGGGCTGCACCAGCTTCCTGCCAGAGCCCTGCTTCTGCCTGGGGGGAGCGGGTGAGGAACAGCCCAGAGCTGGCACTGCTGGGGTCACACCTGGGGGCAGCTCTGGGCTCCTCAATTTGGAAAGGACATGGAGGGGCTGGAGTGTGTTCAGGGAAGGGAATGGAGCTGGGGAAGGGTCTGGAGCATCAGGAGTGGCTGGGCGAGCTTGGAGGGCTCAGCCTGGAGAAAAGGAGGCTCAGGAGGGATCTTCTGGTTCTGCACAACTCCCTGTCCTGTGGGAGCAGCCAGGGGATCAGGGTCTGCTCCCACAGGACAGGAGGAAACAGCCTCCAGCTATGCCAGGGGAGGGTCAGGTTGGACATCAGGAATAAAATTTTCCTTGAAAGGGTGGTCAGGCCTTGGCACAACTATTCAGGGCAGTGATGGAGTCACCATCACTGGAAGTGTTCAAAAAAAACTTCAAAAGTGGACATGGAACTTCACAATATTGTTCAGTGGGCATGGGGGTGTTTGGTCAAAGGTTGGAGGCTTTTCCAGCCTTAATGATTCCATAATTCTAAGAGAGAGGAAGTCCCAGGTGCTGGGAAGGCTCAGCACTGAGGGATGTTTTCCTGGTGAGCCCTGGTTTCCAGGGCTCTCTCCCAGCTCATTTCACTGATTTACAGCCAGACAGATTCTGAACCCAGTGCAGCAGGAGCAGGGCATAAAGACTGGCACCATGTCCTGCTCTGACAGGGGAGGATGGAGAATGGTCCCTGCAAGGAAAGGGGCCTGTGAGCCTGGGAAATACCATGACACTTTTCCTGGGAACTGGAAAGAGGAGCAAAATTTGGTTGGCAGATGCTGTAGGAATGTCTCTTTCCTTTTGGGAATAGTGGCTGGGCACAACTTCCAGGAAGGAAAACAGAATTCAAGAACACTTTATCCCTGAAAGAGTCCAAAGGCCAGGTTGGACAGAGCTTGGGGTAACCTGGCTAGTGAAAGGTGTACCTGCCCATGGCAGGGGGTGGAACGAGATGAGCTTTAAGGTTCTTTCCCACCCAAATGAGTCTGGGATTCTGGGATTCTGAGATGACCATGGATGGAGGTTGGGGACAGTGAAGTCCCAACCCCAGGACTCCAGCAGGGAAGAAGATGGGGGATGCAAGATGAGGTGCTTGAAGCAGTGTGGTTTGGGTGTCTGCCAAATCAGGGCAAATCCAAGTCACCCTCAGCCCCCTGAATGATTCAGATTCAGACTGTTTTTGTCAGTGACATGAATTCCAAACGGAAAACCACAGAGAAATGTCACCTGTGAGACAAAACGGTTTTCAGAATCTTTACAAGGTTTCATTAAATGCAGACAAACCTTCAAGTAAACAGCAATTTTAGAACAAAAGCTTTACATCAAACTCGACTGAATGCAAATAGCACAGGAGCTCCCAAAGGTGATGGAGAGCGCTCCCAGCCCCGTGGGTGTCCAGGAACCTCCTACCTGCCGATGGGCGTCCACGAGCTGCTCCTCCAAGGTGGCCACTCGCTCCAAGGCTGCTCGCAGCCGCTCCCTCACCTGCAGGTGAGGGAAACAATGGGGAAAATGGGCTGTTATTTAACCAGGATGGGGATGTCCAGGATTTAGGCACACTCCCAGGCCTGTTGGTTGGGCTAATACCCAGGCTCAGGTGGATTCACAGGTTTAGGATCATCCAGCCCATAACAGAGGGGGGTGAGACTGTGTTGGAGACAACGGGCTGGGCCAATTCTTAGAGATCTATGGCCAGAATAGCCTGGAGAGGTGCTTGAAGTGAATGAATGAGGAGGAGCAGCGAAGAATGACCCAGGGTGCCAGTTGCCACCACCTCAAGAGTGACCTGGGGGAGTTTTCTGTCCCTGACAGCCTCAAACCCAGAGGATCCACTGGGCAGCTCCAGCAGTTCCTCAATGCAGCTTTGGGATATCCAAGACTTCCCTGCTGAGGGTTCCCATGTCACCTTAACAATGCAAAGTTAAGCAGGGAGGAGTGGAGGGTTGGGAGAAGGAGCTCTGAACAGGAGAGGTCCCAGCAGCTTTCCCACCTTTTCATCCAGCGCCTTGTGATGCTCAAAGAGTGACTTGAGTGCCTTGAGCACCTCAACTTCACTGGACACCCCGGATGGCGACTGGGCCTGGCGCTTGACCACGGTCATCCTGAGGGAGCGCTCATGGCGTGACACCAGGCACTCCAGGTGCTCCAGCAGGAGCTGCAGGGACACGAGAGGGGGGCTGTCACTGCCAGGATGGGCCAGCAGCTCCTGGTGTCCCACAGTTCCCAGGACTGAGGCCTGCCAGCAGGGCCCCCAGGCTTACCCGGGTGTTGTTGCGCTCTGCTTTCAGCTCTGAGATCTCCTCCTCCCTCTCTAGGAGCTGCTCCCGGCAGGCGCTGAGCTCCCGCGTCAGCGTGGCAAACTCCTGCAGAGACCAGGGCACTGAGCAGGGACACGCCTGGCATGGTCCAGCCCCACTGCTGGACCTCCAGCACAGCATTTCCCATCCACACCCAACCAGGGCAACGCTGTGGGGAATGTGGAGAGGCACAGCCAGGCCAGGAGGGGATTTTTTTCCTGGCTTCCCTCGTGTTTTGGACAAGGAGAACACAGCAGCTCAAGATTTATCCCACTTGGTTTGATGTCCAATGACACAAGAAACTGCTCTACAGCTGCAGAGGTGGTTGATGGCATTTAAAGCATCCCAGCCAAGACCACCAGCATGTTTCCATTCCCACTGTCCCCTGGATGCAGCTCCCACCTTGGAGCATCCCACCAGGCTAAATCTCACCACAAAGCCACAGCAGTCAGGATGAGTCCCCTGGCCTCAGCTGGCCTCTGCCATGGTCTCAGGACCTGGAGTCACCCAAAATTTTCTTCCAAAAGAAAGAGGTTGCTGCCTCAGTCCAGCAGGTGGAGCCCCAGTGAGCTGCATATGGGGCACCCCCAGGGCCTGAGTCCCAGCTGAGAGGGATGGGGCACAGCAGGAGCTATGCCAGGTGCCCCAGCTCTGGCTGCTGCTACCGCTCCCTCCAGGAGTGCCAGCAAGGAAAAGCCATGCCCAGAGCAATGCCAAAGGAATGCTGTACACCCAGCACATCCCTTGAGACAGGATGAAAACTAAATCACACTTGTGGCTGTGTGAGAGGGGAAGGGAAACTCGCTTTTAAGTCCCTCGAATGCAGGAGGGTTTTCTTCCCCCTTAAAAAGAAACCCAGGCACCTGAGTGACCCCAGGAGCACCTCCCATTGCTCCCACTTGCTCTTCAGTGGTGCCAGGCCCAAGTGAGGTTTTGCAGCTGGGATTTCTTAGGGTGAGAAATGCAAATGCAGGAATGCGCCATAAATTCACACCAGGTTCAGTGTTGCTGGAAAGAATTTTAAAAGGCAAAGGATTTCAGAAGAAGCTGAGAAGGATTTGATGGAGCATTAACAAACCAAATTTCAAGAGGGGGCTGAGAGCTGTTTTACAGCATGAAATTCTTTTTCACTTTAATTTCCAGGTTTAGCAAATAAAACCGTTTCAAACCGAAGCAAAGCATTGAGGCTTAGGCTGAACCAAATGCTCTGCTCAGCTCCAAGTGAAACCTGTGACAGCTCCAAGACATCCAGAGTTTTTTCATCTGTTTTCCCCAGCCAGGTTTTCCCTCTCCCTCCCCACCCCAAACCTGTCCCACTGGTGGGGTTTGTAGCCTGGGATTGGTGGGAATGGTGGTGGCACTGGTGCAGTTGAGACCTCACAATGGGATAGCACCTGAGCAGGCTGCAGTGAGGGGAAGGGGAAAGAGTCACTGTCCCCATTTCCTGCCTGCCACCTGCCTCAGGCCACATCCCTGCCCCACATCCCTGCTCCAAATCCCTGCTCAGGCATTGCCCCTGGGCCTGAGGTTTCCAGCTCCTTCCTAGACCCCTCCTGCCCCATCCATTCCCCAGGGACCACTCCAGCCCTGCAGTTTTCCCTCTTCCCATCCCTTCTTAGGAACCACTCCAATCTGGGATCACCCCTGGCCCATCCCTTCCCCAAGAATCCCTCCAGCGCTGGGATCACCCTTCTCCCCACCATTTCTCCCCTAAATCTGTCCCAACACCCCAAACCTCGTCACCAGCCTCTGCCATGCCCCCTCCCACCGTTGCTGTGGGACCATCCCAGAGCGGCCAGAGCAGAGGGACCCGGCTGCGCCCGTAGCCGCGCCCGCCCTGCCCGGGATGGCGCAGGCACCGCGCTGGGCACAGCCCGGCCGCGGGCACGCTGCCCATTCCGTGCGTTATGCAAGCGCTGCCAGCAGCTCCCGAGACTCCCTGAGGATTAGAGCCGGGCTGGGAATGCCGGCGAGCAGAATGCAGCAGGGAGATGTGCTAGAGAGGTGCCTGTGCACCGCCTCAGATTTAGGGATGTCACTCCTCCAGTCCCTCAACACACCGAGTCAGGCGGCTGGGCTCCAGGAGTTCGGGAAACGCATCCGGGCAGCCCGGATGGCCCCGGAATATCTTCCAGCAGCCCAAGCTGTAAAAGTGGGGGACACATCAGCTCTGAGCTTTTCCAACACCAGGGCAGGACCCTGCGGATCCAAAGCCTCTGGATCTGCAAAGGTGGAAACGTCTTGCTCCGCCCCGCGGCTGGCAGGGGACACCGGCTGTGGACAGGGATGCTCTCCCCACTGGAGCGAACAGGGCAGGGCAGCGCGGGATGGGTGGGACAAGGCATTGGAGGCAGCAAGAGGACAGCGATGGCCAGCACTGGGGACAGGGAACACCACTGCGGGGACAGCGATGGGCAGTGCTGGGGACAGGGATGTACAGTGCTGGGGACAGGGATGGGCAGTGCTGGGGACAGGGAGCAGCACTGGGGACAGGGATGGGCAGTGCTGGGGACAGGGAGCAGCACTGGGGACAGGGATGGGCAGTGCTGGGGACAGCGATGGCCAGCACTGGGGACAGAGAGCACCACTGCGGGGACAGGAATGGGCAGCACTGGGGACAGGGATGGGCAGCACTGGGGACAGGGATAGGCAGCACTGGGGACAGGGAGCAGCACTGTGGGGACAGAAATGGGCAGCACTGGGGACAGGGATGGGCAGCACTAGGGATGGGCAGTGCTGGGGACAGGGATGGGCAGTGCTGGGGACAGGGACGGCCAGCACTGGGGACAGGGATGGGCAGTGCTGGGGACAGGGATGGCCAGCACTGGGGACAGGGAGCAGCAGCAGTCAGCCTCCTTGCCCGGCATGCCCTCGCTGTGGTGGCCAAGCTGTACAGATGCTCTGGCATTCAGGATTTCATCCTGACACGGGGGATTAAAGAGAGCAAATCCTCTGGAGAGAGGGGCAGCCCCTGCTGCGGGCAGCCCGACGCACACGCGGTCAGCGGGTCACAGCCGGGGGTGGGCACAGCACAGGGCTCCTGCCAGCCCTTCTCCAGGGCTGCTCCTCTCCATCCTGACAGGAATACTGGCTGCATCCTGTGCTCTGTCCCACATCCTGTGCCAGCCCATGGCAAATCAAAAAGCCCTCAATAACTGTTTCCCCTCGGGGAAAGGCTGCAAAAAAAGAACATTTACATCAGAAATAGCAACCACTCTGTGGCAGGCCAGGCCAGTAGTGAGGTCAGCCAAGTACACAGGGCCTGAGTATGATTCCTTTGGAATAAAAAATAGGAGTAAATCACTACAGCACCCATTTGTAGCCACCTCCCTCAGCCCCAGCTGCACCAGATGCCAACTTTGCCACCTTGCTCTGGGTCACTGGCGGGCACCAGGCAAGCTGGGGACCATGACAAGCTGTCTCCAGCTCATGGCTGCAGTGTCACGCTATGGAGTGCAGCCTTCACCCCCATCCACAGGTGTGCCATAGCCCTCCATCCCAGCAAAGTGGAGATAAAGAGGATCCAGATGATTTTCCTCTGCCCTGGCCATGGCTCGGAGTCTCCCAGAAGAGGCAGAGGCGCCTGCCCAGCTCTAATAAGCTCTGGGACTAAGCAGGGACACCTATAAACAGATTAGAAAGTGAAGGAGAGGTGTCTGATCTCCAATCCAAGAGTGGGCAATGAGACACAGCCTCTGAGTCCCTGGGAGCCCTGCAGGAAGCCTGGCAGTTTGGGAAGGGGCCAATTTGGTTTAAAACCAAACCTCCACCATGTGACTGACTGGGCTTGGCCCTAAGTTCTGGAGTGAGAGGGAGCAGGATAGAGGGGTGGAGCAGAATGGAGGGATGGAGCAGGATGGAGGGAAGAAGCAGGATGGAGGGATGGAGCAGGATGGAGGGAAGGAGCAGGATGGAGGGATGGAGCAGGATGGAGGGATGGAGCAGGACAGAGGGATGGAGCAGGATGGAGGGATGGAGCAGGATTGGAAGGATGCTGTTTACACTGTTGGAGCAGCGAGGGAAACCTGGAGCACCACAGAAGGTGTTGAAGGGGATGCTGTGGACTGGGACTCAGATATTCAGTCAGCACCAGGCTTGTTGGGGGTTTGGGGTTTTCCTCCTTGGCTGCATCAGGGGGAAGGCACAGGGAAGAGCTGAAGGGAGGCCAGGAACCAGCAGCACAGAGACAGCAGGAAAAGCATGGAAAGTTTAGGAAGCTCAGGGGGAGAAGGCTCCAAGGGCTGTATCATGGAAAAGCTGAAATGCCTAAGTCCCCAGCCCAGGCCCTCTTGTGCCTCCCCCCAGCACAGACAGGGATGCAGCAGGATCACACCACAGGCAGCAGAATTCCCTGTTTGTGGCAGAAGCATGGCTGCTGCTCCAAGGCACCCGAGCCTGGGGACAAACTGGCTCCAGCTATAGGATTAACTGCATTTTAAAGCCCCTAATTGGAGTGATTGCTCCTGACAGGAGCAGCAGGGGATGTGTGGGAAGGATGCCCATGTTGGGAAATCATCGCTGCTGACTCAGCATGAGAGGAAGAGTCCCATCCATCATCTGCCCATGTGGCAGCCCCATCACCCCACTTCTTCTGTCCCAGCAGTGGAGCAGAATGAAGAGAAAGCCCCAAATTGGAGATGAGGGGATAAACACAACCCCAGCAGTTGTAGCATGGGATTACATAGATTAAATCCTGCTGGGTAAACCCAGGGCTTCAACCATCACCCACCTCCAGCGCTGGACACCAGAACCTTCTGGGCCTCCTGGACACAACATTGGGGCTCTGCAAGACCATCCATGGGGAATCAGTGTCCTCCCTTCATCAGGATGTGTATTTCCACCTGGGATTGCTCGGGGAGGAGCATTGTGCAGCCAGGCAAGCAGGAATCAAACATCTCAGTGTCCTAGTCTTGTAGACGCACAACTAGCTCCAATGGTTCTACACAGCTTTCAGATCCCTCCATCCTTCCCAAACTCTGGAGATGCTTTAAGGATCTCACCTGGTGGGTGTTTTCCCCCACCTAGGGCTCCTGAGGTTCCCATTTACCTGCTGGTCTTTGCAAGTTAATTTGAAATATACTCTGAAGTTAAATGGGATTGTTTGATGTCAGGACCTGAGGTACCTCCAGGGTATTTGGGGAATCTTAGGGTGTCTGCTCACCCCAAAAAGGCCAGATCTCAGCTCTCCAGGCAGCCCAAGAGGCAGCAAAGGCAGAGAAGAGCTTCATGGAAGGAGGAACTGCAGGAGGTTTCTGTCGCCCTTGGCAGCCCACAGCCCTCAGCCCTGTTGAAATCTGGGAGCATGTTCTCCCAGACACAGCTGGGGACAGGGACTCCTGCCAAACCCCCAAGCCATGGCAGGACAGAGAGGAGCTCCATCCCACACAGGACCCTGCACTGGCAACACAGCCGGATGCACTGGGAGCCCTGACTGTCACATCCCCTGGTGGCACTGCCCCAGGAGAAACTGAGCAGGGGGCTGGGCAGGAGGGACCTGGGAGCAAAGTCAGTACCTTGGCAGACTGCTGAGAGCACCCAGAACCAGCTCAGGGCTCAGTCCCCAGCCACGAATTCCCTGCAGAACAGGGGGGCTGGAGCCGGAGCTTTCAGCACGATTAAGTCGCATTCAGCACTCCCACATGAATAAATAAATCATGTAAGAAGCATTAAGGCAGCTTAGTCTCCCCAGGAAATCGCCCTGGAGTTCTGCCTTTTGGGGGCTGAGGGATGCCCCATGGATTGGGGGTGGGGGTGGCTCAGTCATGCAGTACAGGCAAGGGGGAATGGGAGCTACAGGCAGGAACATCCCTGCCAAGGTGTTTGCCCTGAGCAGGCACATCCCCTCCTGCCCCACACCTGCATCTGCACCAGATGCACATTCCCAGCCTGTCCCTTTGGATCCTGTGCCGACACAGCAGCATCCAGATGCCTCTGTGCCCTGAGAGGGTGAGAGTGCCACGTCCCCAGCTGCCATCCATCCCAGCCCCAGCAGGCAGTGCAATCCTCCAGGCTGCACCCAGGGGACACTACTGATGAGCCTGGGTGCCCAATCCTGCCCTCAAAGAAGGGCTCTTCTAGAAATCCAGTTTGCATCCTATTCCAAATGGAATCTGAGACACTGCAGGAAGCTCCTGGGCAAAAGAATTCACAGAGAAGGAGGAAGAGGATGGGACAGACCTATGGGATGTGCCCTGGGGAGAGAACCGCGCATCCCAGTCCCGCTTACCTGGTACATGCACATGCTGGGATCAATCCCATTGGGCAGCTGAGCGCCTTTGGATTCGCTTCCCGCGTTCATGCTGAGCCCTCATGTCCGGGGGCGAGCACGGGGGGCACCGGGGGCCACCGTGCCCGGGCAGGAAACGCGGGTGGCAGCAGAAGCTTCGGGGAATGGAATTCCCCATGGGATCCGCCCCAGTCACATCCCGCGCGCGGAGGGGCCAAGGCGGCCCCGGGCAGCGGCCGTGGGATGCGGGCACAGCCCTGCCGTGAGTCCCTTGCGCTGACCCAGATTGCTCCGAGCACAGCCCGGGGCTCCGAGGGCCCGGCCTGCAGCGGCAGCGGAGGCTAAATCCGCGCATCCCTTAATCCGGGAGGCTGTGGTGGGGCGGGCACAGCGTCAGGGTGACCTGGCGTGCTCTCTCCAGGGCGGGAAGCAGGGGACCGAGCCCCCAGCACGGCGAGGTGGTGGTGAGACTGGAAGAACCCCACACCGGCTACGCCTCAGCAAATCTCTCAGGAAGGTGGAAGCTCATCCATAGGGACCCCAGGAGTTCCTGGGAAGCACTGTTGGGTGTTTTGCTCTCATCATCCTGGGCACAGGCAGGACCAGCCCAGCTCTGTGCATGGAGCAGCTGTTCCCAAGCTGCTTTCCTCCAGACACGGTAGGGACGCAGAGCTGGCCAGACAACAGCCCAGACTCTGTCCTAGCTCGTGCCACCAGTTTTGACCCATTTCCCATCTCTCCAAGGTGCTCCAAACCCCAACACCCAGGCAAGGAGGATCTCAGGTCTCAGTACTGCAGAGCTAGAACAGATGCAAACATTTGAAGCCTCCTGTTTCCCTTGGCTGTTGGGCTCCTCCCACACTATACCCACAATGGAGCAGACTACCAGCCCCCCAAAATTCCTGTTCCCCCAAGTCTGAGCCCTGGGACACTGTGCTGTCCCACAAGACCCCACAGGGATGGTATGAAGCTCAGATACATCCTACAGCCCTGTGACACTGGGCTCATCACCTCACACTCTTCTAGCCTGAACATCTTTGTGTAAATCAAATCCAGTCCTCTGGAGCACCTGGAGAGGGTCCTGTGGGTGGGGGACCCAGGGGCAGAGCACCAGCAGAAGCTCCAAGGCAAGCCCTGACTCCCCAAGCCCTGGGATGCTCACTGAGCATGGACCTCTGTCAGCCTCACTGTCCTCTGCCCCTCTGCTCCCTGAGATGTCCCAGTCCCCACCCTGCAGCAGCTCTGCCTCCAGTGTCCTCTCTCAAGACCAAGACTGAGACATAGAAGTGCCATCTCCCACTGGGGAACAGAGCTGATGGAAAGCAGCCTTCTAGGTGAGGGAAGGGGCAGCAGTGGGGCTGCTCTGCACAGCGAAGAAGGAGGGTGATGAATGGTTAATGTCCCCATCCAAAGTGCCAATGTGGGCTTGGCACTTCCTGACATCCCAAGAAGTTGACTGGAAGCAGCAAGCCAGATCTGCTGCCCAAAATGAGCTATCTGTTCCCCAGGTGCTGTTCCCAAGGGACTGACTGGCCCCACGGGAAGTGAAGGCCCTGCGTCTGCCTTGCTCTCACCCTGGGGTGTCCTTGGGATGGTTTTACCCCTTCTTCTAATCCATTCCCTTGTGGACAGGGTGGGTTGCACTCCTACCCCTCCTCACAGACCAGCGAGGGTAAAGAGGAGAAGGGGAGACGTCCAAGCCGGTTGTGGCTTGGCCTGAGAGAACTTGGAGAATTTAGTGCTGACATGAGGCGCCACACTCACAGCAGCGTCACCACTGTCACACCGAGCCAACCCTCCCACAGCCAGGAGCTAAACCCCAATCCAGCCCCGCTGTGTGCCCCAGGTGTGCCCCAGGTGTGCCCCAGGTGTGCCCTGGGTATGCCCCAGGTGTGCCCCAGGTGTGCCCTGGGTGTGCCCCAGGTGTGCCCCGGGTGTGCCCCAGGTGTGCCCCGGGTATGCCCCAGGTGTGCCCCGGGTGTGCCCTGGATGTGCCCCAGGTGTGCCCCGGGTGTGCCCTGGGTGTGTCCCAGGTGTGCCCCGGGTATGCCCCAGGTGTGCCCTGGGTGTGCCCTGGATGTGCCCCAGGTGTGCCCCGGGTGTGCCCTGGGTGTGCTCCGGGTGTGCCCCAGGTGTGCCCTGGATGTGCCCCAGGTGTGCCCTGCTGTGTGTCCCGGGTGTGCCCTGGATGTGCCCCAGGTGTGCCCCGGGTGTGCCCTGGGTGTGCTCTGGGTGTGCCCCAGGTGTGTCCCAGGTGTGCCCCAGGTGTGCCCTGCTGTGTGTCCCGGGTGTGCCCCGGGTGTGCCCCAGGTGTGTCCCAGGTGTGCCCCAGGTGTGCTCACCTGTGGCAGTGCAGAGTTCAGCTGCCTCTGGAGCTGGTCGCGCTCCCGGAGTGTCTCCTGCAGGCGGCTCTGTGTCACCGCCAGCGTCTCGCGCGTCTCCCGCAGGGTGTCCAGCAGCTTGTCCCTCTCGTCCAGCATGTTCACCATCAGCTGCTCGAAGTCAGCGTCCGCCTCTGAGCCCTGGGGGGGGCCCCAGCGGGTCCCCCTCGCTGATGGTGGGCATCACCTCGCACATCATGGCTGGGCTGGCTGGGGGAGGCTCCCGAAGAGGCTGGGGGTGTGCTGAGCACAGGTCACATCACTGCGGGCTCCCGGGGCCAGGGGAGCCGGCACGGGAGGAAACAATGGGCTGCTCAAGGAGGGAGACTCCCCATCCCTTCCTTCTGGGTGCTAAGCAGCAGCTGGCATCACTCCAGCAGGGTGCAGGGATGTCCTGGGCACCAACAGGGTCCTTGCAATCACCAGTGTCCCACTCACTGTGCGTCACTGCCGGCTCCAGCTGTCACCTCCCCTGGGTCCCGCTGTCACCTCCCCTGAGTCCTGTGTGTCAGCACCTCTGGGTCCTGTGAATCACCTCCTCTGGGTCCCGTGTGTCACCTCCCTGATGCCCTTCCAAGGGGCTGCAGCATCTGAGACCCACGGGCTGCTCAGAGGGGGACAAAACAACCCTTGAGGATTTGTCCCAATGGAGAGCCCAAGCCAGGAGCAGCACAGGGAGGATCCAGGGAGTGTCTGGGCTGCCTGGGCATGCTGAGGGGGCTCTGCTGATGATGGGTTGCTGTCCCTAAGGCTGGATGAGGCGTCACTGATGATGTGGAAGCATGCCTGCTCTGGGCATCAGTTCTTCAAACAGCCAACAGTGACCTGTGGCAGAGGGGACAGAGATCAGATCCCTCCTGCTGCCCCCAAAATGCCCAGAGACCTGCCCAGCCCCCTGTGCTCCCATCAAACCCTTGAGAGCTGCACCAGGCGGGCTCAGCACCCACGTGAATGGGCTGTGCCAGGTTGTACCTTCCGTGCCCACTACACCGAATCCAGGATGGCACCAAGCTGCAGGGAACAGCAACCCTGGCACCCAAAATCCTGCCACTGTCTTTGGCATTCACATGCCCTGGGCCAGGATCTCAGGCCTTCTGTGGAACTCCTGGCTGCCCAGGGTGCCTGTGGCCCCACTCCTCCCCAGCCTCAGAGAATTTGCAGAAAATCAGTCTCCAATCTGAGCTTGGCCCAAAACTGACAGAAAGTCACAGCAAAAAATGAGTTGAATGATTGGATTAATGTTCCTCCCTTCTCTAGACAGATGTGCTGGGCCCAGCTGTTCA
The DNA here is from genome assembly GCF_903797595.1 of Erithacus rubecula. NCBI lineage: Eukaryota > Metazoa > Chordata > Aves > Passeriformes > Muscicapidae > Erithacus > Erithacus rubecula. The sequence goes on from NC_136678.1 coordinate 414,899, forward strand.
GTGACAACTGAACTCCAGAACATTCTCCCTTGGTCAAACTTCTTCCAGGGGATTGAGGCAGCAGCATCTCCAAATTGCTGCCCAAGCACAAGCACCAGGGATGAGAAGCTGGAGGGGAGAGGCAGAGCTGACATTTGGGCAATATAAAGGCTGGATTAAAGCATGGCTGGACCTGAGGACCCAGCCCAGGGGTGATGCTGGAACCCACAGCCCCACCTTCCCTTCTTCAACCCCAAACCATCCCCAACAAGGTGCCAGATGGGGATTCACAGTCCTGTGGGGGAACTTCAGCCCTCAGCAGCAAGGGTGAGTGTGACACCAGCCACTGTGGGGACCTGCCCACCCCGGTGACCATCTGTGCCAGGGGACAAACCATGGGCAGGGCTTGAGCTGAGCAGCAAAACACAACGTGGCAGGCCCAGCGTGAGGAGTGCTGGTCTAGCACTGCTTCCAGGGCTGGCCCTGCTCCAGTTTCAAACTTTGCAGATGAAATGCTCAAGGATGGGTCTGAATATTCTGTGAATGCATCTGAGACTGTGGCTGCCCCATCCCTGCAAGTGTCCAAGCCCAGGTTGAATGGGGCTTGGAGCAACTTGGGATAGTGGAATGTGTCCCTACCCATGGCAGGGGCTGGGAGTGGATGAGCTTTAAGGTCCCTTCCAGCCCAAACCAACTGAGATTCTGTGTCACTTCCCCTTCAAAATCCCCCCTACACACATGGATAAAAAGGACCTGCACATAGGCCTGGGCCAGAGCAACCTGTTCTGGCCCTTTGGGCTGGGATGAAAGCTCGTGTATCCAACAGCTCAATAGCACAGCAGGGACCTGCCCTGATGAAAGGTGACATTTGTGAGGAGGTGCCTTTGTCACTCCAGACACTGCCAGGGTGGGGGAATCAAAACTCTGCTCTTTGGATGACATTGGCCCATCAGCTGAGAGGAAGTTTGACACAAAAAAACTCTCTAAAAATAAAGAAGCTCTGGCAAAAGCAGCAGCCCCTCACTGTGCATCCTCTATGATGCTGAGAGCTGGCTCCAGCACACAGGCACACAGGACAGGGCTGTCCCACAGGTGTCTTCCCTTCCCTTCACAGATTGGATCCTCAAGTGGGATGGAACTTATTGTGGACATGTAAGCCTGTCCTGAAGCTTTGAGGGTTGTTCATGCTCCATCCTTGCTGTTGAGTTATGGATGACCAGGATAACTGTGCATTCATGGGTTAACTGCACTGAGAACATCTCATCCCTCAGTATCCCACTAAAACAAGGCTGGTGGAGGAAAAGGCAGGGGTGAGGGACCATTCCAGCCCCTGCTCTCCTTGGGCTCAGTTGGACACTAGCAGGGAAAATGCTTTCCAGTTCTCCTGCCCCTAATGAACAGCCCATGGAGTACCCACAGCCATGTGGCTCCCTGCCAGCTTTCCTGGGGGTAAGATGACCCAGACTCCAGGGAGATCCAGGGCCAAGAAGAGCAAAAACCAATCCTACCCCAGGGCTTAGCCCTGTTAATTTGGGTGCAATGCCTGAACAAGGTGACTTTCATGGCCCCTCCTCTGCTGTGCTTCCACTTGAGGGGTAGGCATGAAGAAGGAGCATCCAGGCTGGGGAGAGTCTGGCAGTTCCTGAGCACAACTCAAATGGCAAAATGAGCCACATGGGCATGGCCCCAGCCAGCTGCTGCTGGGGAACTGGGAGAAATTAGCAGACGAATTAAGGGATATTAATCAAGGCACGGAGGGAAGAGCCCTGCAAGCCCTCAGGGAAGGGAAATGCTGCAGGGACTGACCAAGACATAAATCTGATCAGAGTGATGATGAGATGGAAATTCATCCCAGCTGCAAAGGACAGACATCCTTACCATGAGGAGACTCTGCAGATTCCAATTCCAGCAGGGCCGGGGCAGATTCCCACAACCCACAGAGCTCACCCAAGGGGCTGGACCCACACAGTGCAGGAGGAGGCACAGAATTACAGCCAAGAGCTGATTTTCTTTCTGCTCCCCCCATGGCTGAGCTTGTGCACGGGTGGTTCTGGGGTAATCTGTTTCACTGCAAACCTGCTCCTGCCCACAGTCACATCCTGTTATTCCCATTTGCATATGCAGGGAGATGGGGAGATGAGCACAGCCAGTCCCTCAGCCTGGGGAGGGTGATCACAGAATCACAGGGATCTTACAAAGAACAGATGCTGGCCCAGGATGCTCTCATCCCATTCCACTGGTCCCCAAAAGCTGCTGTGCCCTGACCCTGAGGATGCTCAGTGAAGCACCAACCTGTCCTGGGCGGCTGGTGGCCTAAAGCTCCTCTGTGCCAGGGTTTGGGGGTGTCTCCACTGAGGGAGGTGACATTCCCCCCTCATCCCAGGCCACCAAGGACACACACAGAGGTGTAAAGCTACAACCCCCTGCAGCTGGAGCAGCCCTATGAGCAGGGTGAGACCTCCTGCCCCCACAGAGAGCAGCCAAAGCCCCTCTGGCCTGGCCTGAAACCCCCAGGCAGGTGGGGACAGCCAGCCCAGGACTCTTGGGGCTCTCTGTGCCTCCCAGGACACTGCTGCACCATAAGAATCCCTCTGCCAGAGGGTCCCAGGCAGGGAAATCCAGGGGGATGCTCTGGCACCTCCGAGTGTGGCTCTGGACACAATCCAGCCCTGTGTGCCCATCATGGCTGGAACCATGGCAAAGTCCAAGAGTGGAAAACTCCCTGCACTGCAGTGGGACTGTCCACGGACACTGAGCTGCTCCAGCATCCCCATCATGGATCCATTCCTCCAACAACCACAGGAACTCTCCTACCCCATAGATTTATGAGTGACCATTTCTGGATTCAACCACTGCAGCTTTCACAGCAACACCATGAGCCCCAGGAGCAGCCCAGGCTCTGGGAAGGGCTGACACCCAGAGCCAGGGCAGCTGCAAAGGGTTTATTTGGGATGGCATGCCAGGGAGCCAGGACCAGACTGGGTTTGATCCCTGCTGTCTTCAAGGCCTGTGGAGCAGGAAGTGAGTTCAGGAAGCAACAGGAACAGGTGAGTGTGCAGGGATGTGCACACTGGAATAGGGATACAGCAACACTCATGGAGCCAGGGATGTGCACACAGGAATAGGGATACAGCAACACCCATGGAGCCAGGGATGTGCAGGAAGTTCCTTTCCAGGGTCGACTCCCATCATTTCTGTCCCACCTCAGACCTTGGGCTTTTCTCCATTCTCCAAAAGCAAGTGGATCTCACCCATCCCCAGGTGCCTCTCCCAGGAAGCCCAGCTAGAGGGGGCACACACAGGACAGATCCTTTGCAGTTCCCAGGCAAGCCCACATGTGCCAGGAGTCACTTTGAAGGACCTTGGAGACATCAGTGTGGGTGACAGCCCAGACACCCCCCACACTCTGCTGTGATGCAGCAGCAGCAAGGGCACACCCAGAGCAGCTCTGCTGCTGGAGGTCAGAGGGGCCTGGGCTGGCTCCCAGTTTGTGCCTGCAAATCTCAACCTCCGACAGGTCTCTGGGAGACCTCCCTAAATGCTCCTGCCTGGCTTTAGAGAGCCTTAAGTGCTGGGATAATCATTGGGTAGAGTCATGAGGCTGTGAGGAGACATCTGGGCGGTGAGCAAACAGACACTGCACAGCTCCAGCCCTTGCTGGGTATTTTTAGTCCCATGGGGCTGCCAGGCACAGGTTTGCTGGGAGCAGGTTTCTTGCCAGGGAAAACATGCTTGCTTTACTATCCCTCCCCCCTCCACCCTAAAACGATGCTTTCCCCCGTTTTTGGGATGGAAAACAGCTCAGTCACATGCTGCCTGCTCAGAGAGGCCACTTCCCCACAGTGGTACCCAGACATGGAGCAGGTGATGGGAGGCAGAAGGGGTTTTTGCCCTGGAGCTGATGATCTCAGCACAGCTCAGCTGTGAGTCAGGCTGCTTGTGGGATGCTGGGTCACAGGAGCAGCCTGGCTTTCCCTTCCCAATGAGGGTGAGAAGCACCCACAGCTTTACCCACACACAGAGGATAGAGACAGCCCCGTGTTTCCCCTCTGAAGAGTTCCACTCCCATCCCAGCCCTGACAAGAGGAAGAGAAAAGCCTGGTGGCTCTGTCAGCACAACCATCACCCACCAGGCAGCTGGCAAAGAGGCTCTAACACACTCCTTGGAGGCAACAAGCTCTCAGAGATTGATCATCCCATCAAAACCTCACTCTGATCTGTTCTGCTCCTGGAAAATCCCCCTCAGCTGTCAGCTTGGCCTTGGAAGTGCAGAGCTGGGGTGGCAGGGCCCACACCAGCACCCCTCACTCCAGTGACCCCCACACTGACCCATACTGACCCACACTGACCCCCACACTGACCCCCAACACTGACCCCACACTGACCCCAAGACTGACCCCAACACTGACCCCTCCACACTGACCCCACACTGACCCTCCACACTGACCCCACACTGACCCCCCACACTGACCCCAACACTGACCCCACACTGACCCCATACTGACCCCCCACACTGACCCTACACTGACCCACACTGACCCCTAAAACTGACCCCACACTGACCCCAACACTGACCCCACACTGACCCCATACTGACCCCACACTGACCCACACTGACCCCAACACTGACCCCACACTGACCCCATACTGACCCCCCACACTGACCCCACACTGACCCACACTGACCCCACACTGACCCCACACTGACCCACACTTACCCACACTGACCCCCACACTGACCCCACACTGACCCTCCACACTGACCCCACACTGACCCCACACTGAACCCCCACACTGACCCCACACTGACCCTACACTGACCCACACTGACCCCCACACTGACCCCCACTGACCCCCCACACTGACCCCTCCCTGCCAGATCCAGGTGGGACCAGCATCTGATGCCCTTTCACTCTAAGTCTGACCTTTCAGGAACTCTTTAATGCATGGTACTGCATTAAACATGACCCCAGGCTGCAAATGCTGTATCCTGGCATTCCCAGCAAGTTCATCCCAAACTCTGCCCCTGCAGCCAGAGCCACATCCCAGCACAAGCCCTGCCCAGACACCACCTGGAAGCAGCCAGGACACGCTGAGCCACCAATTCTAGCTCAGGGAAGGTCAGCAATGACCTGTTGAGCAGGGGGATAGCAGAGTGGGAACATCCTCAGCATCTCTCCCAAGCCACCATCTCGCCTACTCTCAGTGAGAGATATGGTAATTAGAGGTTGGGAAAAGGGAGATTATTCTGCACACAAGACAAAGGGGATGTTGAAGAGCCCTGGCTTGACAGTAGAAATTACTGATTCTAGTGCAGGACCTGGAAATGTTCATCTGCAGCAAGTCTTGGAGCAGCCTTTGCCACATGCTCCTGTGGGTCATGGGCTGGGATTTCCCCCCCCCCCAGGTGCCCTGAGATTTCAGGACAGGTGCTGCTCATGCCACAATGTCGAAAGCAGACACCAGCTGAGTTCCACATGTGCCAGGAGCTACCTGGATCCCTCTGGACAGTCCCACAGCCCCCAAGGGGCCCCCTCCATCCTTCCTTCCCTCCCTCTATCACTGGGCCCAGGCACAGACCCCTTTCCACACACTCCACATGCTTCTTAGAGTTTTACAAGGCTGGACTGGAGCCGTCCTGCTGTGGGGTGAAGCATCCTGACTTCTCCATCCTGGGTGATACCTGGGGAAAAAGCTTATTTTCATGCAGAAAACCAGTCAGCAGATATTGCCTCATCCCAGCTTTTCTCCCAAGTGCCCTCATTTATTCCCAGGATACACTGTGCCTCTCGGGACCCCCATACCCCAGCGAGGGACAAGGGAGATGCAGTTTCCCGTGGGGCCCATATGGTGACAGCGTCCCACGTTCCCTAACACCGCCCCGCCAGCAGGAGCTGCACAGATGGTCCCTGCCTGGTGCCAGGGCTGCCCGCGGCCAGGACACCCAGGGATAACAAGGGAAATGAGGCATTCTGGATGGAAATAAAGTACCAGTTTTTAGCAGCACAGGATTGGATTCCCACTCCAAAAGGTGAGATGGATTTGCTGAATCAGGGCTGGGAATGTGGTGGAGATGCAGCGGAGCCTCCTCTCTCATCCAGGTCTGGGATGTCTCCTGAGGTCCCCATGCCTGCAGCAGTGTGCCCTTTGTCCCCAAGGGGACAATGTCCAACTTGCCCCTTGTTGGAGATGCAGCAGTGGGAGAGCAGGACATTTGGGCAGCTCTCCCAGGGTTTGGAGCTGTCTCAGGTGTTGGGAAGCCCTGGGTGCCCCTAAAGGTTGGGGACAGGGAACACTGCAAGCAATAAAAGGCAGCTACTCCCAGCATCTTACTTTAAAAAACACACTTCTTCCCCAAAGACTTGCTCCAATCCCACAAAGCAGTTCCCACCTCAACCCTTGCTCACTCCAAGCTGCTAAACCAGAGGAGAATCTGTGAGGAAAAATGTCCAGATCTGACAGTTTCTTTGCAGGGAGCAGTAAATGCTAGCATTGCACTGGTATTTATACTTCCCAGTGGGAGGGGAGGCATTACACACCACTTCCAGAGGGTATTTTCAGACAGCCACCTGCTCCTCATTGTGCAGAGACACAATCGTTCCTCAGCAAAACCTTGTCAGACAACGAGCCAAAATCTGCTCTGGGCCCTGGGGGGAGGATGGAGCTGAACTCCCCAGGGCTGGCACCCAAACATGGTCACACACGGATCTGCAGGACTCTGTCACCTTGGGAGTTGTTGTGGGGGTTGTGTTGGGGGTCCTGACTCAGTTTCCCTGTTTCCAAAGTGGGTCACCTATCCTGCCCTGACCCCAGAGAAAGGTGGGATCTCAGGACATTCCAAGGAGGAATGTGGCAGGGACAGAACTGCGAGGAGAAAGCCACACCAACCTCCTGCCCTTGCACTTTGGGGTGATGTGACAGACAGAAATGGGCCTTGGAGGGGCTCCAGCCTGGATGATCCCTCTGACAAGTGGGATTCTCAAGCCTGGCCCACAGATTCAGCAAGCCCAGGCTCATCTTGAGACTTCATCCCTGCGTTTGCAACAGCCAAAGACACAGCTGGGAGGAGAGAGGACCACAGGTCTGAGGATGCTGCTGAAGCATCCTGAAGGAGCCTGTGTAGAAGCACAGGAAGTGCTCTGGAGGAGCATGGGAATGTGGCTGCTGGAAGACGAGCTGGATTTCACTCTGTGGCACAGCTGCTCCAGCTGGCATGAGGTGTTCACCTGAACCAGCAAAAACACAAACCAACACCCCAAATCCTGTAATCACACCCCACTCCAGTCACCAGCACCCCACAGTATCGCTGAAAGACAGGACTGTGGAAATCCTGGATAAATCTCAATTCCTTTGGTGCACCAGAGGTTGGAAAACCACCATGTGCCCTTGAAGGGAGGAGATGGATGCACCTGATCTATGAGACCAAGCTCACATCCCTCTTCCAGGATGTGGTGTGCACTCAGATCCATCCACAGGGACAAGGAGGGGTTTCAGCAGCCACCAAACCAACACACAAAAGGCACAATTCCAGTTACAGCCACTTCCTTTTCCCATTGCTTTTCTGCTGTGTGTACACATGGATCATATATTTGTTCTAAAAGTTTATAACTTTGAATCAAACCCCCTGTCCTTTGCTCTGTTAGCCTGAAGGCACAGAACCCCAGAAGCCCAGCATAGCTGAGGCTGGAAGGGACCTCTGAAGATCATGTAGTCCAACACCCTCCCAAAGCAGGGTCAAACCCCAAGCAGATGTCACAGGGACACTTGCAGGTGAGTTTGGAATGTCTCCAGGGAGGGAAACTCCACTCCCTCCCCAGGCAGCTGTTCTGGGCTCTGCCCTCCTCCATGGAAGGAGCTCTTCCTCATGTTGAGGTGTTGAGAGTCTTTGATTTCTCTCTCAAGGACAGTTACTTTCAACAGCAGCAGAAGGAAATGCAATCCCTACAGAAGCAGCACATGGAGGTGAACCAGCCCCTGGGTGACTCTGCCAGGGAAGAAAATCCTGTGCTTGTCACAGAGGGGCATCACAGCAAAGTGCCCTTACCTTTGGGAAAGTGAGGCTTTGTGCCTCAGTTTCCCCATGAGCAGGGCACAGCTTCAATCCTGAGGCACAGAGGAATGGCTGGTGATTTTCCATGATTTCACTAGAGGTTTTGCCACGGGTACATCCCTCCCACCCCCATGACACTTGTGCTGAGGAGTTATCTCATCTGGGAGCCTGCTGGGCTGGAGCCGGGGGCCTCCCCCTCGCTGCCAAACCAGCGCCTGCCCCGCTTTAGTCACACCCCGCGAGCACTTGTGCTGTGAATTTATTCAGCGCCGAGCAAGAGTCACCAGCTCCAAGGGGGGCTGGGGAAATGTGTGCCGCGGGTGCAGCCGAGCCAAACGCTGCAGAGGCGCCTCTTGCCCGCCGGGCCGGCAGCTGCGGAGAGCCGGGCCAGCCCCGGCACCTCCAGCCCCTCGGCCCGGAGCCGGGGCTCCATCCCGCTGGAAGCTCGGGCACAGCCCCAGCCGGCCCTCCCTGCCCCAGCCCCGGCAGCGACAGCCGCTCCCACACATCACTGCCCCGCTGCCCGCGCCACATTCGGCCGGGGGAAGGGAAAGGGACTCAGTGAGCTCCTTGGAGAGGCAGCCCCACTCCCTGCCCCGCTCGGGCAGGTCTCCAGCATTCTGCCAGCACAGGGTCCTGTGGTGAACCTTGCCTTCCTGCCAGGACCGGCTCCTTTTGCTTTGGAAAGGACCTTGAAAGCTCAACCAGTTCCACCCCCTGCCATTGGCAGGGACACCTCCCATGAGACCAGGATGCTCCAAGCCCTGGCCAACCATCCTTCACCAGATTCTAAATTAAGAGTGGGGTGAGGAAGAACACAGAAAGGGAGATTGGAGCCAGGGAAGAGGCAAATTGGACTTTCTGTGAAATTTGGAAAGTGTTAGAGGGTGTTCAGAGTCACAATGGACAGAGCAGGGATGTGTCAAGTGCTGCTGGCTTCAGGCTGGACCACAGCAGACTCAGGAACACATTCCTGCATCACACTTTGGGGTTGTGCAGGCACCACAACCTGCAAGGGAACACACCAGTGGTCCTGGAGCATGACCCTGGCCCTGGGGAGGCCTCTAGAGTTCAGCAATTCACCACCAACCACTCAGCACACAGAGACAACAGCAGCGAGACTGTGCCCCAAGTTCTCTGTGTGCTCCTCATCCCACCTGCAGACAATCCAGGTAGGGGTCCCCTTTCCTGCATCCTTCCAAAGCACAGCAGGTTTTAATTCTTCCTGTTCCAGAAGAGTGATGACATCATGGCTTGGGCACTGAATGACCCCAACCAAGAGGTGACTGGGATGGTTTCAGTAACTCAGGTGATGAGGGGTGGGAAGATTCCCCCTTGTTTTTGTGGGAGACCAGGGCGTACCCCTGGCCTCCTTGGGGGTCTCAAAACCCCCCTGGCAAGGGTCTCAAAGGCTCCTGAGTGAGACCCTGGTGTCACAGGTGCTGAATTCTAACCCCTGGGGAAAGTTGTCAGCACAAGGAGAATGGAAACAAGCTGCCAAAATTAGTGAAGTGTAAATTAGATTGTTAGAACATAGATAAATAGGTTTTCTTGAATGTTTATGATAAGGGACACATGGCCAAGATGGAGAATTTGGGGGGTGGACACCTTTTCCTCCTTCTTCTCCATGTCATCCATGTTGGGTGACACGTTGGCACTCTTGGATTGGATGGGGTCAGGGCTGGACCATTTAATAAAAGTGTATTGTATTGGTAAAATTTTGTAAACATGTAATACGTAATACAAACTATATAAGATAAGCCCTGCCTTGACCAGGCAGATCCCACCATGGATGCCAGGCTGAGCAGACCGCTGCTGGCCAGGCAAAAGGTGCCTGAGATAAGAAATAATAAACAATCCTTGGAAAAAGAGAAAACCGTCTCTGGCAGTCTCTCTTCATCTGCTTCAGAGAAAACCAGGGTTTGAATCACCTTCATGTCCCTCTGGGGTGATCTCGGGGCAAAGGAGGAACCCCAGACTGGGACAGTTTTCATCCCTTCTGCTGTTCCTTGACTGTGCTAAGGGACCTCGGCAATTACTTAATCCCTTTGCTGACAGCAGAGCTACTTCCTAAAGAGTTTTGCCCAGATGCAGTGGTGGGCAGTGGGACATCAGTGGGATTTTCAGTTCTGGACACTCAGGCTTTGAGGATGAGCAGATCCAGCACTAGGACAGCTCTGCAACATCTGGCAAGGAAACCTCCCAGGATTTACCACAAGCATCTCCTCCCCTATTGAGACATGTGGGTGCTCAGCTCCTTGCATGGGGTTAAACCCCTGCCTGACTGAAACCTGTTCTTCCCCCAAGCACCCTCACACACAGATAACCACAGCCCTCCCTTGCCAAGCAGGGCTCCTTGGCTCCTTGGCTGTCCCCCACTGGTTTGGAAGGGGTGGATGAATCCCAGCAAGGAGCAGGCAGGGATGGATAGGAAGAGCCCCCAGTCCAGGCTAGAATGACCCTGGTGCCATTCCCATGGTGCCCACACCAGGCAGTGCCAGTCCCAATGTCCCACCCCTGAGAGCCACAGGAGCAGCCACAGGGAACATGTGGGGACAGTGACATTACAAGGGGGCTGGGGGCAAGGCTCAGGCACTGGAGCCCTGTCTGCTCTGTCTAAATCCACATCCTGCAGGATCACATCTTCAATCCACACCTTTCAGGTGCAAAGTGAGCCCCCAAAAGGAGCCCCAGCCAAAGCTCACCTGGCACACCCAGCACACCCAGCACACCTGGCATAGCCAAAGCCACAGTGCTGCAGGAAGGACTCATCCTACTCCTGGCTGGCATTTTAAGCTTTGTTTCATGCAAGAAGGACTTGATGGTGGAATCTCTTCCCTGCACATCCCAAATGCTGAGGCAGGGGAGGATGTGCCCACTCAGCACATCAGCGAGGCAGAGGGCCTGGAGATGCTGTGCTTTAGAAGGGAAATCCAAGTTGTTTCTCTTTAGGAGAATTGAGGGATTAGCTCCACCCTTATTAAGCATCAGAGGAACCACAGAAAGCACCTCAAAAATAGCCTGCCATGGAAAAACTCCATCTGGAGCTCATTCCTCCTGGATATAGGCCACAAGGAAGATACAAAGGATATAAAAGTCCAGTTCTCTCCAAAAATCCCAAGTACTGGAAAAGATCAGGAAAAATAAATCAAGGCTTGCATGAATGTGACAAGCTGTGTTGGATCCAGCAGGGAGCTCTAACCTCTGGCCTCTGAGGGCTTCACCCAGCATGGGATGAGCAGAGAGAGGGACCAGAGGAAACACCATATCCCACTGCTCCCCTTGTTTGGGGATTGAAGAAAACAGAGAAAGCTTCAAACTGAGGGAAGCAACACCAAATTGCTCCAGAAAGTGTAGAGAGTGTGGTGGTTTGCAGAGGGGTGGCAGCCCTCCCCCAGGGCAGCAGAGCTCTCATCTGGGCACATATCATCTCAAAATCCAGCACTGGGCATTAGCTCAACTCAATTCCTAAGTTGCTCCCTCTCAAAATGCCAGCTGTGGAGCCCAGCTAATGCAGTGACCTCGGTGTCCCCAGCACTGCCCTGCCTGGCACAGCAGCTCCAGCAGCTCTGCCCCATCCTCACTGTGCTACCCACAGGCTCCCGTGGCCATCCCAGCTCACCCAGGGGGAACCCCAACCATGGCATCACTGAGCCTGACCCCTGCTTCCATCCACCACCCCTAAAGGGCACCAAATAAACACTGAACCCGTTTCACCCCTTGGCCCAAAGCCCCTGGGAACAGCACTCTGTGACCCCCAGTAATGTGGGGGCTCCTTCATAGGCTGAGTTCACAGGATCCAGACTGGTTTGGGTTGGAAGGGACCTTTAAGCCCACCCTATTCCACCCCTTGCCAAGGGACACCTTCCACTATCCCAGGTTGCTCTAAGCCCTGTCCAGCCCAGCACCAGGAACAACCTCCTGAACCACTAAAGGTTAGAGCAGGATTTGGCCAATCCATGAGATATCACCAGGAGAGGAGGGACATATCTGCAGCTCAGCAAGCTTTCAAAGGAATTAAATGTGGGTAATTACACTGGTGCACTGGTGGGAAGAGTTGCTGGTTGGGTAGTTTCCTACCTGGACCCCCTGTTTGCTCCTTTGGACACTCAAAAATGTGGGAGCCAGAATACCTTAAACTCCCTTGGTAAGGAATAAAAGAAAGCGGATATACCAATGCCTTGGAAAACATCTGCTGCCTGAGCTGAGGATGTTGTGTGCTCTCTGTAAAAAGCCAAGAGCATATCAAAGTTCACAAGGCAAAAGGACACATTTCAGGCTGGGAATATCTCTCTACACATGACCTAAGCACTGCAGCTGAGCCAACACTTTCCACAGGGTTTAGTGACCATTTCTGCAGACAGTTTTACATTTCTGGCTCTTTTACAACACAGCTGTGGACCCTGTGCATCCCTCAGTGCCTGTTCCTGCAGATGTGGGAGCAGGCAGAGTCCAGCTCCAGCAGCACCGGCTGGGGGAGGGTTCAGGCTATCCCTGATCCCCAGTACTCAGCACTGCCAGCTGTGCTGCTGCAGAGCTGCAGCCCCTCCAGGGCAGCACAGGCAGAAAACTCAGCATGTGTCAGGACTGGTGGGATGCTCACCCAAGAAGAAGTGGCTCCTGCCCAGCCTCCTGTGCCCTTCTCCCACCTCCCCAAGTTCAGAGCTGCCTGCAGGCACCAGCCCACCTGAGCTGACCTTCACCTGTCGTGCTGATATGGGGACATTTGCTGAGTGATGCTCACACATGAACCTGATAGTCAGTGCTCTCTGACCTTGGCTCCTCTGGGTAAATGCACCAATTTATCTTCACCAGCTCTGGAAGGTGTCTGGTTTGGACAGCTACAATCACTTCCCTGATGAAATACAGTGATTCCAGGCAGGCTCATCTGAGTGATGATTGCTGCTGGGTTCCACCTTGACACAACCACAAGAGGACCTTCAGCCCATGCAGACACAGCAGCAACACCTCCCTGGTGCAGGACTGCAGCCAGTGCAAGCACTCAGATGGAATTTACCCTGAATCCAAATGGTATGTAACTGGAGGTGGGATTTTTGTGCCTTGCCCTTTGCAAAGTGCTTGGCCCTGCTGAAGAATATGGTCGACTCTGAAAATGTGGTGGACTCTGAAGAAGGTGGTGAGCTCTGGGCTTGACAGGCAAAGCAGGCTCAGAAGCTCTGGGAAATCACATTAACACCAACCCTGCAGATCTCCCACCCTCATGGCACAGCATGAGGTGCTGCCCAAAGGCCCTTTCTCCCCTCCAACATCACAACCACAGTTGTTGGTCACCATCTTTCAGCTCAGCAGAGCCACCTTCACTTGCCTGGACCTACTCAGAGCTGATGGGAGCTCCAGGGCTGGGCTCACATCAGCAGTGTTCTGCATCCTTACAGGCCATACAGCCTCTCCAGGGTGCTCCCACCCTGGCTGCAGAGTGAACCCAAAGAGGATTCATCTCTCCCTACAGCCAAAGGCACTGGATCCCTTTGGCATCTCTGCATGTCCAAATCTTTCCAGGCACAGAGCAAGGATGGATCCGAGCCCACCTTGCTCCTTGCTCGCAGGGATCTCTGAAGAGCATCAGCCAGTTCTGATGGCTGAAATGAGATAAGGGCCTACAGGTTCCAGAGATAAGGTGGAATCTAGTGACTGAAGCTCAAGAACCAAACACCCTCCCAAACTGAGTCTCACCATCTCCTCTGCCCTTTGCAAAGTATGTGGCCTCCTCCAACTGTGTCTGGTCTGGGGAACACGGGACAGGGCAAGGCAAGAGGGTTTCTGGGTCAATCCAAGTCTCCTGAGGGGAAACAGATGGGTTTTCTGGTGGGGACTGATGTTCTGAAAAGCAATTACACATGAAGACATCCCCAACAGACTCTGCTCTGCTCTGGCCCAGAGCCCAAGTCATCCTGGGCTTGGATTTTAATTAACCCCGTTTTGGTATCTGCACTCTCTTCCCTCCAGATAATGATTTAATTATTATAGACATATCTTCGAATTAGCAGCTTCCTCAGTGGATTATCCAGATCTCCTCAATTACAGAGCCCAACTCACCACCATCACAAGAGGGGCTGGAGAGAACAATGGAAGCCCTCAATACTTCCTGGAAAGAGGAACTACTCAAGCATCCATACAAACAGGGTCCAGTGCCAATCCCTTCTCCTCCATTTATCCAGGTCTCTCTCACAGCTGGACAGGAAACCTCACTCCAAACCACACCCAAAGAGCTGCATCATGTGTGACCATGCCTGTCTTCCCAGCAGGCCTTTGCACTCAGCAGAACACAAGCAAAGTGAAAAGGACGTGGGATGAGCTGGGATGGAGCTGTGGGAACCTGGTGAGGACCAGGTTACAAGTGCCCTTGTGCTGAGTGTTACCCAGTAAGCTCCTCACCTTGGGAGGGAGCACTAGGGAGCTGGGATCAGGCAGGGAACAGGCACCAAGATGCAGGAATGGCAAGTCAAATCTCCTCCAGCAGTGGGACTGGGCAAGGGCCTGGGGCTCAGCCAGGCCCCAGGCCTGAGGGATGCTGGTTGAAGAGAAATCAGCAGAACAGCTGCCAAAATAAACACCAGATTGATGAAGGCAAAGTCAAGGAAGGGGGAAACCTTCAGAGTGCAGCTCTATGGCAGATTTGGTGCCAAGGAGCAGGAACTCATCTGCACAGGAGAGAAGTCCCCAGCTGAACTGCCAGGCAGACATATTGCTCCCTCACTGTAAGGTGTGGGCAGAGCATTTCTAGGCTGCACAAATTGCCAGCAAACTCTCCTCCCCAACCTGGCACAGACTCACAGAATATTCTGAGCTGGAAGGGGTGATCCCTGTCCCCAGGCTGGGCTGGGACAGGAGGGGACACACTCAAGAGGTGCCCCATTCCTTGCTGCAAAGGGCAACAAGCTCCAAGGACACTCCAAGAAGCACCTTGGTCCTTTTCCACTGGCACACTTGAGGTCCTGACTCCATGCTTCTCCCAGGAGCCCCAATATTTCCCTTGCCAGCACTGCTACAATCCCCACATTACTACCAAAGGAAACAGATTTTGCAGCAGCCACTGGGGAAGCTCTACTGTCTCTCCCTGCTGTAGCACAGGCAGAAGCAGAAAATCTCCTCTGGCTCCCCTGTCACTGCAGTTTACACTCCAGGAGATCAGCTTAAAGCAGCTGCAGCTCCTGCTGCTGCAGGAAAAGCCCTCGAGCACAGCCACGTGTGAGTCTGCACCTGCAAACACACCCAGGCCTCCCAAATCCCAGGGTAACCCTGCATTTGTGAGGCTGGATCCTCCTCTGGATCCCTTCCTGAGCTCAGGAGAAGCAGCTGCACACACAAATACCAGTGCTGCTACCCCAGTTCGTGGGCTGGGGGATACAGCCCTGCTGTCCCTCATACCCCTCTTGCATTCACAGCCCTGTTCTCTGGGCAATGAGCCCTAGCCCTGCACTGCTGGCCCTGGTGCCCCACATCCCTCCAGGGTGTCCCCTGGCTCTGCCTTCTCCAACAGCCATCACAAACCTTCGAGCATTCCGAGCTCTCCTCCCCATCAGAGACCAACACACTCAAAGTCAGCAGGGGGAGAGAAAAGGCCATGATGCAACAAGGCTTTTGGTTTAATTTCCTTAAGAAATCATGTGAAAGAAGATGGGAGTGGAAGTGACACACATAAAACCAGAAGGATTTTCATTAACCCGATCAAACCTCCTGGAATACGATAACACAGGCAGTAACAGACACCTCCCCTCTGGCCGAGGACAAATAAAGGCTTCCTAGTTATGAAGATGAAGAAAATTGGAATAGAAGAAAGGAAATTACTCAAAAATGGTTGAAATGTGAGCTGTTATTAAAAAGCCTTGACCTGGAGAGAAATAATGAATGATGAGAAAAGGGATATGATGGGGGAAACAGAACAGAAAGAGAACAAATGGGGGAGCAACCATCTGAGAATGGCTCTGAAAGCCACGCTGGTGACTCCATGGGTGGGCTGACCTCCAGAGCTCTGCCTGGGGTGATCTGTGAGGAATTCGGGGTCCTGATCGGCCATTCCCGTCAGGAGGGGAATAGCACAGCAGGTGACAGCAGCCCCGGGATATCCCCCACCCCCAAGAGCGAGTCACAAAGAGACAAAGGTCAATCCCCCCGGATTTTGGAACATTGCCAGAGGCGCTGATCCCGACCTCCTTCCACGCTGTCCCTGCTGTGCCCGCTCGAGGACAGCGACAGACAGGGGCACCTGCAGCGCCAGCAGCACGGCCGGGAATAGCGAGTGGAAAAGAGCTGGCATCATCCAGGAGGGGACACCCACCCATCCCTGTGAGCCCAGGGACCCCCGCCCGCAGAGCCGCGGCCCCGCACGGCCCCAGCGCTGCCGGGAGGGAGGGGAGTGCCGGGGCTGTGTCCGTGTCCCTGTCACTGCCACGCAGCACTGCGGGCCCCCCTGCTCGCAGCCGCGGCAGCTCCATCCCCGGCAGCTGGGAGCCCGAGCCGGAGCCGCACTGCCCCCCGGAATCATCCCCTGGGCCCCGCTCCCATCGCTGGATCCATCCCTGGGGCCCCGCTCCCATCCCTGGATCCATCCCTGGGGCCCCGCTCCCATCCCTGGATCCATCCCTCGGGCCCCACTCCCATCCCTGGATCCATCCCCCGGGCCCCGCTCCCATCCCCGGATCCATCCCCCGGGCCCACTCCCATCCCCGGATCCATCCCCCGGGCCCGCTCCCATCCCCGGATCCATCCCCCGGGCCCTGCTCCTATCCCCGGATCCATCCCCCGGGCCCGCTCCCATCCCCGGATCCATCCCCCGGGCCCTGCTCCCATCCCCGGATCCATCCCCCGGCCCCGCTCCCATCCCCCGGCCCCGCTCCCATCCCCGCTCCCATCCCCCGGGCCCCGCTCCCATCCCCGGATCCATCCCCCGGCCCCGCTCCCATCCCCGGATCCATCCCCCGGGCCCTGCTCCTATCCCCGGATCCATCCCCCGGCCCCGCTCCCATCCCCGCTCCCATCCCCCGGCCCCGCTCCCATCCCCGGATCCATCCCCCGGGCCCTGCTCCTATCCCCGGATCCATCCCCCGGCCCCGCTCCCATCCCCGGATCCATCCCCCGGCCCCGCTCCCATCCCCCGGGCCCCGCTCCCATCCCCGGATCCATCCCCCGGGCCCCGCTCCCATCGCTGGATCCATCCCCCGGGCCCGCTCCCATCCCCGCTCCCATCCCCCGGGCCCCGCTCCCATCCCCGGATCCATCCCCCGGGCCCACTCCCATCCCCGGATCCATCCCCCGGGCCCGCTCCCATCCCCGGATCCATCCCCGGGCCTGCTCCTATCCCGGATCCATCCCCCGGGCCCGCTCCCATCCCGGATCCCCCGGCCCTGCTCCCATCCCCGGATCCATCCCCCGGCCCCGCTCCCATCCCCGCTCCCATCCCCCGGGCCCGCTCCCATCCCCGGATCCATCCCCCGGCCCCGCTCCCATCCCGGATCATCCCGGGCCCTGCTCCTATCCCCGGATCCATCCCCCGGCCCCGCTCCCATCCCCGCTCCCATCCCGGCCCCGCCCCATCCCCGGATCCATCCCCCGGGCCCTGCTCCTATCCCCGGATCCATCCCCCGGCCCCGCTCCCTTCCCGGATCCATCCCCGGCCCGCTCCCATCCCGGCCCGCTCCCATCCCGGATCCATCCCCCGGCCCGCTCCCATCCCGGATCCATCCCCGGCCCCGCTCCCATCCCGGATCCATCCCCCGGCCCCGCTCCATCCGCGCCCATCCCCCGGGCCCGGCTCCCATCCCCGGATCCATCCCGGGCCGCTCCATCCCCGGATCCATCCCCGGGCCCGCTCCATCCCCGGATCCATCCCCGGGCCCCGCTCCCATCCCCGCTCCCATCCCCCGGCCCCGCTCCCATCCCCGGATCCATCCCCCGGCCCCGCTCCCATCCCCGCTCCCATCCCCCGGGCCCCGCTCTCCATCCCCGGATCCATCCCCCGGCCCCGCTCCCATCCGGATCCATCCCCCGGGCCCTGCTCCTATCCCCGGATCCATCCCGCCCCGCTCCCATCCCCGCTCCCCCCCCGGCCCGCCCATCCCCGGATCCATCCCCCGGGCCCTGCTCCTATCCCCGGATCCATCCCCGGCCCGCTCCCATCCCGGATCCATCCCCCGGCCCCGCTCCCATCCCCGCTCCCATCCCGGCCCGCTCCCATCCCGGATCCATCCCCCGGCCCCGCTCCCATCCCCGGATCCATCCCCCGGCCCCGCTCCCATCCCCCGGGCCCCGCTCCCATCCCCGGATCCATCCCCCGGGCCCGCTCCCATCCCCGCATCCCCCGGCCCCGCTCCCATCCCCGGACCCATCCCCCGGCCCCGCTCCCATCCCCGCTCCCATCCCCCGGGCCCGGCTCCCATCCCCGGATCCATCCCCCGGGCCCGCTCCCATCCCCGGATCCATCCCCCGGGCCCGCTCCCATCCCCGGATCCATCCCCCGGGCCCGCTCCCATCCCCGGATCCATCCCCCGGGCCCCCTCCCATCCCCGGATCCATCCCCCGGGCCCCGCTCCCATCCCCGCTCCCATCCCCCGGGCCCCGCTCCCATCCCCGGATCCATCCCCCGGGCCCGCTCCCATCCCCGGATCCATCCCCCAGCCCCACTCCCATCCCCGGATCCATCCCCCGGCCCTGCCCCAGCTGCCGTGCCGGGATTCTGCAGCAGGGGCCGCTCGCATTCCCGATGCCATCCTGCTCTCTTGGCATCTCCCTCCGAGGCCTCCCAAGAGGTGCGTTAGGGGACACACGGCAGAGCCCCGGACACGGCCTCGCTCCCCCACCAACCCTGCTCTGCCCCATACCCACGGTGTGGCCAGAGTCCTCTGAATCTGATAGGATTCACTTTTTGGGAAGCAAGAAGTGAGTCAAACCTCACACATTTACTGCCACAGTAAGGTCGAGGGCAGCAGGGAGTTGGGAGCTGTGCCTCCACAGAGGCTGGACTTTTTCAAACCCAGACCATCACCTTCAGAGGAAAACACAGAGGCAGTAAAGCCATCCCAGTAGCCACCTTCACTTTCAGCATTCTCCTTCCACCACCAGTCTGGACCAGCTCTTCCCTGACAGCCTGCTCTAGCAACTGGTGTCATCAGCACTTGTCTTGGGCCTGGAAGTCCTCTATTTACATATTTATATTTACAGAAGTTTTGGCTACCACTAAGTGCACTCAGCATCAGAGTGATCAGTCTCAATTCACACCAGGTAGGATGGACAGGGGCAAAAGGAAACCATGAAGGTCCTAGCTGCCCGAGGGACTAGTAAAACTGGGTGCTTATAAGCAGATTCTGATCATGGTTTAGTGGCCACAGTGGTGTTAAGTCAAAAGTTGGACTTGATGATCTTGGAAGTCTTTTCCAACCTTAATGATTCTATAAGTCTTTGATGCTATGATTTGGGGATAAAACCTGAAAATTCTCACACTTTTGAGAGACTACACTCATACATGTCCAGCTCACAAGTGATGACACAGGAACTGACCAATGTCACTCTCCTGGTGTGCACTCTCCACCTGCACCAAGAGAAAAGAGAGACAGCTCCAGGTAGCAGGCAGCAGCATGGGAAGATCCTTCTGCTTCCTTCCCCACACCAGAGTTTTGGCAATTTGAGGCACCCCAGGGCAGCCCATGAGGAGTCAAGAGTCCTTGGAAGGAGAAAGTCCAGGCACTGAGTGATGGAGGACCTGACACATCTTGGTCAGACAGACCAGAGTAGCTCTTTCTGATGGGTCACTCCATTAGTCCCCAGGCCAGGGCAGTGACAGCCCCTCCTTGGCTGTGGTTGGATTTCCTTGGAGTTGCAATGGACAAAGGAGAAAATCAAGCAGCCAGTGTCTGCCAGCTGGTAGGGTTGGTGGCTGGTTTCCTCACCTTTCCAGCCTTGAAAATAAACATAATTTTCTTTGCAAGACTGAGGGAACTATCAATGCTTGTGTCCATGGCCTGACCACGTTGCAGCAGGGTGTAGGGCTCCCAGGGTGCAGCCAGCCCTGTGAGTGTGTTCCTCAAGCCCCTACTCCTACACTGCCACATTCCAGCCCTCTCATGAACTTCCCAGCAGCAAACATGGCAATCACATGGAGATGGAGACAGGAAAATTCAAATACCTTCAGTCCAAGGTCCCCTAAAGAAACACATCCCTTTAGAGCATCACTCCTGTTTTACAGCTCAGCACCTCCCAGCTGTGCTGAACTTCAGTTTGCACATCCATCACATCCAGCTCTGCTCCTGAATCCCTGCTGGTGCCACAGAGCCAGTCTGTCACTGGCCCCCGAGATCACAGCATGTGACATCAGCCCTTGGCTTCACTCATAGTTCAAGTGATGAGCTCTCCCTGCTCTACCAGAACCCAGTGAGGTCAGGGGGCTGAAAGCTGCTGGAGACAAGAGCCTGCTGCCTGCACACCAGTCTGCCCAGTGCCCTGTGTGAACTGGAAACACCAGCAAGCCCTCTGCATTCACCCACTGAACAGAGACCTGGCCCTCAATGCAAAACAGTTGTCACCTTCTCAATATCCTACATCTCAAAATCAGATGTGAAAAGGTAAATTGTATTTACAAAGAGAATGGAACAGACTTTCAGGACACATACAGAGGGTTATCAGAGGGTTTTGTGGATATTTTGCTTGATGCTACATGAAGTCCCCAAAAGTCATTCTTTCCTCAATGCTATGGGCCCTCAGTGGCTACCAGAGAAGATGCCATAATTCCTCTCCTGGACCCCTCATCCCTGATTATGAACACTCCTCAGAGCACAGAGAGTAAAGGTAATAAATGTTCATTTACCCCGAAGTGCCGCAGCTGCGGTGTTGCCTAGAGGCCAGATCTGGAGGGCAGTGTGACCCTTGGGGGCACAGCAGCTGTCCTGCAGCGAGCCAAGAGCAGTGTCTGAGGCAGGAATGGGGGCTGTGCAATAGCCAAGTCATGGGAGAATTCAAGCACTGGTATTTTTAGGCAGCAGGAGGACGTGTGGGAGAGCTCTCCCCATGCAGGCTGATGCCATTTGCTGCAGGGCACTCGCAATGAGATTTATTGACAACGTGGGATTTGAAAGCGACACCGGCACTCTCACAGAGCCAGGCACTGATCAGCAGTGCTGGGGCTCATGGCAGCCTCACTTTAGGAGACAAAATTCCTCTACAAACACAAAGAACACACGTAACAAAAGCCATTTCTGCTTTCAGGGATGCTCCGGCTGCCAACTCCAAAAATGGCCACGGTGAAAGTCTGCTAACTAAACTAACTAGAAGCAGATGATCAAAAGCAGGAAAAAAAGCTCTTTTTTTAATATGGCAGCCCAAAGTGTTTGCTGTAATTGAATGATTATCATCCAGGTTTTGATGCTGGGGAGAAGATTCTCTCTCCATCAAACACAAGCTGCTCTCTGGGTGGCACATCTGGATGCCAGACAGGTAACAGCAGCAAAGCAAACCTTTTCTGGATCTGGGATCAAAGGAAAGACAGCTCAGGTTAGAGATGAGCCTTCTGGCTCTAAAACCTGATGGTTTAAAATGAGTAAAGCCACGTTATTGAGCACATGGTGCATGAAGACCCCAAACCCCTGAAAGGGTTCTGAGAGGAGGCTCTCCAAGGGACACCAGCAGTGACCTGAGACTCCATCCCAATAAAGGCACATCTGCTTCCACATGCTGAAGTGCTGGACAGCAGCTTTCCACAGGCACATGGGAATCTCCAGAACTTCCACCCATCCATTCTCTAGCACAGCCAGTTTTCCAAGCAGCAAAACCTGAAAATTTGGGTGGTCAACATCCCCATGGGTCCTTCAGAGCCCTCAGTTTGCTGCTCCTCTACCCCCACATGGCGTCCTCACCCCTCCCCAGCCTGCCTTAGCCCAAATTGCTGGCAGATACAGCCCTGGCTGGAGGAGATGTGGGGACTGGGCCCCCTTTGCCCATCTAGCAGTTTATCCAGGCCCATAGCAACCTGGAGGGATGTGATCTCTGCTGCTTCCAGCATCCCTGCACAGTGACACAGCCAACAGTGATTCCATCCTCAGCTGGGTGGGAGACATGTCACCATGGATGGTAAAGGGATGGTAAAGGGATGGTAAAGGGATGGTAAAGGGATGGTAAAGGGATGGTAAAGGCTCCAGCAGCACTATGTCCCAGTGATTCCCACCCTGGCAGATCCCAATCCATGGCCAGAAACCAGCTGTGGAAACACCAGAACGCCCCAGGGAAACATCCCCTTCTGCAGATACAAGAGAAAAGCAGGATTTGGCTGTGCCACACTCACCCTGCACTCCTACCACTCCTTCCCAAGAGCAGGAACCCAGCTTCACAGCATGCCAGGGAAAGCAAACACAGGAGGGAAAACTTCAGGAGCACTGGAGCCACTACATCCTGCAGAGAAACCTTCCCAGACCCAGACCACGGCCCTTTTTGATCCTTGAAACAACACCATGCCCAAAAGAGCCCTGAAACAGCTCCCTGCACTCCTCAAATCCAGGTGTCATCTGGGGAGACCCCAACCATCTGGGTATTCCTCAGGATGGAGCAGGAAGGCACAGAGCCTTCCACTACCTCAGGACACAGGG
Organism: Erithacus rubecula; assembly: GCF_903797595.1. Taxonomy (NCBI): domain Eukaryota; kingdom Metazoa; phylum Chordata; class Aves; order Passeriformes; family Muscicapidae; genus Erithacus; species Erithacus rubecula. Next base: position 437,516 of record NC_136678.1, read on the forward strand.
CTCAGGTCTATCCGCAGGGACAGAGGATGAGAGGACACAGAGCCTGTGTCCCTGGCTCTGGCCTCATTTGAGGACCCCGGGGGGGCTCGCAGGACACACCTCCAAGGTGGCTCCTGAGAGCTCCATCCACAAACAGGAGCATCATCCCCCAATGTCTCCCAGGGAAACCACACCCACACACAGCACTTGGTGTTATGTGGGGCAGTGTGGGGCTGGAATAACTCCTCTCCTGGCTCATCAGCATGTGAATAAATCTGGCACAGCCAAAAATAACCTCTGGACATTTCCTGACTCCTTCCTGGAAAACAGTCTGGGGGAGATGCTTGAAAGAAGCCCAGATCTACTTAATTATAGTTGCCAGACACTGAATTACAGGGAAGATTAAGTGGATTATGGATTTTGTACAAGCCCATCTTTCCCCTCTGAGCCCACAGCCCTGGCACTGGGAATGTCTGCACGGGGGGCAGTTCTAGGCACCACCACCAAACCTATTTAACTCATATTCCAGCGCCTGAGATCAGGTTTAGGACAGCTGTGTTAATGCCACAGTGAGGCTATAAACACCTTCCCAATTCTGGGACCAGAAAGGCCAGGCTTTGGCAGGAGAAAATCCATGTGAGGATGCTCTGGACTAATGAGACTCTGAAAAGGTGAGAGCTGGGCTGGGGCCAGAGAGCCCCTTCTCCCAGGCTCCAGCCATCCCATGTTCAGCCCAGCTCCTTCCTCTGGGCTGTGGATCCCCCAGGCACCCCACGGCTGCAGAGCGTTTGTCCTGTCCCACCACATCACATCATGATGTGGCCAGGAGGAAACCTGGAATTGCAGAGAAAATTCCACCAGGAAAGGCTGGAAACGCTAGGTTTAACTGCATGCAGCCGGCGCAGGGGCAGCGACTGCGGGAGGGGCCCGCGCTCTCCGTGCGCTCCCTGCCCGCTCCGGAGGGCGGGATGCGGATCCCGGCAGGAGGAGCCTCCTCGCGGCCGGGCCTGCCGCACATCCCTGCCGCTGCTGCGGAGAGCGGCGGCCAGCGCCTCTGCTCCCAGCCCCTCTGCTCCCGGCCCCTCTGCTCCCCGCCCCTCTGCTCCCAGCCCCTCTGCTCCCGGCCCCTCTGCTCCCCGCCCCTCTGCTCCCCGCCCCTCTGCTCCCAGCCCCTCTGCTCCCAGCGCCTCTGCTCCCAGCCCCTCTGCTCCCAGCCCCTCTGCTCCCAGCCCCTCTGCTCCCCGTCCCTCTGCTCCCAGCCCCTCTGCTCCCCGTCCCTCTGCTCCCCGTCCCTCTGCTCCCCGCTCCTCTGCTCCCCGTCCCTCTGCTCCCAGCCCCTCTGCTCCCAGCCCCTCTGCTCCCCGTCCCTCTGCTCCCCGCCCCTCTGCTCCCCGTCCCTCTGCTCCCAGCCCCTCTGCTCCCAGCCCCTCTGCTCCCTGTCCCTCTGCTCCCAGTCCCTCTGCTCCCCGTCCCTCTGCTCCCGGCCCCTCTGCTCCCGGCCCCTCTGCTCCCAGCCCCTCTGCTCCCCGCCCCTCTGCTCCCGGCCCCTCTGCTCCCCGCCCCTCTGCTCCCAGCCCCTCTGCTCCCAGCCCCTCTGCTCCCTGTCCCTCTGCTCCCGGCCCCTCTGCTCCCGGCCCCTCTGCTCCCGGCCCCTCTGCTCCCCGCGCCTCTGCTCCCGGCCCCTCTGCTCCCGGCCCCTCTGCTCCCTGTCCCTCTGCTCCCCGCCCCTCTGCTCCCCGTCCCTCTGCTCCCAGCCCCTCTGCTCCCGGCCCCTCTGCTCCCGGCCCCTCTGCTCCCGGCCCCTCTGCTCCCCGCGAGCAGCCGGGCCCGCGCCCTCCCTCCCTTGGCACGGCTCTGCCTCCGCGGCACCGGCACCGGCGGCTCAGCACGGCAGCGGCTGCAGGGAAGAGGCACCACGCAGTAAAAATCCCCCAGAACTGCCCTCTCATGGAAACCATACGGACAGGGATGGGGAAACGAGCTCTCATCTGCCACTTGTTTTCTTCTTTTTTTAATTTCTGGATGCAATTAAAGGCAGCCACCCAGCCGGCACCTCCTCGCGCTTGCTAAGAGGAGCGTGGCAGAACTGAAAAACCAGGAGTGGAAAAAAAAATAATCTGCATTTCAGATAAATTCTGGCCTTGTCAGTCCTGCAGGATTACAGAGCTGGAGACAGCGACCCACGAGCTGCTTAAAACATCAGGGTGAAGATTCAGCTAAGGAAGGGCAGCGTGGAGGACACAGGGTCAGTCCCCTCCTTGCCAGTGGCTTTTGGAGAAGGTCTGACACCAGCTCCCAGATGCTCCTGAGGGCAGGAATCACTGCCCTGCCAGTGCTTCCTAGGGCTGAGGGGCAGCAAGGCTGCTCAAGGCACAGTTTTGCACAAAAATGAGAGAGAGATGAGCAGCCACCTAATTCATAAAACCACAGAATCACAGCATGGCTTGGATTGGAAGGGACCTTAAAGCTCAGCTCATTCCAACTCCCTGCCATGGGCAGGGACACCTCCTACTAATCCCAGGTTGTTCCAAGCTCTGTCCAACCTGGCCTTGGACACTTCCAGGGAATCAGGGGCAGGCACAGCTCCTCTGGGCACCCTGTGCCAGGGCCTCCCCACCATCACAGCCAGGCATTCCTTCCCAATATCTAATCTAAATCTCTCTTCTTTCAGTCTGAACCCTCTTGACTTGTCACTCCATTCCCTTATGCAGACGCCCTCTCCAGCTTCCTTGTAGCCCCTTCACACCCTGGAAGGGGCTTTGGGATCTCCACACAACCTCCTCTTCTCGAGACTTCCCCAGCTTTTTCAGCCTGATTACTCAGGCTCAACCTACAAATGAAGGCTTTTACCCTGTCCCCACAAGGGTTTCAACCTGCTTGACCACAAAACAAACAGAAATAAAATCCAATTATATCAGCACAACTTTTTTTAGCAAAGAGCCTTGAATCATTTTCCACAACTTCTGCTCCAGATGGGCCCAAGCACAGACCTGTTCCCCAACACTGCAGTTGTTCCATGTGATAGCTTCCCTCCTCCCTCCCAAATGCCAGCCCGTGCGAGCACACCCACAACATCCACCTCCAATCCTTTCATCTGCTCACAGAGGAGGCCTTTAAGCACTGAAAACTCCCAGCCACATCCGCCAGGAGGCTGGCCAAGGCTTGGACCCACTTGCAGGGCCCAGGCAGACCTGGGTCAGGTCTGTCACCCCACACCTGGTGCTTGGCACATCCCAAAAACTGTCCATAAGGAGGGTGCTGTCATTCACACCTCTCTGGGTGGGAAGCTGGGCAATGGATCCAAATGCCTTCTCCTCCAGTTAATATTCAGACACCTCACAGCTCAGTTTGGGAGCCATCTGGGAAACTTCTGGCTCACCAAAGCATTCTTTAGGAGGAAATTAATTGTGAGTTAATGTTTCAAGGTTAGATAAAGAATACAGTATCCTCCTGCTTTGCTGGAAACCCTGAAATGGCATTCCCCAGGCAGAGGATGGACACTCATGCCAACATCTCTCCATGAGCAGGGAGTGGAGTCCTCCAGGGGTATTCCCAGTTTGGCCCCAATTTGAGTTCAGCTCCCTGAGGCTCCAAGAATGCCTCTCCCAGCTCCACTGTGAACTTCCATCTCCAGCACAATGTCAGGCTCTTTCCCAGCACTGACTCAGGACCTCCACATCCTCTCCCAGCACAGTGGGATCCACCAACTCACACTCACTCAGCCTCCTCCTCATCCCTGTCCTCATTCCCAGCCCCCAGTGGGAGGTGCCCCAAAGGCCAAGACTTGCAAAAAGGTCCCTCCAAAAATGCAGATGAGAAGGGTTTCAGTGGGGGTTTTATCGCTGGTGTCTTCTGAGACAGCTGAGACAGGCAGGAACCCAAATCTCCAGCATGTCCAGTCCCTCCCCACCTGCATTGGAGGTGCTGCCAAGCACAGCTGGACCAAGCCACTGGTGCAGAGCAAGGCCCACTCACCAGAAAGGCACAAAGCTGCACAGGGACAAGAATTTAATCCCACATTTGCCAAGCTGGCCACTCCAGAAAGCTAGATCTGTCCATCAGTCCCACCACTGGTGTCTCAGCAACTGCTGACACTGATCCCAGACAGCCTCTGGTCTGACTCCTGGGAAAGAGCTGCAGGAGGAGCAAGCACTGAAGCTGGGAAGGCACCTGTGCACCTGAGCACCACAGGGTGCCAGGGGGAAGTCCCTAGAGATCAGTCCTGTTCCCCAGCCAGCACATACAGGGAGCAGCACACCGTGATGGCCCCAAGAGAACAGGTACCTGAGACTCTCAGACCATCAGAGACACAAAGACACCAACTTTCCATCTCCTGCTGCATGGGCCGCACCACAATGAAGAAACTCCCAAACCACACAAGCACATTCATCCAGGCCCCAAACTCTAGCTCACGCTTGCCTCTGGACCAGCTCCTGCTCACAGTGGCTTGGTGGTATCAAACCCACCAGGAGAACCTCATTCCAGCATCCAGCAGATGGTGGCAAACGAGCTAAAATGAACACTTTGCCAACCCTGACTTGGCCAAAGCCAGGGCCTCCCCAGAAGGGTTTGCACAGCTTTAACAAAACCCAGCTCCCTAAGCCAATTGCTGCTCTAATGATGCAATTTAGAGGATAAACAAGCCCTTCAAGGCTGGTTATTCAGGAGCAAATAGTGCTGTCCAGAGGCAGCTTGCAGCAGCAGTGATAGCACCAGCTAACAGAGGCTGGGAACCATGTGGGTACAGTTGGAGCTAGTCAGGCTGCCTGGATCATCTGCTGGTCTGGCCCTGAGCACATGAGCCAATGTTCAGGCTGAACCAGGTCTGTGAGCATCTTCCCAGTTCTGAGCTGGCCCAGCTTGGCAGGCATTTACCTGGTGCTGGGCTCCAGGAGCATCTGTGTGGCAGCATCCCCACGAGCCAGTCCAGCCCAGAGCTGGGAGCCAGGCAGATGCTCAGTAGGGCTGACACAGAGCTCAGCACTGGGTGGATGCTCCAGGGCTGGAGGCAGCACTGAGGAAGGTGGGAGAAGACAGTGCTGGGAAATCAGAGGAGCAGGAGAAGGCCATGGTAGGACCAGGCTCACCAGCATTCCTGCCCTCCCCTCAGTCTAAGGTAGAAGCTGGGGGAGGGGATGCAAAGGGACAGGTTGGGAGCATATGAGGGGCAGCCAGGGGCAGAGAGCAGCTGCAAATCAAGGTGCCCGCTCCTGCATTAAGGACTCACTGCCCCCTCCCTGCCCTCCATACCATGCAGCCTCGGGGGATGTGCCCACCCTTCACCCACTGCCTGCACACCCCGTGGGGATGGGGAAGCAGCCCCCTCCAACCCAGCTTAGGGTGTGAATAACACCCCCCAGCCTCAACCCAAGGGAAATGGGAGAGCTCAGCACACCCTGACTCAGACACCCCCTCCAGAGTGTAACGGGGTAGGAGATGAAATCCCCTCGGGGCAGAGCATCCCCCAGGGCACGGCAGGCTGAGCATCCCCACCGCAGCCCCGCCCGAGAGGCAATGGGGAGCATCCCCAGTGGGGGAGAGGGGGGGAACAGGGCAGAGCATCTCCGGGGGGAGGCAAAAAGGACAGAGCTCCCCGAGTCCAGCCCCACCGGGGGGGGGGGCCGAGCATCCCCACGGGGGGAGGGGGGCCGAGCATCCTCTCGGGAGGCAGCAGAGCATCGCCGGGGAAGGCAATACGGGTAGAGCCCTCCGGTTCTGGCCCCACCGGGGAGGCTGAGCATCCCCCGAACAGCCCCTTGGGGGTCACGGGGGCAGAGCTCCCCCCGGGCGGCCCCGCTCGGGGCCGAGCATCCCCGTGGGCAGCGCGGCCCCGCCCGCACTCACCGCCTGCCGAAGTCGCTGGAAGCCGCCGCTGCCGCCGCTGCCGCCCCGCCCTGCCCCGCCCACTGCGTCACCGTCCCCGCCTGGACACGCCCCAGACACGCCCCCGCCGGCCAAGGCCCCGGGGGTCGGGGGGTCGGGGGTCAGGGCGGGACCGGGAACTTCCCTGGGGGCAGAATCCTCCTGGAAACCCCCTTCTTGGCGGGGTTTAAAAGACTCAGGAGCGACAGGAATCCCCCCGGGGGAACTCTCCTTGAGGGCAGAAACCTCGCTGGGGGCGCAGGAATCCCCCCGGGGGGACAGAAAACTCTGAGGTGGGGCAGAAATGCCCCTGTGGGAACAGAAAACTCACTTATGGGAAAGGTTCCTCCCGGGGGGGAGATACAGGAATCCCCCTGGGATGGGCAGAGAACTCCCCTGGGGACAGGAACCTCTTCGGGGTTTAAAGTCCCCATCGGAGCAGGACTCCCCAGGGCAGATGCAGAGGAAGGGAGGCAGGAGCAGACCTGGGATGGGAGGTGTCCCAAGCCCCGTGTGCCCCGTTCCGCCCACCATGTAAGGAGCAGCGACGGGGCCAGAAGTGCCCCCATACTCTGCCACAGCCTCCTCCTCATCCTGCAAGGCTCACTTCTGAGCCCTGGGGGGATGAGATGTGTCACCTCCTCAAGGGACTCACCTCAAGGATAGTCTTCAGTATCATAAATGGGATTTGAGACAGAGGGCGCCCATGAACTTCAGCGGGAGCAGCCAAAAGCCCAACCTGCTCCATCATCCTGCCCATCCTTAACAAAGAATTAATTTTGGAGCCTTGGAAGCACAGCCCTGGTACAGCATTTGGGATCCCTCAGCGGTGTTCACCCGGCCTACCAACGAGGAGCTCTTTTCTGTGACCACACTGGGAACAACTGGGATCACTAGCAGCATCACAGAGCAGCACCTTCCCCTCTCCAGGAAGGACATCGAGCTCATCATCGAGCTCATCATCGAGCTCATCCTCAGGATTTTTGCTGGATGACCCTGGGGAGGTCTCAAATAAAAGCCTCCAACACACAGGAGGAGGTAATGTGCTGGATCCACCCGCCAGCCAAACTCAGGAACAACTGCCTTCAATCCCAAGAACATTTCATCTCTTCTCCACATGCCAGAGTTTTCTAAGCCAAGACAATCTTCACTTTTAAAAAATAATACTGTGATACAGTTCTCAAATAACAATGATGAATAGGATAATCCAAGGAAAACATTTTCAAGTAAAGAGGTGGGTGCAGCCAGCAGCACCAGGATCTGGTTTATTGACTGCCATCCACATTAATTTGTATCCATTGCCTTAAAAACAGATGGATTAGGAATAGTCTTTCTGTCAAGGAATCTCCTTTCCTGCCTGGGATGATCAGAAGTTTTCTCAATCAAATGTGTTCCTTGCTGATAAAATTTTTTGTGTGTTTAAGAAATGCTGAGAGAAATAGGGTCAGGCAGGGAGGTTATGGACAGACCAGCACCTGGCCATGCCTGAGAAGCAGAAGGAATGTGGATTTCTTGGATTTGTCCATATTCCATGCTTTATCCTGTTCTGGGGAGGCCCAAGTGCTGACAACACAGCTGTGAAAACATCTCCCTGTCATTCCATTCCTCCCCATAATTTTTGTAGCAAAGGGACACAAGTGGGAATGCAGCACTCTGGAGTGTTCAGAACCACTGAGGGAGAATGGGGCAGGGCTGAGCTCTTTGGTCACTGTGTAAACCCCATAGGAAAGGAGCAGGTTTCCACCAGCCTGTCCAGTTTACCCCGGGACTGGGCAGGACTCCCAGCCAGCTCCTGGTAGTGCCCAAATCCCCATGTGATGGCAGGGGGACACAGGCCCTGAAATCACCATCAGACCCTGGGCTGCCACTCAGGATTTCCCTTTGCAGATCCCCTGGAACCAATTCCTCCCCCATGGGGTGGCACCACTCCTTCAGCAAGCTTCAACACTCATTTCAGCCCTAAAAAATAGCAAATACAGTTTACAGCTGGTGGCCACCCATCGCTGCTCCCACCATAGAGGGGTGGGTGGCACTGGGAGCCTGTGCTGTGGGCTGTGCTTGGGCGCTGCTCAGTGGGTTCTCCTGGGAGTGCTCCAAATCCTCTGATCACCAGGAAAACCCCTCCAACCCTGTCTTTTTAGTGTCTTGGCCAGAGTGTGTGTGGCCAACAGAGTTCCAACCTCCACACAGACAGACCTACAAAACATTTTCACAGACAGAACTACAAAACTTGCACAATTTTAGAAGCAAAGCCAAGTTCATTCGTTCTAAGTTCCATAATTCTCTTATAACTCTCTCTCATTTAATACTATTCTATCCTCTATTGGTTACTGATTTCTCACTTCTTATGTTAACTAGTCTGTCCTTTTTGTCTTTTTAGTATCTTTGAAGAGTAGGAACTTTTGGCACATAGGTGGAGTCTTTGTTCATCTCTTCATCTTCAGGTTTCTGCAAAATGTCCTCATGGTTCACAAATTCAATATTCCAGATGTCCAACCTCACCAATAGGTTCTTCTCTCCCTGGCTTTGTTCATTGAAGCATATCAGACTAAGTTTATCAAAACTTTAATTTCAATAGTTTTCCCACTCTGTGTTCCTACAGAAGTGGCTCATGGAAACTTTGCTAAACGCTGGCAAAGAGTAATTAAAAAATAACACACTATTTATAATTTTTATATATAGGTTATGATTAATTAAAGCAATTAATTTAAAAGTTAGTTAAAACCATTAGCTAAAATTATTATTTAAAAGTTCCATTGTTTCCAACAGGGTATGCTTCAGGACAATCATCTCAGAGTTCCTCCTTACTGGGAGCACTGGGGGGCCTGCAATCACCTCAGAACCCTTTTCACTGGGGGTCCAGTTACCTCAGAGACCCTCCCTGCTGGGATGAGTGGGAAGGGCAATTGTCCCAGAGCCCCTCATTAGTGGCAGGACTGGAGGGTGAAGGGGGCACAGTTACCTCAGGGCTCTTGTTACAGGCAGGACTTGGGTGCAATTCCCTCCGAGACCCACTCTCCTGGGAGCACGGGGGACCCACTTACTGAGCGGCCCTCACTACTGGGAGCACTGGGGAGCAGCATCCTGAAAGGCCTCGGTGACTGCAGGGACGGGGCTGCTGTTCCCCTCAGGGACCCTCAGCACTGGGAGCACTGGTGTGTGGGGCAGGGGGATCCCCTCAAATGCCCCGGTTACTGGGAGGGGACAGTTGCCTCACAGACCTTTGGTACTGCAGGGTATGCCCCTAGGAGCCCCCATTACTGGGAGGACTGGGGCAGGGATGAAGCCCCTCAGGGCCCCTGTTAATGGGAGAACTGGGAGGTGGCAATCCCTCAAACACCCCCATTACTGGGAGGCAGCAATTACTTCGCAGATCTTCATTACCAGGAGAGATCTCCCCAGGGACCCCCGTTACTGGGAGGACTTAAACAGGGGCAATCTCCTGAAGCGCTGTTACTGAGAAGACTGTTGGGGACGGGAAGACCCTCAGGGACCCTCAGTACTGGGTGTGAAAACCACCTCTGGGGTTCCTGTGCGCACTGCGGGGCTCCCCAGGCCTGGCGGCTCCGCACCCCTCCCGCAGCCCCGCTGACGGCAGCGCGGCGCGCTGTCGCGGCGCTGACGCGGCGCGGGGCGGGCGCTGTGGCGCTGTCCCCGCTGTCCCCGCGGGGCCCGGCCGGACATGGCCCCGCGCGGCCGCCCCGCCGCCGCCGCCATGCCCCGCAGGGGCGCCCGAAAACGCCTCAAGTTTCGCGCCGACGACGTGTGCTCCGAGCGGGGTGAGAGCGGGGCCGGGCTGAGCCGGGAGAGCGGGGCCGGGCCTGGGCCGCGGCTGAGGGGGGCCGGGGCTGATGAGGGGGGCCGGAGCTGATGAGGGGGGCCGGGGCTGATGAAGGGAGCGGGGACTGCGAGGGGAGCCGGGCCTGAGGAGCCGAGCCTGAGGTGAGCTGCGCCGAGCTCGGCCCTGCTGGTGCAGGCCGGAGAGGAGGCCTGGGCCTACTTTAGGGGCTGAGGGAGGAGGTAGTTGAAGGGGCTTGCCTTGGCCTGGGTGAGGGGGGATGAGGGGAAGGGGGAGGCTCCAGTCTGACCTAGGAGTGAGCTGGACCCTCTCGGGTTTGTGCAGGCAGGGAGCTGCATCCAGGAGAGATCCCCCAGTGGGGATCTGGACGAATGTGTGGAAATGAGACCTCTTTGCCTGTGGAGGAGGAGCCTGGGACCAAAGGATAAGCCAGGCTCGAGGGAGAATGGGATTATCATTAGCTGAAGTGGTGGGAGAAGGAGAATTGTACTGGGCTGGGCAGGGGCCTGGGTCCCCTGAGCCTTGCAGGCCGATGGTTTGGGGTAGAGACTTGCTGGGGACTGCTGGTCTGCACCTCTCTGCTGAGGCTCATTTTCCTGCTTGTGCATCTCCTCAAGCCTCTGCTCCTCTGAGGATTGTTCCCTTTAGGCATGATGACTCTTAGCCCTTCTCCCCATAATCTGTAGTCCCTCTGAGCCCTGTTTCCCCCTCTCTGCAGTGACGGTGGCAGATTATGCCAACTCAGATCCAGCTGTTGTGAAGTCTGGTCGAGTGAAGAAAGCTGTGGCCAATGCAGTGCAGCAGGAAGGTGAGTCTACCCTGGGGGCCCAGCCTTCCCCACACTGCCTGCTGACCTCTGCATGACATGGGAAACTCCTCTTCCCTAAACTGGGAAAATGTGTGTACTTTAGTACTGAAAATGAGCCTGTGCTACTCTGTAGACAATCAGGTGTTAAGGGCTTAGACTGGAGATTTTGCAGAAAGCCTGCTGCAAGAATTGCTGAGTCTTTGTTAATGCCTGAGATGGAAAGGCTTGGGCGTCATCTGCTTGAAGCAGAAAATAACATGATAAAAGTCTTTATTACTTTATTACCACATATAAAACTGTAGATAACTTTATTAGCAGCTGAAGTTCTTTGCAGGGGGAGTAAGGTTATGATAATTCTGCCAAATGTGTTGCAAGGAGGTCTTGGGAGGTTGTTGCTGTTTTTTTGGTGAACTCTGTAAACAAGTTTTCCTGGAAAGGTAGTGCAGTATTTTGTTATCTACTTCCTCCTCATCTGGAAGCTTTCTGAGCTAACACACCCCACTTGTTTGAGAAGTGGTGATGTTTAGGCCTTTTAAATGTAGCGGGTCACACATATTGGAGGTGGATGTTGCTGTGTTGACAGTCATGATTGAACTTCTCTTAAAGGGGAAACTCGGTTTGCTGCATTGTTGGAGACAGTATGCACTTGGTATGAGTGCCTGTCAGGGACAGTGCTGTTCATGAACATCCTCTTCAGCTGCTACTTCTCAAGCTTTTAAGATCAGGGCACTTCCCTCTTTTGTGGCCTCCTTTGTTTGGGGCTTCCCCTCCTGCCATTCCCGTTCCTGTTCACCTATCTGTGTTCTGTCTCCTTGAGGCAAAGTCTGGCACTTCAGCGTCATACTGGGAAACTGCTGGTGTTCTGTGCTCCCTGCCCCCAGCATCACCTGCTTCATCCAGCTTGTCCCCTTTCCTGCTGTTTCTGGCTCACCTCCACCTCATCCTGGTGACTCCAGGTCACAGCAGTTCCCTGCCCACCCCTTTCCCAGGCCTTTGCAGTGCAGTGTCAGGGGTTTCCCCTCCAGATTCAGGGATCCTCGGGATCTCTCCTCCACAGCCCCAGGGCTATGCTCCAACCTTATCTGGTCCAGCCATGACCCTGCTGCAGCCTTATCTGGCCCAGCCTTATCTGTGCATCATGGGGTGCCACACATGGGGACAGGAGCTCCAACCTTTGGCCTTGCTGCCCTCCTGAAGCTTGGCTCAGAGTAAACCCATGCTGGGTGTGACTGCAGTGAGCAGGGCACTTTCCACAGCGAGCATCCCATGGGAGCTTCACTGGCAGGGGAGCCGCAGCCAGGAGGAATTTTTCTGGGCTTTTTTCCTCCCCGTTCTAATACCCAGGATGGGAGGATTACAGCAGTGAGGTGGAGAGAGGTTGCCTCTGCAGGACTGCAGTGGAGCCATTCACTATTCAGTGCACTCGTACTGTTGACTCAGAGTTTGACTTTTCCTTAGCAGGGTGGAGTGGACTCTTCTCAACCCCACTTTGAGTCCCTGTAGTTTTGTCCTCTCTTACTTGGCTGTATTTGGTGTCTTAACTCATTGTCATTTGTGTTGCCACCTATTTCACTCTCTTTTTACCCATAAAAGGTTGTGTGGAGAGTGCAGTAGGATTTGGCAGTAGGGGAAGCAACTGCTGTGAATACATCCAGGTGCCAGGAAAGCATCCAGTTTACAGAACAAACTGCAAAGTGAGGTAGAACTGGTTTAGCAAAGCACTGAGGTGTGTCTAGTCAGTGGGTAGAGTCAACCCCTGTCTGAAGACAGTCTTTCCATCTGTCTTTTCATTTAAAATCCTTGTTTGGTGGCTAGAAATGAAAATATTTTTCACCTGAATTTACGTTGAGTTTCTTCTTGTTGTTGTTTGTTTTTCTGCTACTCTTGTCTGTGATTCAACCAGCACATTTTGCTCTTCAGTGGCTCTCATGATTGCAGTGACTGGAACTGGAATGTATAAAACCTTCCTGGGCTTCAGTTTGTGCTGGGTAGAAAAGCTTGAACACTGTAAACCTCCTCTGACCTCATGGTCATGTTCTATTCTTCACCCAGGGTATTGGGTTGAAATTCAGCTCTTAAATGAATTTCACAGCCTGTTTGCAAAGCCGTTGTGCTGCCCTGGCAGGGCTGTCTCTGTGGCAGTTCCTCACAGAGCTATAATGTAGGACCACACCTTTCTTTTTCCAAGACTGTCATTACTGACTCACATGTGGATTTTTTCTGCCCTAATGAGCCCTCAGTTTACAGACTGAGTTTTAAAAACAGTATTTCTGAACAGGGATATGTCTAAACATGTCCTCAGTTGCAGAAAAAAACCAACCCCAAATCCCAGCTGACTCAACTGGCTGTTTGCTTCACTGGGCCAGAGTCTTTCCTTTCACTAAATTCCAGGGTGAGTGGAACCCCTGTGCACTTGACACTGAGTTCCAGCCCCTGTGGATTGCATCATCAGCCACAGGATGTTTGTCCTGCTGCAAAAGGAGTGAGTCTTCTTCACACTCATAAAACAGTTTCAGAGCAGGTGCTGGCTGAACATGGCCATGCAAGGCAGCTCTGCTATTCAGGGAAACCAGTTACCCCTTAGAAAGAGCCTGTTGTTTTATTTAGAGTTGTAAATAGCTTCAGCTAAACCAGTGGGATCTGCATAATGTGCTGGTAATCATCCTTGTTGTTCATTCTTTAAAACAAGCAGCTGAATGATTATGTTTCCCATTCACTCACCCCTGCTAATCTTTCCCTGACAAGGTAATCCTTGAGCTCAGGATTTACTTGCTTGTGTCACTCACCAGAAAGCTTTAAGGCAGTGGTTCGACTGTAGCATCTCCTGAACTTGGATCACCTTTTCCTCTCTGCTGCTGTACTTACTGCTGTTTTTCATTTCAGTAAAATCCCTGTGTGGTTTGGAAGCGTCCTGTGTCCCTACTGAGGAAGTTCTCTCCGTGTCAGGAGAGTCCTGTGACAGCAGTGATGAGATGGATACCAAGGAGAGCATCAACGGGAGGGCTGCCTCAAGGAAAAAGAAGAGCAAAAGGCACAAAGGTGTGGTCACCTGCCCTCCTGGGGCTCTGTGGGCTCCTGCTGCAAGTCCTGCATGGGGGATGCTCATGCTGGGGATTTACAGGATGGTCATGGGGCACTTGGAGGGTTCTGGAATTTGTGTGTGCACAAAGAAACACCAAGGGTTTAGTCCCTTGTAAATGTGCTGGCACTTGGTCACTGTATTTGCATAAAGGCAGAGCCTGGGGCATGAAATCAGAACCTGAGAACTCCTTGTTTTTAGCAAATATCCCTCAGCCTTGGAAAACAAACACTGCTATTCCAGAGTTGTGCAAGCTGTGTTGCTTCACTGAATGTGGGGTGGTGGCAGCAGGTTTGCTTTCGGGTTGAAGTGCTGGTGTCCATGATGCAGTTGATGGCAAAACACAACTTCTGTTTTCAGTGTTTCCAAGGCTGTGCTTTGTTACAAATGGGTTTAAAGGGCTCTTTTTCCAGGAAGGAAGTGCATTTAATCCTGAGTGCATCATAGTACATTAATTCAAGGGAGATGTATCCTTCAGCATTTACACTTTGTGCAACTCCATAGAAATCCATTAACAACACAGTAAGCAGCAAACAGCTCTGCTGGACTGGGGAACCCTGCAGAAGTTTCTAGTAACAGGCTGGTTTCAGGTTGAGAAGAAAATTTTAACCAGTTTTCTTGAGCTTAATAGCAATTTATGTAGCACATGATCATCCACCACAGACTGAAGGGGGCAGCACTTCCTCTGGGGAGTTAAGAGTTTACTCTCTTATTAAGGCATCCTTCAGAATCCTGGCAAAATAATATCTGAGTGGCTGGAGCTATGATTCTGGGAAGACAATATCCTGTTCTACCACAGCCTTGTCTTGTATCTGCTACATGTTTATGGGGGGAAAAATGGTGATAGAACAGTGATGCTTCTGGCTGTCCTCTGAGTTCAGCAGTGTGGAGTTTGATGGCTTCTTGAGCCAGAGCTGAACCAGCAGAGTGAGTGTAGCAGCAGAGTGGGTGTGCCTGCCATAAATCTGAAGTGCTATGGGGAAGTGATCCAGAGCTTTCTTTAGCAGGTATCACATGAGGATAAAGAACTGCCCTTTGTATTAATCTGCTGTCTCAGGGTTAGTTCTGGCACCCTCAAGTTCCCAAACACCTCTTCTATGCCAGAGAACTCACAGCAGCTTTTCTGCTGTGTTTTCCTTCTCTGTTATTAACCTTCCTAATGTTCAGTATTGTTCATCTACTTACATTCTTTAAAATTATATTTTACTCCTAAAATTGGAGCAGTGTCTGTGGAAAAACATATGGTGTACTCTACAAAACACTTCAGGAATGAAAGGAGTGTGAGCTCTCGGTTCTGGCTGAGCAGTTCTGACACCTCTGAGAGGAAAAACAGGCCATTGTCTCAGTCTGAATTGCATTAAAAGTTCCCATCCAAGAAACTTTAATGAAATTAAGAGATTTAAGAAAAACAACTGATTGCCAGATACAGACCAAAATTTCCCTTCCTTAACAGAGCTCCTACCAAAATATTGTGGCCACTGGAACAAAGAATTTACAAGTCTGACAGTATCAATGATCGAGGTCTTCATTGCTTCAAGCGTGAAGCAATTTCAGTGACCTGTTGAATATGTGCTTTTGATTAAAAATGCAGGAGCTTGGCCCTCCCTTATACAAAGTTGTCTCTTGATATCCAATTTTTATTTCTGAACTTCAGTGTGGTATTTCAGCTGTAACAGGGTCAGGCACTGAAATGGGGTCCAGAAAGGCTTTGTGGTTTCCATCCTTGCACACAGAACTCACTTGGACAAGATGCTGAACAAAATTACCTAATTCTGTGTGCTTTCAGCTGAGCTGCTGGATTAGAAACCTCCAGAGAACCCTTTCAGCCTGAATTCCTTTATGAATCTGCCACTTTGCCCACTTGTGCAGCAGGAATAACAGTGGCAGTGTCCAGCTCAGGGGAGGTGTCATGGCTGTGCAGACACTGGTGGGAACGGGGAGCCACTGAGGTTGTGCAGACTGGGGCTTGGACTGCCTCTGTGTGTGCAAGTAAGAGGCCCAGCTGTGCTGCCAGGTGTGCAGCACGTGTCTCATGGTGGGAATTGGTGCAGATGGGATGTCCTTGGCTAATACACCCTCATTGCCTTTAGAAGACGCCGAAGGGGGAGGAGGAGAGGAATATCCCATCGACATCTGGCTGCTCCTGGCTTCCTACATCCGCCCTGAGGACATCGTCCGGTTCTCTCTCATCTGCAAGAAAGCCTGGACTGTCACTTGCACTGCTGCCTTTTGGACCAGGCTCTACAGAAGGTGAGACTCTAGAGGGTTTTTAAACTGGTTGTGGGAGTTTCAGTAGACAGCAGTTCTCTGCAGAGCTAGAAATAAGGGAATATATTCCCTGTAGGCCTGGGCCCTGTGTTTGCACATGGTGATGTGGGCCTCTCTTGGCAGGGGGCTCTGGAATATTCTGCTCCCTCAAAGACAAGCTTGGAGAGCTGGGGTTGTTCATTCTGGAGAAGAGAAGGCTTGGAGAAGACCTCCCTGTGGCCTTCCAGTACCTTAAGGGGACTTATAAAAGGGAGGCAGAGAGACTTTTTATATGAGTGGGTGGTGACAGGGCAAGGAGCAATGGTTTTAAACTGAGGGCAGAGGGCAGAGTTAGATTGAATGTTAGGAAAAAATTCTTGGCTGTGAAGGCAGTGAGGTCCTGGCACAGATTGCCCAGAGAAACTGTGGCTGTCCCATCCCTGGAAGTGTCCGAGGCAAGGTTAGAGCACCCTGGGATAGTGGAAGATGTCCCTGCCCATGACAGGGAGTGGAATGAGCTGAGCTTAAAGGTCCCTTGCAACCCAGACCGTTGTAAGATTCTAGTATTACATCTGCTTTGGGTCTGGAAATGGGTCTTTGTGGTGTAGTCCTGTATGTTCCCTGTAAAATCTCAGAGCTTTGTGTCCTTTTCTGCTTGCCATGGTCCAACACTTGTGTATATCAATCTCTCCAAGTGTGTATGACATGGTCAGTGCTGAAAGACAAGCATCACTGATGAACAACTTGTCCTGCCTCAAGCTCTGACCACAGCTACCTCCCTGTAATTGGGGCATTTTGCACCTGTACAGTGACAGGAGTAAGTGAAAGCAAGGAGGACAAAAAGGATATAAATCCTTCAGGGATATTCCTTCAGGAGAGAACATTTTCTTTACCCAGCTCTACATGTTGCTCAGGAGGCACAAGCAACAGGGACACAGAGTAGAGAGTAGCTGTGGTCATCCTCACCCGTGGTTTTTAGTGTGACATTCCCTAGCAAAGGCTCCATTGGAAAGTGATCAAGGAATAGCCCTTGAGTGCAGGCATTCAGGCTGCTCAGGCAGTGCTGAGAGCTGTAGTCAGCTCAGCTGGGAGTCCCTGAGAACCTGAAGCAACGTGCAGCCTTTGTGCAGCCTGCAGCTACATCCCCAGCTGGTCTCTGGACAGACTAGGAATGGTTGGAAATCGTGGCAGGGTGTGCGGGCTGGGAGCCTGCTGGTGCGGGTCAGGGCTTTGAGGCTGCGTGTGGTGTCCTGTGGGCAGCAGAGCCCCTGGCAGCCCTTGGCTGCCCGAGTCCTGTGGCCGTTGAGATGTGGCATTTCTGCTGGCACGGCTGTGTCCCTGGCTGTGCCCCGCAGCTGACAGCACGGCTGTGGTTCTGCAGGCACTACAGCCTGGACGTGTACCTGCCGCTGCGCCTGCGCCCCGAGTCCATGGAGAAGCTGCACTGCCTGCGCGCCTGCGTCATCCGCTCCCTGTTCCACATGTACGAGCCCTTTGCCGCCCGCCTCTCCAGGAACCCCGCCATCCCCGACAGTACTCCCAGCACTTTAAAGAATTCCAGAGTAAGTGGCATCCCTCAGCAACTGGGATTTGTATGAGGTGTTGCTGTTCCTGTTTGGTTTGTTTTTTCTTTCTAGAAGAAAAACAGATATAGAGATGGTCACCAGTGAAGCTGGGGTGTAGAATGATCGCTAACTGGTTATTCTCAGTGGGATTTGTAAAAGTTTTTTGCTTACTTTTATCTGTAGAGTTGCTCTGCCTAATCCTACACTACCCCATTTTAACCAGCAAAAGGGCCCTGGTTTCACTGGATGTCAGAACTGCCAGGGATGTTTGCAGCTCTCCCCTTCTCTGAACAAGGCTCCATAGGATGAGCTTTCATCTGTTTTGCTTTATTCTGACACTGTCTGCCAGAGTACATCTTCTCTCTGTAACAGGCCTCTGGAGAGCTCAGGAGTGACACTGATGCCAGGAGTTGTGTCACCCTGCTTTCCTCTCACGACCCGTGGTCTGGTGCATGGGTGAGGGAGGGTGGTGACACTGGTGTGAGCATGGCAAAAGTGCAGAGCCAGTGTCTGCTTTAGGACTGGGCTGCACTTGTGTTTGGTTGTGAGGTGTTTGTCTGTGGTTTGGGCTGTCCCAGCTTGGAGCACTTGCATATCCTTCCTCTTTAATTGCTGTTGACCATTAACTCTGAAATGCCTTTGTGTCTTTTGTTTGGTTTTAACTTGCAACTGGCCAATACTCTGAGAGCAGCTTAAGCAACAATGTGAATTCTGCACCCTCCAAATCCAAGGTCAAAAACCTCAAATGAGATTAAATGAGGTCTTTGGAACCAAACTGAAGTGGGTTTAATTGAGGAGTTATTCTTTCTTTTCTATTCAAAATAGAGGAGCCTCATCTATCTGTACATGACATCCCACCTTTCTTCCTTCCTCTCCCTGTCACAGGCTGTCATAGGCTCGGGGAGCATCCAGCAGCACACAGGAGATGGTGCTGCAGCACAGGGAAAAGCACATGGCTCTGCATCCAGAGCTCCTCGTTCTCTTCCTGAGTCCCCAGGCTGGGGATCTTCATTCTTACCAACCGAAAAAGCAAGACACTTTGAGGAAATTCCAGTAGTCCTGAGCCCAAGCTCCCACTGCTCATGGCTGTAGCAGCTGGAACCCCGAGGTGGTGCTGGCAGGGTCGGCATTTTGGGAGGATTCCTGGTGACATCATAACGGCTTTGGTGCCCACTGCTAGTGCTTCTCCTGTATAAAATGTTGGAGGAGCATCCTTTAAATGCAGTCTTTCATTGTTCAGCTTTTAAAAAAGGAAATTAAATGGGAATGAGTCTTTGTCAGAGCATTAGAGGTTTGACCTAACCCCTTGCAGCATGAGAGAGCCATCCTGAGTCTGGTCTTGCTGTACTACTGCACTGCAGGACTCTGAGCTCCACTTGTGTGACTGTGCACAGAAAGTCCTCAGCACAGAGGGTTTGGAGGAGGACCTGGCACTGCCTCCCCCTGTTCTGGCTTTTCTGGGCTTTGGTTGTACATTTGTAGGTTGCTGACAGTAACAGCAACACCTACCTTAACTGCATGTGGCTAGAGGAGAGCCCAGCCCCGGGTGTGATCCAACCTAGCTTTTCCTCTTTAATTTCCTTTTTTCTTTCCCTAGCCTAGCTTGTGTGGGACACTGGAGCCGTTATGGTGTCAGCAGAGGTGTTTGCCCTTTAAAGACACCCCATTATTTTGGGCGGAGCGGCAGCCGCACGGCGCGTGTGAAGGGCAGGACGGCTGACCCGAGGACGACATCCTCTGCCCCTTAGGAGGTACTGACCTTTTGTGCTTCACTACTTGCCATGACCAAACAGGTTGCTAGACCAGGCTGTCTGCAGGTGAACTACAAATGCCACTGAAGGTGGAGTTCAACTCAGCAGCATCTGCTGCTTATCTGAGTTAGAAGATCTGGAGAATGTTTTTACTGGAAAAAACCTGAGGGCTGCTTCCTCCTATGTGGAGGTTATTCCATGCATGTTTCTGAGCTTTACTCCACAGAGCTTTGTTGTTCACCTCATGAAGATTGTGGAGAAAAAAAGTCCTTTAAGGGCTCTTGTTTATTGGTATGACTCAGAGTTGAAGTAGAGGATCTTGTATCTCCTTTGGCTTCTTCAGAGTCCCTGTGGTAGAGACTGCCTCTGGCTTCATTTTATTAAGATCACTCCATTCTGGAATGAAGTTAAATGTGTGCTTTGCCCACAACCCAGTCAGGCCTCTCTTCAGGAGAGACTGTGTATGGATGACAGGGAGTTCTCTTTACCCACATTATTTCTTCTTTTCCTGCTGACACTGATGAAAGATGAGGCCAGCTGTGGTGGGCTGGCATCTGTAGTGTGGAAAAGCTTTGAGGAATGGAGGGAGTGACTTGCCAGGTACTTTCATTGGCTGTTGAAGGCTGGTTGCTTGTATTGTGACTGGTAGGCAGGGATTTCCCTCCTACAGGAGTTCTTCTGAGCCTCTTGCTCTAGTGAGCTCCTGGGCAGGAGCCTGTGGCTCACACAGTGATAACCAAGTGAAATTGGTTATGTCCTGGTGTATGTCTGTGTGGGAGGGCAGTGTTGGTGACTTCTGAGGCTGTTTGAGGCTGGTTTCTCTTTTTCTTTTGAAAAGACATAGATGGTTAGTCAGACTGTGCTGTCCTGGCAGTAGTTCTGGAATTGAAACAATGACAGTCAGTGCTGGTGATGGCAAGGCTAAGGTCTCCATTTGACACCACAGTGGCTTAGGAACTTCTTCATCCATCACCTCATAGCTCATATTGTGGTCTTTGTATTTCCCTTTGGATCCTTTCCTTCTCAATCCTTACTCTGTTTGTTCTCTGTTGTTCCTCATTTTAACCTTCTTTGGAACCCAGTTTAATGGGAGTTGCTGGTGGTTGGAGGGAATGAGTGAATCTGCACTACTCATTCCTGCCCTAGGAAAGGGACAAATGGCACAACAGGATTTTGCTGTTTGGCACATCAGGACTACGTGTTGCATGAGGAGTTGGCCAGCTTGAAACTGGGAGATCTGCACTGCTGAGAGATTCTTTGAACATAATTAATTTGAATAAGTGGCTCCTAATAGCTCCTATGTAATTGTGTTTGCAATTGGAAGCCTTTATAATCTGTTAAAACTTACTTAAAGTGGTGCTTCTAAGGGTTTCATAATTTTGTGTTTCTTTTTTTCCACCTCAGTGTCTGCTTTTCTGGTGCAAAAAGATTGTAGGGAACAGACAAGAAGCAATGTGGGAATTCAACTTCAAGTTCAAAAAGCAGGTATGAAAGAACCAGATCAGCTGTGACTTTTGTTTGAAGTAGAAGGAGAGATAGGGAAGGAAACTTTTTGTCCATTAAGTCAATAAATGCAAACTGATTCCCATGGTAAACTAAAGCACGCTGTGGAACTACACTCAGTTTTCAGTCTGTGGTACCAAGACATTTAGAATCCCACATTTTTATTTCCTCTTTTGGTATCCTTTCCCTGCTATAGGATGTGGATCATTTTTTTACACCAATTAATCTCACCTTAGGGTCACTACTGATTGTTACCAAAATCCAGGCTGCCTGCCTGCAGTGGTCAAAATGTTGACCAAAATCTGAAACTTCTTGTTATGCCATTGCCAAGATTTCTCAGAAAAGTGAAGACTTCCAGCACTGCCAGGGAAAGCCTCCAGTAGTGAGTCTTGGGAGAAGAGAAGCCAGTAATTTCAGGCAACCATGGGAATTGTGCAGCTTTCCCCTCCAAAGGAATGGTCCTGAAAATTTCCCACCCTGAGTGATGGCATTTTGTTGTTAATGTGACACTTTGCCCAAACACCTGGGGAGGAGGAGACACCCTGGCAGGCTGCACTGGGGAGGAGCAGCCAAACCCAGCAGAGGCTCCTGCTTTGCTAAATCAGCCTCTCTTTCTTTCAAGTCTCCCAGATTAAAGAGCAAGTGTTGCAAAGGTCTCCAGCCCCCAATCCAGTATGAGGAAGTGCACACAAACCCTGATCAGGATTGCTGCCTGCTGCAGATCACCACCTTCAACTTCATCTTCGTGCCAATTGTCATGGGCATGACCTTCACTTTGGTGAGTGGAAGGAAGAAAGCTTCCAGGCTTTGCAGATGAGGTTCCTGTAAGGATATGAAGAGGGCACCTGAAGTCTCCTGTGTTGGAAGGGACCCACAGGGATCATCAAGCCCAGCTCCTGGCTCTGCACAGGACAATCCCAAGAATCCCACCTAGTGCCTCTTTTGGGCTGTATAAATCTTACTGCTCTATCAGCAGACCAGTCCTGGGAATCATATGGTTAACAAAGAGAGGAAATGCTCAGAATCTCAGTTTAACTTCTCCATTTCCGTTAGCTCTTCCCTGTTTGCTGCAGTGAATAGAAAGGATGTAGAGAATCTGCCAGGAGCTGTGGTTGTGCAGTGTCAGTTACCACAACTGCAGCAGGTACAGGAAACAGCAGCACAAGTGGAAGAGTGCCCCTCACAGCAAAATATCTCTTTATGACAATAATTTCTGACAGGAAAATCCCACATGAGCAAATGTGAATGTGTGTTTGGTCCCTGATTGGGAGTCGGGGTTTCAGAAGTGGCAAGTACTCAGGAGAGGTTCAGTCTTGCCTCACTTAGAAGCTGGGTAGTGAGTTCCAGACTTCTGACAACCACTTGTTTCCAGGTTAACTTAGAATCAGACTCATAAAATTACTTAAATTGGAAAAGACCTTTAGGAGTCCCAGCAGTGCTGTGTTCACCCCTAGCCACATCTTGCCTTTTGAACACTGCAAGGGGTGTGTCTCCACCACTGCCCAGACAGTTCCAGTGTTCTTTTATAACCCTTAGTGATTATTTGGGGCTTCCAGCCAGAGACCCCGTTTGGATCCAGTGCTGTAGCTTTGAGAGTGTGACTGTGAAACATCTTAGACAGTTCAGAGGAATTTATAAAGTCTAGAAGTGTTGTGTTGGGAGCTCTCTTGGCCACTGTGACTTGTGAAGCAGCTCTGGTCTCCTCTCTTGCAGTTCTCCATCTCGGTGAGCACGGACATGCGGCACCACCGCGTGCGCCTGATGTTCCAGGACACGCCCGTGCGCAACGGGAAGAAGCCGCGTGTGGAGCAGGGGGTGCAGGTGGTACTGGACCCTGTGCACAGTGTCAGGCTCCTGGATTGGTGGCACCCACAGTACCCCTTCTCCCCAAAGGCTTAGTGCTCACCTGAGGCTGGAGGAGCCTGAATCTGGCTGAAGAGAATTTCTAGGAACCAGGAAATCGTATTTTTATTTCTGAAATAAATTCTGCAGTCTCCTTGCAAGTGGTTGAAGCTGCTGAGCTAGTTTGTATGTATATAACTTCTGGTCAGTAATGAGCAGAGCTGAGTGTAAAGCAGAAACTATTTGTAAACACACTTTTATGTAAAATTGACATTTTATGATTTGGAAGAAGTTCCCTGAAACTGTTCATTTAAAATCCTTTTGGTGCTAATCAAAGTGGTCCTGTGTTCTCTTGTTCGGGAAGAAGCAGGTTTTGCTTTCCAAGAACTTTCTCTTTTGCTTTCCGGGAACAATTTACAAACAAAAATCCATGTTTGTTTTACTGTAGGAGGATTGTGTTCATGCAGAGTGTGATATTTCAGTGTCTGAGAAGCAGTGAGCAAGACAGTAGTGATCAACAATAACCTTAATTGCCAGCCCAGCCAATCTGAGTTTAAAGGAAAGAAAAAGGCATAAATGATCAAACAAAGGAATTACTTCAAAGAGGAGTTGTGAGGCAAAAGTCTCATTTGAATGTAAAGGTACTCAAGTTCTCACACTGGTGTTTCTTTAAAAAGAAGATTTAAACTTTTAAAACCAGAAGCTGATTTTCAGAGACCATAAACAGGGAGGGAGAGGAGGGGATAAACAAAAATGGCTAGAGCAGTGATGGAGGACTCAACTCTTTTCAAAGAGCAGTGTGGAAATCTTTCCTGTTGAAAACCCCCAAGCAGCCACTGATCTGGTTTTTGACTAAACAAGTTGATTTCTGTGAGGAAGAAGCAACCCTGAAACTTCCTTTGGCTCTGGGCTGACTGAGAAGTGAGGGGTGCAGGGGCTGGGCCTCTCAGGAGTGTGGTCTGACCAGAATGGACCTGGCTGGAGGTTTACTTGAACACATGGCTCCCTGGGGAGGTGCAGAGGAGTACTGCAGGGCAGCGGAGCAGCTGTGCAGATACAGACCCTGGACTGAGCTTTGCTGCCTATCAGATACCAGCTCCTCAGTCCTACTGCACATCACATCTGGTCCCAAGCAGGAGGAACAGCACTTACCCATGTAAAATGTTCAGTGAAGCTCCTGAAGGAGAGGGAGTTCTGCCATCTCGGTTTGGACTCTGTGGTCTTCGTGGGTCCCTTCCAGTCAGAATATCCAGTGATTCTGTGAACCCACATGACCCTGGTGTAGCTGACCAGGAGAAGTTTCTTGCATGTGCCTCTGCCACTCTGTAAATCACCACTAAGGACCATCTGCCCCAACCTTGGACCTGTATTGGAGGCTCTTCACGTTGACTTCAAACACATTTGGGACAGCCCCTGCCTCACAGTTCCCCTTTCCACCACTGCTGAATGTCTTTTGATGCCACCAGGTAAGTTTTGAAGTTAAAAATGTGCTGTCCCTATGCTTGTGGTGCTGCCATGACAGCAGAGCTGGGCTATGCTGTGGTTGTGGTGCAGGAGTGACAGGACAGGGTTGGGGCTGGAGCTGTGTGTAAGGGCTGCAGGGGCTCCATCCCCAAGGAGGCTGCTACAGGGCAGTGGGGGACAACAATCTTGCTTTTGCTATGGGATTAAACACCACTGAACTCAGGGACAGGTGGTGAAGCTCAGGCAGTGAGATGTGGTCAGGCTGCAGTTTCCAGTTGTCTTGGAGGGAGGTGCTGCTTACTCAGAGCCTGGTTCTGACTGTGGTTCAGGCTGTTTTCCTGAAAATTCCCACATGATGATGCCAGGGCTATGTGGCTGATGGTTGCTGTTTTTGCAGGGTTTGGAGGGTGGGAGCAGAGGGGTTTGGTTCCTGGCTCAGGCTGATGGCAGGAGTGTGGAGCAGGCTGGTGTGTGTGTGAGGCTGTGCCCTTACCTGTGGGGAGCCGTTCCAGCTGAGAGGGGCTGGGAACAGCAGCCTGGGCCCTGCCCTGGCTCCTGTGCAGAGCTACAGGACAGCTCCTAGGGCTGTGTGTTCCTGCCATCTGGCAAAGCAGGAATACCTTCTGATCAGGCATATGGCAAATGCAGGGGGCAGAGGTGCTTGGCAACTCCCAGAATTCCCCGGCTGATCGCAGGCAGTGCAGCTGGAGTGGGTGGCACAGGCTGTGGCAGCAGGAAGCAGGTAGATGGGATGTTTCCTGCTACCAACAGACTTACTGGCTTCAAATATGGGTATTTAGATACAGACAGATGCCCCTAAGCCAGAGGTGCCCCTCCCCAGCCAAGCTTTTTCTAGGCTGCAATGTATAAATGTACAAGAACAATTCTCAGTTTTTTCCTTTACAGAGCTTCTGGTGGTCCACAGCTGGAGCTGTGCTGATCAGCAGTGCTGGCAGGGATTGGGAACCTGGTCTGATCCATGTTGAGAGGCTGGGGGTGGCCGGGATGCTGTGGAGGCGGATTCTGCCTCTGTGTAGAGGTGCAGAAGGGTGCAGGTGTTCCCCTTGGTCCTTACAGATGCTGAACCGTGGGCTGAGATTTACTCAGTGAGGGAGTGACACTGAAGCTCAGCCCCGAGCAGGGTATTTACACCCTGGCCCCTGAGCCAGCCTCTCATGAAGCTTGATTGCAAAAAAGCATCTTCTTCATTGTCCTCCAGGGTGGGATGCAGTGAGTGCACCAGCAGGAGTGGCAGTGGTTTGGTCTCACTCATTTCTGTAGGACATGGCTCAGAGGGGTCCTTGGGGGTGTGGAAGTGAAGCCCCAGATCAGCATCACAGTGGCTCTCCCTGTGCTCTTCCTGCTGCGTGAGGCCCCGTTCTACCTTTGCTTTGTCATGCTCCTGAATAATGGAAGGGCTGTAAACAGATCCTGCCTGGCTCTCTGGTTTCCTAGGGGAGACAGGAAGACTTGGCCACTACCCTCACCCTGCTCCTGTCCTTGTCAGGGATCCGGTGTCCAACAGGAGCTAAGCTAGGTAAGGCGAGGCCGGGGGGCTTGGGAAAAGGGGCTGAGCCCTGCTGTGCGTCCCCTTGTGCCTGTCCCATCCCAGCCCCTCCCCTCTGGTCCCAGCTGGGGGAACTGATCCTCCCTGACCCCTGAGCTGAGTGTGCCTGTGCAGCCACAGGGCACTCTCAGAGCAGCCTTTGCACCTGGCTTCTTCAGCTTATTTTGAAAGCAAACAAAAATATGCAAAAAACCCTCATTTCAGCCACCTCCCTGTTACCCCTGGTGAAATATTTTGGTGAGCAGAGTGTGTTTGGGTTTGGGGGCCAGAGGGAGGTTTGAGCCTGGCACCCAAAGCTGCTGTGCTCTGGTTGGTTTCCTGGGCACTGGGGCTGTGCTGTGGCCCTCACAGAGGGGCAGGTGGAGGGACCCTTTTTCAGCACCCAAACACCATTTGACACTTGCTCCACAGTGTAAAGGGATGGCTGGATGCACTGGCTCAGCCTGGGTTTGTGGCACCTGCTCTGGTGGTAAGAGGACCCAGGATGCTTGTCTGGACACCAGAAGCTGTGTCCTAGCTGTGGATTCCTTTCCTGCTCCTGGCAGGCTCGTGGATGTGTCTGGAGAGAGTCAAATCCTGCCCTAGCCCATGGGAACCAACAGGGAGTTTGGTGGTTCTGCTGCTGCCCTTGGCAGTGCTGGCTATTCCTATGGCAGGGCTGCTGCACCCTGAGCATTGGAGACACAGGGCTGTGCTGGCTGTTACAGCCCTCCTCCTCCTCTTCCTTTCTGTGGGGGCAGGAAGGACCAGGTTTCCTTCCTGTGCAGGGTGGGGGTCAGGGGCAGCTGTGGTGAGAAAAGTCCTCCCCCTCCTGCAGCTGCCTCCAAACCCCACAGTCCTTTCTACCTTGGGCCACTGAGCAGCAAAGCTCTGCTGGGCTGCACCACCTTGGCTCCCTTGGCCTCCTGGAGTCCTCCAGCCCCTGTCCCTGTGGGAATCCCACACTGCCCCTGCTCCACTGCAGGTGGGGTGTCCCCACTGAGCCCCTGGGACCTCTCTGGGGCAGAGCCACTGCCATCCCACCATAGGAATGTAAGGATTTAAACTCAAATGATGTAGGAAAAGTGAAAGCCAGCAGATGCAGGAGCCTGGGCATGTCTGTTCTGCCTTCCCAGCACCATCAGCTGCTTCCTGCCCTACTGGACCTCTCTCGCAGAGGTGTCCCAGGCTCCATGTGCTCCCATGAGGAGCAGCTGGGGCTGGAAGTCGTCATGGGGGATTTGTAGAAGATGGAGCTTGGCAAGAGACGTGAGGCCTCCCTGAAGGTAAGAGAGGTCTAGGCCAGCAAGGAGAGAAGGAGTGGGATCCACGCTTCTGTGGGTGGAATGGAAGGGAAGAAGCTTCCTCTTCATTAGGATGCTATGGGTGAGTTGCTGTGTGGGAAGGAGCTGATCTGGTTGGGAGCTGGGAACAAGCAATGCGATTGGTGACTCGTGGATGCTCCAGAGCCATGTTCCTGCTCTAGGTCTGGAGGAGGGAAGCAATGGGAGAAAAGGTTTGGAGGGTGGAGGGGCTGGGAACAAAGCGAGCCCTGGAAGAGCCCTATGTGGCCCACGTTGGTTCACTGGGATCAGAAAGGGCTTCATTCCCAGCCCAGCTGCGATGCCCAAAGCTTCAGTGAGGAGCTGGAGTGTGTGGGGAAGCTGTGCTGTCCTGGGGCTACATCCGGGGTAGGATCCAGGGTGCCAGGTGTACAGTTCTGGCTCTGCAGCCCTAGAGGTTTTAGCCACCTCAGCACAGGACCTGGAAAACAAATGGGCAAAAAGCTGTGCCAGGTCCATGTCACTAGCTCCTGGCTCAGTGAAGTGGCGGGTTCGTGCCCGAGTTTGGGATGCTGAGGCTGCACAAGAATCCCCAGAGGGGTGTGGTGCTGCCCGGGGGACTGGAGCTGCCTGTGAGGATGGGGTCAGTGGGTGGGACACAGCTGATGCCATCCTAGGATGCCCGTCCGTGGGGCTGCCGCAGTTCCCACGGTGGGCTGGGGGCCCTTGGCTCGTCCCAGGTGTGTTCCCGCGGGCCTGGCCGTTGCTCCGAAGCTCCTGGGGCAGAGGCCGCCGGCGAACGCTCCTCCTCTGCGGGAGGCAGGCAAGGACTCGGGGTGGGGCTTTGCCGAGCGAGAAGCCAGAGTCCGGCCAGCCCCGGGAAGTTGCCAGGGCCGAGCACCCCGGAGAGGCGAGGCTGCCGCCCACCCGTGAGTCTGTGCCTTCGGCGGTGCGTCCAGAGCAGAGCTGGCCGGGAGCCATCTCCTGCTGCCATGGGAGAGGGTGCCTGGGGAGCCGGGGCTGAGGGCAGGGGGCTGGGCTGGGGCTTCCCCAGCTGTCAGTGGTGGAGACAGGATCGGTGTAGGTGTCCCTCCCTGCAGGGATCCCCCTGTTCTGTGGGACACCTGAGTTGTCCGAAAGCTTCGGCCACCGGAGCCGTGTGCTACTGGAACAGGGCAACCCCTGGAGCAGACACCCACGGACAGTGGGGCCAGACCCTGGCCTGACTCCCTGGCCCAGGAGCCCCCATCCCACACAGCCCCTAATGGCCACAATTTGCCCATGGGGGACGCTGTGGTGCCACAATTGGTAGTGTCCCCCACCTATTTCTGTGCTAGGTTCCATCCCACCCTTTTCCATCCCGGGCACCCGCAGGGCGGGGCACTGAGCTGTACTGCAGGAGAGGTGGTGTTTACCCTCGTGGGTGATGCAGCTGAGTCTGTGCCTCCATTTCCCCCAGCATGGAATGGCTTTCCTGGCAGTGGGAGGGTAGCCCTGGCTGTTCCCTTCTCCTTGTGCAACTAGCCCTGCTGTCCCCAGTGCCGGCGGAAGCAGCTGGAGCTGCCTGCACACCGGGAGCTTCCTCCAAACCTCGTGGGACTGAGGCTGGGAATGGAGTGTTCTTCCCCTGCCCTGGACTGTGGCTGGGGAGGAGTTTGGTTCTAAGGAAGTGGCTCTCAGCAACTCCTGGCCAATGTCCCCACAGGGATGTGGCTTTTGGGGACATCTGCAGTGGGGTGCTGAGCTGTGGGGAAGGTGCATGAGGAGCAGAGAGTGGGGACAGGGATACTCTGTGGAGGCACTTTGAGCTGGAGCAGGAGAATGCTGCACCCCTGGTTGTGCCCACTTACCTGGGCTGCTTCATTCCTCCATGGAGACAGAAGTTGAAAGTCCAATCAGTGAGCTAATGATGGGGTTGCGCTCGATACCTTCTGTTTTGTGCCTGTGACCCCTGTACCCTATGGGCTGCCTGCTCCTTGGGTGAAGCTGCTGCCTGTGAGAGGGGGGGTGCTTAGCAGGATCTTGTTTTCTATGCAGGATGGGCCATTGGCAGCCAGACATTCCCCAGCAGCCAGAAAAACCATTGGCCACCCAGAGTGGTCAAATGCCTGGCCGGACATGAGGCCAAGCCTCGCCATTCCCAGCTCGCCTCGTGGTCCTGGCTGTTGATCCCAGATGTCCAGGCTTGCAAATCCAGAGTGGCATCAGAGTGATGTCTCTGTGTCTCAAGGCAGATCCCTAATACTGCTCCCCCCTGAGCTGGTGAGGTCCCCAATGTCTCCAGAGCTGTAAGGGATGGTGAAGCCCCACTCTCTGCAGGGACCTAGACAGACTTTGAGCAGCTCCAGGAGCTTGTTGTCTCTGCCAGCAGTCAGTCCTGCCCCGCCTGGCAGCACGGCTCTGTGGCTCCAAGTGTTTATCTCCACAGAACGAGCCGTGTCTCTGGGCGGGGTCAGTGCTCCAAGGACGGAGTGGCTGCCGAGCAGATCCAGGGCACCTGCTCGGCACCAGCCTCCTGAGGAGCTGACAGCCCCCACCAAAGGACTCCTGGGCACAGAAACTGGATTTTTCTCCTTAAAATAAGCCCAGCAGGTGCTCCAATCTGTGGGGCCCGAGGGTGGGCTCAGAGCATCCTCTGCACAGCGGTGGTTGGGGCAGGAAATTGTTTAGAGCACAGTTCTGGGAAGCTCAGCCTTAGTTTGGGAAGGCTTAGGAGGACTTTTCCTCCACATTTGCATTCAAAGCTGCTTTTACCAAGCCCAGCCAAGGCACTGTGAGCAGTTTAGATGGGGCTGAGGATGTTTGCCCTGTCAAGCTGGGCACTCACCTGGGCTCAGCTGCCTCTCTTCCAGGGCAGCACTGTCATATTTAAAATGGAAAAAACACAGGAGCCTTTTAGCTTCCTGCCACACCTCTTCTACAAGGTAAAATATCTCAAGGTCACTGCAACTTCCTCGAAGGTGCCACTGTCCCTTCAGGGACATCTTTCATGTCATACCAAGCGGGGGATGAAGCTGGGACAGTGTGAGCTGGTGCCTGCCTGGAGGAAGGTGAGAAGCTGCTTCCTCCTCACACTGCTGGAAGAGCAGCTGGGCCCATTTGACACCTGAGTGTTTCCCAGGGCTTGGTCACAAGTCCTGGGGTGTTGGTAACTGGTCCTGGGGTGTCCCCACAACCTGAAAGTTTTTCATCACTGTCATGTGCATTTCTTCTGCCTCCAGGTCTGGGGTGCTGCTTGAGGTGCCCCAGGACAGCTGAGGTGTCCTGGGGCTGGTTTGGAGGGATTTTATACCTGGTTAATTTTCTTGTGGTCAGGTTGGGGTGTCCATGTCCCTGCCTATCCAGTGGGGACAGTGCACAAGTGTCCCCTGATGCCCCATGGCTGCCCTCAGATGTGATGTGGGTGTGCAGGGCAGGGGGCAGTCCCCGGGGTGTATCCAGGCGCTGTCCCATCCAGGGGGTGGTGGCTTTGCCCAGGCTGTGCCCTGACATGTCCCTTCTCCCCAGGCCTCAGGCAGCAGGGGCCATGCGATGCTCCCTGAAACGCTCCCTCACAGCTCTGCTCACTGCCTCCTTCCTTGTCCTCCTCCTGCTGCTTTATGGGGACAGCCAGCAGGAACAGGATCCCCTGGAGGTAAGTCCCTGCCAGTGATGTCCCACTGGAGAGACCACTGGAACATCCTCTATCCCTTCCTACCCCACACAGACCCCAACCTCAGCTCTGCTCTCTTCCCTGCCCCATGTCACCCCCAACCCCCAGTTCTGCCTTCTCCTCTCCCTGGGGTTGCCCTGGGCAGCTGGACCCCCCTGAATCCTGGAGTTGGGAGGGCAGGACAGGGGCTCCCCATTGCTTCTGGGTCTCCCTGTTGTCTTCCCTGCTTGCTGCATGGTGCTCTGGGATGTGACCTGGTTGCCTTTGGCTCCCATGCAGGTGGAGTTCAGGGGCCTGGCTCCTGACAGGATCCTGCTGCAGCCAGAGGCAGCCCAGCGCATCCTCAGGGACACAGCAGAGCTCTCTGCACTCCACAACGTCTCCTACCAGCTCCTCGCTGGCTCCCCGGCCTCCCGAAAAAGTGAGTGCTCCTGGACCCTCTGGGTCTGCACAGCTGGGTGTGCACAGCTGCATGTCCCAGCATGGACTTGCCCCCTCACTGCTGCTGGGGCAGGGAGCTGTGTCCAGCCTTTTTGGGTGGGGACCTGCCCACTACGTCCTCCAAAACCTCCACAGCCTTCACTGCTCACTCTGGGGATGGAGGAGTTGGGGAAACTCCACATGCTCCATGCAAGGTTCAGGTTTCTGCACTGGAGTGACCATGGGTGTTTTGGGCTTCTCAGACCTCTCTGGGGAGGATTGCAGAGATCCCATCTCCCCAGAGTTGAGCTTCTAGGGGAGATGGTGAGCTGGACCACTGGGACAGGCCCATAGTGTGGGAGAAGTGGGCCAAGCTCTTGGACAGGTGCACAAGAAGCAATTCCCATGCAAATCCTCTGGGAGGAAGCTTAGGGCAACCTCTGAGGCTGTGCTGGAACTAGCACAGGAATGGTGCTGTCCCGACCAGCAGCAAAAGAAGCTGAACCAAGGCAGCCACTGCTGGGCTATGGGGGGGACAGAAGGTGCCTGATCCCAGTATGGGTGCATCTTCATGAGGTGTGGAGTGGGGAACACTTCCAGGATGTGCAGTGTCTTGGTCTGAAAAGACAGGCATCTGCTAAGGAAGTCAGGAGCCTCTTTTGTAATGGAAAACGTAAACCCCCTCCCTCTGAATTATTACAATTTTGAAATTAAGGGGCTCTCAGGCAAAGATATGGGAATAGGAATAACAGTTCTTTACTAGGAAAATTAAAATACAGCAATACAAAAAAAAAAACCCACTGAGTCAGAACGCAACTTGACACCCCATCAGTCAGTCAGGGTGTTGGTAGCAGTCTGATTAAATGGTGGCTGCATCTTCCTGGAGTGACAGATGTGGTTCTGTTGTTGCAGTGGTCCTGTAGAAGGGTATAGTTTTCTTCTGAAGGTCCAGAGGTGGTGCAGATGGGCCTGGTATTCCTCTGGGACTCCAGTGGAAAATGGCTGCTCTGATGTTCCAAATCTCAGATTTTATCTAGGTAGGAAATGCTTGGCTCCTCTCCCTGGCTGGAGCATCTCACAGTGGGGTGATGTAATTTTCTCAGTCATGCAGTGGGACTCAATGGCCATTAACAGGAGATATCTCCTGGAGGGAGGATGGGTTGTGGAAAAGATAAAGAGCACTGGTTTTAACAGCTGGCCCATTAAAAGAGGATATCCCCCCCAGAGTTATGGGGGATAGGTCATGGAAGAGATAAATAACACTGCTCCATCTGGTTTCAACAGATGGTGATAGAATACATACTTCTGATTACTTCTTGCATTGCAACCTAAGACATGCAGCCATACCAATAAGCCATTCCTGCATTATAGACTCTCTTCACTGTTACTTGCCTGGGTTTGACTTTCTTAAGGTGATTTTCAGGAATATTTCTTCAGAGGAGCCCCTACCTCCTCAGCCTGCCTCTTGCTGACATTTGGGCCAATTTTGGGCTCCTCCTGAGACACTGAAGGCTTCAGCTTCAGGAAGGATCCACCTGCCTTAGATACGGGTTACAGACAGCAGTGCCCCTGCAGGTTGGCCATGGAAAAAGGTTTTTGGAGCCCTTTCATTACATCTTGCAGGGAAGAACATCATGTGGCGATCCCAGGTCACCCCTCTGCCTGCTCATGCCTTTCCTGTGCCTTGCAGAATTCCTGGCAGTGGGAATGGCGTCCGTGCAGAGGCCACGTGGTTTCTACCTCCTGGCCACACTCCAGTCCCTCTTCAGCCAGTCCACGGAGGAGGAGCTGCAGGAGATGGTGGTGGTGGTGCACCTGGCTGACACCGATCCTGGCTGGAACATGCGCGTTGCTGCCACCGTCACCCAGAACTTCGCTCGCCGCATCCTCCTGGGCCAGCTCCTGCTGATCCACGCTCCCCCTGAGTTCTACCCCACCCTGGAAGGCCTGAAGAGGAACTTCAACGATGCAGAGAAGCGGGTGAGGTTCCGCTCGAAGCAGAACGTGGACTACGCCTTCCTGCTCGCCTTCGCTGCCAACCTCTCCTCCTACTACCTGATGATCGAGGATGATGTGTGGAGCGCCAGGTCATTCCTGACCGCCATCCGCAAGGCACTGGCTTCCCAGGAGGGCTCCAACTGGGCCACCCTCGAATTCTCCAAGCTGGGCTACATTGGAAAGCTCTACCGCTCCAGTGACCTTCCTCGCCTGGCTTGCTTCCTCCTCCTCTTCTACCAGGAAATGCCCTGTGACTGGCTGCTGGTCCACTTCCGCCAACTGCTCACCCAGAAGGACGTGATCCGCTTCAAGCCATCCCTCTTCCAGCACATGGGCCTCTACTCGTCCTTCCAGGGCACTCTCAACCGGCTAAAGGACGAGGATTTCCAGGCCGATGCCTTGGATGTCCCGGACAACCCGCCGGCATCCCTGTACACCAGCATGTCCATCTTTGAGAACTATGAGCCCCTCAAGGCCTACAGCTCGGCAGAGGGGTACTTTTGGGGCAAAGACCCAGCAGCTGGCAGTACTTTTTCCATTGTGTTCCAGCAGCCAGCTCGAGTCAGCCGTGTCCGGGTGCGCACGGGCTCCGCGGAGCGCCCAGGCGATTTCCTGCACGCAGGGCTGCTGGAGCTGGGCCAGCGCCGAGGCCACAGCTGGGACTGCTCCTTCTACGTCCCCGTGGGCTCCTTTAACAAGGGCATCCTGGAGCAGCAGGGACTGGAGAGGGTCCTGCCTGGGCCCGTGGAGTGTGTGAGGATCCGCGTGACGCAGAACCAGAGCGAGTGGCTCATCATCCAGAGCATTGATATCTGGACCACAGCAGGCATTTGAGCACAACACCTGTGGGAGGATGTCAAAGCAGCTGGATTTGGTTCTCAGAGGTCCTTTATTTTTCACTTTCTTATTTTGGATAAGAAATTAAGTTATTGACTCCCACTGCCCTGTGTCTGTAGAGATAGGAACCACTGGTGTGGGCTGTGGATGGGTCTAGGAGCGGGGCCCATCAAGATGTGCCTGCTGGGGAATGGCCTAGTGAGCCAGAGATGGGACACAGGAAGGGGAAGGGGCTTGGGAGTAGTAGAAAACCTTTCCTCTTGGGGAGGATGATATATAAGGCAAACCTAATCAGCTAATTAACTAACCAAGTAATCAGGCAGTAGTATTTTTGGCAGCCTCTCCACACTTTACCTGCTTAAATTTTCTAACTTTTTCCAAAACTCTTGATTTCTATCTCCCTCCTCTCTGATCCCATTTCCTAGCTGCTCCTGGAGGGGTCAGGGGAAGGTCTAGGGCTGCTGCTCCCCAAAGCCCTCACCCTGCAGGCTCAGCAGGCTGATGGCAGCAGCAAGCTCCCAGTGGTGCCCGGCCCTTTCCCAGTGCCCATCGGGAGCGACAGCCACCAGATGGACCCATCAGCTCGGCCCGGCAGCACTTCCCACCAGCGCTGCTTGTTCCCGCCCTCCCAGGGAAAAACCAGCTCCCAGGGACTTCATCTCGTGTTCAGGCGGGATTCACACCAAGAGGGAAGGACAGGCAAGACAGGGTTTCTACAGAGGGGAGGAAGGCCCAGAACTGAGCACCAGGTAACAAAGATGATCCAAAGAAAACATGACCTTGGTATAATGTGAAGCTCTGGGTTCTTTTTAGCTCAGTGAGGTGCTGAAGGGAACTGTGGTACACACAGACTCCCAAAAGCTGCTGTTTGGGTTTGTCTGGCTGGGCCAGCTTGGAGGGCTGGATGCTCCGTTAGCAGCTGCTGGCCCCAGCATGCAGGGCAGTGACTGGCAGCTCTCCCAGTTAGGCTTTTAGTAGCAATTTCTCAGCTTCCTGCAAAGGGAAGAATTCCAGTCTGCCCAGATTTCCTATGGGATAGGCCAGAGAAGTTAAGCTGTGCCAAGCAGGACTCTGGTCTGCCCATGTTCCAAGCCTGGCTCTCCTGGAGCAGGACAGTCGCTGTCAGCAGGGAGCAGTGCCAGGGACACTCCTGCAGTGCCATAACCACAGCTCTGGCTTGAGGAGGCATCAGAGCTCACCTGCTGGGCACTGGGAGGCAGATGGAGAGCCCCAGACTAGGCATGTTGGGGTTTTTCCCCTGAAGAAAAAGCCACTCAGGTAGTAGATATTTGTCTGCATTTAATACAGATGTGCTACACCATAAACTCCCAATGTTCTCAGTGGGATCAACACATGGCAGAACCACTGCTGCTTCCCCCACACAGTCCAAGTCCTGTCAGAGCTCTTGGAGTGTTTTGAGTGGCACAAGTGTTCACTTCCCAGAGCCCTGACAGGTCTTTCCAGTGCTCCAGGAGAGCCTTTGCCCCAGTTCTCTTGGACAAAAATGCTGCTGCCCACGCTGGGAGAACACCAAGGGTCACCATTGTGGGTCCAAATGGAGAGGTTTCAGCCCAAGAGGTTTTTATCTACTGGTAAAGCACAAAAGATATATAAACTAGTTTTTTACCTGCTGGACTCTTACTGATGTAGGTACTGACAGGTTTTGTGATATTCACCTGCCCAGAAGCAAGCTGCAGTCTCAGTTATGCTGGTGTAAACCTGGACAGACTCCAGAAGTATGGAAATCTCTCCATTTGCATCAGGATAAGTGGAAGCAGCAGTGCCCACTGGCAGAAACCCCTTCCCCTTTGTTCCTCTACTGCACACATGGCTCAATGCCACAAAGTCCAGGGACCATCAGTGCACACTGGAGGAGGAGGAGGTGGTTGCTGCATCCTGGAGAAACATTACATAATTTATCTCACATTAAAATTCTCCAGTTTTTTATCCCAGGAAGACTCAGCTAGCTCCCAGCACTCCATTCCCAGCCCCTGTCCCTGCTGGGGTGGGCTGATGGAGTTCTGTGTTCAGCCGAGCTCCAAGTGGCATCTATAGCCCAGGGGCCAGCGCAGCCGGGCAGGGGAAGGACAGGGGACACTATCAGAGAAGCCTTTGGGGCTGCTGCTCCCCCTGGAGATGGTGAGTCAGGGAGGGTTGGAGGTTCCATTCCAACGCTGGGCTGTCCTGACACGGCAGAGCCCAGCAGAACCTAGCTCAGCATCTTGTGCCGATCGAACACCGTCTTCCTCTGCTCCTGCACCTGCCGCTTCCAGCGCTGCTGCGCCCCTTCCACCCGCTCCAGCACCGTGTTGGCCCTGGCACCAGCCAGGGAGGGCACTCCGGCCAGGGAGCGAGCGTCCTGCAAGGAAAGGAGTGGGGCTGCAGACAGGCAGTGCTCAGCCAAGCACAGAGGGAGGAGGCACTTGGGGAGAAACTGCACCTGAAAGAGCAGTTCAGGGTCTGAGCTGTTCTGATGAAAAACCTTTTCAGAGCTCCTCAACACCAGCCCCCAAGTCCTTGCTCTTGGGAATCACCCACAACACCAGATAAAAGTACCCAGGAGAGGAACCACACAAAGCATAGAGCTCTGCTGGAATCCACTTTTGGGAGTCTGCAAGGAGCCACAGTGCTGAACTGAACAAAATCCCTTCACTAAAACCAGGCTGACAATGGATGGAGATCCTTCATGCACAGGAACATGGCCTATCCCAGAGGACTTGTATGCTGGAGTGAGATAAACCTCATGTAACACCAGGCATTTACCATGCACACCTGCATCTACATCTGAATTACTGCTGCAGAGCAGGGTGCAAACCCATGACTGGGATACAATCTCCTCCTGCAGGACCTTTTTTTTGAGGAGAGAGAGGTAGGTGAATACTGGAGCAGCTGCTCCTCACTTACATTAGGGTATGAAGGAATTGGGCCAAATAGTTTATACTTACAACAATGTACAAATATGACAATCCAACCCATTGCTGCAACTGCACGAATTTTATGCAGCAAGAAATTTGTCCTTCCCCAGAACTGGTGTGTGACAAAGAGAGAAAGAGGGAGAGAGTGGCTCTTTCTTTGTTACTGGGTCCTAATCATTTTGCCCATGATTTGTACGCCAGCATTCCTCAAAACGATGGGGTTTGAATGAAATTGGCTCTGGGGACAAGCACAAGGAACAACAGCCAGGGCCTAGCCTGAGAGCAGGATCAAACAACATCTCATAGGCCAGTGTTTTAAGTGTCTAAAAGATATTTACCCAGCACTTAAGCTCATCCTCCCTGGAAGTTCAGCACCACAAAATTCCACCTGGGACACTGCACAAACAGGATCTGTCTGATGTTTTGTTCCCTCTAGGTGGATGAACCAAATTCAGGCCAGTTGCTACAAAGCCCCCTCTGCCTCTGAGGGCACGGCTTGCCTTGGGCTCATTACATTGAGCTTTGAATATTCCTTGTGCTTGTGCATGACCAGCAGAGATCTGAGTCTAAATGTTCACCTGTGTAAGTGCCCCCAAAGCAACAGTGCTGGTCCCTCACTGGATCACAGGAAACAAGCAGGAGGTCACTGTTTCCCTATCCCCCATTCTCCTGCCCCCTTGTGTTCACCCTCTGCCCCTCACCTCGCTGTCCTCCTCGTGCAGGGGCTGAGTGTAGGGGTCTGGCTTGCGGATCAGGGGGTCCACGAGCACCAGGAATGCCATGTAGAGCAGCAGAGCCCCCACCACTGACAGGTAGATGATGATGATCACCTGCAGTTGAGGACAGTGCAGGGGGAAAGGATAAGCAGTGCAGATAAGCACCACAGAGGTCAGGAAGGTCCTTTGCAGCTGCCTCTAATGTAGGGTCTCTTGTTCTCACTTTACTCACAAGAGTCTCTTGCTCTTGCCTGGAAGCCATAGTGGAGTCATCACTGCACAAACTGTGCTGATGCTCTCACTGTGCCAACAGAGGGCATCTTCTGCACATGAGGGACAATGAGATGGGGCCCTGGTCAGAGATGTTTGGTACTGTCACAATCCACAGCAAGAAGACTGGGCTCCCACACAGCTCCTCACTACCAGGAGTGCTCATGGCTTGGACACAGAATCATAGACGTCACAGAACCCCTGAATTTCTGAGGTTGGAGAAGATGTCCGAGATCATGGAATCCAACCTGTCACCAATCCCCACCTTGTCACCCTGCCCAAAGCACTCAGTGCCACATCCAGTTGTTCCCTGAACACCTCCAGGGTGTTCACCAGGGACAGTGACTCCACCACCTCCCTGAGCAGGCCCTTCCAGTATCCAACACCCTTTTTGTGAAGAAATCCTTCCTAATGTCCAACCTAAACCTCCCCTGGTGCAGCTTAAGACCATGTCTTCTTGTCCTGTTACTGGCTGTCTGGGAGAAGAGGCCAACCCCCACCTGGCTGCAGCCTCCTTTCAGAGAGTTGTAGAGAGTGAGCCCCTGGCACTGCCACCATGTACTCGCTGTGACAGTTTTCTCTTTCTGGGCTCTTCACCAGGAACCCAGGTGTGGCAATGCCCTGGGCTGCTGTGGGTCAGCAGGGGCAGGGCACAGGCAGTGACTGCAGCACCCTGGGCTGCTGTGGGTCAGCAGGGGCAGGGCACAGGCAGTGACTGCAGCACCCTAGGCTGCTGTGGCATGGCAGGAGCAGGGCACAGGCAGTGACTGCAGCACCCTGGGCTGTTGTGGCATGGCAGTGGCAGGGCACAGGCAGTGACTGCAGCACCCTGGGCTGTTGTGGCATGGCAGTGGCAGGGCACAGGCAGTGACTGCAGCACCCTGGGCTGCTGTGGCATGGCAGTGGCAGGGCACAGGCAGGGGACTGAGCTCAGGTACCTTGATGGTGGTGGTACTGCGCTCCTCGTACTTGCACTCGCAGAGCAGGCAATAGGCCTCCACGTCATTCCCGGGCACTGGCATGGGCTCCACCACGTGCAGACAGTTACTGCAACACAAACAAACCACAATCAGCAGCAGCACAAGGTGAAACCAGTGCTCTGTGCAAGGACACTGAGGTGACTTTGTGTCCCAGCCTTCCTATCAGGCTGATAACACTGATCTGGTGTTAAGAGCTCCCCTCACAGCCTAGCACAGATACTGTCCCAGTGCCTTTTGCAGGGACCCAGTCCAGGTGGAAGGGATTGGAGGGCACACCCTATATCTGTGAAGACCAGTGGCATCCCATATCATCCTGGATTCCTCAATTTCTGTTTAAAAAATGCCCCTTGCCTGGGTTGAACATCACCCACCAAAGCAGCTCCCTTGCAGATATACAGGCAGGGAATCCCTTCCTCAGCACCAGCTGGGAACTCCAGAGCTTGGCTGTCAAGGACTGACCCCTGAGGCTGCTCCCACTCACTCACCAGTCCTTCTGGGATACATTCTTGTTGTAGATGTGCCCGCTGATGTTGCGGTATGGGGGGCAGATGCACTTGCAGCGAATGTCCTCAGAGCTCTGCAGGGCACAGGAGCCATTGTGAAGGAGGGGACACGGCTCTGTCCCCTCACACCCCACCTCTGCTGTGGCCCACACATGGCTCAGTGTCACTCACCTTGCTGGCCTGTGCTGGGGGACACAGGACACAGCCCAGCAGCACCAGCAGCAGCACAGGGATTGCAAAGTTCCGAGAGCTCTGGGCAAACATCCTGGGAGCCTGAGGGAACAAAACTCACATACAGGATAGAGCATCTCAGCTGAAAGCAGCCACAACAAGGTAGTCAGTGATTTTTTTTGGCCCACTTGCCTCTGTTTTGCACAGGAAGAAGAAATTTGTTCCTAAATCACAGCTGATGCCAAGCCAGAAACTCTTGGAAGCAACACAGGTCCCAAGAACACTTCTCTCAGAAGAGCTTCTATTCTGTACAAGAACACATCCAGACTACCCCAGCCCTACAAAAATATTGCTGATTTTCTTACAATTGGACTTGCAAAAGACCTCCTGTTCCTCTCTTACTATCCTGGAGCCCAGATGCAGGTATTTTGGTGCTGACAGTTTTGCTCAGTAAAAGACACAGAACTAGGAAAACCACGGAGCAAGAGTGACCTAAAGCAGTACACTGGAGCCTCCCTGCTGCACTGTACAAATGGTAAATCATTCATCTTCTGACATTCAAAGTCTTGCTGGTGAAGGGAATGATGCCTTTTTCTGTCATGAGCTATGGGAAAGGGATGGAATATTCCTAAGTATTCCAAACCAATTCCTAAACCTCCTTTTATCTCAAGTCACCTGTTCAGTAAATCCTGATTTTAAAATTACTTCAAGCTGATAGCTTGGTGAATCCATTAACACCTTTTGCTACATATCACAGAATAGTCTGGGCTGGAAGGGACTTTAAAGATCATCTCCTTCCAACCCCCTTGTGTGTGGATAAAGTTCTTCCTGAGATGTGTGCTTCCACAAATCCATAAGAATATAATTTACCCCGTGCCACAAAAGACAAGTTGGCCTTGGACAGGTTGGTGTTCAGCCTTAGAGAGAAAAGGTGGAGCAGGTGTTGGGGACCTTGGGACAACATGGAAGAGCTGTTTCAGCAGAAGAAGGGGAATGGAATTTACACCTTTATTAATCACTTCTCAGGTAATCCCACATCTTACTCCAGGTCCTTCTACTCCATGACCTGACCTGAGTCCATTGGGATTTAAATCACTGCAATATTCCATCACCCTTTGCTTTATCTTATGTCAACACCTTAAACTGAACACCAAGTTCCTTTCATCTTTATCTAAACAAAGCATGAGAAGCTTCTAACAAATTGCCAGACCGACAAAATGCATCTCAGTCCTGTCACCTCATGCCATGATTCAGGTTTGGCACTGCTGTTTCAAAAATCTCCTCCAGCAATGGTCCTTTCCAGGGAGACCCCCTGTACATCAGGGGTTCAGATCATCATCACGGATCCAGGGAACAGGACCCATGTGAGCTGCCCAGTGCACGTTCCCCATTTTAAGTAGGTCTGGACTTTTGTCTGAATTTTTAACACAACAATGAGGCATATACCTGCAATTCAGTTTTAGCCTCTCAGCTGAGTTCAAAATATCTGAAAAGCTCATAAATGTCACTTTTAATAATAGTAGGGGAAAACAAGTGATCTATTATACCATAAAAAAAACTTGGAACCTGGGCAGAGTTCCTGCACCGTGAACTGCAGAGCACCCTCAGCCACACAAGGGATAATTAAGGCATATTTATCTCCAAGTTTGACAGCAAAGGGACACATGCACATATGCCTTAGAGCTATTTTCTCTAGAGCATCAGCGCAGGTGAAAGGTAGCTGCATGTGGACCAAAACCCACCGGTACAGTAAGCCCAGCACAGAGTTTGAGGTGAAGTTCTCAGGGGGCTGTGAGTGTGGCAGCTCCCAGGATGAGCCCGCAGAGGAGCTGTCCAGAGCACCGCTGACACAACCACGCCATGCTCCTTCTCCCTGAGAGTGCCCAGTAATCACCTCGCCTTTAACCTCCCTATCCCTGCAAGTGTCCAGGGCCAGGCTGCACGGGCTTGGAGCAGCCTGGTCTCGTGGAAGGAGTCCTTGCCCATGGCAGGGGTTGGGACTATATGGGCTTTATGGTCCCTTCCCACCCAAACCATTCTGGGACTGATTCTGTGAACACCACCTGGAGCCTTTCTAAGACTCCGGCCCATTTCCCCTCCAGGATCTGTGCTCGAACCACCCCCGACATGGA
This sequence comes from Erithacus rubecula, assembly GCF_903797595.1. Classification (NCBI taxonomy): domain Eukaryota; kingdom Metazoa; phylum Chordata; class Aves; order Passeriformes; family Muscicapidae; genus Erithacus; species Erithacus rubecula. The sequence goes on from NC_136678.1 coordinate 478,838, forward strand.
CCCGGACCCAGGGTAGGGCCGGACCCCTCAATTCCCGCCGAAGGCCCCGATGCTCCCTCAGCCCTCCCGGGGCTCCCACCGCCCCATCCCACCCGGCCTCCCGGGATGCCTCCGGCAGCGCAGGCCGCCGCCGAGCGCAGGCCCCGCACAGTCCCGCTCCGGGTGCGGGGAGCGGAGCAGGGCCAAGGCCCAACGGCCCTCAGGACCCGGCCATACCTACCCACATCTGCCCCTTACCTGCCCGTCGCTGCAGCCCGAGCGCGGCCCCGCCCCCGGGCCCCGCCCCGGCCTTCCTCGCGCGCCCATTGGCTGTGGAGCGTGACGTCCAGTGACAGACACCGCCGCTGGCCAATCGGAGAGCGAGCAGCGCAGCCGGGCGCTGAGGGTGGGCCCGCGGCCCTCAGAGCGGAGGGGCGGCAGCGCGGTGGGCGGATGGGGGGCGCCGGGAGTTGACATGGCGGGAGGTGTCTGCGGCGGACGGGGCCCGGGCAGCTCCCGCCTGGCTCCCCGCGCGGGGCAGCGCCGCCCCGTCTGCGGCTGAGCCGCGGGACAGCTCTGCTCCTTCTCAGCCCCTTCTCACCTCCCTCACATCCCCTTCCTCCCCTCACAGCCCCTTCTCCCCTCATTCCTAGCTCTCTCCTCATGGTCCCACTCCCCCTAATGGCCCCTCTCTTCCCCGTTGGCCTCTCACACCCGCTCTCCCCTCATGGCCCTGCTCTCCCCTCACACCGACCGTGCTCCTGTGTCTATCAGAGGGAAAAGCCCGGGCCGCAGCGGTGCTCTTGCTTCTGTTTTTGGCTGATTTATGGTCATAGATTATGTCAGTGATCCTCCAGGTTCCAGTATTTCAGTCTTGCCATGAACCTCTTGTATTTGAGACTTGTGACTAATTTTAAAAGCCTTGTCCTTATGCCAAGAGTGTAAGGAAAATTAATCCACAAACACCATGTCCAAAAAGGAGACAGAGGAGTTCTTTTTGCTTTATTCGAATAAAAGAAGAGGCCGTGGGGCATTCCCCTGGGATCTCTCAAATTTTGGAGGACACAGCCTCCCTTTTTATCCTATTTTCCCGACCGTTTTTCCCTCTCTCTTTCCCCATTGTCTGAGGTACTCGAGAGGCACAGACATGCTGGAACGCCTGACACCTGACATTCCCCTCTAATGTATAACCTTCCCTTTTAATTTTTAATTCTTATAGTTTTCCCTGTTACTTCTTTCATCCTTTGATACCCAATTTCATTTACCAGCAAACCTACAGTTTGTTTGTAAAGACAAATCTCTTTTCCCATTCATCAATCATTGTTTCTTTTATCTCTCGGTGCTAACTTTATCTACCATCAGATCTACAGCTTGTTTGTAAAGACAAATATAACATTCCTCTCAAGAGGAACATTGTGTCTTTCCAAGGCCACAGGGTCTGGTGTTTGCCCAGAGAACATTCCTGAGATGTGGTTCTTGCAGTACCTCGGGTTTGCCCCATTTCTGTGTATTGCACCCTTCAGGTGTGCAGATACCCCAAACCTCGGCTTTGCTCCAGTGGCAGCTCCCAGGACGTTCCATTAACAGCTGGACAGATTGAAGATGTCAAGAAAAGTCCACAAACGCCAGAGATTTATGTCCAAAAAGGAGACAGAGGAGGCCTGCAACTTTATTTGCATATCAGGAGAGAGTCCACGGGAGCACATGCCCATAGGGTTTTATCTTTGGAAGGGCACAGCCTCCTTTGATCCCAAACTCCTGGGCCCGCGTTGTTCTCTTCCTTTCCCCCTTGGCTGAGGTTCTGGGAAGGTACAGCCTTCCCGAACCACCTACCACATGTCCCCCCTTCAACCTTATTTTACCCCGAAGTTCAGGCTTGTGCAGAACTTGCCTGTTTCAGGAGCCAAGCTGCAAACCTGCTGCCCGAAGTTAGTAGTGACATTAAGACCCATTGCAAAGATGTTAACCCCCATACCTTCACCCATCAAATTGTAAAGACAGTAGCTTTCCTCTCAAGGGTCTTACCTGCTTCTCTTGAACTTTGCTTCTTGACCTGATGCAGATTTATCTCGTCTGTGCTGCTGGATAAAGTCAGGACCTAATTTTTTTCAGGTAAAAAAAATCCCTTGATGAAAAAAATAGAGACCCAACTCCCTGGTTTAACTTCTAGAAATAGAAACACAAAATCAAATATGTTGGAAAAGACCTCTGAGATCATCGAGTCCGACCTGTACCTGACCCCCACCTTGTCATGCAGTCCAGAGCACTCAGTGCCATGTCCAGATGTTCCTTGAACACCTCCAGGAATGGGGACTGAACCACCTGGAGTCCCTGGGCAGCCCCTTCCAATGCCTGTCCACCCTTTCCATGGAGAAATTCCTTTGGGTGTCCAATCTGAACCTTTCCTGGTACAGCTTGAGGCTGTTTCCTCTTGTCCTGGCCTTTGTTCCTTGGGAACAGCACACAACCTCCCCTGGCTCTCCCCTCCTGTCAGGGAGTCATGCAAGCCAAAAGGTCTCCCCAAGCCTCCTTTTCTCCAGGCTGAGCCCCTCCAGCTCCCTCAGCTGCTCCTGGTGCTCCAGCCACTTCCACAGCTCAATTCCCAGCTCTGGACTCTCTCCAGCCCCTCAATGTGCTTCCTGAACCCACCGGCCATGGTTCCATTCCTTCCAGAGTTTGCTACTTTGATGAAAATAAAAATGAAAATAATAAGGTGAGATACATTCAGCCAGAAATAGGTGTAGATCAGAAGGGAAAAGACTGCTTGGCAGATAGTTCTGTCTCTCTGATAGTTTTAACTTTCCAGAAATGAGTAAATAATTGAGACTTCTTTTTTAGGGCTTGTAGAATGTATATAAAACCTGGCTGGAGACTGCCAGGTTTTAAAATGTCCCACACTGCTCCATGCCCTTGGCATAGGAATTACTGATGTAAAAGTGCTTTCATAGAGTCATAAAGTCATGGAGTGGCTTGGGTTGGGAGGGCCCCCAAAACTCATCCCATTCCACCCCCTGCCATGGGCAGGGACACCTTCCACTATCTCAGGTTACTCCAAGCCCCATCCAGCCTGGCCTTGGACACCTCCAAGGATGGGGCAACCAAAGTTTCCCTGGTGAGCCTGTGCCATGGCCTCACCACTCTCACATGGAAGAATTTTTTTCCAATACTTCATCTAAACCTACTCTGTTTCAGTTTGAAGCCATTCACCCTTGTCCTGTCGTTGCATGTTCTTGTACATAGCCCTGTCATGGCTGCATTCTACCCCCATTCCCTGGAGTCTGTATAGGATAGTGGTCTAAGTCAGCTGGACTGATCCAAGGAAATATTCCATGAGAATAATCCTGGGTATTAGATGCACAAAGGATTTCTAATTCCTTCCTCCTACTCCAGCAGGAATAGAATTGCTGAATAGAAGATCTATTGCTGAATAGAATTCAGCAATATTCTATAAAATTATCTATAAAATCTATAATCTATAAAATCTAATAATCTATAAAATTCTATAAAAATTCTATTGCTGAATAAAATTGCTGAATAGAAGATCTTTGGTTCTAAATCAGAGCTCTCCCATCAGAGTAGAGCCCTGGGCTCTACTCACACTCCGTGCTGTGACACAGCTGAGTTTGTTCAGGTTTAAAAGACCATGGCCACAGTGACTGACTTTCCTCAGGCTGATGAGGAGGTGTTTTTATCTCTGACATGGTTGTTGTCACAGCAATCTGTTCTTCTGTGTCTTTTGCAGCCCAAAGGTCCATACCACTGCTTCTTGGATTGTCTGGATTGACACATGGAGGAAGCAGCCTGGACTGGTGACAAGACACTGGAAATGCCCTTGGAGGAAGTAAAGGAATGGCCCAGCCATCTGAGAGCCCACATCCAGGGGTCAGGATTTTTGGGTGAGTGCCTCAAAAGCAGACTGATCCAATAGAGAATGAATTTGAAAGTTGCATTTCAGTTCAACTGCCTTTCCCAAGAGGCTGATTTCAGAATTCTTGGAGGGGAGAGTGAGTTGCATGTGCAGTTCCTGCAGTGATGAGTGGGAGATCTCACACACACTTCCAGGAGACTGTTTCCTGTTTCCTTCCTTGCTGAGTTCCCCCTGGCAAAGCTGCCTTTTTGTCTGTCCCAGATAACTGGGATACAGCAGGCTCAGTTACCTCCTGAATGTCATCCCTGTTGCTGTCTTTAAAGCCCAGCAGCAGTGGCAAAAGTGAGACTTTGCCTGGAAGTAGCAGGATTTGCTGCTTTATTTCTTCCCACCTGTTGCTCAGCCTTGTCCTCATTCGTAAGTGCACCGCTGCACACAGCCAACAGATGTGGTCATGTTTCCTAAACTTCTGTGTGTGCTGAATGCAGGTCCCTTCAAAAATTTCTCCAGGAATTGGTTCTGAACCCTGTAGAGATCTTGCTCTGAATTCCTAGTAATTTGGGTTGATTTTAGCCACTGACACCATCCTGTAGGGATCTGTGACTCACACAGGAAGAGGCTTTGGAGACCTTGGGACTGGCAGTGACACCGTGAGGCTGTTCATTCCTGATCTCTGCCTCTCACTTTGAAAGGTGAGAGGTGCCTCAGAGGAGCTTTCTATGTGTAGTGCCCTGGGAATAGAGGCCAAACACAATTCATACGGAGGGAGAGGGAATAGGAGATGGGAAACAAAGAAACACAAATGTTAAAAGAGGGGAAATGCATCAGGTGTTAATACCCTGTTCCTGTCTCCTTACCAAAGTAATTGGGCCTTGTTGCCACTCGTGGTGTCAATCTGAAGGACAGGTGGCATTTTTGTTAACAAGAGCAGTGGCTGAGAACACACAGGAACAGCTTGTCCACAGCTTGTCCTTGTTCTTTCTGGACACAGGTGTTGGTGACAACACTGCAAACGTCCTTCCGGCCCAGCGCTGTGGTCACAGCAGCTGGCACATATTTAAAGGGCAATTTATTTTGAATTGTGAACAGACACATTGACTTGTAAATATTCTAGAAATACAACCTGCCATTATAAAAAGCATCTGTTGAGTCTTGGTTTTTCCTTTCCTCTTTGCCTGTGGATTTTTTTCCCATTGACATGCTAAGAAGCGCTGATGGCCAAGTCCTTGAGATGGAGGGAGGGGGAACCTCCCTGGTTTTTTTAGGAGTTTTTCTCGTGGAGATGGGGAACACTGAAAGATTAAAGCAGGTAAAAAGGGAGTGGGGACAGTTGCTGTTGCTCGCTTGCTCTTGGCTTCGGAGGAGGAAGGTCGCTGCTGGGTGGTCCCAATGCTGGGAGCTGCCTCTTCTTCTGCTCCTTGACCTTGCACCTCTGCCCTGCTAGGACGCCCTCCCGCTTCAGCTTGCTGTTTCCAAGCGTCCTGTTGGAGCACCGGGACGGACGCTGCCCCAGGGTTCATAAGCAAAGCTCTCTCCACCCTTCCCATCGGGGACGCAGCCGCCACCAGCCGAGCGCCGCTCAGCTGCGCAGGGATCCTGCTCCTGCCCTGCCCGCCGGAGCCGCGGCGCTGCCTGCCGGCTGTGGCGGTGACTGCACCGAAGGGAAAGTGCCCGCGGCCGAGAGGGCTGCATCTAGATTCCTGCTCTGCGTGTTGTTATTTACACAGCTGTTCTTTTATTTACCGTGTTATATACACTAGTAAAGAACTCTTATTCCTAACCCCACAGCTTTGCCTGAAAACCCCTTAATTTCAAAATTATAATAATTCTGAAGAAGAAGATTTACTTTCTCCATTTAAAAAAAACAACCCTGGCTTCCCTAACATACACCTATCTTTCAAACCAAAACAGCATCCTGTAATTCAAGGGGAAGAAATTTCATTTTTCACCTGCAACAAGATTATTTGGTCCTTCTATTGCCTATGAAATGAAACACTTTGGGAATTGGAAGCTGACAAGAGAAGACTTCAGAGTGTCTGGGCATTGGGCCAACCTCCAGGTCTCCCTTCCTCATTTAGGATGGGTGGTTAGACCAAAAAATGGCAATTCTCATTCCCTTTATGTTGTCAATTCCATTCCAGCTCCAAGGAAGTGGTTTTGGTGCCATGACTCAGTTTCTTCAGTCAAATGGTACCACAGCAGTGGGAGGGGTTCTGTGAGGATGGCTGAAGAGCTTGTGAGGGTCACAAGAGCTGCTTGTGATAGTCAGTTCCTGGGGGCTTCTCTCACCCTGAAAGACCTGATGGTCTCCAGAAGCCTCATGGAAATTTGAAAGCACACATCAATGAACAAATGGTATCAGTCCTAGGCAGGAGCAGCTGCTGTGTGTGTGGGAGCTGACAGAAGATGTGGCTGCCCAGCAGGCTGGGCTCTGATATCCAGTGTCCAGAGATCCAGTGTCAGTGTGTGCCCTTGGGCCATGCACATGCAGGCTGGGGCTGTGCAGGGCCCTCTGTCCAGCATCACCTCCAATGGCATGGATGGGCAGAGAACAGCCGTTCATGTCCAGCCATGAAGGATCACTCTGAACAATGGAATCTGGAGCTGGTTCTTGTGGGTCACAGCTGTGCAGCCATGAAGGTGTGATGGGGAGGACACTCAGTGTTGGTGATGGAATGGCTCTGGGGTGCTGAGGGGGGACCAATCCACACATGGCTGACCCCCAGTGGGGGCACTCCTGCTTCTCCACCTGTGCTGTGTTTAATAATTCCTGCCCCTAGACAGGAGACCGCTGCCAGTCACAAACCATGTGCCAGGGAAGACTCAGATTGGATATTAGGAAGAATTGCTTTACAGAAAGGGTGATTAGATATTGGAATGGGATGCCAGGGAGGTGGTGGAGTTCACCATGCCTGGAAGTGTTTCAGGAAAGCCTGGAGTGACACTCAGTGCCATGGTCTGGTTGACATGGTGGGCATTGGTCACAGGTTACATTCAATGATCTCAGGGGTCTTTTCCAGCCTCGGTGATTCTGTGGTTCTGTGATTCTGTAAAACAGGATGGCTGAGGAGCAAGGCTTCCTCTGAATTCAGCCAAGCCCTTTGCAGTGCTGAGACTAAAGGAGAGAGTGGCTGCATCCCAGAACAGTGCTCTGGCCCACACTGTATCCCTATGCCTGATTTCACTGTGCATTCCCAAGGAAATGGGGGGAAAAGGGAATTATCTGTGACCTGAGGTATTTTTCAAGAGCCAATGCTCTGTCCTGGAGTCTGGGATCCTGAGTGGTGGTGCAGCCCTGCTGTGAACCAAACAAGAGCTTGAGCATCCTGGGAGGGAGCTGCCATGGGAAAGGGTAGGGAATTGTGTTCTGATGGAACTGAGGCAGGTGGAGACTTGGCAAAGCCAGACCTAAAATACTTTCATCTTCCAAGCCAGGAGTGTAGAGCACTGCCTACAGTGGGGGCACTTCAGCTCCTTGGGTGTAGAGATACCTGTGAAGCTCCAGTGCCACCCTCCCTGCTGTCCTTCTCCTGCCAGGTGACGTGAGGGACAAGGGGAAGAAATAGAATCAGGATGGCTGTGATGGATCCTATTTGTGAGGCTGAGTGGCTGCAGCCTCTGAGGACTGCTCTGTTCTGCACCCGTTCCTGTTCAGCGTGGGTGTCCTGGGAAGTCTGGCTCCTCTCTTGGCAGAGAATCACTGCCACTGGCACCCTTTTCTGTAACACCTGATTCACCTAAAATAAGTTTCTCCAAGACTTTTTATGGAATTGCATGAACAATTATGCCTAAGTGTATTTTTGCCATCAGGCCTTCTGGGCCTTGGTTTTGCCTCCTAAAGTGCAGGAGGGCTGCAGTGACCACAGTACATCTCATGCTGTGACTGCCCCTTAAACCTGGCCAGCTTGAAGCTGTTGGGCAGAGCTGATGGTCAGAGACCCCTCCTGCCTTCCAGTGGGGGTCCTGGCTTTACCCAGCTGCCAATTCAGCCCCACATTCTCTCATTCTTCCTCAATGTGATGGGCAGAGAGCCACAGGAGGGAAAGCAAGACATCTTGTGGTTGAGATAAATCAGTTAATAAGTAAAGTAAATGTCATACATGCAAACAAAGTAAAACGAGATTCATTCACATGTCCTAACAGCAGGAACAGTGGGGGAAAATTCTACACGTGAGCCCAAGGAAGTCTTTGTGAATAGAGGTCACTGCCTTCGGGACAGTTTGTAGCCAGGACCCTAAGGTTTGGAAGGATTGCTCAGTGCAGTATTGGACCACATCTCTCAGCCTTTTTCCAGACTGCACAATTGGTGTTTTGTTTCCCTAAAAATTCCTAAGTGGATACAGAATACATAAACTTCTGACCTGCCGTGTTGGGTTGCTGAGTTACTGTCTTGCTGAGCTAAACAGCTGGTCTGTTTCGGACAGGATAAAAGAATTCCTGGGGAGAGCCCTGGGCAGGATGAATTTCTCTGTTTGGTGGCACTGGGAGAACACTGTGGTTATAGGATCCCATCTTGGAGCAGGAGGAATTTCTCTGTTTGGTGGGACTGGGAGCCTTGGAGACTTGGAGAAGTGACTCAGTTGTGTTTGAAAGAAGTGATTTCAGTGCAAGTAAAGTATGTGGTCATTTCCTCTGGCACAAAAGAGAACACAAAATATTAATAGGTGGGCAGATTCCCTCAGTATAACTAAATGTTGTGCTTTCTCAGCTCTGCCATCAGTCTGTAGTTTGGGGGCCCCAGACAGGTCATCCCCCAGGACCCAGCAGTGTGGGTGGGAGTTTTGCCTCTCCCTGCAGGGCTGACCTCAGGGAGGAGGAGAGCCAGGGAAGCTCCAGCTACAGTAACTGGTGGTCTCCTGTATGGCTCAGTCCAGAGAGGGCTGGTCAGGGGCTTTTGTAGCCCTTGGAAAAGGGACAGGGAATGAGCACAGGCCTTTCATTTCTGTATTGCTTGGATGAAATAAAATGTAAACTGGACATGCAGGTGGGAAGCTGCCGAAGGCTCCCAGTAATACACTGGTCATTTTTATCTCCACACCTTTTGTTGTCACCTTTTGTTTTGTAGTGACAAACATATATTTATGTTAAAGTGATGTGCTACACTCATCTGGCATCATCATCAGTCACCCAGCTGTGCTGAACTACGCCAAACCATTGTTTTCATCTGTGGGTCTCCTAGCACTGAGGGATTCTGTGGTGTGGGGTTTCCCTGGACATGATATTTTCAGGTCAGACGTCTTCCCCAGAAGGCAGTGACACTTTTGTTAAAAATTATTCCCTCCTGTCTAAATTAATCTTTTTGCTGCTAATTTGGGAAGTAACAAGATAGCAGCGTGGCAGGCAGTATGCTCTCAGCACACATGTAGGTTGTATTAAAAATAGACATGAAAATATAATTTCTTGCGTCTTTTTAAAATGACCTGGATCTTTGTCAAGAGAGGTCCATGCTTTTTCTCCCTCAGCATTCCCCTCTCCTAGGAATGCTGCTTCCCTCACGATTTTTTGATTAGCGTTGCTGGCTATGGTAGGTTTTATTTCTCATATCATATTTCACCTTCCCCTTCTCATGTCCCACTGCAGCCACTGACCAGAACAATCCCTGGCCAGTCTGTGCAGGGCAGGATGGGATAATGTTGCTGACAGAAGACCTCAAGAGGCAATTAACAGCTTCTCCAGCATGCAGGCCCTGATTGAATAGAGGTTATTCCCTACTTGTCAAAGAGCCCTCTCCTTGGAAAGGAAGACAAAGGAGGGCCTGGACACAGAACCTGCTCTACATTTCTGCTGTGCTGGCTTTCTCTTTGGGCAGGATTATTTCAAGAGTGGGTTCCAAGTGGTGTTTTTTGCTGGGAATAACCTGTAAGAATGGGACAGATCACCAGTGAGGGTTTCCACATCACTGACGCTGTGCCAATGTTTCTGGACTTCTGTGGAACAGATGGGCTTAGGAGCAGTGGGAGTGAGCCAAAAGTCCCATTTCCTTCCACTGCTGTTCAGGTCTCAGTGACAGAGGGCTGGGACAGGGGTGTAATGCAGAGCAAGATTCAGCCCATGGCTTTAAGAGTGAAGAACATCTGTAGAGGGCTTTGCTTGCCCTTCTTGTGAAAACATGGGGGACCAACAGTGCTGGGAGTCACAAACCTTTGAGAGCAGCCTTTGTGCTGGGAAAGGGGGTAGGAGCTGCTGTGCCAGCAGGCATCTGGTGCAGCACTGAAAGATACTGGTAGGTTATGGGAAGGTGCTGGCAGGAAGTGGTCATGTCCTGCTTCAGAATGCACTGGCAGGGATGGAAAGACTGACATCAGCATCAGCAAGCACTGCACTGGATGTTCTAAGCATGTCCTGAACCACAGGCTGCTGCAGGGATGTCTTGCTTCAGGTATTGGAGCAGTGCAGAGGTGCTGTGAGAGCAGAGAAATGCCCAGAGCCAGCCTGCTCCAGAGGGAGCTCTGGATTTCTCAGTGATCCACCAGGCTGCCCCAGCATTGGGGGCCAGGCCTCTCCTGCCTGCTGTGCTGCTGTGCCCTGAGCTCCCTCCAAGCGTCTGTCTTGGCCTCACAGGTATCTCGTGGGTGGCAGTGCACATCCCAACTCCCCTCCCAGTTGGCCCTATTTATGGATATCCAATGTTGGCAGGTAGGGAAGTGAGACATTTGAAGCATGAGGGCCTATCCTGGTGAGGCAGGGATATTTATTTGAGCTGATGAAACTTCTTGTCGTTGCCCAGGGTTAGGAACTCTGCACATGTGTTCTGAACCATCATTTCCAGGGCATGAGTGGGCTCATTATTCAGGAAAAAGCAAACAAAATGTTGTTAGAGTGGGAAGAGGGATTTCTACCCACATAAATTATACCCTGTTATCACCACATGGAGGGACAGTCACATGTCAGAACATTTCTCTTGAGGGCTAAGATGGCTTCACTCCCTTTTTACTTCAACAGTATCTCCCAGAGCCGTGTGATTTGTCTTTTCCATGCAAGGGAAAGCTGAGGGGGAACCCACTCAGCCACAGGTCGGATGGGCAGAAATATCTCCTGTGGAAAGATTTAAAGACACTGGAGAGAGAGTCTCTTTTACTGTCCCCATTCCTGCTGGATAATAGGGGAAATTCTCCTGAAAATAGATCTTGCTGCAACAGGCAGATTTCACAGCCTCTTCCCAGGCTTTCCTTGTTGGGGAATCTCATGATGGGTAATACAGGATTGACCAGATAGTCCCTAGGAGTGGTCCCAGCTCTGCAGGAAGTCCTAGGAGCAAGGATCACCATTGTGTTCACAATACCCAGCTCTTACTGGTGCAGAGAGCTGTGATCCTACAAACCACTGCTGGTTTTAATGTTTGCTCCCACAAGAGCCAAAAATGCCTGAGTATGTAGAGCTACTGAAGAGTTTGGGCTTGGATTAGAGTCTTCAAAAGTTCCTTCCCTTCTGTGCTTCTGTTTTGTGACACAGTCATGATTCAAGGCATTGCACAGGGATCAGTGACTGGCAGAACCCCCCTCTGTAGATGTCTGATCCAGAAGGGATTTATTTCAAACACAGGGCAGATAATACTAAAGTGTCTCTGCCAACTCACCTCCTGTCTGCCCCAAAGCAGTCTCAGCCCATGCAGCCCTTGTCAGTCAGGGACAAGGCAAATTTGCACACCTTGAGGACTCCCCACCCAGGTAACCCACAGCCCAAATACTGCTGCCACCATCACCATCCATCACAGCTGCTGAAAACACCTCAAATACTTCTGCTGGCTGATGGTTCTCTTGCTTCCTGAGATCCAAGAGGCCTCTGACACAGTTCAGAGGGCCAGGGCTGGAGCACCAGAGCTCCTGGAAAAGAAAGGGACTTCATTTGATTGCTTTTTCTTTTCCTTTGACAAGTATTTCAGTGCAGATGCTGAAAACCTTTCAATTCACTAAAATCTGCCCGTGTGCTATTTCTTCCAAACTCAGTCCCTTTTCTGGGGGTCTCTCTACAGGGCTGATGAGCCACATTCTGTGTGTGTCCAGTCCTGTTCTGAGGTAGAAGAATCAATGTAGTCATCCTTCTCAAAGTGCGGACAAAATCCCTTGGTGCTGGTCACTCCTGTGAGTGTGATGAGGAGTTGGAAGGGGCTGGCTGGCAGGACATTAATGGCAGCTTGTTTGTACTCTGAGCAGGTTGCCCTGGCCCTCAAGGTCTTCTTTTCTTTGGGCAAGTCCTGCAAGGCAGTAGTGCCCACCTACCCCCCATTAGTGCCCACTCCTTGGAGATCCTGCTCAGGGCACCCAAACAGCCAAGCCACACCTGTGAAGGCTGAGGGCAGTGCTGAGGAGCATTCCAGCAGGGAAGGTGGGTTTATGCTTCCCCTGAGACTGAATCACAGAATCATTTAGGTTGAGAAGACCTTTGAGATCCAGTCCAAGCTATGCCTGACCCCACTTTGTCACCCAGCCCAGAGCATGGAGTGTCACATCCAGTTGTTCCTTAGGTACCTCTAGGGCTGGGGACTCCAAACTCCCTCAGTAGCCCCTTGCTATGTTTAATAACCCTTTCTGTGGAGAAATTCCTCCTAATGTCCAGCCTTTCCTGACACACCCTGAACCTTTTTTCCTGAACACATTGAAGCTGCAGAGGGCTCTGAGCCCTGGCTGGACTGGGGTGACTGCAGCAGGACCTGTCCCCATTGCAGCTGGTTGAGCTTGTGTGATCTGCAGGATTGAAGGGACAGTACACACACAGTGTTGTCCTGCATCCCTCTCTAGCAGGGCAATGTTTGACTAACCCAAGCAGCCCCTCTCTGTAATCATTCAGACCCTGGCAGCAGAGTCAGGGCAGTGCTGTAGCCAGGCTCAGCTTTCCTGCTCCAAAGCAGAGGCTGTGACAGTGATGATGGACAGACAGGGAGGGGGCATGAGGGAGCAGGGGGGGGTGTCTGTGCCCCTTCTCTGCAGCTTCTCCCACTCAGAAGGTGTTTATCCTAGTGACAAGTGCTATGGGCCTTTCATAACTGCTGCATTAGCAGAGGATCAAGTGGCACTTAATGGGAGCATACTGCCTCATAAAGTGTGATGGGAAAGGTCACCAAGGTCGAAGGGGAAACATTTCCAGCAGGCTGACACAAGCCTTGGCTTCTGGCTGGCAACAGGTGCCAGTTTGCTGGGCTGGCCTCCCCTCCAGCACTGCTGCCCTGTCCTGTCCCGGGTACAGAGTCTGGGAGCTCCGTGTGTGCACACAGCATAAACCCCTGCAGAGCACAGGGAAAAGGGGATCTGGGGCTGCCTTCTGAACTAGGGAAAAAGGAAGTCAAGGGGGTGACACTTCTTGTGAAGCTGCTCCAAGCCAAGCTGGTAGGCGGAGCAGTTCACTTTGAAAGGAATGAGAGGGATCTGTCTTTACAAAAAAAACTGTGGGTAAAGCTAGATACCGAGAGATGAAAGAAGCAATGGGGGAACCATAAATTCCATAGAAAAAAAAAATGGCAGGGCTAGGGGGTATACTTTAGAACAGGGTCTGTATGAGGCCATTCAGGAAGTCTGTGCCTCTCAAGTACCTCAGCCAATGGGGAAAGAGAGAGGGAAATACGGCTGGGAAATTAGGAGACTGTGTCCTCTAAACATTTGAGAGACCTCAGAGAAAATGCCCCATGGCTTCTCCCTTTATTCAAATAAGGTTACAGGACTCCTCTGTCTCCTTTTTGAACATGAACTTCTGGTGTTTGTGGATTAATTTTCCTGACAACTTCCATTCCACAATAAACAGCTTCTCTCCTCAAGGCAACTTGTTTTGCTAGGCTTTGCTGAAATGAGATTGCTGGGTCTCAGCCCATCTACAGTCTGAACACCCCCAGTTTGCCCAAGCCAGATAAAATCTTACTGCTGCCCCTGGCAAGCCTGTCTCTGCAGTCAGACGTGTATTGATGGCTTTGCAAGCCTTCTTGCCCTCCTCTCTTGCTGCTTTGGTGTCCCATCTGTCTTATACAGTTTCATTTGGGACAATGCAGGGTACTCAGTCTAGGCCAAGTTGCTGATGACAAGCTAATTAAAGACCAAGCAAGGGAGGAGCAGCCTAATGAGGGAGAAGTGGGAGGAAGGGCAGTTTGCCAGGACTGTGCTTGGAGACTCTGGCTCAGTGGAATGAATTGTGTGCTGTAATTGATGGTTCAGGGGAGGCCCTCCTCACACAGCCTGTAGGTCAGAGGAACAGAGACCTGCTTCCATGGCCTGTTCTGGGAGACTGGGATGGGATGGGAACACACCTTCCCAGCTCCAGGGTTTCCTCTACAGGGTCAATTCTTAGCTTTAATATGGAGTTAATTATCTTGCACCATTGGAAATAAGAGACTTGGAGAGCACAGTGTGGCCACGTCATTGCAAATAAAAAGCCAGGAGCAGGAGTGGCATCTTCTCAGATCAGCAGTACTCAGGCTGAAGGTCCTGTGCTCCCAGCAGCCCTGACCATGAGCCACAGGATCACAGAATCATTCAAAAAGATCTCCAAGATCATCCAGTCCAACCATTAACTCAGCTCTGCACAAGACACCACTAATCCACATCCCTACACTCCATATCCATTTACTTTCTGGATACTTGCAGGGATGGTGGCTCTACCATTGCCTTGAGCAGCTGTGTCAGGGCTTGATCACCCTCTCAATGAAGAAATTTTTCCTAATATTCAATTTAAGCAGGCCCTGGCCAGCTCCCTTCCTGCAGTCCTCTGAAGGGAATGGGGCAGGAAAGGAAGGTGCATTCTGGCACTGGTGGGAATAGAGGCTCTGCTGGATCATTTCATTTGGAATGTGTGTGCTGGGAACTCTGGGGTTACCCCAAGTACTCACAGGGAGTCAGCACAACCAACCAAGTGGTGATGGGACTCTGCCAGAGCTGTGTTAGCATGGCCCTGGTCTTAGCACCTCATCCTGGGTCCCCTTCACTCACTTCATCCAGAGTAATCAAAGCAAGGAAATTCCTCACCTCTGGGGAATGATAGTGTGAGAAAACATCTTTTATGAGTATGAAAAGACTTTTATTTGGCTTGCTTTCTGCTGTTTCCATGCTGAATTTCCTTTCTGAATGGTGGCACTGAGAGTTCTTTGATTCACAACCAAATTATTCAGTGCATCTCACCAAACATGGGGAAACAACTGAGAGCTTCTGCATGCTCTCTGCACATCCAAAAGGGACTCTGGAGTGTAGAATGATTGTGTCTTGTGTGTTTTGTTCTGAAATCTGGAGAAAGATTTTTCTAGCCTTTGCCTCAGGAATGCTCATTCCTCAAGTGAAATGATGCAAGAGCTCTGCATTTCCCACCTCCTCAGGAAAGTCAGGGGATTTCTGCTGCAGCAGACTATTCCTAACCATAAGGCATGGCACAAAGGCTGTTGCAGCAGTTGTGTTTGGCACAGGTTCTGCTAGGGATCTGTTTGCAGGGAGAGTTCTGTCCTTGAGGCCAAGTGCCCAGGGCAATTAGTGGGTGCAGCCACTTTCACAGCCCTCCCTGAGCCTTCCATTTCTCCTCACAGCTTCTAAAATTCCTCTCACCACGGGGGGGCATTTCCATATTATCAACACCTGCTTGGACAGGCAGAGGCACTGACCCCTTCCAGAGCTGCTGGGACCAAAAGCTTTGGGCCATAACTCTGTGAAGGTGTTAAAGCTGGCTGTGGGTAATTTATGGTCTGCAGCAGGGGGACAGCCCCTGGGTGCAGAGTGCTGGGGCAGAAGCTCTGCTGTTGGCTCTGCTGTCAGCTGAGTGCACAGCAGGGAGGAGGGGACATTCCTTGGTCACAGCTTCCCACACTCTCCATCACAAGTCAGCAGAGTCATGAATCCCAGGAAACCGTGGTGATTCTGAGGCCCCAGAGGCCCCAGCAAGTCCCATGAAATGCTGTCAGAGATACCCACACACCAACAATGGAAGAACCATCACAACAGAGAATACATATGAAACATTTCTGTTTGAATGAAATACCCATCTGGGATTTCTGTCTAAAGGATGTGGAGGTCTTACAGTGGGTAAGAATTGGGACCTTCCAAGGGCTTTTCTGGCAGGGTGTTGGCAGCATGTAAACCTGCTGTGTCACTGCCTTATTCACCCAAATGAGTGTCCTGGGGTAACCAGAGCTCTCCCCATGGCCCTGCTGCTGGGCTGGGACATGGGGGCCACTGTGCTGTGCACAGGTCACTGTAGGCTGGCAATTGAAAGAGAATGTCCAAGGGTCAGGACAACAAACTGCCAAAATAGTTGTATAGCAAGTCACCCTCAAGTGGCATTTACTGTAGCCAAGAGTTTCTGAGCTCAGTGTCTCCTGGCCATTTGTCCTCCCAGATCTCCTGACCTTAGAAAAGGCCTTTGAACTTGAGTTGCAGAAAGCTGTGACACTGAGTTCCCATTATAAAATAAATCTATGATAACTCTGTCAGAAACTCCACCTTGTTATTCCAAACAGGAGGCTGGTCTAACCATGTCTGGTGGTTAAAAGTCTCCTGATATTCCTCTTCATGGACAGTTATTTTCTTTGTCCTTCTCTCACCTTGTCTCCCCTTTTGGTATTTACCTTTGTAAGATATTTAATATTTTTTATCACCCATCTCTCTTTTGTTGGGCTGAACAGAGTAACCTTACCCACTCTATTTAATACAACTTGCCCTCCACTACCTGAGCATCCAATGGTGCCACCTCCACTCATTGTCCTGCTTGAGAAACTTGGTTTTCAACATGGACAAACAGCCGTGTTTTCTGGATTGTGGTGGAGGTCTCAAAAATTCGGATCAAAAGCTGGCACAGGTATTTCCCTACCAGCTGTACTTACCAGCTCCTGATGGAATTGCACATGGGGTTTTCCATCCACGCTCTCATGGTGATTTCTGTTCCTGTGTCCTCTGTTCTCCAGATCTTTGTCAAAACCATTTTTGCCATCATTATGATTTAAAACTTAGGCTTCACGTATTCTCACCCTCTCTATGCTGCAGAGTCAGCCCATTTAATCTTCTTTTTTTGGTGCAAATTTTTTCACTGCTTGTCTTAAGGAATTTGTACTGTCCTACCTAGGTTGATATTTGTCAATTCTTACTTAATCACTAACCAGGCTTTGCAAACAGACCAGGTTGGAAGAGGCATAAAAGCTGGCAAAACATCCCTTCTCAGACTCATAAGAACAAGAAATGTGACAGAATCTGTAGGTATGAGGAAGATGTGAGGGGAGTACCTTGGAGAATCAAAGCCATAGTAGAAATAAAAATAACCTATTATTTTTCCATCTGCTTGGACTGGAGGACCCTATGCTTGGGTCTCTCATTTGTGAATGTCTCCACTTAAGTCAGTCTCCAACTGAAGCCTCAGGAAGCTATGAAACACAGAAATGAAGGAAATCAGCAGATTTCACCAGAGGGATGGAAATGGACCAGAGAGATGAAAAGCTGTCCCAGTGCAGGGATGAAACAGCTGAACTGTGGTCTTAAAATTGACTTCTCACTGTGACAAAAATCTTGAGGGTCAGAGTCAGGCCCCTGAGTATAGCAATAGACTCAATTCCCTGGCAGGAATGGCATCTTCAGAGCACCTGTACAAGGTTAAAGTAACCTGATCACTTATGATTTCCTCCCCACTGAACGCAGATGATACAACATGGGTCTTCTCTGAGCACACCCAAATGTATTCCTTTCATGAGCCAGGACTACCCAGTTATTAATAATAGCTGATATCAGACTACAGCATGACAGCAATTCCTCACCTTTATGATAGACTTTCTGGTAAGCAAAATCATTAGAAGAGAAATGTTGCCAGGAATTCTAAATCCCTGACTTTGGCATTCTGAGGTTTGGAAGCTTCCACCTCCAAAGTGCCTTATGGGAGATGATTTGTCAGGATGCTTTTCAGCTCAGAAGTTCTTTCTGCAGTGCTTGCCTTTCTTCATGCCATGCCTTTGCTGACAGGCACTGTCACTCCAACCTTCACCTTGAGCTCTCTTGTATTAATTTTTGTTGCCTCCTTTTAGCTCTTTATCCATTTCCACACATTTAACAAAGCAAGTTTCTGCAGTTTTGTTCTGGTACTTGTACACAGAAACTTCACTATCATCTCATGTTCACTGCTCAAAGTTAGCACAACCATTCCACCTGGACAGGAGGTGTTCTTGAGTGGGTGCCTACATGGAGATGAAACAGCTCTGTGTGTCCATCATAAAGCTCTGCACCCTGTGCTAAATCCATAGACATGTGGCCAGCAGAGCAAGTTTGGTGACAGAGGGGACAGAGGGAGAGACTCTTCTTCGTATTTCTAAATTACAACAGTCAATGGCCACAAGTTGCGTCTCAGGAGGTTCAGGTTGGGCACTAGGAGAAGGCCTCTCAGGAAGCTGGTGCAGACTGGGACAGGTCATGAGAGAGGGGAAATCTATATCCTTGTGAGAGTTTGGGGTATTTGCTGAGGCTCAGTGGAAAAGCCTTGGCTGCTCCAGTCTGGTGTTCCAGGTAGTGCTGCCCTGAGTGGAAGGATGAACCTCCAGAGCCCCTGTTCACTGCCTCCTCCATGGTTCAGTGACCACCTGTGACCCATCTGCACTTCCCTGTCACCTGCCAGGCCAGGTGTCTTTCAGGTTTACTAGGCCTGAACAGGCTGCCAGGGTAGTGATGGAGTCACCATCTCTGGAAGTGTCCAAAATAACATGTAGACACTTGGGGGTAGGGTCTAGTGGTGAGAATGGCAGTGCTGGGGAATGTTGGACTCAATGATCTTTGTGAACTTTTCAAACCTAAATGACTCCATGATTCTGTGACTGTGTGACTTTTCTTGACCCTGAGCCTTGTAGAAATGCTCTGTCCTTGCATCTCTAAAAACAATGCTTAGGGCAATGTAAAGTGGCAAATAATAAACCCTTTTCAAGAATTACAGCAGATAAATACATCCTACAGGCCTCAGCTGCTCTGTGGAGACTCCCAGTTTTCCTGTCACCTTCTGACCAGCTCTGGGACCCATGGATGGTTTGTCTGATACACCACAGAGCTGAGGGTTAAAGAACCTTTTTTCCTGGGAGAAACGTTTAGGAATTGCTAAAAGCACTTGGATTGAAAGGGGTCCCAATTCCCTGAGACTTTTAAAGTTAAACTGGAGCCCATCTTCTCCTTTCCCCTTCTGGTTGAGCTCAGCAATCAGCTGACATAGTTAAGCTGACAGTCATTAGATTTATATGTCCTTTGCTTCTGGCATTCTATCCTGTCTGCCAGGCAGTTTGGGGCTGGTGACCTTTGTGGCATGTGGCAAGGCCAGGGAGTCTTGGCTTCTGCCACAGACGGCTGTGGCTTGTTGTTTAAGGAAGTTTATTTCTCAAGGCTGTGGTCAGCAGTGAGCGATGCACTTGTGCTATTTTTGCAGGCATACCTAGAGAGTCAGGAAGGGGGCCAGAACCATTCCAGAGAAGACAAACTGCAGGTCTCAATGCCCTTATCAATGAGGTGTATGTTCATAAGCTACAAAGGAGACACAAATTGTCCAGCAGAATAAATAAAGAGGGAGAATAGAGACAAGAAAGGCACCTGGAATATCAGATAGCCACTTAGAAGATGATGGATAGACAGGAAAATACTACGCTAGGAAGAGAAAGCTTCAGGATTTTTAGTGTAGATGTATGGGGCAGAGAGCTAAAATTGTTCTTTGAAAAACAAACATGCACAAAGTCCAGAACTTTTGTCTTCATATTTCTTCTTGCAGAAGGTGAGCAGCAGCAGTTAATGGTTTATTGAATTACTCCCTGCTTTTTAGAACTCCTTAGAGTTTTTCTCTGGGCTGCTGAGAATCTTGTTCTCTGTGTTGGTTTGACCGTCCTGCATCAGCAGCTGACACTCTGCTCTGCTGCCTGTTTGGAGTGGGATCCAAGTCCCTCAGTATTGCCATGAAAGGGGTGGGAAGGATGGCCAGGAGAGCATTTCACCAGTGCACCCCTGCTTCCAGCAAGGATTGGGCAACTGTCATTGTGACCCAGCTGGCCTGAGGAGCCAAAGTGACTGGTGGAATGGAGGAGGACAGGTCAGCTGATTTGAGTGGTAAACGTGAGGCTTCTCCCCTTCTCCTCTCCACTGGGGGCTGCACAGACAGCTCAGCCCATCTGTAGTCACTGTGGATAAAGAAACTTTGCTCTGGTTAGATAGACCTTCAAACTGGAACTCGCTGGGTGCAAAGAGAGGAGGGAGTGATGGGTGTAAAATGAGAGCTGCCTGAAAAATAAGCTGAATTAAGCTGAAGAGCACATGAATGAGAGCATGACCCATTCTCTGTCATGGTCACACACAGCCCTGAACCACCTGGAACACTCAGTCTGTCAGTCCAAGAGATTGACAAGGGCATGCTGGATTTGGAAATGCCCAAACTATGAGTAATTTGCTTGCCCTTCAGTTTGCCCCAGAGCTGCAACCCAGGTCTATCTCAATTCAGGGTTAATCAGGGCCTTTGCCTGGGTCTGGTTTCCTCCTGCTCAGCTCCTGGCACTGGGATTGTCTGCCCCAGCCACACTTCCCAGAATACAGATCTCCCTCATCCTTCACAGTTCTGACAGAGGATCCCTCTCTGACACCTACCCCTCTTTTCCTCCCTTCTCCCAGAATGGATCAGCACCCATGACATTATCCTTCTCATTCCTTCCATCCATCCATCCATCCATCCATCCATCCATCCATCCATCCATCCATCCATCCATCCTCAACCATCCATCTCCCTGAAAAGTGACCTGCTCACTGTGTCCCTCCCCAGCCCAGAGCCTGCCTGTCTGGCTGGCTGGGAACAGCAGGACGTGCCTGAGGGTGGAAAACATGGACTGTGTATGACTGTGGGTCACCAAATAAATCCAGGAAAACCAGCTCCTGGAAACTGCCAGAGACAGTTTGTAAATTGGGCTGCAGACACCAGATCATCAGCCCGTTCCTATTCAGAGGCTCTGCTTTTCCCAGGCAGTTGCAAACTCAGCTGTGTTGAAGGGAATAACATTACAAAGAGGTGACAAAGGTCAGTGTGAAATGTTAAAGGAGGGGAAGATGATTTATTTTAATACAGAATGTTTTCATTCACTCAGGATCAAATATGGGTACCCCTTAGCACCAGGATGTATCCCAGTGGTTTTCCCAGCATGCAGACACCAAGAGATGTGCACCCAGATGATCCCAGAGATGTCAGGAAAGGCTCCAGGTACTCAGCATCTCTTAGGTCTGGATGCTTCAAACTGAGATGCCTTGGAAAATGAAGTTTTGCATCTTCAGGAGCCTTGAAGTGGCTTAATTTTCTCCCACTGCCTGGGCCAGCCCAAATGGCCATCTGACCATGATCTTCCTGGGCATCTCCAGTTCTGGGCTTGGCTCATCTCTGGGGCAGAGAAATAACTGGCAAAAGGATACTCTGTGGTTGGCTTCAGAGCTGGTTCAGCTTCACAGAACAGCTCTAGCAAGGAGCTACTTTGGCAGAGACTTCTGAGATCTTCCTTGCTGGAATTTTCATCCTAAAACAGAAGGATTGCTCCCTGTGATATTTTAGAAAGTCAGTGTGAAAGCAGGGCAGCAGCTGCATCTGCAGTCCTGAATGAGGACTTTTGTGCTGAAGATCATTGATCAATTCACTGCATATGCACAGGAATCAAATTAAATTCCTTGGGAAAAGTCTTGCAATGGTTTTAAAAGTTAAAACGTATCTCACGCAGTCTTTCTAGAAACTGAGAGAGGATGAAAGGGAACAGCATCTCAGTTTGGACATATCAGAACAACAGAAACTCCCCCAAAAAAGGACTTTCCTCTTCACTTCCAAAGTAGGGAGCTGTAGGAGCTGAGACAGAGAGTGCTGTGGATTTAATTAGCATATGCAGTTTGATAACCAAGATACCTTGGCAAGAGCAAAGAGAGCTCTGAAGATTACAAGAAGATTGGATCAAGACTGGTGACAGGAAACAAGACAGAACTAAGTAGAAATGTAAAGTTTGTCAGTGTGATGGATAACCCCATGAATGTAGTAAAAAATTACTAGCCTTCCTAAAAATGGTGTATGAGCATATGTAGCTGACAGAAAATTGGGATTCACCAGTCAGTAGTCCCCGTTTCTCTCTCAGTTGTTGATAGGGAGTGGCACATTGATGGAATGGTGCAGTTTACCTGTCACATGCTGGGGAGTGAGAGAAGAGGGAAGTAAATCCCTGTTTGCTTGACTGTCCATTGCTGGGTGCTTTCCCTGCCTGCTCCTGCCCTTCCCTTCAGCCATGGACAGGACATGGGCACACCAGTGTTCCTGAGGGCACAGACTGGCAGAGGGGATAGAGAGACCATCCAGGCCTGGAAACCAGCAGGAGAGCAGAACCACCACAGGGGCAGCTGAGTTTATAGAGAGTGGAGGGGAAGGAGCTGAGTTTGAAGTGTGGTGCTGAGAGTCCCAGTTCTTCAAGACTTGGATGAGCTGATTTGTTCTCCTGGAATCCAGGAGTAGGGCTGTGAGGACACTAATTAGAGCCTAATTGCTCTGAGCAACCCCACTTGTGATTCCTTCCTACACCTCTGCCTGTGGCCAAGTGGCTCTGCTTAAACTTCACCCCTTCACCCCTTCACCCCCTTCCCGTGCTTTGCTGCAGTTGCACTAGTTTTCAGGTTTTCCTGAATTGTTGTTTGGCCTTCCCAGGTTGGCCTTGGACCTGACTTCTTCCCTGGCCTTTGATGATCACAGGACTGTTGGTGGGGACAGTTGATGGAGCCTGCCACCACCGCCTTTCTGGTCACCCACTTAAGGTGCTGGGGGTTGAGTTTACCTGGCCAGTAAGGTTCCTGTCCTGCCTCTGCTGGGGCTGCCCCTTCCAGCAGAACAGCTCCCCAACACCCAGCTCTTACAGGCTCTTCCCTGCTGGGGCTCCTGACCCTGTGCTGACAGTGAGCAGTAAGTGCTCACATTGGGTCCCTGTCATATGGCACAACATGTCACACCTGGCTGCCACGGGATGTGTGGGGACACAATGCTCAGCTGCCTTCATGACGTGCCAAAGCCCTCCCAAGACCAGCAGGGACTCTGCAAGTGCCAGCCAAACCAGAGTGACAGGGTGATGCCAGACTTTCCCTGTCCCACCCCAGCACGGCTGGGTGTCATCTGGGCTAGTTTGTGCTGGGGTGGGAGCTCAGGTTACTACAGGAGCAGTCAGGGCTCCCAAGATAGGGTAGGCTCCTCTCTGGCTCTGGGTCTGGCTCAGCTGAGCTTAGGACATCTTTGGCACAAACTAATTCCACCTGGAGGACCCTGGAAGAAGGGAATCAGAAACCCAGTTTGGTTCTCCTAGTTTGATTATCCTTGCTGTTTAGGTATTGACTCATCTTAAAGTGACTGAATTCTTGGAGCATTCCCATGTGCTCTGCTGCTATTCAGAAGATGTGATTATTGATCTGGTGGGAGTAAATGGCTGAGGGGTGGGGGACAGGGGCAATAGTTGATAAAGAAGCTCTGGTGACAATATCTCTGTTTGCAGCAGAAAAAAAAAAAAGAATTACTGAGTTTTGCTTGAGCAAAGTGGTCTGGTAGCACAGGCTGAGTTGTTTGAACTAGTAAAGTAAGTAAATCTGCTTGACGATTCCCTTCTGTAATAAAAGCAGGTAATGTTGTGTGAGAACAAACATGCATTACAAAATAGGGATGTCATCTGGTATCTAAAAGAAAAACAAGCTGTTGTAACCATTGAAAGAATTCTGCATTAGGTATTTTCTTGAGTACTGCAGCTTCAGCTCCTGCGATTCCTGTAACATAAGCAGAGTCAGTTACTAAGTTAAAAGGAGTAGCAAAGCATTGAAAGGCCCGCCCCACAGCTGCCAATTCAGCGATCTGGGGAGAGCCTGAAACAGTAGTAACATCTGAATTCCATGGGTTGAGGTCTGCATCCCACCAGAGTAACGCTGATATGTGGGTGCAGCCAGATCCATCTGTGAAGACAGCTAAGCCTTGCAGCGGGACTTTGCTCCTTTTGGGCTGCATTAGGAGATTAAAGCTGTTGCTACGAACCTGTGCTTTGGAGGATGTGAAGAAAGCTGTCCAGAAAAATTAGCCATTTGAAACACATCAGACTGTTGCAGTAGCCACTGCAAATAGACAGTAGTAACAGGTAGACAGATCAGACTGAAATCCACACCTGCAAGTGTGGTGAGCCTGTCTCAAGCTTTGATAATAAGCAATGCCGTCATTTCATGTTGAGTACTAATAGTTTTAGACATTTGGTGTGACAGAAAAATTCACTCGATCAACAGTGGGTCTGGCGCTTTAGGATCCCATTGAAAAATCAAAGCATGATGTTGCTTAGCTGGATTTAGGATAATTAAAGAGAAAGGTAGCTCAGGGGCCCATAAGGCAGCTTGCCTGTTTGAAATAGCATCAGCTACTTTTTGCAGTGCTTGGCAAGCATCTGGTGTGAGCTGATGAGGGGACAGGAGATTTGGATCCCCTTTCTACAGATTAAACAAGGGGCTTAGGTCTGCATTTGAAATTCCTAATAAGGAATGAATTTAATTAACTGTCCCCAAAAGTTTTTGAGCATCATGCACAGTCCAAATGCTTGTGTGAATTTGCAAAGGCTGAGGAGAAATGGACTGGGTCCTAATGCACCAACTGAGTTATTTCCAAGGAGGCAGTTGTTGTATTTTTTCTGAGGCAAGGCTGAGTCCTGCCTGAATAACAACAGCAATGACAAGGGCTAAGGTTTCCTCCATCACTTCCTGATGGTGTGCTGCAATTAGGATGTCATCCATACTATGACACAGCAAAGCAGCAGGCATTTTTTGACAAATGGGACTGAGGACCTTTGCAACAAACCACTGTCAAATAGTGGGGCTGTTTTTCATTCCTTGCGGAAGCACAACCCAGTGGTATTGCTGCAAGGGATCTTGCATGTTAGTACTAGGTACAGAAAAGGCAAATTTAGGAGCATCATCAGGATGCAAAGTAATGTCAAAAAAGCAATCTTTTAAATCAATGACTGTTAAATGCCAATTTCAAGGGATCATGGCAGGAGATGGGAGGCCAAGCTGTAAAGCCCCCATGTCCTCCATTATAGAATTAATTTTGCAGAGGTCTTGGAGCAAACACCACTTACTGGATTGTTTTTTAATTACAAAAACACAGGAGAATTCCAGGGACTGGTGGAGGGGACTATGTGACCCTTTTGAAGTTGTTCTTGGACAAGATCAGTGAGTGCGCACAATTTAACCAGTGGCAGGGGCTGTTGATCCACCCAGACAGGTGTTGTGGTTTTCCAGATTAGTTTCAGGGTGTTGTGCACCTCAATGGCCCCCTCTAAAAATCAGATTGAATTTTGAAACCCTATTGAGAAAGTACATCTCGTCCACATAATACCATAGGTAGAGACAAAACAATTGGCTTAACAGAAGCTATGAGGCCTTCTGGTCCTGTGATATGAATGAGATTTTGGCTTTGATAGCTTTGACTGCTCCCCCCAATTCCAGTGAGAGCTTAGGGTACCTCAGTGAGGGCCCAATTAGGGGGCCATTTATCTTGAGAAATGACAGTCACATCAGGCCCAATATCTATGATACCAGTGAGTGTTACTTCTTGTCCCTGTAGTGACAGGGTGCATTTGCAAGTGGGACGCTTATAAGAAATTGTCTGTACCCATAATATTTATGGGGTTCCTGTAGGATCAAATTCTCCCACCCTTTCATGTTGCTCCCAGACACTTGTTGTAACAGACACTGAATCTTGTGGGAAAGGAATTAACTGTGCAATACAGGTTCCCTTAGGGACAGTACAGAGAGGAAGGGGTGTCCACACCATGATTTTTATTCCCCAAAAAAGTCAGAGTCTATTACTGCAGGGAGAACAAAAGGTCCTACAAGGTTATTTGAGGATGTCCCTATTAGCAAAGCGCCTTTTTGCAGTCCCGGTGATCTGAAGATTCCTGTAGGGAGTGAATGAATAGAAGAATCAAGTAACTTTACTGTGATGAGCTTGCCAAGTCCATTCTGGCACTGCCTGTAGTTGCTGGGTGAGGACTTGAGGAGATGCAGCTGGGACACCTGCAGTGGTGGCACTTGTAGTGGCACCTGCGGAGGCGCCCGGAGCTGTCCCGCTGTCCCGCGCTCTGGAACCGCCTTCCCTGGATCAGGCGACCTTCGGAGTCATACTAGAACAAAGTGCCATCACTGGTGGCACTTTGTTAGCAAAGTGCCATCCCTGGTGGCACCGTGGGCACAAAGTAGGTGCTTTTGACTTGTCTCCTTTCAGAGCAAGGCAGTCTTTCTTAAAGTGGCCAGGTTTGCCACACCCATAACAGACTTCTGCAGACTCAGAGGGACCCTTTAGGGCAGCAAGAGCTTTGGCCATAGTTTCATATTGATGTTCTAATGTCCCAATATGATTACATGCTTCAATCATTTCTGTTAAAGTTGGATTTTGATTTGGCAAAGATTTAAGAAGTTTTTTGCAGCCTGTGTTAGCATTTTCAACAGCAAGTTTCAAGAGTAACATTTCACGAGCATCTGAATTATAAACTTGGCATTTGAGCGCTTGCTTAAGGCAGTGAACAAAATACATGTAGTGCTCTTGTGACTCCTGAGTGATGGATGTAAAATCTTTCTGGGGTTTTTGAGTATCAGGCACCTTAAGAAACACCTGCTGACCTGCCTCCTGGATTCTGTCTAAGGCTTCTCTTGGGCAGTCTCATGCTTGGGCAGCAGGATCTGTATGTAGCCCCATCCCCATGAGTTGTCTAATTGTGAGGTTTGCCAGAGCTGCATTAGCATGACCCACATAAGTAACCATCAAATTTTGCACACCTTTTTCCCACTCTTTTTCCCACAAAGGGAGTTGAGCAGGTGTTAGCAGTAACTGAGCAAGCATTCTTAAATCAAGTGGGGTCATTGTGTGGGCAGCAAACACTGACTCCAGAATGGTTGTAAAGAACAGAGAGACAATGCCATGGTCAGTAATTGCCTGTTGGAGCTCCTTAATTTCTTGGAAAGTGAGCAGCTCCCATTGGGCTGTTCGTTTTTGGGATCCCGAATAAATTACTGGAGCAACAATATTTTCAGCAATGTCCAGATCTCCCTCTATTAACGCTTGTTGCTTTAAATGACCCAGTTGTCATGAGGGTCAGGAGGAAATAAATTTGGCTCATCATTAGGATCAACAATCCTAGGATCAAAGGGATCCTCCTCTCCTTCGCTGTCCTCTGGACAGTAGCCAGCAGTGAAAGCCCCTATGGATTTTGAAAAGCCTCTCACTCTAATATTTGGTGGAGGGGATGCCGTGGGTTGCGCAGAGAGAGATGGAACAGTCTCACCTGTCTCTGCAGATTGTGAAGAGCTGGGAGCCTCTGTGGCGAGGGGGCAGGGAGCATCCCCCTTATCCTTCGCCTGTGATTTTTCTTGGGCTTTTAAAGTTTCAAAGACAACCCTCCAAAAGGGAAACATATTTGCAGGTGTCTTGTCTCCCTTAGTTACAGCATTCCAGAGTTTCACTCCCACTTCATCCCACAAATGTGTTGTAAAGATTATGGTTTGGGAAACCCCCGGCAGTTTTAGTGATGTCCATTTCAACAAGATTTTTAACTGATTTGAAGGCAAAGTTTTGCCGTGCTGTTACAACAGCTTTTGCATAAGTTCAAAAACGTCTCTCTCCTCTCTGGACATTGGCTGTCCCATGTTTCCCCGTAGTAAATTAGAATTCAGGGGAGCGAGCCCCTGTGTCTCACCTCTCTCCAGAGGGGTGGAAAGCTCGTCCCTGGCCAGCATCTCCTGCTTCTCCGAGCGGATCCTCCCTCCTGCTCCTGCCAGCGGAGTCTCGTCCCACGGGGACTGCACCATCCAGCAGCTGCAGCCCTCACCCGGGGCATTTGACAGCAGTGCTAATGGAGACACGGGCTCTTCACCATATGCTTGCATTAAGCCATGCAGCCATGAAGCCATTTATTGATACACAAAGCAAAGGTTATAGACTTTTTCACCTATTGCTAAAAATAGCGCACCAATCATGTTCACATTACCAAGCTATATTGCTTCCTTGCAACTAAGTAACATTGCTCCATCGATGCCTCCTTTAAGCTAACCAGGTACACATAGTATTTCACATAAATCCCCATGAAACTGCAGGGTAAGCTCTCCGTACCAAGTACTTTCTTATCTCTTACATTCCTTCTTCAAAACCTCGTTTACTCTCGCCAAGGCCTGCAGCCTGCTCTGGCTAACACATCCATGTGTTGTGACAAGCTGAGCAGTGCTCTCAGTCCTTCTCTCTAGCTGTATTCCCACAGCAAATGTCATCAAAAATAGATCTTTGTTCCCTCAGAGAGGTGCTCTGCCACCAGCTGTGTCTTGGGCTGGTGTGGAGCTTGTGCTTGGATCTCAAACAATGCTGTGGTGTCTGAGGGTAGGACACTCCTGTCACCAGAGTTTGCTGGGCTTCAGCAGCTGTCTGGGATGTGACAATTTTGAAAACGTGTACAACTGCCTCTGGTGTCCACGGCCACTTCTTTGGGATTCCATATTGAGCACAAAGCTTGAGAAGAGCACAGAAGGGATTTGTGTTTAGTCTCACAGCAAACACTCAGAGTTCTCAGACTTCATGCACTAGTGGGTCATTTCTGTGTTTTGTCCTCATTTGGTGGAGAAGTGAGGGGGTTTTGTGCCCTCAGTACAGCTTCTAAAAGACAATTTAATGGCTGCATTCAAACATAAAAGGGGA
The DNA here is from genome assembly GCF_903797595.1 of Erithacus rubecula. Lineage (NCBI taxonomy): Eukaryota > Metazoa > Chordata > Aves > Passeriformes > Muscicapidae > Erithacus > Erithacus rubecula. Next base: position 507,348 of record NC_136678.1, read on the forward strand.
AAGGCTGCGTCAACAGTGTTTGAGTATAATTCCCCATGGGACAGTAATAGAATCTATGTTGTAAATAATGCTGAATGATTTTGGCAAACAATTTTCATTACTGACAAATGCCATTTGGAGACAACCAATAACCATCTGCTGATTTGGGATGAAATTAGAATTGGAATGCTCATGTCAGCTCAGATGCAGTGTTTGGTGGCTTTCCAGTGGAGTCTCTCACATGTCTGATAGGAAATAATCTTTATGAGGCTGTCAGAGGCAAGGGAATGCCCAGGCTTACAAATCCTTGCACTGTTTTATTGGGAAGGGCCATGTCAGAGGCTTGCTAAGTAAAGCACATTACATAAGGCTGCCCTTTGGGGTGCTAAGGTCTCATAACTGAGACATATTTTCAAGTCTATCAAAATGATTTCAGCATCTCCCGAGTTGCCAGTACTTCTGTGTTTTTTGAAGCAGACTTTTTTTCTCTTCTACAGCATTAAATGGGACCTTCTGTGTTTTGCTGACTGTAAAGGTGTATAAAGGTGTGTAAATATGATCCTTTGGGATGTGTCACCTGCATTTTTCTGGCTTAAATCTTTACAGTACAAGCTCAGCAATTTGTGCCCCAGTTCTCTTCTCCACAGGAAGGATATTAGCTTTGGAGGGGCAAGGCAGGAAACCCTGGGCAGATTTCAGCTGGCTTCTGTGGTATCAAGGGACTGAGAAGCTGAACTCAAAAATCTGGGTAATCTAAAGTAAAAATTAGGGAATTATATTCCTTCCCATTTCAAAAGTACCTGTGAGAATTTATCCAGACAGGCAAACCCACTGTCCTCCTGCAGGTTCACCTTCCTGCCTTTGTGCAATGAATGCTTTTGAAGGTGTGGTACACCTGAGACAGTTTTATTCAGGGCACAACAGGTCCACTGCCTAGTGTGGGGGGATTGCTTTCACTGAATAGAAGCAAAACCTTTGGAAATCGTGTTTGCTTTAGTCCTTGCCTCTCATTTGGGCTGAGGCTGCTGTGGTTCCAGGCAGGGCTCATGCTGGGACAGGGGGCTTGCCCATCTTCCAGGCTGGAAGAGCTCCAGGTACAGCCTCTCCCACAGGCACATTGGCTTCCTTGAAGAGGACAAGACAGAGAAAGCTGAACTTTATCCTGATCTGCTTTTTAGAACCACTGATGTGTTCATGTCTACTCTACCTGGAAGTATCAGCCTCTGAAATGTCTGTGACTGGCATTCCCCCAACATATGACTGTCCCTGAGATGGGCAGTGGGGGCAAGGAAACACCTGAAATGTCTGCAACCTGCAGCCCTTTGGGTGACCCTTGGGTGCCCACTGCCCTCTGCAAGCTGATGAAATGTGTCTATAACCTCTTTATTCCCTGCCTGGGGTCTTTTACTTTGAGCCTCTGTCTTGTTTTTCTCAAGACTTATCTCCATCACTCCAGGTGACTCTAGATAAATTCTCACAGCAGAGGAAGCCCTTACATAATACAACTCTGCTGAAGTGTCTTATCTTTTCCACCCTGACCTTTTTGTTCCTAATTCCCTGTTAAAACTGTTTTTTCCAAAGATGTACAAAGGACTGTAGGTAACAGCAGCTGCTCTTGGCTGTGCAACAGGAGTGCTGGCTCAGACTGCTCAGTGTACACTACACACTCACATTAACACTCTGAGATAAATTCACATGAACACTGTGCACTGCTGCTCTGTAGGGCTCTGTCCATCCCTTACATAACTCATTTTCAAGGAGTTATTTTATAAAAGGAGTATGTGAAGAAGACTCATCTTTAAGCATGCTTAGGCAAACACTTTTATCTGAAGTTCAGTTTATCTATTCTTTTAGGGACCATAGTTATTCCTGGATGGAATTCAGACCACTTGAACTCCAGTTTCCTTTAAAACATGGAGAGCCCTTCAGTTACGTCAAAGTTTGTAACAAGTTGCTGCGAAGAGGAAACCCAATCCACAGACAAAGCACCATCCCACTGACTTGTGAAATGTTGAAGAATTATGTTCATCTCAAATTTGCTCAGCACCATTACTGGAATGGACTGAAATAATAACGAATAGGAGGCAGGTGCCCGGGCGCCCATAAAAATCCCAATCCTCTGGATGTCTCGCAGGCTAACAGCCCTGTGACAGGCGGCCCCGCCCGCGGGTGACACTCTCCGGACAGCGGCGGGGCGGAGGGAGAGCCCGGGGCGGCTCCAGCCCGGCCCGGGGCGGAGGGACCGGCACTGACCCCAGCCCAGCCCGGCTGCGGCTGCGGCACTCGGCCTGAGAGACAGCGGGGGAGAGCGCAGGTGAGTGCTGCGTACCTGCTGCGCACCTGCAGCCGCGACCCTGCGAGCTCCGCTGAGTGTGAGCTCCGTGTGATCACCCGCACCAGGCAGGAGAGCTGGGGGGACACCCCGCGGAGGGACAGACCCCATGGAGGGACAGACCCCATGGAGGGACAGACCCCATAGAGGGACAGACCCCATGGAGGGACAGACCCTGCGTAGGGACAGACCCCATGGAGGGACAGACCCCATAGAGGGACAGACCCTGCGGAGGGACAGACACCATGGAGGGACAGACCCCATGGAGGGACAGACCCCATAGAGGGACAGACCCTGCGGAGGGACAGACCCCATGGAGGGACAGACCCCATAGAGGGACAGACCCCATGGAGGGACAGACCCTGCGGAGGGACAGACCCCATGGAGGGACAGACCCCATAGAGAGACAGACCCCATGGAGGGACAGACCCTGCGGAGGGACAGACCCCATGGAGGGACAGACCCCATGGAGGGACAGACCCTGCGGAGGGACAGACCCTGCGGAGGGACAGACCCCATAGAGGTACAGATCCCGTAAAGGGACATACCCTGTAAAAGAACAGACGCCATAGAGGGACAGACCCTGGAAAGGGACAGATCCTGTAGCAGGATAGATCCTCACCATGGAGCTTCATTCCTGCAGAAAGGGGAGCTCAGTGACCCTTCTGTGAAACCACAGGATTCACAGAACAAGTGGGGGTGAAAGTAGAGAGAGAGACTCTCTTTCTCTGTTCTTCTCTATTTCCATGTTTTTCTGTATTTCTGTTTTTTTCTATATTTCTGTTTTCTGGAGGGGGATCTAAGCAACCTGATGTTCCCTGCCTTGGTGGGGAGTGGAACAAGCTGAATTTTAAGGTCCCTTCCAACCCAAACATTCTATGATTTTATAATTCTATGGTTTTGATTATTTCTCCATTGGATGCTGGCATAATTTTCTGTCTCAAGATGACACCTAATTTATTCTGATATTGTAGTGCTGGATAAAGAGAGGGTGTGACAGTGAACAAATTTCAGAAGGAATGGGGCAGCATTTCCAGAAATGGGAATCCTCTGTCACCTCTGTTGGTGCCAGACATTCACTGGTGCCAGCTCAGGTCCGGCACTACAAGGACAGTGTTGAGATTAATTCTGGTGTACCACACACAGAAGAAAGGTGACACATGCTGTGGCCTCTTGAGGTTCCAGAGAGAATTTCTTATCATTTATTTCCGTGTCAGACTTCCCAGCACATCAGGGAATGAAACATTAAAACAGCTGGTCAGGCCAGGATGGGGCTTGTTTCATCTGTTGCCACTTGCAGGTTGAGGCACAATAAATCCTGTACTAATATAAAGAAATCAGAACTGGGGGGTTTACTGTGCCTCTGGCTTGAGGCAGAGAGGGGGGATTGAGATAAAGCCTTCAATCCTTAGTTGCATTTTATTGTCTAATATGCTGCATGCAGTGAACTTTATTAACCCTCTGCATGCCTGAGAGGTGGTGTCTGTGAAGTGCTCCCAACACACAATTAATTTTAGCTGGGAGGGACATTTAGCAAAGCCCGATGGCCATGCAGGGTCAAATGGAAGTGGTACAAGCACCCCTTGTTCCCTGCATTCTTTAAAGCCCAGAGCGGCTTAAACCCTTGTTCCCTTCAGTGTCTCAAGGGGGTGGAAAGTCCTGGTGGAGGGATAATAAGTGGTCTGGTAATAAGTTGATGTTTAATCACATCTTTTGTGAGTCTTTATGAAATGTCTGTTGCCCACTATTTTGTTTTGTGGATGGAAAATGGTAAGTAAATCCCAGCACCAGGATTGGAACATGCAAGGAAGATAGTCATGGGAGCAGCTATTACCAGAAAAAGGGGGAATGTTTGGTTAATAGGCAGCCAGGCTTCAACTAAATCCTAGATTGTGCTAGCAAACTCCTTCAGTCAGTCGTGGATGCAAATACTAAACCAGTGAGAACTGAGCAAGAGAACAGAAGGAATTCTCTGTAGTGTGGGAATGAGGAAGCTGATTTGCACTATGAAACCAAAGCACTGGTGCCTGTTGCATTCATTCCCTTGGTTCTGATCTCTTTGTGTTGTGTGAAAGTCCAATGAACTGCAGTGGGTCTGGCCCTGGCTCTGTGTGCACAGTGACAGCAGCCCTCAGCTTGCAAGTGACAGAGGGACACGCTGGCACTCAGGTGGGGAGGGAAAATAAGCACAGGTTGGAGCCTGAAACAAGTCCCTTCAGTTTCTTCTGGACTCTACAACGTGGATGAACTGGTGTTGAGTGACTGGAATGGGAATGGGCATCTCTCACTGAGAAGAGCAGCAAGTACTCAGTAATTGGAATGTCACATTTACTTGAATTCAAATGTTGTGAGTGTGGAGGACTCACTGGGACATTCACCCTGATGCAGGGCATTCTCCTGGGAAAACCAAAATGCTCTTCTGTCACCCAGCTGGCCCCTGGCCTGCTCTGAACAGACAATGTCCATGTACTCACACATGGCCAGCATGACCAGACTCACCTGGTTTGGTGTAGTGTGTTGGGTGGTTGGAGGGCTGCAGGTGCTTCTAATCTTCACTGAATTTTGGTCTTTATATCATATTCCACACCCATTTTCTTGTATAGTGTTCATGGGATTCTTATTGCTGTTATGTCAAGATGGACTTGGAACACGACCACTGAGCTTTGCACATCCTACCCATTCCATATGTGAATATTTCTGCCCCAAAGAAGCCTCCCTACCACCACCTCCACCCTTAGTGCAGCCTGGACTGTCCACCAAGCTGCAGGGAAATGGGGTGTCTTGGCCTGGTTCTTGATCTTGGTCATTTCTTTATGGACTGAAAATCCAGACAGGGTTTTGGACCTACCAGATCTTGCTTTCTTGAGTTCTTGCCCTTTCTGAGCCATGTGGGTGCCAAAGTCTGTAGGAAGCTGTGCCAGTTGTCACTGCTTGAAACAGGAAGACTTGACACCAATATTCCAAGAAGGCAATTACAGGGAAAACAGAATGGTGGAAGAGTCTTATTTCCAGTTAAAACAGAGGGTTTTTTTTTCAATCTGAAATAACTGTCTTTCAGCTGTTACCTCTTGACATTTCTTCACTGCCTTTCCTTAGGTGAGTGGACCTTCTTTCAGGGAAAAACATGTCTCCTCTGCAGGGAAAGCAGTGCCCACTGAGTGTCCCAGCCTGCTGGGACATTCTGCAGCCTTCCAGTGGCAGGTGGCAGCTCAGCCTGGCACACAGGGGTTAACAGGGCCTTGGGTGGGTGGGTGGAAAATAAGCTGTGAAATGGAAGAAGGTCAAGCTCTTGGAGGAGGTTTCTCTGTTGCAGATGGTTTTAAATTATCAATCCCTCTAGAGGAGAGGCCCCAAGAAAACTGTAAAACCAGGGCTGGAAATGAGGCAAAGCACGATCAGGTTTGTGGGATCAGTGGAACAGGAGCAGTTGTGGCTCTCCTGGGACTTGTTAGATCCCACTGTCTTTCTAATTAGGAATTCCTCAGTTATCCAGATCCAACAGCTAAATGTGATTGGAGGCCAAATGCCATTAGCACTTTTCTGTGGAGAGCAAGTGCCTGGAAAGGGAGAACACATGGGAAGAGGAACAGCACAAATCTTTGTTGATCTGGTTAGCTCAGGCTCTCTAGGATTATTCTGCTCCTGCTGCAGCTGAGGAGAGCTGAATTCAGGTTTCAGTAGAGGCTGGTAAATGCTTCCTGTGGGAGCATTACTAGACCTTACCCAGTGTGTTACTCTCTTTACAGACTTGTCTGGCAATGGGGTTTATTAAAGGTGCAGTGTCTAGTCAGCAAAGCCACAAACTGCTGTCCTGGACCAGCAGGACTGATGTCTGAGGGAGCATCTTTGGGATTATCATTAGCAGGTGAAAATGCTGTGGGAATCCTACATTGCTAGAAAACAGTGGCTGCAACTGAGAGGATTTTCCAGCAGCAGTCCAGATTTCCCAGATCTTTGTCTTTTCTTGGCCTGTCAGCTTTCAAATGGTTTATATTTGACTTTGTAATTACTTCTACTTTCTACTTTTATATCACTGCAAAGGTAATGGGATCTAGAACTGAAGGATCTTAGCTCAGGCATCAGTTTGAGCAATTCCATTTTCCTCTGCTATCATGCTTTTCTTATGAACTGGGGAGGTTTAAACACTGTCGCCAGCAACAATGGCTGAAAAGAAAGAATGAATGAAGAAAATTACTCCAGAATTTAATTTTCACATTTATCTCTTAAATTGTTGGTTGAAATGGTGATTTCCAGCCCTGCAAAGGAGAAGTTTTTGATACCTGTGTGAGAATCTTCTTTCTCAGACTAGTGGAAATGGTGCTCTGTGGTTCTTCTGCCTTGATGCAATCTAGCAGGAGTCTAAACTGTGGCATCAAGGGTTTTCTGTGTGTTCCCATTAACATCAGATTTTAAAATTATCATCTTCTCATAGGAAACCAGAGGAAAGCCTTCTTCTGGTTCTGCCAGTCCAGCCAGCCTGTGAACCATGGCCATCACAGTAAAAACACTTCTCTTGCCACCTTCTGGATCCAGCCCTTCCTCTCCAATTGAACACGAGATTTAATATGAATTTATTCACCCAGTGCAAGGAAAGCAATGGCTGTGGGGTCTCAGGCTGAAGTGAGTGAAAGCAGCCTTCAGGTTAGTCAGGTTTTGTTGCCTGCAGGTCAAGCTGCTGGGAGAAGGGAACCTGCAGTCCCAGACTGGCCATCTCTGTGAGCTCAGGAACTAAGCAAAGGCCCCTCTGCTTTAGGGGAGCTTTCTGAGCAGAGGAAGGTTTACAAGGTCTGCAAGGGCAGACTGGAAGCAAAAGATTTGGGGTCACAATGCACTGAACTTGTACTTCTGGGATAAACCTGTCCATGGAAATCAGAGATCCCAGAGTGCTTTGAGTTGGAAGAGAACTTTAAGACCATCTAATTCAAATTCCCTGCAGTGGAGAGAGAACCTTCCACTGATGGAACGAGTGGCCTTGTTTGCTGCTCTTGGGATAGTGATCAGCCTGTGTCTGTGTTGGAGGGAAAGGAGCAAATTGAGCTGTGCCTTTGGCTGTAGCAGTGAAGCTCTTCTAGAGCAACTGGATTTCTTTCAGGACTCCTGGAATAGCACAGACTGAGGGTCTCTTCTGCTGAGGGCCAAGCCTAGGCATGGTTGACCACACACAGATGTGGTTTTACTTCTCTGCTAATGAACTGTGATATTTCCTAAGACTCTGAGTACACGACCTGTGTGGAGCCTGTCCTCTCCTTGGATCTGCACAAGTGTTTGTCCTTTGGGGCACAAGGTCTTGCACTGGAGATGCAGCGTGCCCTTGAGTGATGGTCGCATCTGGGCAGGCTGGCCCCGGCCATGGCCGGCCTTGCCAAGGGCTGCAGGGCACCTCCCCTGGCCTGGGGGACTGTGGGGCTATAATGAGCCCCAGAGCTGCCTCAGCCCAGTCTGGAGACTCCCAGCAGCTCCTGGGCACAGCCTCACCCTCTGCGAGAGTGGGGAGCTGTCAGGGCTACAAGAGTTTGCTGTTTCTTTTGCCATTTAGTGAGATTTTCACCAGGGCTGATAAGGGGCTTGTCTTCCTCCCCACAGGTCACTGATAGCTGGGAGCAGGGGTCCTGCTGGAGCACTATGAGGAGCCCTGAGCTCTGAGTGAACAAGGGCACCGTGGGCTGGAGACACAGAAGTGACTTCCAGAGGATCATCTCAGAAGCTCAGCCTGTAGAGAGTGGTGAGTTTGGCCTTGACACCACTGATTTGTGTGGGGATGATGCAGAGCTGGCAGTGGGAAGTGACACTTTGTTGTCACGCTGAATGTGGCTTTGTGTTGCGGTGAATGGAAATGGTTGTGAATGTTCTGGGAGTAGTGGGCTGCTGTAGTGGCTCCTGTAGGGTACACTGATTTCCTTGCATTTCCCTGGGAAGATGCCAGGCTGTTGAAGATCTGCTGTCATTGTCCCCTGGAGAGGACAGGAGACTTGTGGCACAGGTAATTAGGGTTTCTAAGGGTTTGCATCCTGGAGGGTGAGTATGGGTATGTTGTCTTTCCTTCCTGGCAGCGAGACACTTGTGTTTGCTCTTTGATACTTGCTGTAAATCTATTGCCTGTATCAAAGTCTTCTGTTATGAAAAGTCTATGGGAGTATTGTGGCCAGGAAGGGCACAGACTGACTGGTTCTCATGCTGCCATCCCATCCCTGCTGCTCCCAAGGGACATGGATTCACTGTCCTGCTCTGTTGGATTATGGTTATTTTCTTTAAAAGAGCCAAGCAGTTGTTAGTTGCTACGAAGTTGTCTATTGTAAAGGCAGATCAGTCTGGAAAGGAAAAGCATCCCAAGCATTAAAGTTCATGCTAAAAGTTTTCAGTATAGATTCCTCAATAGAAGTAAAGTCTCAGTTAGAAGGGGAAGCTGCTCCTGTTGTAGTCCCAGGAAGGCTGATGCTGCTGCAGCTCCCGTCTTCTTCTGGGTGGTGATGATGGGGGTGGTGAGGGGAGAGAAGAAAGAGAGAGCAAGAGCAAATCTCTCCCCAGTGCATAGATTCTTATACAAAAATTACCCAATAAGCTAAAAACACAAACCCAAACCATTTCTTCTTAACCTATTAGAATTCTAGTTTCTTAGCCAGGTTACGTATAAACTATGTGTATGATCTATCTTGTTCTATCCAAAAAATGCAAGCAATATTCTTACTATAGTTTCATTATGTCTAAAACTATGTTCCTGGAGCCTCTATGGAAACTTGTTTTCAACCCAGGTATCCAGGACTGTGTTTTTCAGCCTTCCCTAGAACTTGTTCTTCTACACTGGCATCTAAGACCTTTCCACTTTAAAGTAAAATACATACTTACTTACTTACTTAAGCTTACTTATCTAAAACTTAAACTTACACCTCTATTTCATGTATGAGTGGCTTCATATACTTCAATCCTTCCAAAAGTTTTAATTCAATCCCTGCACTCTGATTTTTCTCTGAAGAATTTAGAAAGGCCTCTGATTTACTGACTCCAACACTGCTCACTGGTAGGGCTTAATGGCTTTTGCTCCCTTAGAAAATAGGGATGGTGTGTGTCTCCTCTTGGCCTTTGGTATCAGTGCTGCTTTCATACATAAATGGGTATGGGCTATCCAGTTTGTGTGTCTGTGGATCCTGAGCAAGCATTTACGTTGTGTTCATAATCCCTGGGGCAGAGGAGAAGATCAAGTCAGGTATAGATTTACCAAAGGGATAAGTCACACAAAATATGATCCTTGGGCATTCCTCCCCACTCTGCACAAGACCTCCATTCATCACTGGAGAGCTTGTGACGTTCCCCCTCTGTGACCTGCTCAGAAGTTTTCATGAAGTTTGCCTTCCGCAGTTCACTGGCCTTCAGTTCTGTGGTTCTAACCAAAGCATTTGAAATTTTCCTTTAAGATTCATCTGAAATGGGAAGACTCAAGCTCAAAAGATTATTTCAAGTTAACAAAAAAAACCCACAGAAAGCCAACCCAAAGCTAAAAGAGAAATTTAGGTGAAATTACTTATTCACCAAGTATCTGGATCTCTGGGATAAAGCACAGTTAGAATTTGACTGAGCTCACAACAATTAGGTATTTTGTTTAGAACATTTTCTGTGCCAGGACTGTCCTGATTTTCGTGATTTACGAAAACAGATTCAAAGAGAATCACAAAGAGAAAAGCTTTGTCAGGGGAGGCTCAGGCTGGATTTTGGGGAAGGTTCTTCCCCCAGAGGTGCTGGCACTGCCCAGGCCCCCCAGAGAATGGGCACAGCCCTGAGGCTGCCAGAGCTGCAGGAGAGTTTGGACAGCACTGCCAGGGATATACAGGGTGGGATTGTTGGGGGGTCTGTGCAGGGCCAGGAGCTGGACTGGATGATCCTGGTGGGTCACTTCCAGTTTAGCATATTCCATGATGCTCCTACAAAAGAGAATTCTGCCTCTGTTGCTGATTACTTTATCATTACTGATTTAAGTCCATGCTAATGGCTTTGTCCCTGCTGTGTCTGTGTTTGTGCAATGCCTGTGGCACATCCTGAGCCTCTGCACCCATCCCCTCCCCATCAACCACTCACTGCGTGTCACTTCCCTACAAGTTTGGCTAATTTTGCTCACCAGTCTGCCAGCAATTATGTCACATCTTGTCCGTGCATTGCACTGTCTGAAGCCCATAAATAATTCCCTGTGACACCCCCAGTCCTACAAATCCTCTGACTCCCAAGTGTTTTGCTTATTCACTCAGCTGATTTATGGCCCCAGGACTGGAGTCCAGTCAGGTTCACAGGGAATGGTCTCTTGCTCTGTCTCATCCAGACAGATTGATGAACACACAGGATGAAGGGCACCATCCCACGTTGCCAGGCTTTATTTTGGGACATTAAAAATGTTGTCAGTAGCCAAGGGCTTGCTCCAGCTCTGCACTCAAAGCTGTGGAAGTTTCCCTCTGTCTCCAGTGGGGATGTCCCTTCAGCTGCAAAGCAGACTTCTGCCTGGAATGAGGAATAGCCAAGTGGATACCTGAACAAGGCTAATGAATGACAGGGATGTGTTTTACAGAGGAGTGAAAATGTTAAGCTGCTTCCAGTGTCACCCTGTGGTGCTGGGTGTGTAGCAGCATTCACCTCGGGAGGGGTGACTCTCTTGGAAGCATTTATTCCATTGAATGAATCATTCTCATGTGGACACCAATGTTTCAAGTGAAGATATATGAATTGCACTATGACAATTTTTGGAAGGCTTTTGCAGTCTCCTTTTAAAGTTTCTGTGATTTCTTTTTCTCATTGTACTGGAGTCAGAACAAAACCATGGTCATTCATGTAACAAGAGAGTAAAAATTTTAAAAGTAAGCAGGGGTAGGGTTTAATGACTCTGTGCCAACCAGGGTGTTATTTTCTGGTCCTTATTTAATACACAAGACGCTGGAAAATGCAACGTGATTGGATTCATTACACTGAAGGAATGTTCCCTTCATATCCAGCACTGTTATTTTAACCCTGCAATCAATGTGTGGCATTAACGTGCTTCCTTCTCATTCTCCAGAAGTCAGGAATTCACAGGAGTTTAAGAACTCACAGGAGCTTATTTTTAATCCAAGTAAATGTCTGAAATCTTTAAGACTCTGTAAGCTCAGCAGTTTATACACAGTGCATGTTGTGCACTGAGAGATGGGGCTTGTTACTGCCTGTGCAAATATTGTTAGTATTTGGGGGTTTTACCAAACTAGTTTGGGTAAAATCAGTTTCTTGTTATGGTAATACGTGTCCACTGTCAAACCAGGCTGAGAATGAAACATTCTGACATGAAGCTTTTGGAGATGTAAGGAAAGGCTTTGGAGCTGAGTTTGGGCCACCTTGCTGTTTCAGGGTAGCTGCTCCTCACCACTGCCCAGCATGGAGGAAAGGAGTCAGGAGTAGCAAAGAATAAATGCAAGTGTAACATAAACAGAGCTTAGGGGAAAGCTGCTGCAAGCTGGTGTCAGGTCATCCTGTTTGGTGAGTGTTGTAAGCATCAGGCATACCAGCTCCAGGAGTGGTGACATGTTTAGGAAGATACAAGAGGCAATAGGGGATTATGTTTGTTGTTAATAGGCTCAGTACTCTGGAGGACAAATAAAATCCATAAGAGGGTGATCAAGAGCCTCTCAAAATCTCAACCATATACTGTGTAATTCCCTGCCTGGGGCAAGACAGAGTGCCTTGGAATCAGCTTCTTTTTAGTTCAGTTTTAGTTTAGTTTTGTATCTTTTCCTTCCCACAAGCTCCTCATTCTCTTCATTCCCAAGTTTTAAGACATCCCACAAGTGTTTATAGGAGGAGCTGTGTGATGTGCCAGACTAGCAGCACTCAGATGAAACGCAAACCCCTGTGGTGGGAGCAGCAGAGGTCACCCAGATCAGGCCAGGAGGGGACAGGAGAGAGGGCTTGGCTATTGCTCACACAGCTCTGTTCCATTTCTCAGTGCATTTCCACAGGAGGCTCACAGAGATGTCAGTTATTGCTGAGATTTGTAGAGCATGCAGAGCTCCAAAACAAGATTTGTGCTAAGGACAAATTGGAGGAGTGATTTTTTTGTAGAGAGGTGTCTGTGTTTTGTAGAGAGGCTCTTTGCAGCTGCTGGGTAATGGCAAAACACATTTTGGTTCAGAAGCTGACCCAGAGGTGCTGTGAGTGACACTCTCTTTGGCCTGGCTATGGGATATCCAGCACAATTTATTTTTGGTCACAAAGTTGTCTCTTACCTTTAGCTGAAACCCACTCTCACCCAGACAATGCAGCTCAGAGTTGAATGTGTGACAAGGAGATATTGGGGTCATTCCCTGTGTTTTCATCAGGTCAGAGCTCAGCTGGATGGATGCTTGGTGTAGCTGTGCTCCCAAAGTCCCTGTGCCTTTCAAAACTGATGGAAGTTGCATGTTCCTGTGTCCCTCTGTTGACTGAAGGAGTCCAGAGGGTAAACAGAGACACAGCACTAATGCCACAGGCAATCCAATCTAATTGCTCTTTCAGAGCTGCAGTAACTCTATAGTTCCTGAGCATCTCTCACATGACAGAGAATCTGCTTTCCCAGCTCGCTGCGAGGCAGGGATGTGTAACATTACACATTGTCCAATTTAAAATACAGGGAAAAGACTCCTTTGGCAGAACGTCCCGAGTGATCCATAACAATAACTCCTTAATGCCAAGCTCACACTTCAGCATTCCCTTCTAAAGGCTTCTTGTCTGCTGTCAGGTCTGTTGCTAATTTAACCAAGCTAAATGAGATCAGGATGTACCTCTGCTCCATGCCCCAGTTTAGACATCCATCTCTGTGGTTTTTCTTCTCAGCAACTGCTCTTGCCATCCATCAGAGCCCACCACGTGAATGCCATGTGGTGAATGCTTGCCTGAAACATGAGAGGAGGTCTTTAGAGGAAAGCCAGGTGACAGAGGGATGCTGCTGGATGTGTACATTTTCCATTCAGCCCTGCTAATCATCCTCATACCCAGGTTGTGTTGGGCATGACAGGCTGATTGGCAGGTCGGTCTCTACTTGGCTGCAAGGGTGTGGCAAGTGAGAAAGGATAAGCTGTGTGTCAAGGTGTGACTAGAGGGTTTGCCAATTTTAAATATTTATTTCCAGAGATAGGATTTAGGCGTAAAGACAACGCAGGCTCAAAACTTAAAAAAAAAAAGGGTACAAGAAGAAATTTATTAAAAACACACACAAAAAAATATTCAGAATAAGATTCCTAGACTATTCCCTCCTCCCTTCATTCCACATTTTTTACCAACCACATACAGAGAACACTTCAATCAGTTATTCACTCAAATAATCATTTCAGTTCACTTAAGAGAGAAAAGTTCCTTTTTCTGCTTTAGACTTAGGGGGGTGTCTTCACCTTCACAGTCTGTATCCTCATGGACCTACAGAACTATGAATTTTCCTCTCATTCCCACAGTCCTTCCAGAGCTGTGTTATGGGTTACAATGCACACATAGGGTACTGCTTTTACAGGCAGGATGCTGAAAAACAAAATCCTCTTCATCTCCTTCTCTATCAAATGTCTCTGTTCATATTCCAGTCCCAAAACAGAGAGCTCAGTTTCCCGAGGCAAGGAAAGTCTTCAACTCAAGCACCCATCCTCCCCAAGTGTATTTCACAGTTTAAAGGAATTTTAGTGAAGTCATAACCCCCTCCTAGCCCCACAACAAAAGATTTTCAGCTACTTATCAGTTGCATCTTTTCAATCTCTTCCTATCAGGAACTTTATCTTCATTCCGCCGACCTCTGTGGACTCCATGCTTTATTCCTTCTCATTAAGGGGGTTCAGGAGATCTAGAAACTTATTCAGGCAGTAAGAAGTTAAAATTGTGTCCATATCGTTAAGAGGAAAGCATGCGGCCGGTGCCAGGGGTTGTCCATGTGGCCCCGCCGAGCCAAGCCAGGGCCAGACTAAGGGCTTCCCGCAGAACCGGTGCCGGGCAGGGGTGCTGAGCCGGGTCCCCCGCAGAGCCGGTGCAGAACCGGGGCGGGGCGCGGCAGGGCCGGGCCGGGCCCCAGACCGAGCCCGGAGCCAGGCCAGAGCCCCGGCCGCGGCCCCTGCTCCTCCCGAGGCCGGAAGCCAAAAGACCCCCCTGAACTTCATCCACTGTGATTTGTGAAAGCAAAATAACTTTTCATTGGTTTTCCGAGCTGTCCATCACCAAACCAGCTCTCTGATTGGTTCCAGCAGCTAACAGCGGAAGCCCCCAGAGACGGGAGAGTCCCTCCCACTCCCCAGCCTCGTGGTGCTTGCCCTGAGGGGAATCCACCCTCCCCCGGCCACCTGAAACCAGCACACTGTGTCACTAAAGGGAGCAGTGTTAAGGTCTGTCTTTTCCCTTGCAAACTGTAAATAATGAAATTATTTGTCTTTTTCAAAGGAGAACTTGTATGTATTTGTGCTGACCCCAGCAAGCTGAGTAAAGCATCATGAGCAGCCATCAGACAGGTGAGAGAACAGACACAGCTCTGGGGAGCCCCTGGGAATAACCCCAGCTTGCTTCTCTGGCTCTGACTTGGCAGCAGAGCCTTTCTCATGCCAGATTTTGTAACTGGAACAAAAATTGGAACATCCCTGTCCAAACCATCACTGGAACTGTGAGCCGAGGTGATCCTGAATTAGGACTTTGATTGCAGAATTTCCCACTTGGACACAACTTTGGCAAAGCCACCACAAAATCCCAGACCTTAATGCCCAAGCCTTGGGACACATTTCCAGCCTGTGGCACTGGGATGGGTGGGAGCTTTGTGGTCCAGGAGGAGTTGAGCAGCAGCAGTTATTGCTCTGCAGGAGATAATGCAGACTGAGAGATTCTTTCTGAAGGACAAGCATATTAATTGAATGTACCTTTTCTTGCCTTTCTAGTAAAAATCTTCAAGAAGTCTGCTATCCCAGGAGTTATTATCACTCAGTTTGTGAATGATGTTCCACAGGGATGCAGTACACCTGATTTTGAGAAGAAACCACTCACTCTGACACTGCAGGAAGGTGAGACTCTTGATAAACAGGCAAAGCCACAGATCTGGAGGTTTGGGTCCATGTCCCACCTACATGAAAAAAATATCATAATTAAATCTAGTGAGTTTCTAAAGTGATTTGACATGACCACAAAAAAAAGTGTTGTATAGCCAAAGTCTTTGTTATACTGATGACAATTCCATGAGTACTCACAAATCTCTCCTGAGTTGTCACTATGTGTATGCAAGACCAACATCTGGATCTTATGTGTACAGAAAATCTAGTGAATTCTGCAGGAAGCTCTCACAGTAAGGATTTTGCAGCAAAAGATTAAGCACATTGAAAAAGTTGTTGGTTTTTAAATTTTCTTATTGAAACTTGTTTCACGACTTTTATCAGCTGCTTTTTAAAGTAGGATACACTGACTGGTGGTGCTAGTTAGGCTATAGTGGCCTTTCTGTGCCTAAAAGGGCTCCAGGATAGATGGACAAGGGCCTGGAGCACCAGGACAAGGGGAAATGGCTTCCCACTGCCAGAGGGCAGGGTTAGATGGGATATTGGAAGGAATTGCTCCCTGTGTGGGTGGGTAGACCCTGGCACAGGGTGCCCAGAGCAGCTGTGGCTGCCCCTGGATCCCTGGCAGTGTCCAAGGCCAGGCTGGATGGGGCTTGGAGCAACCTGGGACAGGGGAAGGCGTCCCTACCCAGGGCAGGGGTGGAATGAAATGGACTTTGAGGTCCCTCCTACCCAGGCCATTCCCTGGTTCTGTGATGATTCTGTAAGGAACAACATAAGGATCTTGCACAGAGCAGGCATCTGATGAGCCAAGAACTGGAACCAGTGAAGAGCCTCCCAGAGGTCTCTCTGCACCTGCAGAGAATCCTTTTGTTTTTTCCTTTTTGTTGGTGTGGAGTAGCCTGAGAACATTGTGTAGCTCCTCTTCCCTGCCAGGACTGAGCCAGCAGTTGGATTTTGGTGTTCCACAGGATTTCCAGGATCCACTGAGGTTTTATGAAGGAGCACAGTGGAACCTGTCCCACTTCCTCCTCCTCCACCTGCACATTTCAGGCACTACACAAGGCCCCTGGCTAAGTTTTCACCTATGTAAATTTTCCAAGTTATTTCATTTTCAGCAGGTTCTTTTCAGCTCCCAACAAACTGTTGGTGCATTCAGGTTGGTCACTGTAATTCTGTGTCTGTGCAGAGCCGTTAATTCTGTCGTCATCACCCCACTGTTCAGTGGCTGAGCTGATTCTCCTGTGACAGATGGCAAGCATGGGAAAGTGCAGTTAAAGTGGCTAAAATATAACACAGGGATAATCAACTGGAATCAGACTTCAATAAGAGATAGTACTGCAATCTCAAAAGCTGACAAATGCTTTTTGATAAGGATCTGTTGGCAGGAACTTGTTCCATCAAATAAGTTTGGTGATAGTGACTGCAGAAAGGTGTGTGAAATATTGCCAGACTTTCTAGGGAGAATCTGTAACAGTGGTGGTTGCCTGAAGACCAAGAGTATTAAAAATAAGAGAGAGTGATCATTTTTAGCCTGAGGTGTTTCCATGGATAACTCACCCTCATTTCTATTCCCACTCACCCACACAAGTCACTTCTCTGACTTGCATCCCAGTATTTTCTGTGGTTTTGGAGCCTTTTGGAGAAGAGGTTTGTTCTGGGTAGTGGGAAAGCTGTTGGAGATTTCTGTGGTGGGCTGCAGGGTACACAGATTCCTGGGAGCAGGGATGAAGGAGAGGAGCCCCCTTTTCTTTTCCCTCTCTTCAAACAGCAGAGCCTGGTGGGTTTGGAGTGCAAGGTGGTACCAGTTAAAGACTGGAGAAACAATGGGATTTGATAGAGGATCTGTGTGATGAGAAGGGATTTGGACATTTTATGGATAAAAAGCAAATCTGGGTTGAACTTGCTGTTGGGCTTCTGATTTCAGTGATGGTCAGAGATGTCAGAAGCCATGTCTGGCAGGTTAATGCCACATTTTAAAGGCCTTTATGATTGAATACAGACAAACCCTAAATTACTGATGTGCAAAAGAAGATGTTACTGTTATTTTTGAAGAATTTTTCTGCATAAAATAACAGAAATTACTCACTCTGGGGATTACTCTTGATAAAATAAGAGGCCAGGCCTGAGAGTCCTCATGTTCAAGCCTGTCTTATATAACTAAATTCTTGTCTCTTTTCAAAGGCAAAAATGCCATTTTCAGAGCTGTGGTCAAAGGTGTCCCAGCTCCTGAGGTGAAATGGTCGCGTACACGGAAAGGAATGGATGATCCTGCCAAATATGAAATGTCCTTCAACAGTGCTACAAATGAATTCATTCTGCAGGTAAAGATCAAATGTATCAGAAAGGACTTGTGTAACTGAGAGAAATGGACAGGAAAAACCTGCAGTGGGATGAGGGGAAGCAGAGGGACAGCTCTGATCTCTGCTCTCTGTGACAGGGACAGGAGCTGAGGGAAGGGCTGGAGCTGGGCCAGGGCAAGGTCGGGCTGGATATCAGGAAAGGTTCTTTCCCCAGAAGAAGGGAAGTGCAGGGCACTGAACAGCATCCCCAGGGAATGGGCACAGCCCCAAGGTTGCCAGAGCTCTACTCTGGACACACTTGGACACCACTCCCAGGGACAGGCTGGGACTGTTGGGAGTGTCCTACGCAGGAGCTGGACTGGATGATGCTATGGGTCCCCTCAAACTCAGGCTATGCCATGATTCTACACATCCCCTGCTCTGAGCTAGCACAAAGATAAGCAAACAAAGCTTTTTAAAGCCCCTTCTGGGAACGGAAGAAGCCTCTGAGGTGCCATTGAGTAGCTGCTTTATGAGAAGCTGAAGGTGAACTGAACACTAGCCCTTTGTGTGAGCAGTTTCTGTGCTCTCCCTTTGAAGATCAAGAGCCTGGTTCTGGATGACAGTGATTTGTATCGCTGCTGTGCCATCAATGCCTACGGAGAGGCCTCGTGCTGTGCTGGCCTCAGGATCATCCAAGGTAGGACTGACAGCTCTGGGGCTCTGCACAGCTCCTGTGCCCCCAGGCAGTGGCTGTGCTGCTCCCTGGGCTGGTTCCAGGATTTTGTCTGGGTATTCTTGCTGTGAAAGTTTGGTATTCCCCTCATTGAGGACTGGAGATCTTTTGGTGGCTCCCTGACATTGTGGGTTTTAAGGCAAGGGGGAAGAAAGTGGAACTGTGCTCACTGCACTGGTCCATAATTAGATCCTTGGATTTAGTGCTGAACTGCCTCGATCCTTTCTTGTTGTTGAATAAATCCATCCCTCTGTGCTGCCTCTGGACCTTGTTCCTGCTTCCCTTTAGAGTCAGTGCAGAGAAATGGGCACTTTGTGGGTCAGATGTAACTGTTATTCTTGGAATCCACTCTAGCAGAAGATATTGGAGGTGCCCATGTCACCTCTGTGCTTTTCAAGTAAGTTTTGAAGGCGCCTATCTGCAGTTGCCATTTCCACCTTGGCTCCCCATCTCTACAACAAGATGTTGATATTTCCTCCCATTGCTTAGACCATAAAATTGGTAGGGCAGAAATGCTCTCCTCCTCTGCGTGGAGTCTCCAGCAAGCACAGACTCAATGGCAATAGAAGTATCACTTTTATAGATGGAGGTTACTGGGAGCAAATGTTGGACTGACAAGGAAATCCAAACTGGGATTCCCTCTTGCACTGGTAACAGATAAAATGGTTTCATGGCTCATTTATTCACTGCTGTTAATCTAATCTTGTTCATCCTATGGCTGGTGCTCCTTTTTTTTCTCTTATAAATGATCAGTTGGCTTTAAGAGGAAGGCGAAATATGTTCCTGTTCATGCTGCTGACGGTAAGTTGAAGATCTGTATGGGTTTTATATCACTGGGTGGGGGGGGTTGGGTGGCAGAGCAAATAATACTCTGTCTGCCACACTATTTATTGCTACCCCATACTTGTAAAGACCAGAGTAAGAGAATGATTAATGAGCCTCTAATGTTCCGTCATCTCTGACTGCTTGCTCTTTACCTTTTGCTAAACTGATGATTTTAGACAGTTTTGGGCTTTTCTAATTATTGATTGTGAAATCATTAGGAAAGGAAAAAAATGATTTGAGGATGTTAAACACATCTGGATCAAACTTGTTAACATAGCTGAAAATAGTGTGTTTCCAGAGGGAAACCCCTTTGGAGAGATGAAACTTCATTGGGACTCAAAGGATGAGCATGACAGTGAGAATTGTCTTATTGTAATTTCACTACAGTTTTTTGGTAAAGTGTGAAAAAACCACCAGGGAAAAAATCCTTTTGAGCAGAATGATGTTGTCAGTGGTTATTTTGCATTATCTTCTTTGGGAGGATGTATTTCACAATGCTGGGCATGTGATTGTTCATTGTTCATTATTTTCACCACTCTTGTAACAGAGCTCAAGAAGACACTTCTGGACTCCAAGAAGCTGCTGAGGAAGAGGTAGGGCTCTGGACTGAGGGCCATGCTCCCACTTCTGAATGCTTCTTGGTGGTAGGGTGACAGTGATAACAAAGAGACTGTGTTTCTACAGTAGGGGACAGCTGCAGAATCTGTTAGGACAACATTTCTTGTGTCCAAAGTTGTGGTGAGATTGCTATGGAGAGACAAGCCAGAACAGCTTGGCACTGCCCATTGGACTGTGATAAACAGTGATAACACTTGTGATAACCACAAGGTTCCTCATTTTGAGGGATATTTCCTCTGCACCACAGGGTTTTGACAGGGAAGCTGTGTTTCTCTGCTTCCCTGAGTTTAGCTCATGAGTAGTTTCCCATCCAAAGAACAGCTTTTCATGCACTGATGGCTCTGGCTGCCCAGGCTGAGCTCTGGCTCCCAGCCCAGCTGCACTGCCAGGTGCACAGGGCAGGATCCTTCCCTTCCCAGGTGAGAAGCTCTAAGCATTGCTGATAATGATCTCTGTGCAGAATCCTGAACAGTGCTAGGCAATTACCTGGCCTGGACCAAACAGTGCCAGAGTTTCTGGTGATAATTCTGCAGTGTGGAGACTGTTCCCTGGCAGCATTTCATCTGTAGTACAGATGCAGAAAACCTGTTCTGGAAGTCCCAGTCCTTCCTGTGTGCACCTACAGGGTCAAGTGAACTACAGGAATGATTGAGAGAGATGAAAGTGAATTAGGGAGAGAAAAGCAGGATGTCTTGTTGTTCATGAAAATGTCTGAATGTTTCCCCCCCCCCCGGTTCTCAGGGTTGTAGCACCAAAACCAAAGCCCCTGGACAAAGAAGCTGTGTGGCAACTGTTGCTGCATGCAGATAAGAGAGATTATGAGAAAATCTGTATGAAATATGGAATTGTTGACTTCCGTGGGATGCTGAAGAAGCTGCAGGAGATGAGGAAGGACACAGAGACTGAACAAGACAAGGTAAAATAAACTGAAACCACTCATTTTTAACAAATTGCAGGTTCTGAAAACAGGCTAAATCTTCCTGAATTGCTTTGGAGATGAAAATTTTGTTGTATGACAGTGGTTTATGACAATATTTTAAAGAAATTCCACTTATTTACTTATAGGTGAAAATGCTGGTTAATTTTTTGAAGCTTAATTCACAGATATTAGGAGATACTGACCACAGGAATATTCAGTTGTTTCTGATAAGAATTCAGACTCCAAATTAAAAACTATATGTTCAAGAGTAAAAATTGGCCTTCACATACAGGGGCATATAGAGGTCTGGATGGGAAGTGTGGGAGTGACCAGAATGCAATACACAAAAAATAATTTATGTATAGAAGGAAACCGTGGCAACTTACAGACACTGCAACTCACTGTACCAGAACTGTGACTTAGAGGTATTTCTACTACATAATGTTAGGGGTAGCTCTTTAAAGTAGATTTCACATTAAATCAACAGCTTAAGAACTTCTATCATGGTAGCTTTATAATTTACTAGATTCTTCGATATTTCTTTGCAGTTAATTCACGGTCTTAAAAACTTTGAACACATCAAAGTCAACAAGGACGGAAATGCTACGTTCAGTCTGGAGATGGAGCTGAAAAACAGCAACAGCAACGTTTACCTGCTCAAGGTGAGGGAAATGAGTTGGGCAGCAGCAGCTCAGAGCAGCCCCTTGAGTGTTATACAGAAAAGGCTTCATCTTCTAGGCAGTGGCTGAGAGCAAATAAATGCCTTAAAGTTGTCTGTCTTTTGCAGATCCCTGCTTGGTTAGGGAGCAGTGTGGGTGTGGGGTGATCTTTGGTGATAAATATCCCTGGGGATTTGTAGGTCCAAGTACAGAGCATGCAGTCACTTACTGACATCCTGTGTCTTCAGGAAATTTATGGAACAGTTGAGTTGGAAAGGACCTAAAAACTCATCCCATTTCGTCCCCTGCCATGGGACACCTTCCACTGTCCTAGGTTGCTCCAAGGCCTGCCCAGCCTGGCCTTGGACACTTCCAGGGATCCAGGGACAGCCACAGCTGCTCTGGGCACCCTGTGCCAGGGCCTCTCCACCCTCATGGGAAAAAGCTAATTTCTTATATTTAACCTGACCCTTCTTTAGTTTAAGCCCATCACCCCAAGAGTGTCTTTCAGGCTGGAGGAATTCTACAGTTTCATATAAATTTTATTCACTTTCTTAAGAGCATTATTGTACTTTAATGTCCTCTTAGGAAAGAAGATCTCAGAGGTGTAAAACAATCCCTCTGAATCTGTAGTCCCACAGATGGGATCCTCAGGTGCTCAGTGCTGGTTGTGTTTTTCTGAAAGATGCTTTTTAATCCAATTGTGGTTAGAGGCTTTAATCCAGTGGAAATCAGAATGCCCTGAAGGGGAGGACAGACTAATTATGAATCTCCTGGATCAAAGGTATGACATTAAGTCTATGAGCCACAATTTGGACAATGTAACCCAAGAGTGCTACAGAAAGTGGTGAACTCTCCTGCTCATCCAGGGTATAAGGATGCTGAAATCTAAGCCAAGAAATTGCTTTTTCTTTGTAGCTGCAAGAACTGTGTATTAATTAAGCTTCAGACTCTTATGTAGATGGCCAAGAGCTGCTGTTTTGCTGAGTTTCAGAGCCTGGTGCCCTGCTCTGTGCAGGATTCACTGCCCAGACAGTGCCTGTGTGCTGCAAGGAGCCCTGGGCACTGTAAGGTTACTCATTTGTATCTACGAGGGGGTTGTGACAGCAGTCTGTTTGAAATGCCTGGCACTGTTGAGCCCCTGCCCTCCCCAGGATGGCGAGCGGCTGCGCTACGGGACAGGGGACGAGTACAGGAAGCACTGCCTGAGGAGGGTTGGCAGGAGGTACCACTTCACTGTCAACGACGTGCAGCCAGAGGACGCGGGCGTGTACCAGGTCAGGGTGGAGGATGTCCCCATCTTCTCAACTGAGCTGGATGCTCAAGGTAAGGAATTCAGTTGGATGGATGTGATATGCAAATGTGACTTTTTTTTTTTTTTTTTTTTTCTGGAAAATTGTGTCTAGGAGCAAGTGCACAGCTCAGTAACTCCTGACCACCACAGAGGACTGGTTTCATGCTGCCCAGTAAAGGCTTCTTGTCGAGCACATGTGATAAGGAGCAGGAGGGTTATTAAGTGCTTTAGGTGCTGCATTTGCAGTCCAAGGAAGCAGCCTAAGCTCGAGTACCAGTCTGGCTGTGGGTGACAGTGAGCACACTCCTTAACCTACTCCATATTACAGTTTGCTTCTGTAAGCTCAGAATAATAACAGCAAATTCAATCCAAGCATCATGCTGCAGGAACACATCAATGACTACAAACTGGCAGCACACCAGACCTGTGAGGTACTAATGTCTCAGAAGATAATAAAGACAAAAATCTACTTTTACAGAAGCACACCTGAGTTTTTCCTTTTTCTCAGTAACCCGATGCTCAGAGGCACCACAACTTCCTGTTCTTTCCTCCTTCAGCTGTAGCAATGTGGCTGGGAGCACAGCAGCAGCTGTCTCCTTCCCACAGCTCTCGCTCTCCCCGCAGCCATCCCGGCGCGGTTCCGGCAGCCGCTCACGGACGTGCGCTGTGCCGAGGCCGGGGACGCCGAGTTCCAGTGCGTGCTGTGCACGCCCTGCCACCAGCCCCTGTGGCTGCACAAGAGCCGCCCCCTCCAGGCCAGCGACAAGCACCAGATGTCCGTGACACCCGACGGCCTGAGCCACAAGCTGATTGTCAGGAACGTGGGGCCCTCGGACAGCGGGCTGTACACGCTCGACGCGGGACAGGGCTCCTCCAGCGCCTGGCTCCTCGTGGAGTGTGAGTGACTGGCACTGAGTCGTTCCGTGGTGTGTTGGCACAAAGCATGCTCACTGCCTGATGGCTCAGGGGGATGTTGATCTGCTAGGAAATGAATTGCTGAGCCGAATTCCGAAATTATGGCTGAGTAAACTGGGTGTGTTCAGTGTGGAGAAGATGAGAGACCTTGGACCTTTCCAGTGCCTAAAGACGCTCCAGGAGAGCTGCAGAGGGACTTTGGAAAAAGGATGGAGGGACAGGGCAAGGGAATAGTTAGATGGGATATTCGGAAGGAATTCTTCCCTGTGAGGGTGGTGAGGGCCTGACCCAGGTTGCCCCATCCCAGGCAAGGTTGGACATTGGGGCTTGGAGCAACCTGGGCTAGGTAAAGGGGCAGGGGATAAGAATGAGTCTTAAGGTCCCTTCCCATCCAGACCATTTTGTGAATCCATGATTCTGAATTCTGTTTTGAAAAATGGAGGTCTGGGTAGACCCTCTTTCCTCTTCAGATGAGACCAACTTTTCCTTGTTTAATTAGTCCTGACAAATGCTATTGGCTTGTTTGCTCTACAGTTATGATGAAGCAGCACATTCTCCATCAGTTATCAAAAAAATGCTCCCCATCTCCCCACATGTTTTTGAGGAAGCTCAAGTCCCAGTGATCACAGTGCAGCAGGCAGGGATTCAGGGAGCTTTTGGTACTCTCAGTTCTACACTATCAGTGCCATTCTTCTTGTTAGATAATATTTTTCATTCCCAATTAGAGTTAATCATGCTGGAAGGAGCTCAGAGAAGCTGGGATAGTGGGAACATTCAGTGCAGGCACATTTACAGTCATCTGGCTTATATTTGTTTGCTTATGAAAAGTGGTTCCTTTGGTTCCCTTTGACTCTGGTTTCCTTTGGGATCTTCCTGCTGCAGCAGGGGTCTCTCTCACAAAAGACTCTCCAAAGCAATATTGGAAGCAAAGAAACCGCTCGTGGGTTTCAGGGAGCTGTGGGCTCTGATAAATTATATCCACCCTGGAAATCAAAGCATTGAGTGACCTGCTCTCAGAAGCCTGAATTTCAGATTAATCTAAAGCTATTCACAGATCTGGAAGTTTTAGTCCAAGTTGCACATCTCTAAACCAGCCATTATCCAGATGTGCAAGCTGCTTCCATAGCAGTGAAATCCCAGTGCCAGGGTGAGAAGTGATGGTGTGCCTGTACATGGAATATTCTGTAACTCCTCCATAGCTGGAGGGTGAAGGCAGATGGAACTAATGAATCCCACATACAGTCTCAGCCCCTCTAAATCAGACCTGCCTTACTGGATGTTTCTTTTTCTGCTGTTTTTGTTTTTTTTTGTTTGTTTGTTATAATGAGCTTGTTTCCATTAAAAAACAATGCATTTTAACTAAAAATAATTATCTTTAATTAACATTTCATTGTCTGAATGTGGCATTCAATAATTCAGGATTTGAAATTATTTTAAATTTACTTAAATGTATCTTGCGTGTGTGTCCTAAAATGAAATTCAAACCGTGCTAACACATTTTCTTTGGTTGTTGATGCAGTGCATGTCCTATTGATTTTCTGTTATTTTGCTTTTCTTCTTTTTCTGTAAATTGTAAATCTGCTCCCATGAAACAATGCAATTTCAGGTGCCAAAGGAAAGAGGAGACAGGATGAAGGAGAAAAGATTGAAAGGGAGACATCTGAGTGGCTGAAAGAAACCATGGCAGACAACGAAAGGGCCAGGAAGCTTCGGCGCCAAGAACAAGCTGCTGCAGAAGAACGTCCTTCCTTTTCCACATCCTCTGGTGTGGGGAAAAGTGGCTGGTCCAGAACTGGTCAAGGCAGCAGTCAAAGCAGGGGCCAAGGACACTCCATTGATTCTGATGATGGAAGCCAAAGATTTTTGGGAAAAGAGGGGCTACGCAAAACCCACATAAATGGAGAGGTGGGGTCTGGGCAGTTTCCTGGAGCAGGTCTAGATGGAGATTCAGCAGCCACTGATGGCAGCATCTTTGGACTAAAAGGCTTAGAAGGCAGAAGTAGGTTAAGGGCTGTCCATAGCATGGACTCTGTGTCAGGCAGAGCAGGTCCTGGTGAGGCAGTAGGAGGGGCAGGTGAATGGAATTCTGTGGATGGCAGAGGTGAGGGTGTGCTGGGTGCTGCTAACATTGACATGGAGGATGGAGAAGGCTTGGTCTCTCAGCTTGACAAGTTTGGGAGTTTAGGTGATGCCAGTTACAGGGCTGGTTTGGGGATTGCTGGGAAGTTGGGTGCTGAAAGTTCTGTGCCAGATGGGCTTGATCCTGATTCGACTGGAGTGGGAGCCAGTGTGGGTGATCTGTTCAGCAGGACTGGTCCAGGAGCTGGAGCTGGAGGGAATGCTGCAAGTGCTGGAATGGCAGGAAGAATGAGGTCCCACCACAGCAAGGATGAGCATCCCAGTGTGGGTGATATGAACGGAGCAGGTATAAACAGAGAGGGACAAACAGGGATTCTCTATGGCAAGGATGGCCTGGCACCTCATGCCAGTGGTCAGTTTGGGCAGACAGGAAAATCTGGCTCACTATATGGGCCAGGAGGCCTTCCAGGTGGAGATGGGGCTATACCTGGTGCTGGTGGCAATTCCACAGGAGAAATGGAGGCTTTGTATGGTCCAGATGGCCAGGCACTGGGAGCAGGTGCTGGTGGTGCTGGTGCAGGGGGATTTGGATCTGCCTATGGAAAGGATGGTCTCCCAGCTGGGGCTGGTTTTGGTGGTGCTGGTGCAGGGGCACTTGGATCTCCTTATGGGAAGGATGATTTTCCCATTGGAGGAGGTGTTGGTGGGGCTGGTGCAGGGGGACTTGGATCTCCCTATGGAAAGGATGGTCTCCCAGCTGGGGCTGGTGGGGCTAGTGCAGGATTTGGAGAGTCTTTGTATGGCCCAGATGGCCTGCCACTTGGAGCAGGTGCTGGTGCAGGGGGATTTGGAGCTCCCTATGGAAAGGATGGTCTCCCACTTGGAGCAGGCAGTGGGGGTGGTGTTGGTCCTGGGGGATATGGAGTTCCCTATGGAAAGGATGGTCTCCCAGTTGGAGCAGGTGCAGGGGGATTTGGAGCTCCCTATGGTAAGGATGGTCTCCCAGTTGGAGCAGGTGGTGGTGCTAGTGCAGGGGGATTTGGAGTTCCCTATGGAAAGGATGGTCTCCCAGTTGGAGCAGGTGCAGGGGGATTTGGAGCTCCCTATGGAAAGGATGGTCTCCCAGCTGGAGCAGATGCTGCTGGTGCAGGAGGATTTGGGGAGGCTTTATATGATGGTCGGCCACTTGGAGCAGGTGTTGGTGGTACTGCTGGTGCTGGTGCAGGGGGATTTGGATCTCCATATGGAAAGGATGGTCTCCCAGCTGGAGCAGGTGCTGGTGGAGCAGGAGAAGTTGGGGGTCCCTATGGAAAGGATGGTCTCCCAGCTGGGGCTGGTTTTGGTGGTGCTGGTGCAGGGGGATTTGGATCCCCATATGGAAAGGATGGTTTTCCCATTGGAGCAGGTGTTGGTGGGGCTGGTGGTGCAGGGGGACTTGGATCTCCCTATGGAAAGGATGGTTTCCCAGCTGGGGCTGGTGCAGGAGGATTTGGAGAGTCTTTGTATGGACCAGATGGTCGGCCACTTGGAGCAGGAGTTGGGGGTGCTGGTGCAGGGGGATACGGAGTTCCCTATGGAAAGGATGGTCTCCCAGTTGGGGCTGGTGCTGGTGGGGCTGGTGCAGGAGGACTTGGAGAAGCTTTGTATGGTCCAGATGGTCGGCCACTTGGAGCAGGTGTTGGTGGTGCTGGTGCAGGGGGATACGGAGTTCCCTATGGAAAGGATGGTCTCCCAGTTGGGGCTGGTGCTGGTGGGGCTGGGGCAGGGGGACTTGGATCTCCCTATGGAAAGGATGGTCTCCCAGCTGGGGCTGGTGGTGCTGATGCAGGATTTGGAGAGGCTTTGTATGGTCCAGATGGCCAGCCACTTGGAGCAGGTGGTGCCATTTCTGCAGGTGCCAGAGGAATTGGAGCTCCCTATGGAAAGGATGGTCTCCCACTTGGAGCAGCTGCTGGTGTTAGTGGTGGAGGGGGCATTGGGGGTCCCTATGGAAAGGATGGTCTGCCAGTGGGAGCAGGTGCTGGTGGTGCAGGTGGAGTTGGGGTTCCCTTTGGAAAGGATGGTCTGCCAGTGGGAGCAGGTGCTGGTGGTGCAGGTGGAGTTGGGGTTCCCTTTGGAAAGGATGGTCTGCCAATGGGAGCTGGTGTTAGTGGTGGAGGGGGAGTTGGGGGTCCCTATGGAAAGGATGGTCTGCTAGTGGGAGCAGGTGCTGGTGGTGCAGGTGGAGTTGGGGGTCCCTATGGAAAGGATGGTCTGCCAGTGGGAGCTGGTGTTAGTGGTGGAGGGGGAGTTGGGGATCCCTATGGAAAGGATGGTCTGCTAGTGGGAGCAGGTGTTGGGGGTCCCTATGGAAAGGATGGTCTGCCAGTGGGATCAGGTGCTGGGGTAAGTGGCTCAGGGGGAGTTGGGGGTCCCTATGGAAAGGATGGTCTCCCACTTGGAGCAGGTGCTGGTGTTACTGGTGCAGGTGGCATTGGGGGTCCCTGTGGAAAGGATGGTCTCCCAGCTGCAGCAGGTGCAGGTGGAGTTGGGGGTCCCTATGGAAAGGATGGTCTCCCAGCTGGAGCAGATGTTAGTGGCTCAGGGGGTGTTGGGAGTCCCTATGGAAAGGATGGTCTCCCAGCTGGAGCAGATGTTAGTGGCTCAGGGGGTGTTGGGAGTCCCTATGGAAAGGATGGTCTCCCAGCTGGAGCAGATGTTAGTGGCTCAGGGGGTGTTGGTGGTCCCTATGGAAAGGATGGTCTCCCAGCTGCAGCAGGTGCAGGTGGAGTTGGGGGTCCCTATGGAAAGGATGGTCTCCCAGCTGGAGCAGATGTTAGTGGCTCAGGAGGTGTTGGGACTCCCCATGGAAAGGATGGTCTCCCAGCTGGAGCAGATGTTAGTGGCTCAGGGGGTGTTGGTGGTCCCTATGGAAAGGATGGTCTCCCAGCTGCAGCAGGTGCAGGTGGAGTTGGGGGTCCCTATGGAAAGGATGGTCTCCCAGCTGGAGCAGATGTTAGTGGCTCAGGAGGTGTTGGGACTCCCCATGGAAAGGATGGTCTCCCAGCTGGAGCAGGTGCAGGGGGATTTGGAGCTCCCTGTGGAAAGAATGGTCTCCTGGCTGGGGCTGGGGCTGTGGCAGGAGCTGCTCATTTCCCTGTTGGAGGTGAGGAAGCAATGGGATCTGGCCGTGGCATGGGTGCCACACTGAGCAGAGCTCCAGGATATGCAGGAGGAGAGGGCTTCTTTGGGGAAGGCTCTGCACTTCCCCAAATGCAGGGGTCTCCCTATGGCAAGGACAGAGGGTCAGCTGTAGGCATGGCTGGTACAGGAGGGGTTGGGAGGCTGGGAGGGGGTGAATGGGACTCAGTCAGTGGTAAAGGAGGTGTGGGAGGTGCTGGTGGGCCAGGTGGTGAATATGGGCTGGATGCACATCTTGGCAGATCTTCGAGAGGTGAAACTGGAAAGGGCTCTGCCAGTGACGTCAGAGGGCCAGGGAACAAAGGTTCAGCTGGTGACAGAGAGTCTCTGTCAGGTCCAGGAGGAGCCAGGGCAGAGGACAGAGATTTCAGACAGTTGGGCTCCCTTTATGGCACAAATTCTGCCTTTGGAGGGGCAGGGAGTAAATCCCATGACAGATCTGTTGATGGGAGTAGTTCAGGTGGATTTGGTCAAGGTCCACTGAGTTATGGCCAGATGTCAGGTCCTTGTAGTGAACCTCCTTCAGCAAACCAGAGAAACAAGGAACCTGACCTGGATCTTAAAGCAAATGATTCCCTGAACAAGACAGAAAGCACAGGAAAAAAGAGACGGAGTGTCCTGGATGATCTCAAAGGTACGTGGTTACCTGGGGACCCCTGGTCTTTGCATTTTGATACTCACATTCCTAATCCTGCAAAGAAATGGGATGTTATGGTTTAGATAAACACAACTCTGTGTAGAAATGTGGTTGTCCTATGATCTGTTCCTAATTCTCCCACTGATTGGCTGTTTGATCTTACACAGTTTGCTCTGATCAAATTGCCTTAAAGGTCTAAATTATTTTCTTTGTCTAAATGATCTAAACCAGGTCTCATCTCTTCATTTGTATTTCACATATCATGGAACAGACCAGTTTACATACATACTAGTTCCCATAAAGTTTCAAGAAATATCATCCTATTTCTTTGATACTGTTCCAATTCAAAATGGAAGGTTTCACTTTATTTCTCAAACACCTACTGCAAAGAACTGTGTTTTCTAAGTTCTGAGAACAATTCTGTGCCTGCTTATATGGGATTATATAATGTAAAGAGCTCTCTTCTCTTGTAACATCAGGAATAATAAGGTGTTGCATAGAGTAAGAGGGAAGTAGTTGTTTGCAGCCATTTGAATAAAACCTGTGGCTCCACCAGCAAGATGATGATGATGGGAAAATTGTCGGAATGAGAAATTTCAGGTGTATAATCAGAGGGGAATATTCACCTAATGGAATTATTCACAAGTTAGGAATTGTCATTGCTAAACCATAAATATAAACAAGGAAATAAAATCATCAAAACTGGGGTTCAGGGGAAAGGAGTGGCGTATGTATTAGAGAGGAGATGATGATGGTAATGGAGAAGAACTTGGGAAGGGAAAGAGGAATACAAGAGAGCAGAGGAGAACAGTGTGCCTGGGGCTGTTTAGGGAATGTATTGGACAGCCCCATGTGTGGTCAGTGCAGAGGAAGAGGAGGATGAAGCAGTATATCCACAGCCTGGAGCAGACTGGTTTTTCCACTGGCTGTAGAGGGAGCCAAGACAATTAACACAGACATAAACTAGCAAATCCACAGCTGGATAATGTGATTTGTGATGAATCCATTGCCCATGAGGTGGATATTGGGATGGCTGTGCATTTCTTTAGGGAACGGAGTGTGCCCAGCTGGCCCAGTGAAGTGGCACAAAAGCCTCTCCTCACCAGAGGACTTTTTTTTTTTAAGTTCCTTTCCCCTCACGTTGACGTGAATTTTCAGCTCTAGGTGTCTTTCTGTAACACAGACTTAGCTCTTTTCCCTTCCTTTGTGCCTGTTCAGTCCCACGCTGTTACCTCAACAAGCAGCTGGCAACCGTGCGAGTGCTGAAAGGGGATCCAGCTGAGCTGTCCTGCACTGTCAGCAAGGACAACGTGACAGGAACCTGGTTTAAGGATGGCCTAAAGGTATGTTCCTTGGGCTTGCTGTTGGCTTTGGGTAGCAATGCTCTGCTCTCTGTCTCTACTTCCTAAGGGTGGTGTTAATGTGTCCTTCTGCCTGAAAGTCACCTGCAGTCTAAGTGGGGCCCTGGAAGGGTTCACAGAATCCCACAGTGGTTTGGGTTGGAAGGAACCTGAAGGATCATCCAGTCCCTGGGCAAAGATACCTTCCATTAGACCCAAGTCCTGTCCAAGCTGGCCTTGGACACTTCCAGGGATGGGGCAGCCACAGCTTCTCTGGGCAACAGAATACCACAATATTGTCATTAAACATGCATGACATTCTGTCCTTGTTTGAAGGACAGGTGTCTGCCAATAAAGGCAGAAGCTTCTCTTTGAAATGGAGAATGTAAACCCCCTTACTCCAAATTATTATTATAATTTTGAAATTAAGGCAAAGATATGGGAATTAGGAATAACAGTTCTTTACTAGGAAAATTAAAATAGAAATACAGTATTACAAAAAACAATCCCAAAACATTGACAGAGTCAGAATCCAAGCTGACACCCGTCAGTCAGTCAGGGTGGTGGCAGCAGTCCCATTCAATGGTGGCTGCATCCTCCTGCAGTGGCAGATGGGGTTCACCTGGAGCAGTGCTCCTGGAGAAGGTGCAGTTTTCCTCTGAAGGTCCAGGGATGATGTGGAAAAGTCTGGCTTTCGTCTGGAATCCAGTGGAAAGATGGATACCTTGCTGTCCAAAATCTGTTTTTATCTAGGTAGGAAAGGCTTGGCTCCTCCCCTGGCTGGAGCATCTCCCAGTGGGATGATGGAATTTTATCAGTCATGCACTGGGACTCAATGGCCATTAACAGGAGATATCTCCTGGAGGGAGGATGGGTTGTGGAAAAGATAAAGATGATTGCCCCACCTAGTCTTAAAGATGGCCCATTAGCAGATAATATGTGCCATGGAGATAAGGAAATCACTACCCTACCCGGCTTCAACAGATGGTGATAGAATACACATTTTCTGGTCACATCAACCCAAGACACATTCATAAGTCTTTTCAACTGCATTTCAAATTGTAGTCTGTCCAGTTTCAGTTTGGATTGCATTTTTTCCTTTTTTTCAAACGGATAGGTCTCTGTCCTTTACTTTGTAGTTAACAAGCATGGATGGAGTCGTCTTTGAAAAGAAAGGTCTTGTCCACAAACTGATCATTAACAAAGCAGATGATATTCATGCTGGGAAATACAGGTTTGAAGGTGGAGATGTAAAAACTGAAGCTTCAATTTTTGTTGAAGGTGAGTCTCAAACCACCAAGTCAGCATGAGATGGGCTTTAAATGTAATATGTTTACTCAGAGACATGTCGTTGGTAATTGAGATAACTTTATTATAAAGAATTACAAGATAAATGGGAAATGTTTTTATGTACAGATTGATTCATTATGCATTTGCAAATTTAACTAGGGACCCTTCTGTCAGCAACTCAAAGATTTTAGGGTGCATGAAACACTTTATCAGGCAGATTCTTCATTCTTGTTCTTAGTGTGTTACGTAGGAGAAATTTTCTCAAGTGAAGGGACAGTGTGATACCGCAAAATTTTGTGATAATTATCCTGTAGCAAAGTACAATTAAAGGTTCAGATCCAAGTGTTGTGAGCCTCTAAGCATTGCTGGCAGCACCATGAGGGGACCTTTCCCTCTAAGGTGAGCCTTATCTTCCTTGAATTTTGGTTTATAATGACCTTGTATCACCTGCTTAGATCCTCCCCAGGTGGACAAAGTCCTCCTCAAGAACTTGACCAGTGTCCCCACAGTGGTCAAGGCTGGGGAGGGTGTGAAGCTGCGGATCCCGTTTGAGGGTCGGGGGCCCATCAGGGCAGCGTGGCTGAAGGACAGGATGGAGCTGGGGGATGACACCAGGGTCCGTGTGGACAAGACAGACACCTGCACCACGCTGTCCATCTCCAGCTGCGACAGGAGGGACTGTGGGGATTACAAAGTCAGGCTCAAGAACGACAGTGGTGTCCTGGAGATCAACCTAAAGCTCATGGTGATAGGTAAGATCCTGTAACATTCACTGTGGCTTTCACTGTAAAGCTTAGGCAGGGAATCCATTGACACTGGTGACAACCTTATTTGGAGTGACTGGGTATTTTGAGAGGAACAAGACTCTATACATTGCCCCAAAATCAGGGTACAAGGAAAGATTGCTGAACATGCTTCTTGCCTTTTAGTACAAGGGAGCACAAACCTAATTTGGTTTTTCATGGCCTAAGCAGGTGAGTTTTGAATGCTCAGATACTGTTGGAGATGTGGCTGTACACAATATGCAAACTTGAAATAGGTTATCAAGGTCCAGTTCAGCCCTCCCATAGACATCTGGGTTCCTTTGGGAGACCAGAAATTATGTTTTGCCTGTATTGCAAGCTGAGCTGGTGCAAGGCTTGACCCAGTTGACCCAGAGAGAGCAAGGGCCTGCCTTTCCATTTTCTCCATCAAAAGTTAGAAGACTGCAAGTTTGGAAGAGGCAATTCACATGCCCAACCCTCATCCTACAACTGTGCCTGCATTTCATCAGGAACAGTCTTCCAGCATGTGAGCAAGGGACAGTGTCTGCTCCAAACCCAGGAGCAGGTCTGGGTCTGGAGCCAGCTGTGTCTTTGTTCATCTTCCCAGACAAGCCACAGCCCCCAGCAGGACCCATCAAAATTGTAGAAAGGTCTGCCAGCAACATCACGATCCAGTGGAAGCCCCCAAAGGATGATGGGGGCAAACCAGTGCAAAGGTACCTCGTGGAGAGGCAGCAGGTGGGCAAGAAGGACTGGGAGACTTTGGGAGAAACCCCCAGGAGCTGCACCAGCTTCACCACGAGCAAAGTGGAGGAAGAGATGAGCTACTACTTCAGGGTGAGGGCCGTGAATGCTGAGGGAGCGAGCGACGCGCTGGAGTCAGAGGAAGTGAAGGCTGCTGGTAAAGGTGAGGAGAACTTCTCATAATTCATAATTAAAATTGGGAAATTCATTATTAAAGTTGACATCTAAGGAAATCCACTGCATTGTGGATATTGCTACAGATCTCAACTTCAATCTTCACACAAAGCTGTGGAGGTTGCCCAGCAAGAGCAGCAGTTTGCTGTAGGCTCTGCTGATGCTGAGTGGGATGTAATTATTCCTTGGTCATGCTCCATTTTGGATTGGAAAGGAAGTTTCATGGGGGAAATTCAAAATGCATCAAAATCAAAGGAGATTTTTACCAGTGTGGCTGCAGAGGGAACATGTGAGGCCTTTTCTTAACTCCACGGGCAAAAGAGTGTCTCTGTATGTGCAGGAATTCTCAGCATGACCACTCCATTCCCCTGATCTGCAAACATTGTCTTTGTCCTTCAAGGAGTTTAAATGAACATGAGTGTGCCATGAGCACAAAGGCAGTACTAGAAAGCAATGCTCAGTTGTAATTATCTTCTCTCTCCATTCTTATTCCTATGATTCTGTATCTTGAACACTTTAGCAGAGGGCAAAGAAATCTATTTTGTTACCAGTTTCTGTTGTTGAAAACGAGAATGATGCTGACTGTTGATATCATGTAGGAATGACACAGCCCCCTGGCAGAGGA
This sequence comes from Erithacus rubecula, assembly GCF_903797595.1. NCBI lineage: Eukaryota > Metazoa > Chordata > Aves > Passeriformes > Muscicapidae > Erithacus > Erithacus rubecula. The sequence goes on from NC_136678.1 coordinate 541,726, forward strand.
ATTGTCAATACTGATGATAGTGGGTCTTTTGTGAAATCCAAACTCAGGAGCAGAGTCCATGCTGGATCCTGTTTGTGTAGGGAACAGGATCTACAGCTTCAAGTCTTAGACAGATTATGAAAGCACATCCATAGGAATGCCTGGGGGAATCTGGAAGAAGGAAGTGCACACAACACCATTTTATCTTGCAAAAAAAACATACCTGCTAATAATGAAGCCCTCATCTCTTTTGTAGCTTCCCCTGGTGCCCCAGATCCCCCTGAGATCATCAGTACCAGCAAGGACACCATCACCATATCCTGGAAAGCTCCTTGTAAATCTGGCGCTTCCCAAATTATGGGATACATGGTTCAGAAACGCAAGAAGGGCACTGTGACCTGGCTGCCAGTCACCAACGTGCCTGTCAAAGGTGGGTATTCTGACTCCTGGAACAGCCTGGTGGATTTGAAAAGGCAAAAATGTCACCTGTGTTTATAAGCTGCTTAGGATCTTACATCTTTCACGTGAAGGTGGTGATGGGTGACCTTGAAGGTATTTTTCAACTAAATGATTCTGTGACTAAAGGGCTGCTTGATTTTGAAAGGAATACAATGAACACATGCACTTGGCTAGGGAATGGCAGGGGAATCAGTGCCAGTTTTTATGGCTCCTGAGAATTTTTCAGTCCATAATTCTACCTGGAATAAGGCACAACTTTGTTGTGTCACCTTTCCTGATGGGGAACAGCTGCCCTGAGGCAACACTCTCCTCTCCTCTCCTCTCCTCTCCTCTCCTCTCCTCTCCTCTCCTCTCCTCTCCTCTCCTCATCCTCTCCTCTCCTCTCCTCTCCTCTCCTCTCCTCTCCTCTCCTCTCCTCTCCCTCTCCTCTCCTCTCTCTCCTCGTCCTCTCCTCCTCCTCTCCTCTCCTCTCCTCTCCTCTCCTCTCCTCTCCTCTCCTCTCCTCTCCTCTCCTCTCCTCTCCTCTCCTCTCCTCTCCTCTCCTCTCCTCTCCTCTCCTCTCCTCTCCTCTCCTCTCCTCTCCTCTCTCTCCTCCTCTCCTCTCCTCTCCTCTCCTCTCCTCTCCTCTCCTCTCCTCTCCTCTCCGCAGACAAGAAGCTGAAGGTGCCTGGCCTCAAGAAGGGTGTGCAGTATGAGTTCCGTGTGGCAGCTGTCAATGCTGCTGGCACAGGACAGCCCAGTGACCCCTCCGAGCCCACCTTTGCCCGGGACCCCAACAGTAAGTGCCCTGCCTGTGCTCTGCTGTCAGGGTATTCGTGGATAGATGTTCTTCAATCTTCTATAGAAGTCTGTGGAGACAAGGATCAGTAATTGGGGAATATTTCATGGTTGAGAATCAGCTGGAGGAAGGAATGGAAGGATTTCCTGTAGGATGTCCAAGTTAAGACTTGGCAGATCCCAATGTGGGATAATGTGCAGTGTGGAGGAACACTCAGGATGGGCTGCAGAGTGTTTTGGAATGTTGCGGATTTAGTGTGGGGCTGGTAGGAGCAAGGATCTCGATCCAGCTCTGAAGAACTGGGACAAGGTGGGGCAGGATAAGGTGGAAATCCAGTGCACTGCAAGAATGTTGGGGAATCTCAGGCAGTGACTGAAAAGAGAGAAGAGAAATCCTAGAAAAAATAATTTAAATAAAATTTCTCCTTCCAGAATCTCCAGGCCAAGTGCAGGGTCTTAAAGTGAGCAGCAGTGACAGCACCAGTGTCACCTTGACATGGAACAAACCTGAAGTACAAGATGGGAATGACGTGAAAGGCTATGAGGTGGAGATGAGGCCCTGTAACAGCCTCACCTGGACCAAGTGCTTCACCCTCCCAGCAGAGAGCACCTCGTGCAGGGTCCAGGGCCTCCAGGCCAGAGAGAAGCTGTTCCTGCGTGTCAGGGCCCTCAGCGACGGCGGCCCCGGGGAGCCCTCTGAGCTCCAGGCTTGTGCTGCAGCTGCTGCTCCCGTGGGTGAGTCAGGGCTCTGGGCTCTGTGCTGGGAATGGGCCAGCAGGAGCAGCCAGGGCTGAGTCAGGGCTCTGTGCTGGGAATGGGGCACTCAGGGAGGAGGAGCAGCCAGGGCTGAGTCAGGGCTCTGTGCTGGGAATGGGGCACTCAGGGAGCAGGAGCAGCCTGGGCTGAGTCAGGGCTCTGTGCTGGGAATGGGGCACTCAGGGCTCTGGAGCAGCCAGGGCTGAGGGATACTGGGATGGGCTCACACAGCTCAGGAGGGGCAGCTTCTCCTGCTCCTCCTCACTGCAGGGTTATTTACTCACCTCAGCAGGACAATCTCAATATTAACTGATATTAGATATGCAGTGCATGGTGCTCAGCTCATTTAGAGATTTTTTGATAAAAAACCCCTCAGAACTCTTATTTTCTCACATTTTGCCCCCTGTGCAGGGCCACACCACAGTCACTTGACAGAACTTGTATGTGCGTTACCTCCATTTTTAGACAACTTTCTGAAATTAAACATTTTATTTTGTTCACTTAAGTCACAATTTTTATGCTGTTTTGGGATACTTTATTTTACTTTTTATTGTTTTGCTCAAAAGTTTTCACCATTTTCACGTTTTCATCTTTATTTGCAAGCTGTAGCTCTGTTTTTTCCTGTTTTTTGGGAACATTGCAGAATTACAGACATAAGAGAGAATTCTGTGAGGGATTCATCTTCCTTAGTTTGGCTCCTAAGTGAAAGGAGCCAAGTCTACTTTGGCATATGCGTGGAGACCCCATTTATCAATAAAAAAATAAAATAAAATAAATCCATCTAAAGCACATGTTCAATTCTATACTGGAAACACTAAATACAACTTATCACTACTCTATTTGGTATTCTTAGAAAAATACTAAATGCTGTAGTATATTGACGAAAAGAGAAAAGAAAACATTTTAAATGCTAAAAAATACTATCTTAGATAAACTCTGGCAGCTTTCCTGTTGACGTTCTGTGCTCTGTATTGCATGCATATTTTATAAGTATCCATTGGAATTTTCTTCTTCTAGACAGCATTTAATCACAAAATACGATCCCTGTGATGGGATAAAGTGTGGCAAAGAGCCACTTTCTCTGTGACTGAGACACCACATCAATACAGAGATTGTTGTGAATGTATTTTTACATAATTTTCCCTTGTTTAGTCATAGTGATAAATAAATAGTAATGAAATTTGAAAGGTGTTAAGTCTGGGACTGAATCAGGGAGATTATTCCCCCTTTGAATTCCTCACCAGCCTCACCCAGTTGGGAGAGGCACTAGGGGGTGCATCACTGATTGTCATCAGTGATTGTGCCAACATCCACATTTTGGAATAATCTTTGTCTTTTCCAGTCTCTCCCAGGTTGCTGATAGATGATACAGTGAAAAGCTTCCTGGTTATAAAAGCAGGGAATCCCATCCGGGTGAAGATCCCCTTTGAGGTGGGTATTCAGGGCTTTGGAGGAATTCCCTGCCTGATTTTATGATGCATTCAGTAGCAGACAGGAAAACTGAAGCCACTGTTTTTATGTAATGGAATTTTGTCTACAAGTCAGTGGGCAAATAATTTAGCCTGCTTGGGCTGTGTAGACTTTCATGGTGAGGAAAACATGAGCCAGAATTGAGCAGTCAGTCTTGGCATTGGTGTTTCATGACATTGTGGTCGTTCCTTAACCTCTGCAAAGAATGCTCAGTGGTGTCCACCTGGCCTTATCAATGTTATCATCATCTGGGACTGCTCTGTCAGACCTCCCAAATCAGTGGTTTCCCTGTGACTCCCTCAGAAGGCCTTGGGGGCACCATTTCCAGCACCACCTTCACTGTGCTTGTCTCACCAACAGCAGCACTTGAGCTCTGTGACTTGAGAACTTGGCAGGCACTGACAGAAACCTCAGTGCTTTGGTGTAAGCTTGGAACAACACAGGCTTTTTATCCTGGAAAGTCTGGTCAGGCTTTGGAAGGGGCTGCCCTTGGAGTCCTGGAAGGTGTCACAGGGACACCTGTATGTGGCACTCAGTGCTTTTAACGTGGGGATGGGGCATGGGTTGGACTTGATGGTCTTGGAGGTCTTTTCCAGCCTTAATGATTCCATGATCCTGTGAAGTCTGGGATACCAGAGGAGGGTGCTGAAGTGTGTGTATTTGCTGGCCTTTCTCCTAATCTCTGGGAGAAGAGACCAAAGATGGCACAATGGAAATAAAAACTTAGAGGATGTTTTTTTTCCTTTCCAAAACCAACAGAATTTTTTTTTTAAAGCAAAAAATATTAACTCTTGACATTATCTGACCGTGATCTGGCATATCTTGTTTGACACAGTTCTGAACACTTTACTGTGATAACTTCCTTAAAGGACAACAAGGAAAAAATTTGTAAAGAAACTGTAGAGCAGATCAGGACCCTCAGATCCATAATTGATCCATATTTCTAACATTACTGTGTTGTGGAGGTGCATATTTGAGGTAAGACAATGAAACTAAAGATATAAGACATAGTCTGGTGGTAAAACAAGTGGCTGTGCCTTGTTGTTTCCAGGGATCTCCCGAGCCAGTGGTGACCTGGTTAAAGGATGGGCTGCCCCTTCCCAGCCAGGCTGTCGTGAGCACCGAGGATGGGAGCACCCAGCTGCTGCTCAGGGCAGCTGAGTTCAGTGACAGTGGCACCTACACTGTGCAGCTGGGGGATGAGCTGGGGAAAAGGGAAACCTTCAGCTTCCAGGTTCAAATTGCAGGTAACTCACTGCCATCCATCCAAATCTACCAGCAACTCCTACTCAATGGAGGCTGGGGCATGAAGGGACTGAGAGTAGTCCTGGGAGAAGGATTTGGGTGTGCTGGTGGGTGAGAGCTGGAAATGCCCTGGTCCCCCAGTATGGGCAGCAGGGGAGGGGAGGATTCTGCCCCTCTGCCTCCTCAGGTGACATCCCACCTGCACAGCTGCCTCCAGCCCTGGGGGCCCTCAGCAACAGAAGGATGTTGAGCTGCTGGAACAATTCCAGGGCAGGCCATGGAGCTGCTCCAAGGCCTGGAGCCTCTCTGCTCTGGAGCCAGGCTGGGAGAGCTGGAGAAAAGAAGGCTCTGGGAGAACCTTAGAACCCCTTCCAATGCCTAGAGGGGCTCCAAGGGAGCTGGAGAGGGAGTTGGGACAAGGGCCTGGAGGGACAGGACAAGAGGGAATGGCTTTCCATTGCCAGAGGACAGCGTTATATGAGATATCAGGAAGGAATTCCTCTCTCTGAGGGTGGCAGAGGTTGCCCAGAGAAGCTGTCCCATCCTTGGAAGTGTCCAAGGCCAGGTAGGGCAGGGCTTAGAGCAACCTGGGATAGTGGAAGGTGTCCCTGCCCATGGCAGGAGGTGGGACTGGATGGGCTTTAAGGTCTCTTTCCACCCAAACCAGTCTGGGATTCCATGATTTACTGTGAATAGGGAGAAGGCCACAAACCGAGTGTGGCTGTGCAGGCACAGGGAGAACCAGGGTACAGTTTTCTATGAAACTGTCTCCAGAGTGAATGAGGGAGGTCAGCACAGGCTGGACACTGAGCACAGCTCTCCCAGCTGAGATCCCAGGAGGGGAAGCAGCTCAGCTGTACCACTCTCCTCTCACTGCTCAGCAAGTGCAAATGTTGTGCAGCAGCAGCTCAGTTCATAGCAAATGCATTTGTGTGCCTGGAGAACGAAATAATGGAATTTTGTCCCTTCCAGTGACCAGGATGCTCAGACATGCAGTAGACTTCAGGTTTTTAGGGTTCTGTGTGACCATTCCTACAGCTGTGACATTGTGTGCCCTCCCCTGGCAGATATCCCCCAGCCCCCTGGAGCCATCCGGCTGGAGGAGAATGTTCCCAGCACAGTTACAGTGACCTGGGACCCCTCAGCATCCGAGCAGTGGGACAAGAACCTGTACTACACAGTCCTGAAACGGGAATCCCAGAAGGGTCTGTGGCACGTGCTGGGGGACCTGATCTACAACAACAAGTTCACCTTCACCAGGGTGGTCCCAGGCAGGGATTATTACTTCAGGGTTGTGGCAAAAAATGACCTGGGAACCAGTGATCCATCAGATACTGTGCAGCCCTGGAGGGTCTGGAAAAAAAAGGGTAAAACATTTTCAGATATTTTTCTGTGTTGTGTTTTGTTTCTTTGATTGCTTCTCACACCCTCAAATGGGTCTCTCCTGGGAATATTCAGTTGCCCAGAACAGGAATGTACAGAGATGTCCTGAGGAATTCCAGCTGGGCAGGGAAGGTTTGTCCTTTCTGGAGGGACATTGTGCAGACAGACCCTTCATTTCCAGCCATTATGACATGTGATTTGCCCCAAAATTAATTCCCAGCAAGATCTAAGGCTTTAGTACTGTAGGAACCAAAGTCTCTGACTTCCAAGTTAAATGTTAGGTAATTCTGAGGAGCAGCAGAGGTTACAATCCATAGGTGCATGGGATCTCTTTTTGCAGAATTCCAGACACTGCAAAAACAAACCCTGCAGTGCTGGGAGCAGTGTGTGAGTGTGCCTTTGGTGCTGTTTATTTTTCACAGCTGAATTTCGAGTGAGAGCACAGAAATACAGGGGAGTTAACCAGAACCAGCCCCCGAGGTTCCTGGTGCCACTTAGGTCGCACGTGGTGGTGACGGGCAGCGAGTGCCACATGAGCTGTGCTGTTGGAGGCCATCCCCCCCCCAGAATCACATGGTACAAGGACAGCAGAGACCTCTCCAGAGATCCCAACTACTTTTGCACCAACGACTTCGGCGTGTGCTCCCTGGTGGTGCTGGGGGTCACCAAGCAGGATGAGGGTGAATACATGGTGGAAGCCAGCAATGAGGTGGGGCGTGCCTACAGCAAAGCCTTCCTCGCCATCAAAGGTAACTGCACTGCTCCTTGCCTGGTGCACCCAGGGGTGTCACTGCTGCCCAGGGCCTCAAAAATGGCCCCCAGCCAGCTCCACCTGCTGACAAAGCAATGGTACATTTGGGCTGCTTTACTGAATTCCTGATCGTGGTACTCATGATCGAGGACCAAACAAACCAGAAATAAAAAAGCATGTGGGAAAAACCACTTGATTTCCACACGAGCCAGAGGTTGTGGCTGAGCTTGAACAAATTTTTTAGAAAGAACAATCCTATCTTTATTAGATAGGATAATATCAAGGTTAAGTTTCTCTCTAAAACAGGAGCTGCAGAATACAGAGCCAGGCAAATGTGCCAGCTGAGGAGAGCATTGAGAGGACATGTGATGTTTGGCCAAAGCCAACACAAAGGGAGGAAAGAGAAGGACATGGTCAGAGGCATTGGGATCCTGATATGGATGGAAGGGCAGTGGGATTGGCTGGGGATAGACTCTTGGATATATTTATGGATGAATATTGTTGGTGACTGTACCTGGTGAAATATCCTTTACTTGGAGTCAAATATTTTTCTTTCAATGCAAAATACCTTGCTGGATTACAGGAGTGACAAAATGGGTCAGTTAAACCCCTGTCACCCTCTTGCAGACTTTTAGGCCCTGTAACATTTCAACTCCCCCTCCCAGGGAGCCTTTCAGACTGTTTCTGATCTCCTTCACTACAACCCTGAGCTGTTTCTCTCTTACTCTCACTTTCAGACTCCTCCCTGTAGTGTGGCTCTGCTGAGAACATCCCTGCATGGCTCCGAGGATGAGAAGGTTTTGGTGAGGACTCATCCATATGAAGGCTGTGCATTTATTGTCAGATGTTCTTCACAGTCTGAGGGTGTTACTTTTTCAGATTGCACTTTGAACATAGTGCTGCATTATCATCAATACTGGGGGGAAAAAAGCTTTAAAGGCACTGTATTTTTTTTTTTTTTTTTAACAATCAGGCTTTCCATGAGACCTTTAAAACACAGCTTAGAAGCTTCAGGAACACAGAAGATGAGATGAAAATAATTGGTCAAAATTAAATTTTCTATGGAGAACACAGTTGGGAGAGACCATCCTGCCACACCACTCCTCTGCAACAAGGACATTTCTGGACATCAGGAATCTCTGGTCCTTTCACTGTGCTTTTTTAAGCCAAAACAATCACTTTGGATTCCATGTGATTCTCTGCAGGTTTCTCAAATCTAGCAGAAGCAGTTCCACATGTGTTCTACTACCAGTAGCAGTTAAGTAGATTATCTTCCCTAAAAGTTAAAAAGAGCATCTGCTTGCTCATTTTGCCTGGGCAGGAGATGAAATCTCAGACCAGCCTGGCATGGGGTAGGTGAAACTCCCAGTGCAAATGCACTGGTGGGAAGAACTGGAAGTTTACAACCAGTGTGTGAGCAGAGCAACTCCCAAAACGCACAGCATGTGCTGTACAAAGGCTGTGCCAGTGCTGAAGCACCCCCACCTGTGCATCCCACTGCCCCTTGTCGTGGCACTGCTGGGAACCTTCTGCTTTGTGCAGAAGGAGATGAAAAATCCTTCCTGGCTGACCAGAAATACGAGGGACCCCCAGGGACCTCCTGCCATGGCCAGGGGTTCCCATCATTGGGCTGGATAGCAAAACGTTGTGGTGGCCGTAGGAGAGGGTCACAGCCAAAGCACCCAGGGTACTTAGTGACAGGAGAGAGCAGAGCCAAACACAGCTGGGGCCGGAATATTCCTTGGGATTACATTTTGTACAGATGTAGCAGCTACTGATAATGAAATTAAACCACAATTCAGTGAAATCCACCCTGAGTCCGTGTTTATTCCGGAGAAGGAAGGCGGTCAGTTCCTGGATCCCTGTCTGCTGCTGTTCCGCATCTGACTGCAGCACACTGACCCCTCATGGAACTGCCCCAGCAGCTGCTCCCCCTGCGGGGCTGGACGGAAACTGGAACTGAAGCTGGGGGACCTCGGGAAGCCCCCGCACAGCAGGAGCAGGAGATTTCTGCAAGTTGTGCTGAGATGTCAGCAGCAATTCCAGGAAATCCGCTGCTGCTGCTGCTTTCCCCTGAGAGCTTCCAGCCGAGGGGCGGCTCCCCCGCCGGGAATCACCTCCAGGGCGGGAGGGCCATGTCTGTGTCTGGTGTAGAGACCGTCGGGCTCCATGGCAGGAGTGCACTGGGACGGGACTTTGGATCTTCGCCCCCAGGGCCCGGCCGCGGCTCTGGGGCTGCGAGCGCGGCCCGCGCACGGAGCAGCCGCTCGGTACCGGCCGGGCCCCGCACCGCCCGCAGATGGGCTCGCCCGCCCCCCCGCACGTCCATCACACCAATGCCGTCGGTGATTGGCCCATCCTCGGGCCCTCCCCGCCCCAGCCAATGGCGGCGCGCCGGCCTGAGCCAGGATGGCGGCGTCCCGGAGCAGGCGGGCTGAGCGCCTCGGCTCCTCTCCCGACGAGCCGGGCTGTAGGAGAGGGTCACAGCCAAAGCACGCAAAACACTCGGGCGGGCTCCGAGCGCTGGGTCTCTGCCTCCGGAGCGTCCCTCGGCTCTGCCCGGCGCTGCTCCGACAGCGAGCGCTGCTCTGGCCCCGGGAAAGGCGCGGGCACCGGCCGCTCTCTGAGGGAGCGGGACGAGACGGGCTCGAGAGGGCGGGAAAATAAAATGAAATAACAGTAAAGAGAAGGAGAAACGGACAAAGCTGGCGGTTCGGGCGTGGGGCGGCGGCGAGAGGAATTCCGTGACTGCGGGGTCGCCGGGGAGCGGAGCGTCCCGGGCCGGGAATGGCCCTGCATGGCCGGGAATGGCCCAGCACAGCTGGGAATGGCCCAGCATGGACGGCAATGGCCCAGCATGGCCGGGAATGGCCCAGCACGGCCGGGAATGGCCCAGCACGGCCGGGAATGGCCCAGCACGGCCGGGAATGGCCCTGCATGGCCGGGAATGGCCCAGCACGGCCGGGAATGGCCAAACACAGCCGGGAATGGCCCAGCACAGCCGGGAATGGCCCAGCACGGCCGGGAATGGCCCAGCACGGCCGGGAATGGCCAAACACGGCCGGGAATGGCCCTGCATGGCCGGGAATGGCCAAACACGGCCGGGAATGGCCAAACACGGCCGGGAATGGCCCAGCACGGCCGGGAATGGCCCAGCACAGCTGGGAATGGCCCAGCACAGCTGGGAATGGCCCAGCACGGCCGGGAATGGCCCAGCACAGCTGGGAATGGCCCAGCACAGCTGGGAATGGCCCAGCACGGCCGGGAATGGCCCTGCATGGCCGGGAATGGCCAAACACGGCCGGGAATGGCCCAGCACGGCCGGGAATGGCCCAGCACAGCTGGGAATGGCCCAGCATGGACGGCAATGGCCCAGCATGGCCGGGAATGGCCCAGCACGGCCGGGAATGGCCCAGCACGGCCGGGAATGGCCCTGCATGGCCGGGAATGGCCCAGCACGGCCGGGAATGGCCAAACACAGCCGGGAATGGCCCAGCACAGCCGGGAATGGCCCAGCACGGCCGGGAATGGCCCTGCATGGCCGGGAATGGCCAAACACGGCCGGGAATGGCCCAGCACGGCCGGGAATGGCCCAGCACAGCTGGGAATGGCCCAGCATGGACGGCAATGGCCCAGCATGGCCGGGAATGGCCCAGCACGGCCGGGAATGGCCCAGCACGGCCGGGAATGGCCCTGCATGGCCGGGAATGGCCCTGCATGGCCGGCAATGGCCCAGCACGGCCGGGAATGGCCCAGCACAGCCGGGAATGGCCCTGCATGGCCGGCAATGGCCCAGCATGGCCGAGAATGGCCAAACACGGCCGGGAATGGCCCAGCACGGCCGGGAATGCTCAAGCATGGCCGGGGCCGGGCACGGTACGCCGGGGATCCCCTGGGCCGGGGTACCGCCCTCGCCATTCCCCACCGGCTCCCAGTGCCCCCGGGGCTGCTGCTGCTCCTCTGAGCGTTTTCCTGGGGCGGCCGCGGCCTCTCCCAGCTCCGGGAGCCGTCCGAGCTCCTCGCTGCGGCCGGAGCACGCTCGGGATCTCCTGGAATTCCTCGTGGAGCGGGGATTCCTGCCGGGGGGAACAGCAGGGGCTGTTCGCGGCCGCTGCTGCATCCACTGTCCGGGGCACCGGCGCAGCTCCTTGGCTTCGGTTCCCGCGCAGTTGTCCAGGACCTGCTGCTCACCCAATTTGTGGATAAATATTGGGGATATTCCTGGGCACTGGGTCCAGCGTGGGGGGCAGCAGAGCTTCTCCCTTTGCTGGGGGAAAGGGATAAAGTTTTTGGCCAGTGCAGAGGGAAACAGAGGTAGGATTTTCCCCACTCGCGGGTGGGCTCATTCCTCACCCAGAGAGGTCAGGCCTTTGCCAGGGTTCTGCAACACCGGCAGCTTCATTTTCCAGCCGGGAGTTTGTAAACCAGTCAGGTGTGAGGAGACGGCAGGGGAGTCACAGCAGGGCAGCTCCCGCAGCCCAGGGTGATGGGGAGAGGGCCTGGGAGCATTCACGTGTAGCCCACAGGGACGGGGGTGTGTGTCCCATCAGAAAGGATCCGCTTCCAGTGCTGCCTTGGGCAGCAGGGACAGTCTGTGTGTCCCCTGCACACAGGCTATGGGGAGCCCCCCTTTGAGCAGGAGCAGGTCAGGGCTGGGACCTGCTCCTCTTCAGCAGCACATCCCGAGCAGCTCCATGGCAGGGGTGGGATAACGGGTTTGGGGTGGGCACAAGAACATTCTGTCGTGGAAGCTGCTGAGGAGCTTCGTCTGCCACGCTTGGCGGGAGAAGGTGGCGCCTGTCCTGCCATCCTTCTTCTCCAGAGAAGGGATTGGGAGCCATAGGCACAGCTTGGAACACACCCAGCATGGCCTGGGCACTGCCGAGGGTGGGACGGGGTGGACAGGACCCTTTTCCCACTGGCTGTCAGGTTCTGGTTTCTCTCCACGAGTGCCAGCATCTCCTCAGCTGCTCTTTGTCCACCTGTTTTATTTGCTGTCAAAACAACCAGAAAATCTTCCCAATCCAGCAGTTCCAGCTCTTAGTTCACTTTAGCAGTTATTAATAACAACACATAAATAAATAAATAAATAAATAAATAATTTTTTAATTTTAATTCGAATGTTTCATCCTTTTCCCCTGTTCTAGTGGAAGGTATTTCTTCATGGCATGGGGGTGGAATTGGTTGTCTTTAAGTTTATTTCCAGTCCAAATCCTTTTAATATTCTGTTACTCTGCTCCTCCTTCCAGGATCTATTTGTAATGGCCAAAATATGTCCTCGAGGGACCCTGAACCTTTGGCTCCCTGTCACCAAGGTTCCAGTGGTGCTGCTGGGGTGGCACTGCTGCAGCCTCTGCTGCCACTCAGGAGTCCTTGGGAGCCCCTCCCCAAAATTCCCATCCCATGAGACAGCAGCAGTGCCCCATTAATGGAGTTCGTGAGCACTTGAGGAGAGAAATGGGAGGAGGGATGAGCTGAGCTTGGGGCTCCCACCCTGTGCAGAACAGGGTGTGCTGTGCTGTGCTGAGCCGTGCCTCTGCCAGCACTGGGATTTCCCCCCGTGTTCCTGGGCTGGGTTTGGTGTCACTGCTGAGGTCAGTAGCTGTGCCAGCCTGGCATAGACAAGCTGGGGAGCAGGTTCAGACAGCAAAGTCCCCTCTCAGCCCTGAGTAGGGAGGGTGGATCGTGCTGGAGCAGGAAGTAGCTCCTCGCACTGGAGCCTCCTGGGCAGGAGATTGTTTGGGGTATTTAGCTGATTTGCACCAACCCTCCTCCCACACCTCAGAATTCTTTTGTTTGGACTCCATCTAATCTTTGGTGACTTAGTGAGCAAGAACAAATCTTCCCATGAATTGGCAGGATTTTCCAGCCTGTTTTCTGAGTGCTGAAATCTCACTCAGGAAATGCACTGGACCTTCTTCTCTGTCAATTTTCCCTTCTTAAGCTCTGCTTAGGAAAGGGTTTTCTCCATCGAGCACAGTGACCAAGGCTGTGCCTCTTCATCCTCAGGTTCCTGGTCTCAATGTGCTGGCAATGTTCATGTCCATGTGTTTGCCCTGTTCATTTGTGTTTCCCTTCCCTCCAGGACAGAGTTGTTCAGTGCCATGGCACTCAAATGTTGGTGGATCCCCTCTGGAAGGAGCTGCTGCTGCATCCAGGAAGAGTTTGGATCCTGATCTGGGTCTGCTGGGAGCAGGATTGGGGGTGGGAGTTGTGGTCATGTCTTTGGGAAGCCTTTTGTCCCAGAGAGCTTCAGTGCATCCCGCAGGGTGGGATTCCCTGGCAGGGCCTGGCTGTGCCGGTGTCAGTCCCCAGGCGGCCCCCGGGGGTGAATTTGGGTCCTTTTTCCCTTTGGGACGGGTAGCTCCTCTGTGGCTGCAGGAATCCCAGCCCAGTTGGATTGAGCCTGGGCAGCGTTTGGCGCGGCGGCAGCCGCGATTTGCTCCATCTCCGGCTGCAGGTGCCGCGGGAGGGACCCGGCGCTCCCGGAGCGGCTCCTGCCGCCCGCACCGCCTGCCCCGTCCCCTCCTCTCCAGGGGATGGTGCTGGAGCACTGCGCCGCTCCCTGGCTCTTCTGAGAGGGTTTTCCGTGCGGGAGGCTCTGCGGTTCAGCTCCTCCAGAGCCTGGAGACGCTTGAGCCTCGCTTAAGAGCTGCCATTGGCATCACTCGCCTGCAGCTCTTCTTTCCTGGCTGAGGAGATTCGGGCAGCAGCAGCTGGAAACTTGAGGGTACCCTGGCAGCTGCAAAGCTGCTGAGGCAACCCTTCGTGTGCATTGGTGAGGACATTAAATACCACTGGTCCCAGCAGGGCCCCTGAGCAGTCCTGGGGCAGCTGCCAAGGCCTAATGAGAGGGACTAATTTGGCACTGATTGTACAGCACTGTCTATTCCTCAGGGAGGTGATCCCAGCCCGTGTCCTTGAACACCCACACTGAAATGTCTGGCCAGGGAGGGATGCTTTGTGCTGGGGGAGGCTGGTTTGGGATGTGGCCCTCCTGAGGAGGAAGAACAGGAGCCCAGTGAGATCCTGGGTTGCTCCATGGCTTGCTGGGGGCAGGGTTTGGATCAGCCCCTCTGTAGGGTCAGGCCTGCTTGGTTTGTTCATGGGAAGTGACAGGAAATGGGTCTTCTTGTCCAGCACACCTGGACAGGATGGGCAGGGGACAAGATGGGGACACAATGGAGTGGGGACACGATGGAGCATCTTTCTGACCCTTGGCTCTGGATCTGCACTGGCTGCCATTCCCTCCATGGAGCCCTCCATGTGCACGGATGATGCTCCCAAAGGGAAGAAGCTCTGCTCTTACCAGATTCCAAGTCCTTGTTCTCTGTCCCTGTGGGTTTGGATGCCACAGGGGTGTTGGTTCCTTCCCTCTGACCCCTGGCTGGGGGCCCTGGTGTGAACCCTCGGAGCTGGACTCACTTTCCTGCACAGGACAGGGGTTCTGTGGAGGCTGGAGGGAGACACTGACAGCTCACATTTCCTGGCTGAGTCACCCCAAAGGTTCCAGCTGGAAGTGCTGCCATTGGCACTGCAGGGAAGAAGACCTGGACAAGTGTGGGGTGTTCCCAAGCCCACCAGTGTCCCAGCAGTGGTTCAGCTGTGGTGGGAGCTGAACTTCTCGAGATTTGGACAGTGGGTGCAGAGCTGCAGCTCCCAGGGCACTTCCCACCCATGGCACTTTTCCTGCAGGGAGCGTTTCTGGATGCAGGAGCTTGTCCAGCCTGAAGTGGACCTGTCAGCCATGAGCACAGCTGCATGGAGGTGTCCACCAGACCATGATTTCCTGCCTAATCTTAATTCTGGGGCTGGTTACAAGAATGGCAAACCAATGCCACGCAGCAGGATGGTGTCAGCCCTGCCCTGCCCTGCCCTGCTGAGGGCAAGTCTGGGGAATGCAGTGGGGGCTGGATCTCCCATGTGTGGAGCCTCATGGAACACAGCCTGAGTGCCACAGTGTGGGATTAAACCAAACCCTGCTGTGCCTGGTGGAGCTCCAGGTCTCCAAGGAGTTCTCTTCAAAGCCAGGATGCAGCAGGGCAGCACCAGTGCAGTGAAAGGTGATGCTGTGTGTGCTGCTCTGGCAGCACCTTGATCCATGGGAAAGATCTTGTTACACCACCAGCAGCTGTTTGATAAGGAAACCATCTCCACATCTGGGCAACTCAGCTGCAGTTTTTTCTGCATAAAAGGACTTTTGAGGTTTCTCCTTGGTCTTTGCCCACCCTGGCACCTACAGAGATCTAGGAGTCTGTCCAGGGGTATCTACAACTCAGAGAGAAAGGAACATGCTGAAATTGGAGCTATCCAGCCTGGAGAAGGGAGAGCTCTGGGGAGAATCTTAGAGTCTTTTGCAGTGCCTAAATTGGCTCCAGGAGAGCTGGAGAAGGCCTTAGGACAAGGGATGGAGTGCCAGGACAAGGGGGAATGGCTTCCCACTACCAGAGGGCAGCCTTAGATGGGATATTGGGAATTAATTCCTCCCTGTGAGGCACAGGGTGCCCAGAGAAGCTGTGGCTGCTCCATCCCTGAAAGTGTCCAAGACCAGGCTGGATGGGGCCTGGAGCAACCTGGGATAGTGGAAGGTGTCATGGCAGGGGGTGGAATGGGATGAGCTTTAAGGTTCCTTCCAACCCAAACCATTCTGGGAGCCGATGGAATGAAACGTGAACAAAACCAGTGTGAGCAGCAAACTGCCATTGCTTGCAGTGGCTCACACTGGTTTCCCTCAGCCTTCCAGTGACTCGGGCTCCTCCTCACCCTGGGCAGGCTCAGCCTATGCAGCACATGCAGATTTGCATGACAGACCCAGAGGCTCTGACCTGGGAAGTTCTGTTACCCTGCACATGACATTTCCTCTCATTTCCTTGCTCCTGTGCAGGACCTGGCCTAAAGCTCCAGTCTGGCCAATTCCATTCCCTCTAGGATGGCCTTGGAGTAATTGGAGATTCCAGACATGGTGGCTTGTGCAGCATTTTTATTCCCCTGTGCACACAGCTCTGCCTTTCTCCTCTTTCTGTACAGCCACCTGCTCTTTGTGTGGTCCTCAGAGAATCACAGAATCTCCTCAGTTGGAATTGATCCACAGGGATCACATCCAACCCCAGGCCCTGCACAGACCCCCCAACAATCCCACCCTGTGCATCCCCGGCAGTGCTGTCCAAACTCTCCTGCAGCTCTGGCAGCCTCGGGGCTGTGCCCATTCCCTGCGGAGCCTGGGCAGTGCCAGCACCTCTGGGGAAAGAACCTTTCCTGATTCCCACCCTAAACTCCCTTGACACAGCTCCAGCCTTTCCCTGGGGTCCTGTCCCTGGTCACAGAGAGCAGAGATTGGAGCTGTAGCCCCTGCTGAGGTTTGATCTCAGTTCTTTTTCTCCATCTGAACAAACCAAGTGCCCTCAGCCACTCCTCATGTGATTTCCCCTCCAGACCCTTCCCCATTTTCTCCTCCCTCTTTGCCTGGTGCTGCTGCTGTCACTGCTCAAGGAGCCCCAGGTTTCTCTGCTGCCATTGTCCCCCAGAGCTCCGTCCCTTCGCTGGCTGCAGCAGCCCCTTCCCCCCGTGTGCTGCAGGGCTGGCAGGGCCGGGGGGTTCCCGCTCCCCCAGCCTGCTGCTGCCTCTCCCTGCCCACGCCCTGCTCCTCTGCCCTGGCGTGGCCTCTGTCCCCGCCCGCTGCTCGGAGCAGATGAAAGCCGAGCGCGGTGCCTAATTTATAACCAGCTGGGAGCTCAGCCTTGGCAGGGCAGAGCACGCCAGGAGATGTGGCAATGCCCAGGGAGCTCACACTGCTTATCAAAGGATGCTTGAAAGGCTCAGCAATGCGAGGGGAGGGTTGAGTTGCTTCATTCCAGCAGAGGATAAACTCCTCTATTACAGGGACACGTGCTTGGGAGAAGCAGCTGAGAGCTGGATTTTCAACTCGTCCACAACCCCTGGAGCCTTGTCCAAAGGGACCCAGGCTGAGGAGAGGGCACCTGGCTCAGCAGGGCTGCACCACCTCCCTCTGCCACCTCCTGGAAGAGTGCCCAGAGAGCAGATCACTGCCTTTAGCACAATCCCAAATGTGACTCAGTCCCAGGCCATAGCCCCAGGACCTGTGGGCAGCAGGAACTGTGGCCAGCACTGACCTGCTGCTGCCCAGGCAGCCTGGCAGTGCTGACCTGACCATTCCTCCCTGCCCTGAGCCCTGGGCACATGTGAGGAGCCAGCAGGGACCACAGGCATGGCTGGTCACATCCAAACTGGTCACAGGGCAGTGGCCAGAGCTTCCCTGTCACCCTCCTGTCTCTGCTGCGAGGTGCCACTGTCCCGGCTGCTGGCCCTCTGTGCTGGAGGGATCTCATTGTGCTTGAGGAAGGGCAGGATTTGAATGGTCCAGGGTGGGAGGGAAGCACAAAAAGTCTCCAGGTCCTTTCCCTGTTCCAGTGCAGGACACTGTGACCCCTCAAAAGGGGTGTCTGTCTTCTCCTTAAAGGTTCCAGTGTAGCAGCTCCATGGGGTGAAAGACACTCACCTCAAATCATCAATAGTTCCCTTTTTCCCCCTCAGACCCCCCTTTTTCAGGGATAGGAAGAGTCCAGGAATTGTTCTCCCCATGAGCCCTCCCTAGCAGCCAGGACAGGGGAGAGTTCAGGTGCAGCCTCCTGCCCACAGTGCAACATTGGCTGTGAAAGCCTGGGAGCCTTTGGGGCACTCCTGTTCCACCTGGGAATGGCCAGGCACTGAGGGAAGGTGCTGTGCTGCTGCCCAGGCCATTTCAGCAGCTGTCTGGGGCTTTTTGGGTTTCTGTGGGTCTTGAAGAAAACTGTCCCACACTGGATCCTCTGCAGCTGCCTCGAGTGTGTGACACCCCTGTCCTGGTGTCCCTGTGCTGCAGGAGGGTCCAGAGAGCAGCTCCAGCCCAGGCTCCTCCACCACCAGTCCCTCTCTAGCTTTAGCTTCTTCTGAGCTCTTACACCCAGCTCTCTCCAGGACAAAGCCTGGGGCTTGTGCTGTAAAAAACCCACTTCACCTTCCCTCCAGTTATTTCTGACACAGGAAAAACCCCTGTGAGAATGAAAATTATGTCACAGGCCACACAAGAGTCTGAGAGCAGGAGCTGTGGACACAAGCTCTGAGGAGTGATGTCCCAAAGCAGGATGACTGGGAGCCCATCTCTGGATGGATGATGGATGACCAAGGACCCCAGATCAGTCTCTGTGCATCTTGTTGTGATGACTCTTCCAATGTTGCTGAGCAGGGCAGGCCCTCAGGACAGCCATGGCAGTGTTTCCCTGTCCCAGCCACTGAGATAGGACTTCCCATCCTGGCCAATGTTGAAAAAGTGTCCTAGTTGCAAATGTGTCCTCTGTGACTTCCCACGGCCTGGGCAAATGCTTTGGATGCCATGTGCTGTGCCAGGAACAAGAAGTTTCTCTGTCCAAGGAGGTTCCCTCCTCCCAAGGCTGCTGCTGGGCTGCAGCAAAGGGCTCTTTCCTCTTTTATTCAGATCCCCATAAGGGCAGGAAATTCCCAGGACATGAGACCTCAAGTGGAATATGGAGTAGAAGTGTCTGGAAAACTTGTGTTATACCCCATTTCTGACCAGAAGACTCTAAATTTTATTGTATTTTGCCAAACCCAGTTAAATCAGAGGTCAAAACCCATTCAGGACTGCTACTATTCAATCACTTCTGAAACCACTTCCTTGATTCTCCAGAGAAAACACTGAACAAATGTCAGCCTGGTGTGATTACAGGAGGAGCACAAGGCACTTTGATTTACAAAAGAAATGTAAGATTTCCTTTTCAGCCACCCCTAAGCAGCAGAGCAGTTCCTAATGAGGTAATTTCGTTGGAATTACCTATGTATTCCAGCCTCAGCAGCTGCAGTGTCTGTAAGCAGAGAAATTGCTCCTGGGTGCCACAGAAGGGGTGAACCTCCTCTGCAGCCTTGCAGCTTCCACTGCCCAGCAGGAGCCTTGAGTTTGCAGAAATGGCAAAAAACCACAATAAGCCCCTGAATCAGCTGTGTTTTGTTGTCCCCCTCACAGGGGGTTTTCAGTCCCCTGGATGTTGTGAGTTTGGAGTTTAAAATGGCTTTACTTGGCCAGTTTTGGTTGCATAATGTTCACTCCTGGTCTGTGTATAGAAACTCCAAGTCCATGGAGCTGTTGGGAAATTTGCTTAAACCCCCATTTTTCCCTTCTCAGGGAAGACCTTTGGTGCCAGAGGAAACCAAATCCAGGGCTGAGTGAGGAGCTGACTCCAGCCTGGAGAAGCAGAGGTTCCCCAGAAGTTCCTGAGAGATTCCCCAGAGGTTTCCTTGTCCCTCTGGAGAAGGGCCAGAGCCCTGCAGAGTGCTTTGGAAAGGGACAAGTGGCACTGTGGAGCAGCTGCAACAGGGACAATTCCCACTGCCCATAAGGAAAAAGCTTTACCCATGAGAGCTGTGCAGCCCTGGGATGGGATCTTCTCGGAGAGCTCAGGGGCAAGGACTGAAGCCACTCGAGCTGACCTTGCACTGAGCCCTGCTTTGAACATGGCCTGGGGCTCAGGACCTCCCAGTCTTTCCAACCTTTCCTGATTCCCTGACCTGCAGGGCAGTGACAGTTCCCACATGTGGAGCTTGTTGCACCCTGCAGGAGTCACGAGAGAGGGAGATGTCCCCTGACAGTGACTGTTCTTCCTTGGCTTTGGCAGCCTGGGAGCTGAGTCTGGCCCAAGCACCACCTGCTTTCCTGCACCAGGACGAGGCAGTGTGGGACATTCCTGCACAGATGACCTGATCAGTCTTCTCCATTCCAAACAGAGATGTGTGGCAGGAGGGCAGGGATGCACTCTGGAACATCAGTCTTCTCCTTGGCTTTGTGCCATGCTCAAACCTCAGACCCTGCCTAAGGATTTCTGCTTCTGTCTCCCTCTGGATTTGCCAGTGAGTGTCACCAGCTCTCTCTGCAGTGCCTGGGGCTGCTGGGATGTGGAGTAGGAGCTCAGCCAAGCACCTGAGAGGAGGAATAAATCCCTAAAGCAAGGCTGAGGGGTTGGAGCCTGGCCAGGCTGTCCCAGCCTGGGGTCTCTGTGCTCATTCCCTGCAATGTGGAGCCACAGAGAGAGGAGCTGCACTGGCAGTGCTCAGCTTCCCAGAGCAGCCCAATCTCCCCTCACACACAGAAACAGGACTGCAGGAGTTCAGCCTGGTGCTTCAGCACACTTCTGACCCAGAGGGGATTTTGAAAGGACAGACCAGGCAAAAGGGGCTTGGAAAATCAGCACCAACTGTGCAGGAATGACTTGAATGCTTGGATGTAAGGGAAGCTCCTTGCTCATCTCTCTAGCACTGTTCCCTGATGATGGTTCCGGTGCCAGGTCATAAATTCTCTTGGAAAATCTGTGTTTCCCTGTTCAGTCTGAAGGTGAACATGTGGATACTTGTCCACCTTGCAAAGCCAATTCAGGATGGACTGTTCCTGGAAAGCAGGAATGAAACAGAGAACCTCTGCAGGCTGTGCTGATTGGCCTCGAATGGAACCTCTAATCTCTGGTGCTGTGTCTCAGTGTTTAAAAAAAATACCCTTCAGTAATCGTGTCAGTAACATGAATTGCACAAACCTATGGAATGGTTCAGAGCAGTTTTTATTTAACAGGATTTTGATGGTTATTTAGAAAAGAGAAAGAGCTTTCAGGTTGTCCTGTTCATCCTTTCCTGCTGGAAATCCTTCCCTGCAGCCCTCAGTGGGTGCCAAGGGAGTAAATAAAACCTGGGAGAAGCAGCTCTGCCCCACACTTGGTGTCCAGTGCTGTTGTCATCCCCTCCTCCTTGGGTTTGTCCCCAGCACCAGAGAACCCCCCCACTCCCTGGACCTCTGGAGTTGGGTGGGATGGAGGATGAGACCCATGGGTCAGCCCTGCTCTGTGTGCCTTGTAAGTGACCCCAGAGTGGTGCTGCCCCAGTCTGGTGCTGCTCAGTTGGTCCTGGGAGTAACTTGGGAACCTGTCTGTGCTCTCTTCTCAGCCATCTTTTCTCCTCATTTTCCAGGGCTCCTCACAGCAGCAGAGACTCCTGAGGGATTGCAGTGGGATGCCACAGGATCCACAGAGGGGGAGGAAGGTCCTCATCAGCACAGCCTGGTGCATCCCACCCCAGGGAGAAATCAGGTGCTGTGCAGGAATCAGAGCCTTCCCTGTGCAGACAACAAGGAGGGTGGAGAGGCAGTCCTAGAGCAGCTGCTTTTCCAGAGAAGGGGATAATCATGGGTTCACTGATACTCTTCTGCTGTGGCAGGTTCCTGATGGGCGCTGGGCATGGGGTCAGCCCAGTGTTTTCTTCTGGGAAGGGCTGACCTGTGTTGGCAGTGGCAGAAAAATCTTCCTGGAATTTGGGAGGGCAGGAGGCCAGGTCTGGAGATGGCATCACTGCAAAGCTGTGATAACAATGCTCTGCTCCTCCTCGTGGCAGGACAAACATGGCAGTGCCCCTTGGCAGCCTGTGATGGGGCCACAACCCTGCTGAGGGGCTGGCACTCCTCATGGGCCCACAAGACCCCAGGCCTGAGGGGGAACCAGCACAGGGCACTTGTCTGAGCAGACACTCAGAGCAGCCTCCCACACTGCCCTCCCAGCAGGGCCCCCTTTCAAGTGAAGGGGAAGGCTGAAGCCTTCAAGGGAAGGCTCTTTCAGCAATCCTGGGCCCCAAGAACAGGCTGCAACCCCTGACTTGCACCATGTCCTCCCACAGGTCTGCTCTGAGGATGTCACACCCTGCCATGGAGGTGTCTCTGCACCAGGGAAGTCTCTGAGGTGGGGCCAGGTCCAGGGTTCCTGAGCTGGGCTCTCTGTGCAATGTCCTGGGGCTCAGCCTGGGTCTTTGTGCCCAGACTCAAACTCCATCTCAGGCTTTGCCCTTGGGCTGCTAGGCTGGGTCTGTAGCAAGGAGGGGCTTTGCCAGCAGGGTCCCTGGGTGAGTTTGGGTGTGCAGAATCTCCCCCCAGTGCAGCTCCTTCCCAGAACAGGGACATGAAGAGCTCCCCCTGACCAGGGCACAGCAGGGCAAAGAGGACTGGGAAGAGATGGGATAGAGCAGCAGCTCCTTGGCCTGTTCTGGAGAGGCTCCTCAAGTGAGATGGGTACACAAGGAGATGAAAACTGGGTGGGTTGGCCTTGTCCTGGAGGGGAAGCAGAGATCCTGCTCCATCACCATCCTCCCCTCCCAGGGCACCTCCCTGGGGCCTGCCCTTCCCTGGCAGCTGCACAACCAGTCCTGGTGCCTGTTTCCAGAGTGACCTGCTGACCATGTCCCTTTTTCCCTGCTGATCACATCCCTTTTTTCCTGCTGACCACATCCCTTTTTTCCTGCTGTCAGGCCTGCACAGCCCTTGGAGCTTTGAGCAGTTCAGAGTTGTGATGCTGTTGCTCATCAGAGGTGGGACCTGTGTGTCAGGGGATGTCCAAGAGGGAGGGGCAGAAGGACAATCTGTGTCCTCAACTGTGATGTTGCTGAGTCTGGAGCTGCTGTCAGGCCCCTGCACTGAGCTCTAAGGGTGCTCTCCAACCCAGAACAATGCTGTCCTGCCTCGTGTGCCCCTGTCCCCTACATGTGCCATTTGCCACCAACATGAGCAGCAAAGGCAGGGAACCTGGAGTGTGAGCTCAGGGAGGTCCTGCTGACAAGGACAAGGGCTTGGCCTGCCCTTCAGCCCCAGGTGATCAGGACTGGAGAAGAGGAGACAAAGGAAAAGCTGGGGGAGCTGGGTTTGCTCAGATTGGAGAAGGAAAGTTTGGAGAGATCTTTCAGCTCTCTGCAATCAATTAACAGGAGTTGACAGAGAGGATGGAGCAAGTCCAGAGGCCATGAAGATACCCCAAGGGCTGGAGCCCTTCTGCTCTGGAGCCCTTCTGCTCTGGAGCCAGGCTGAGCAAGCTGTGGATGTAGACCTGGAGAAAGCTCCACCTTAGACCTCCTTTTCTGGTGCCTAAAGGGTCTCCAAGAGAGCTGAAGAGAGATAGTGGACAAAGTCCTGGGGGAACAGGACCATTACCAAGGGGCAATGGCTTTCCACTGCTAGAGGGCAGGGTTAGATGGGATTGTGAGAAGGAATTGTTCCCTGTGAGGATGGTGAGGCCCTGGCACAGGTTCCCCAGAGCAGCTGTGGCTGTCCCATCCCTGGAAGTGTCCAAGACCAGGTTTGAGGGGGCCTGGAGCAACCTGGGATAGTGGAAGGTGTCCCTGCCTGTGGCAGGGGGTGGAACAGGATGAGCTTTGAGGTCAGTTCCAAGTCAATCAATCCATTCTGGGATCCTGTGAAGATGGAGTCACACTTTTTGAGGTGCGTGGGGAGAGGCAATTGGAACAAGCTGGGACATGGGAAATTCCTTTCAGATACCTGAAAAACAATTCACCATGAGGACAGTCAAATACTGGGAGACAGGCCTGAGAGGCTCTGGAATTTCCATCAAACCTCCACTGGACAACGTCTGGAGCAACTGGGACCTGACTTGTTTCAGCCCTACTTTGGGCAGAGGGGCAGCCCCTTCCTAACCCACATATTCCATGTTTCTCTCAGGGAGCACCTCAGTGATGTTCCCAGGTCTTTCATCTCCCTTCCACAGCCCAGGCTTTCAGTTGGCTGGATGCAGCAGCTCTGCCTGAGGCATCCTTTTGTTCTGGGGAGAAATCAGGGATTTCCTTACTTTCCAAGCTCCCATACACACTGAGAGATCTCTGGGGCTGGAGGAGTGTTCCTGCTTTGCCAAGGGCCAGGCCCATGACCTGCCTGGCACTGTTGCCTTCTTGTCCTCCCACAGCACCACCCCAAAAACCTCTCAGTGCCACATGTGTGCAAGGAGTGGAGGTGGGGTTTGCTCAAGAACAGCCTTGCCACAAGTCTCAGCAGGTTCTGCCTGGCTTTCCTTACCATGCCAGTTCCATGCTCCCTTCTAGCTGTATCCTGTTGCTCTGTTGGATCTGAGCTCTCCATCTGCCCCCTTCCTACGGTGCTTTCTGGACCCACAAAAGAGATACTTTGAAGGCAGACAGAGTGAAACCAAGGTGTGCAAGTCTGAAGAGCAGGTTTCCTCCTGCAGAAACCTTGCCAGGCTCTGGAAAGTCTCAGCTGTGCTGGGGCAAGGATGAGTCACTGCTCAGAAAGCGCCATTATCCTGGGAAATCCAGAAATCCCCAGCATCCGCACCTCTGCCCCTGCTGGCGACCACCTCCCCGGAGGGAGGATCAGCCCCCGGTGCTGAAGTGACCCCCACAACTGGACTTCCTGACACAAGGGCTGGGCACAGTTGTTCCCCCCAGCAGAATTCGAGCGCGCCGCAGATCCTTCCAGCTCAGGAGCGCCCGACAAGTTTGAACAGGGAACCTGCGCCTCTGGGAGCAGCATTAGGCCAGCGAGCGCTTTGATTGCGATCAGGCATCTGGCAGGAATCCCAGGAACTCGCACAAAAATGCTTTGAAGATGCACAGGGCGTGTCCCGGAGTGGGTGCGGAGCGTGAGTCACAGCCTCGCCATGCGCCGAGACCCCCGAGCCCCGGAGCGCCGCCCCTCCTCAATGACTTCGATTTCAGTCACCCTCCGGTCCCTGCCCAGCGCACCCCCAGGTCGGCACGGGATTTGCGCCCCTTTCAGCCTTGCCCGCTCTGCCCCGAGCTCCAGACACAAAGGCAGACAGGGAATTTGCTCGGGGCGCTGCTGGATGAAAGCTCTGCTGCGCTGGTCTGCTGGGATGATGCTCCCCGTGCCCCGCTCAGGGACACCCCCAGCCCGATACCGGAACCGCAGTTTGCACACAACTGCGATAAAAACCTTTGTTTAAGCACCTTTCGCTCTTCCAGATACGGGTTTGGAATCTGTTGCAGAATTCCGGGAGATTCCCTCCCTTGGGCTAAACCATGCGAACTCGCCGCAAGAAACCATTGTTTCCTGAAAGCCTCCCTAAGCTCCCTGTCCGCAGCTCCGCAGCCCAGCTCAGCAATTTGGGCGAGTTATGAAACCGGGAGATGCCGGAGCGCAGTGACGGGATGCGGTAAACACGCGGCTCTCCCGCGGGGACAGGGACAGGGCTGTTCCTCGCCCCGGGCCAAGTGACATTACAGGTTTGCGAGAGCTGGCACTTTGTTGTGCAGGAGCCACCTGACGCTGACAGCCTGTCATTGATTTGCGAAAACACCACTTGGCATCGATATCGAGCTTTCAGGAGAAACAAGTGGGGCAGGGGAAAAAAACAGCCGGGATTGCTGTGCTGCTCCTGCCTGCTCTGGGACAGCACGGCCTGATCCCCACCAGGGAAATGCTCAGCAGCAGCAGGAAAGGAGGGCACCCACTCACTCACTCCACTCATTCCATCCACTCCATCCCACTGGGCATCACCCACCCAGCCCTGGGCAGCACCCACCCTCCTCCAGGCTGGCCTTGCTTGGGTATGGTCTAAAAATCTCAGAAGGCTGAGTGATGGAGCAGAGTAAAGCCTATGCATCCCTTGGTGAGGTGTCAAGAAAGGTGGGGAGAGGGGACCAAAGGTAAATAAATACCCTCCAGTTGCTCTACTTCTGTGTCTTATTGACAATACCTGGCTTTCTGCTCCTGGGTTTCATGGGAGGAGCATGGGAAAGGACAGTGCACAAAGATCATCTTTCCCAGGAGCCTGCTCTCTGCTTTCTGATGCTGTTCTTGTTCCAACAAAACATGAAATGTGGACACAAACCACCAAGGAAACGCAAAACCTGATGGATGGGAGTGAAAGTACCAGGTCAGACTCTGGGTACTGCTGATTCTCACTGGAGAGAAACTCCACACATCCATCTGGCAGTACAAAGGGCTCTGCTCCTCTGAATGTTGGCACAAGCACCCAGGTCCTGCTTCTGGAGCACCCAGGACGCCTTTACCCTGGACATCCTCTCCTCAAGCCTCCCTTCTGATGGGGATTGTTCCTCTTCTCCTGTATCAGCCTCCTGTGGCTTGGCAGGAGCTTTGTCAGCACTGGCTGTGACCTGAAACTGGTCACACCAGCAGCGAGGTGCTCGGTTCTCTGCAAACCAGTTGCAGTGTGGCTTGGCAGAGGGAGAACTCTCTGCTCCCATTCATAGCCTGGCGTGTCATTTCTTGCACAGCCATTTTATCTCCTTGCTGAATGTCCTCTTTTCCTCCCTGTTATCCCAAGCTGTGTGCAAAGACTGCCCCAAATGTGCCCTGATTTCTCCATAGGCCTGTTCCTCAGACAAGTGGGACACTCTCTGGGGAGAGGTCCCTGACTTTCCAGGGGACCTTGTCAGGACCTTCCCTGGCCCCTGGAGCTGGTGTTCTGCAGGAGTCTGCAGGAGTCCTGTGTTCCTGGGCTTGGGGGGGGTGGATTTGCAACCGGTGCTGGCAGAGTTGGGGTCTGAGTGGGCACTGTGGGCAGTGTTGCTGCTACAGGCAGGGCTATCTGTTGGCACTGAGACCAGGGGCTGGTGCAATTTGGACTGAGGGAAATATGGAACACAGGAGGAAACGTAGGGGAGATGCTCCAGCCCCCTGGCAGCGGGGGAGCATCGTTTCCTGCCCAGACCCACAGAGCCTCTCCCCAAGACCTGTCAGATACGATGTCCATGCCCAGCCCTGAGCCCCCCACCTCGCCCACTGCCCGCTGTCAGCCGTGTCCCTGCCCCGGGGCTGGGCAGGGGCGGGGGGCAGGCTCGGGGCCGGGAGCTGCCCTGCAGCAGCTGGGGGTGCCGGGGCTGGCGGGGAGCGCGTGGGTGTGTGCGGGCAGGGCTGTATATCCAGTCTGGCAGAGGGTGTGACTGCTCACACGCCGGGGAGCCGAGCTGCGAGCAGCAGCCCTGAGACACCCGGGGCCAAGGGACGTATGGCAAGGAGGGCTTTGGGGGACTAAGCCCAGCACAGACGGCGTTCGGTGCCTCGTGTTGTCCTGTGAGTGAAGTGCCTGGCCTGTGCCCGCCATCTCCAGCCATGCTGCACTCCCCTCTGAAAACAGCGCTGGCCTACGAGTGCTTCCAGGACCAGGCCAGCTCCACGCTGGCCCTGCCCTCCGACCACAAGCTGAAAACCAAGGGCACGGGCAAGCAGCGGGTCCAGGAGCAGGTGATGATGACGGTCAAGAGGCAGAAGCAAAAGTCGTCAGTGTCATCAAGCGTGGGCCACTCCAACCGAGGTAAAGTCCTGCAGCGAGGGGGCCTCTGGGCAGGGCTGGTGCTCTGGGGTGCTTTGTGGAGGGGGACAGATTATGCATCAACTCCTTCCTGGCTGGAGCTGATCCCTGGGAGTGCTGCTCTGCCCCACATCCCTGAGGCACTTGGACATTTCAGTGTGGTGCTATAACCAATTCTCCCCTGGCTCTAAAGCTGGAGTAGCTGCCTGGTTTTTCAAATCCTTCCTCTGCAAGTGCCCCCGTGTCTGGAATTCCCCGCCGCCCCCTCCTGTGGATGGGCAGAGCTGACAATGCTCCTCCTCCACCCTGCCATGGGCTGGGGCTCTGCTGGGCAGCTGCAGAGCAGGAGGCTGTGCCCACACACAGGACACAAACCTAGGCTGGGGATTTGCCTCTGGAACTCCCAGCACATCTCCCATTTGCAGACTGACAAGTGTGGAGTGTCTGGGACCCCCAGTGGGAGTGGTAGGAAGGAGATAATTTGGGAGAAGTGTCCCTGGTGTTGGTTGGTGGGGGTGTTTCACAGCCCCCTCCACTTTGCCCGTGTTGGGATCCAGGCAGCTGTTCCACCTCTGTGTACTGAGGGTGTGCCACAGAAACAAGCAATCAGCTGAGTCCTGCAGCCAGGTGTCCTGCTGGAACCCCCTCCTCTTTGGATCAAGGCTTGGCAAATGGTTCTCTCTGCCATCCTGTGTCTGGAGAAAGCTGATCTGGAGGTAAAACCCAGCTTTCCCCAGCTGGAAGCTGCAAACCCAGAAGGTTGTGACAACCTCTGTGCAAAACCTCCTGGCTCTTGGAGGTGCTTTTTCCAGCAGCCACAGAGAGCTCTGACTGAATCCACCAGGGAGAGGAAATCCCGAGGCTTTGGAGGCCATAGGGGTGCGTTCAGCTGAGCCTGGAGTGAGCAGCGTGCAGGGGGGTCCTGGGTGAGCTGGGACAGGCTCTAATACCTCCTTTGGGAGCTGTGCCTTGTGCAGCAGCTCCTCCAAGCTGCATTGTAAGGCTGAATCCTGTGCTGGTGAGGTTCAGAGACCTGTGCCATGGTCCAGAGACATGTTTGGGGCTGGATTAGTGAGAGAAGCTGGGTGGCTGTAGGATGCTGGGGGAAGTGTGAAGGTGCTGCTGCCACGGGAGCTGCCCCTGCTCTGGGAATTGCAGTTGCTGGAACAGAGGGAATGGAGCAGCTCCAGAGCAAGGGCAGGTGGTCTCTGCCAGGAGCAAATCCCTGCTTCCACTGGTTTTGTGACACACACTCCAACGGGTGAGGATGGGCCGGAGCAAGGAGAGCTTTCCTCTGCCACCAAAGTGGCAGAGGAATCTCCCCCCACCTCCGGAGGGTTTATTGCTTAAGGTGCTACAGTGACAAAATAAAATACACAGCAGGATGAGCTGAGGGGCTCTGGGTGGAGGGGAAGTGGGCAGAGGGATCCACAGGCAGCAAGGGAGGGAGGCAGAGGAGGATTATCCTGCTTGGAGAGGAGGCCAAGAGAAACCTCTGGGGAAAAAAAATAGCACATTTCCAAACTGCCTGTTTCTGCTCAACAAGCTAAACCCCTCCTCCAGACACTCTGGGGAACGTCTGGGAATGGGAATTGCGGGGAGATGTGCAGCTCTGGTTTCTGTGTCCCAGGGAAGCTGAGTCACATCCCACTCCCAGGAGCTGCCTCCAAGCACAGGGCCAAGCCCCTCTCCCCTGGTTCCTGCAGGGGTGGTTGGCCAGCACAGGTCCGGGGGGCTGATTCATCCCAGTGCATTCCTGGATGGAATCCCAGAAGGATGAGAAGTTGCTGTTTGTTCCCAGGGTTGTCTCCTGGTTGGTGTTGGAGTGGGTCAGGCTCAGCTTTCAGGTGTTGGGTTTTACTGCTCTTCCCAAAAATCAAGTGGGCAGGCCTAATGAGAAAAATTAGTTTTCCTACAATGAGGCTATGTGGGTCTGTTAAATGTGGATTCTGCCTGTCCAAACCCTCATGCAACTTCACCTCCCTGCATTTCTCAGAGGTTTTTCAGAGATGCTCCTCAGCAGCAGCACAAGCTGAGGAGTTCCCAAGTCTCCTCACAAGTGCATGAGTGCTTTGTTCCCTCTGCTCCCAGACAGTCCCAGCGCGGGGCTGGGCAGGTGTTGGGCCAGGTCCAGGTTTGTTGCTGTGTTTGGAGCTGTGGTTTGTGCTGGAGCTGGAGCAGGGCCCAGAGGTTCCCCCAGCTGCAGGAGCCGTGCCCTGGCATGTGTAGGATGGGGAGCAGGGACAGGCACTCACCTTCATGCACACAGGAGCGCAGGGTGTAGCATCCCATCACTGGAGATCCTTTAAGGGGGTTGGCACACACTCCCTCTCCATACCAGCGATTGATGGAGCCATAGATGAGTTAGTTGGTGATTTGGAGTCCAGCAGGTCAAGGTGTTGTGACCACTTTGGAGGTCTGGTGTCTCCCAGGGCAAGGCAGCCGATCCGGGCCCAAGCTGGGTGCAGTGGGTGGGACAGTGAGCAGAGCCCTGCAGCCACAGAACGCTCCAGGGCACAGGGCTGGGCACAGCACTGCGGCTGCAGCTGCTCCCAGGGAGGCTGTGGGGTCTGTGGGGTCTGTGGGGTGTGGGGTGTGTGGGGTCTGTGAGATCTGTGGGGTCTGTGAGGTTTGTGGGGTCTGTGAGGTCTGTGGTGTCTGTGGGGTGTGTGGGGTCTGTGAGATCTGTGGGGTATGTGGGGCCTGTGGGGTGTGGGGTGTGTGGGGTCTGTGGGGTCTGTGGTTTTTGTGGTTTCTGTGGGGTCTGTGAGGTCTGTGGAATCTGTGGGGTCTGTGGGGTCTCTCCTCCTTGGGGGTTGTGTCTATGGGCTCTGCTCTAGGGCTTATCTGTCCTTCTCCCCATGGCAATACTAAACTAGATGTCTCCCCTCGAATTTGTGAGTAATGCACATTTCCAGGGAAAATTCATTTCAGAGGCATGGCAGAGGAAAAGGCCAGGCCAAGCTGACCAGCTTCTTGTAGCCATTAGCTCTGCTCTGCAAAGTCCTCTGGCTGAAGGAAAGTTCTGCCAGTGCTTTGTCACTGAGGAGACACATCCAAGGAGTGTCAGATCCAACTCTCCTATGGCTGAGCTGGTGCTGAGAAGTTTTTGTGCTGGCTGTGGCTATTCCACCAGGGTCTGATGAGACCCCACCTGGTGGGGATCAGGACTCTGATGTGAAGAGGAGGTCTGGGGGATAAAATGTCTTTAAGACTTCTGTAACTTCTCCCAGCTTGAGATGATTCAGTGAAAGGTTCCACTCTTCCACAAACCTTAGATTATTGGGATACAAAAAAATCCCCAAGCCCATTAGCTCATAGGCCAGAAGGCAGAGTTGGAGTTTGTCATTCCTGCAGGAATCTCAGTGTCTGGGATTTCACTGACACTTCTCTCCTAGAAGGCACCCAGGCTTTGCTTTGTGCCTCCCACAGGCCTCTGCTCTCCTTGTGTTTTTCCTATGTTTAATCATCCTTATTGTTTAAAGCTGTGCATAGTTTATGATTTAACTTGCCAAGCCTGCACTGCGAGTGACTGGTTCTTGTCTTGCCTTTCCCTGCCACAGATTAATATTTATTAACAGACATCCTTTTCCACAATCTCCACATTGGCTCTGTGTGTCCGGCTGGCTTGGGAAAATGGCATTTTGAACACAGTTCTCTTGCCAGCAGTGCCAGCTACAAAAGAGGAGAGTTGCCTTTGAGAAAAGGAAGTAACTCATCAAGAGCAGCCTCATTTTGCTCTGCAATAATGGATGGCAGAGGAGAAGGGGATGAGGGTAGTGGGAGCAGTGTAGGGGGGCTCACAGAGATGCTCTGTAAGGTCTTGCCCTTCTAATCTGCTGTAATTGATTTTATCCTCGTGAATTGTCCCACTGAAGATAAAAGAAATTTTAAAGTGTGTAAGTTTTGAAGGAGATGTCATGGGGGAATGATAATTTGGGGAAGGGGGAATCTGAGCAGCCTTCAGGGTTATTTTCTGCCCACATGGTCACTGAGAGGCTGCACCTCACCTGTGTGGTTCTACCACATCTTTCCAGCTCTGTCCCAGCTGTGGAGGGTTCTCTGTCGTGAGGAAAAGCTGAAGCAGCTGGGGGGGCTCAGCCTGGAGAAAAGGGCCCAGGCAGAACCTTCTGGCTCTGCACAACTCCCTGACTGGAGGGTGCAGCTGGGGGAGAGGGGGGTCAGGCTGTGCTCCAGGGAACAAGGGACAGGACCACAGGAAATTACCTCAAGCTGTGCCAGGGGAGGTTCAGGTTAGATATGGGGAAAAATTTCTTCATGGAAAAGGTGGTTGGGCCCTGACACAGCTGGCCAGGGCAGTGGTGGGGTCACCATCCCTGCAGGTGTTCAAGATCTATGTGGATGTGACACCTGGGACATGGGTTGGTGGTGATTATGACAGTACTGGGAGAGTGGTTTGACTCTTGGATCTTAGAGGACTTTTCCAACCTCAGTGATTCTGTGATCCCGTGGTTCTGTGTTATCTACTCTGAGTGCAGTGATTTGAATTGGCTCTGTGTTTGCCCAAGTGCACAGGGCACTGTCCCCTTCAGGGACCTAAACAGCTGCTTGGGTGACAGCATCTGGGACACACCTGTCCACACACTTGTGGACACTGCCAGAAAAAAGCACAAGGGGGGCATCTCTCACTAAGAGCATTTCCACCCTGGCCCAAATGGTTTTATGTGATTTATCCTGGGTTTTTCCCAAATTCCAAGGACCTGTAACCAGATTTTGTGGTCTTTACTCTTGAAATGTTTGAAAAGAGGGATCTCCTTCCTGTGCCTGAGGGCTGGGGATACAGCTCCCAGCTGGCTGTCAAGATGAGCCAAGCAGAGAAGTGTCCAAACCTGTACAAACAAAGATCAAGTTTTCTTCAGCCATCTCCACCTGAAAATGCCCAGGTTCTTCCGGGCTTCAAGACTGAACTCTCCAAGCAATAAATCCCAGTTGAGTGGTGGCAGGAGAAGCATCTTCTCCAACCAGCAGGGTGACTTTAAAATGCCTTGAACATTTGAGGTTCTGTGTAATTATGTGTTTATAAGCTGTTATGTACAAGTTCTGGGAGGCGAAGGCAACCCCTCCACTGCTGGAGAACATAAACTTCAACTAACTGCCTGATCTCCTGAATTTGGCCATGTAGTGGGGAATTTATTGAAGAGTGTTACAGATGTGCCTAAACTGGCTTATTTTAAGTGTCTCCTTGCTCTAACCCCAAAGTCTGGAGTGCATGGCAGGAACAGATCCTGAAAGGGAAAGTGTGGTCCCCAGTCAGGACTGGTCAGAGGGACAGGCACAGAATCCCTTTTTACAGCTACACACTCAGGAAAATGCTCCAGGTGCTCACATCTGCAGTTACAGGATGTTTATAGAGAACGAGAGGCTGATTTGAAGAAGGAATTCCCAGGAACTTATCATGGATGGCTTTACCTTCGTGCTCAGAATTATGGTTATCAGATAACTCTGTGTCCTGGGGAGACACCTGGCCCAAAATCACCACTTCCAGCACTGCCTTGCTGCTGCTGAGGCTCATCACTGATGTCCTGAGTTGAAAGGAAATCCCAGGGTGGAGAGGGAGCACAAGGTGAAGGACATGACTGAATCTCCCATTTCATTTCCATGGCCCCTTCCTTGCCTTGTTCTGCTGTGCAACTTTCTGTGCATGAGGCACTCAGGGTTGGGGAGATCAGGATGAGGAGCAGGGCCCACCGAGTCTCCAGACTGTGGAAAAGGAGCTCCTGTGGTTTCCTGCACAGCTGCAGGGCTGGGAGCCAACCTGGCTGTTGCTTGTTCTCCATCCAGGGATGTTCTCCAGGTGCAGTCCTGCTGACAATAGAAAGCAAATCTCATTATTTACACCACATCCACAGGAATCATCTTCCTGAGAAAACGCAAGAATTTTTAGCCACAAACCAAATCACCATAACAGGTTCTGGGTGCCTCAGGCAGGGCAATAAATAAGGTTTATTCCAAGGATCAGTGGCTGGAGGAGACCTGAGTGGCTCCAGGGCCTTTGTGGTCGAGCTTATCCAGTTTATCTCAGAGATGAGTCTTATCAAACAATCACAGAGATTAGGATATTTCTGACATTACCCACCAGTTTAGGCGCATAAGTAAGGACAGGTAAGTCCTGATTTTGTACTTTGTTAGACATTCAGAGCGTCCCCTGGAAGGTAATTGGAGTGTAGGGCTTGCACTTCCTCATAACGGGACCTGGGATGCCACAATTATCGAGCACTTCTGAAAATGAAACTGAAATCACCCTAAATTCTTTTGGACCATCCAAAGGGGGTTAAGAGAATTTCATTGTGGAAAGATAATGATTCACTTCATTTGTCTGGTAGTGATGAACGTGGCATTGAATAAAATACTTTTAGGAGGGATCCAAAGGTTGCAATGCCAGAGACTGGGAGAGCTCTTAGAAGGGCTGGGTAGGTAAATCCAAACTCTGGTTAAAGCACTGATGAGTCCTTCCTGATCCAAGATATTTGCATCTTTAAAAAACATATGTGTGATCCAGCCTAACTTATCTCTCCAGCATCTCAAAAATAATGATGGATCTCTATACATTTTCAGGAAAAGAAAGTATAGACACACAAAGATCTTTCAGAGATGAGGTTGGAATTCAAAGAGTGCAATGAGGTTTTGTAGTGTTTGAACATTTTAGATCCCAGGTATTAAATAGACTGGATCATCCTTTATTCATGGTGTTTGTTAGTGACCACTGATTGATTTTAGCAAGCCTTGCTCTGGCTGCTCATGCTGATGGGATTGGTGGGATTCAGACATGGAGTGGACTGGTGAAAGGGTCAGGGGTAGGTTTTGCCTTCAGAGAGGGTAATTGTGTTTACTACAAGACTTCCATGGCTGGACATTCCGGGACATGTAGCACAAAATATCATCAGGTTCCTCTCATACAACAACTCAGAGGCCACCAAGTTAATCAGAGGAAAGGAGCTCCTTGCCTGTGAGGAACGGCTGAGAAACTGGGATTGTTCAGCCCTAGAGAAGAGAAGCTTTGGGGTGACCTAATTGTGGCTTTCCAGTACCTGAAGGAACTGACAGAAAACATGGAGAGAGATTATTTACCAGGGCCTGGAGGGACAGGACACAGGAAGTGGCTTCTCTCTGCCAGAGGGCAGGGTTAGATGAGATATTGAGAAGGAATTCTTCCCTGTGAGGGTAGTGAGGCCCTGGTCCAGAGACGCCGTGTCTGCCCCATCCCTGGCAGTGGCCAAGGCCAGGTTGGATGGAGAACAGAGCAGCCTGGGCTAGGGGAATGTGTCCCTGCCCATGGCAGGGGTGGAAATGGATGAGCTTCAAGGTACAACCCACTCATTCTGGGATTCTGTGATTCCATGATGTCAGACACTGATCCCGTCTCTGACCCTTTCTCCTCCTCTCCTTTGGGTTTTATGGCCCTTGGTCTTATGTGCTGCAAACCTTGGGGTGGTTTAGGGGGTCTGTGATAGAGAGGGCTGCCTGTATTCCCTATGTTCCTGTTGAGATTTATTTATGTCACTTTTTAAATACTAAACTTGCTGTTAAAAAAGAGCTTTGTGCTCTGAAAAGGGACTGCTGGAATCTCTTCTCCTGGGAATGCTTTCTCATCCTGACCATGCCTTTTCCATTTGCAGGTTCCATGTACGATGGTTTAGCTGATGGTTATGGCTATGGGACATCCCGGGGCAGCTACTACACCAAGACCCAGACAGGGAACAGCAGCTGGGGATACCCGGTAAGACACTCCTTGTTCTGGGAACTGTGGCATAGTCTGAGGTGACCTGGACAGGAAGAACCTCTCATGGTCATGAAGGGAGGTCATAGTGCTTCAGAAACTCACCTGAGAGGGATCCTGGCTCTCTGAAGGGGATTCAGTGCCATGGACAAGGAGGATCAAGGGCTCCAGAGCTGTTTCATGTGGGGATTTTAGAGTGGACAAGATTTAGTTTGGATTTGTGGGTTGATATCCGATGGCACAAGAGTTTGGAAGCAACCTGAGGGATCAGGACTGGGTTCAGACTACCACAGCTCAGTTCCAGCCTGAAGCACATCCAGGAGTTCCCATCTTTGTTCCTGTGCAGCACAACATGGCTGTCAGTGACATGAGTGTGACTGGGGAATGTGGATCAGGGGACTTAGATTAGAACTGTGCTGCTGTTCCCAACCTCAGTGCTACTGCACACCCTTCTCAGATATTCTCTGTGCTTGCAAATAAGGAGGTGCAGTTCTTCCACAGTGATTTCCAAAAAAAATATTGCAGATTTCCAGAAAACGCACAGGTGAGATGGTAGCTGTCTTTGTGCAGTGTGAGTCTGGACATCCCATCCTGGTCCCTGGTGACAGACCTCTGATACACACGGTATCAATCCAAACCATTCCACAGTCCACTGGGACAACTTGTGCTCGTGCTGCCCCTCCATTTCAGGCCTGTGTTTTGCTCTTTCCTGCTTTTCATCAGCTCTGAAGTAGAAAGGAGCAATTCACAGATCTGGGATTTGAATATGAGGAAAGCAAAGGGCTCCTTTCAACAACCCTAGGACTGTAAAGCAGCTCTGTGTCAGCCATCAAAGGCTTGAACCAGGAAAGATTTTGGTGGCTGCAAGCACACAGACAGTGCTTGCCAGATCCTCTGCCTGTTCAGAGCACCAGCATTCCACAGCTTCAGAAGGATTTATCTGGGTCTTCCCTGGGCTTTGTCGTTGCATGATGGCTTCAAGGCAGTGGTGTCACTTGCTGAGTTTGCATCACTGGGTGTGATAGGAAAACTGGGAGCACTGGAGTGTCTTTGAAATGTTTATTTCCAGCCTCTTGGCCCATTTCAGTGTCTTTTCCTGTGCTGGTTAAATCTCAACCAGAGGGCCTTCTGTCCTTAGAAGGGAAAAGTGTGTTCAGAGGAGGCACCAAGTTGATCAGGGGGATGGAGAATTCTGCTGTGAGGTGAGACTTGGAGAGTTGGGATTGTTCAGCTTGGAGAAGAGAAGCTTTGGGGTGTAGTACCTGAAGGAGTTACAGGAAAGATGAAGAGAGATTATTTTCAAGGGATGGAGTGACAGGACAAGGGAAAATGGCTTTCCACTGCCAGAGGGCGGGGTTAGATGGAATATTCATCCCTGTGAGGGATAGAAGGAATTCTCCCCTGTGAGGGTGGGGAGGTCCTGGCACAGAGCAGCTGTGGCTGCCCCATCCCTGGCAGTGTCCAAGGCCAGGTTGGACAGGGTTTGGAGCAGCCTGGGACTGTGGAAGGTGTTCCTGCCCATGGCAAGGGGTGGAACTGGGTGGGCTTTGAGGTCCCTTCCAACCCAAACCCCATTGAGGGTTTCCAGCCCAAGTCCCATTATGGGACTCTGGGATGGGTCAGAGCACAGGTCCATTCATCCAAGTGTCCTGTCTCTATCCCTAAGACAGTGGTGGAGCCTTGCAGAGGGTCCAGCCATGACAACCAGGCAGAGTTTTTGTGGGCACCAGAAAAGTGCAACTGAGATAGCTCCCGAGGCAGAGGTGGAGCATCTGAGCTTCACAAGTCAAACAATTGGGATGTTTTGTTTTGATGATATGTTGGTGTTTGTCTATTGTGATTACTGAATGGAGTTTATTGTGCTTTGTCCAAGCAAAATTGTTCTCTTTCAGCCATTCCAGGGGCTTGTAATTGGGTTTTTTTGTTAAAGAGGGAGCTGGCCAAGGCCCAGCTCTGCTCATGCTGGTGAGGTGCTCCTGTTGCTGATGTGAGGGTTATTGTTTCCTGTTAATTCATGATCTTGTTCCTAATCGTTGTGGCAGCTGGACAAATGCTGGGTAGCTGAGAATGCCACTGGCTGCTGGGGGTTTCTGTCAGCAGTGCCTGTGTTCTGGGGAACAGCTGGAAGGTGGTGGTGAAGGTGGTGGTGAAGGTGATGAAGGTCAGGACCTCCATTAGTCACCTGTGGACACAACAGTTCAGTCCCTTCAGGCTCACTGGGAATTTAGGCAGCTTTGTCTGTTCTCTGAGAGACTCCTCTGCACTTACTGAGGAGGAAAGGTCTTTCTCCAAGTGTGTCATGCAAGTCTTTAATTCTAAATATTTTTGATAAAGGTCTTCAGGATCTGGATTACTTTATCAAAAAGGACTGGGACTTGTGAAGGATTCACAGTAAAATTTGTCTTACCTAACTGATTCTATCTGAGAATCAGCCATTTAGTCCTGACAAGTTGTCTGACTCCTCCCCTGGCCAACAAAGACAGAGGTAGGGGTGGTGATTCATCTCCTCTATCTGGAAAATCTGTCAGGTCAGGATGAATCAGCCCCTCTGGATCCCTATCTGCTGCCACTGGAGCTGCATGGAGCAGGGAGATGAGTGCACAGGGAGATGACTGCACTCAGGGCAAGCAGTCCCAGGTGCCACTGACACTTTGGAACATATAACCTCAAGTGTAAATGTGCTTGACAAGCTCAACAGACTGCAGCCTCCCCAGCCACACTGAGCAGCCTCCTCCATTCTGCTTCACTCAGACAGTATTAAAGGTTCCACACATCCACCACCAGCCTCCAGCCTGGGACAACTTCAGCTTGTGCCTACAGACCTGTTTGAAATCTGTGCAGGTTCTGTGCTTCCTAAAAAATGTTTCCGGGTTGTAATTCCTGTGTTGTTACACATGAAACCAAAGACAAAGCAAATCTATTTTTGAAGGCAGAATTGCTGGATTTATTTCCAGCTGGAGCTGATGCTGTGAATGTGTCTGAAGAGTGGGAAGTTATTTGAGATGCACAGGCAAACTCAGGTACTTCAGGGAAGTGGCACAGTGTAGTATTGAGGGAATGACTGACTCCCAGTCCCCCAGAGTTGAAAAGGTCCAGTGGGGAATCCATGTCCAGGGGCTTGCTCCACAGCACCTCCACCTGAGGCCCTGCTCTTGGAGTGCCCTAATCTAAAGCCCTGCCTCAGATGGTGACACTAAAGGTGTCCTGTCCCACCCACAGCTCTTAAAAGCTACTGTCCCTGACTTCCTCTTTTTGTCTTGTTTTGTGTCTTCCTAGAAATGACAAACTTTTCACTTCTGTGTTTTCTTCCCAATCTTGTGGGACTGATGTTCAAATACTAGAGTACAAAAAATTATTAATATGGAGAAAGAGCTCTTTCTGGATCACTCAGTTTGGAACAGGCTGCCCAGGACAGTGGTGGAGTCCCCAGTCCTGGAAGTGTTCAAAAACTTGTGGATGTGGCTCTTGAGGACATGGTTTAGGGTGTATGTGGCAGTGTTGAGTTAATGATTGGATTCTTTGATCTTAAAGGGTTTTTCCAATCCAATGATTCCATGATTTTTTGTTTCTAACACTTTGGGTTAAACTCTTTTATTCACCCATTATTACAGATTATTTTCTGTGAAATCCCAGTGGAGGTGCCTCATTTGCAGCATCACTGTCTCCAGTGAGCACCTTCTCACTGCCAGTGCAAGGAACACTGAGCCAGTGGGGCCACTCCAGAACCTTGGAGGGCAGTGGGTTTGCCCTTGGCTGCAGAATTTCCTTGGCTAATGTGTCAGGGGCTGGCACAGCTGTCAAGGATGTTCAGCCTTGGGGAATTCCTTTGCTCACAGACCACACTGGGATGCAGTGATGGGAGATCTGTAACTGCAAACCCTTCTGGGTTGGGGTCATATCTCAGCCAAGGTGCTGTGGTGCCTTAGAGATATTTGTCCCCCTACTGCCACTGTGAGCTATGAGTGGCCAGCAGCTCCCAAAGCCCTTCAGCCTCAGGAACTGTGTCCTGGTGTGAGCAACACCTCAGGTCCCACAGGAGGGTCAGTGGTGGCCGCCATTTACACAGACGAACCCAGGGGAGGGTTGAGGAAGCTGGGCTGGGCACCTAGAGCAGTGCAGTCATGGCAAAAGCCTCAGTATGAGCCACACCCTTGTCTCTGTCAGCTCAGTTCACACCGAAATGGAGCCTCACCAGCATTGCTGCAAAGCCACAGCTGCAGTCGGGTGGGCCGTGGGTTGCAGGGACCTTGGTGCTCAGCCCAACTACAGGCACAGCTTTGGAGAGGCACAGCCAAATCCCAAACACATGGAGGGCAGCACGTGGGGTGCCACCAGCAAAAACCTCTGAGGTTCAGTTCTCACCCTGCCCTTGCCTGGGTCTGCTGGGTTGGCAGGGACTCGGAGCATTCCCAGGTCCCACGGCTTCACCAAGATGAGGCAGGACCAGGACAAGGTACAGAACCCTCCTGGCTCTCCGTGCTGCTGCTTCCACAAGAAGGAAATCCTCCACATGATGTGGAAGTGTCCACAGTGTGTCCCTCCAGCACTGTCCCCAGCAAGGGTGAGCAAACACTGGATATGTCCTGTCTCTGGCAGGTCCTTATCCCCACAGAGCTGAGCTGAGGCCTTCACAGAATCACAGGAGCACTGAGATTGGAAAAGGCCTCTAAGATCAAGTCCAACCTCTGACCAAGTGCCAGGTCCAGCAATTTCTTGAACGCCTCCAGGGACTCCACCACTGCCAGACCATTCCAACGCTTAACAACTGTTTCCGTGAAGAAATTCCTCCAACAACTGTTTCCGTGAAGAAATTCCTCCTGATGTCCAACCTGAACCTCCCTGGCACAACTTGATGCTGTTTCCTCCTGTCCTGTCCCTGTTCCCTGGGAGCAGAACCCAACCCCCCTGGCTGTCCCCTCCTGTCATGGAGTGGTGCAGAGTCACAAGGGTCCCCCTGAGCTTCCTTTCCTCCAGGCTGAGCCCCTCAGCTGCTCCTGGTGCTCCAGCCCCTTGTCCAGCTCTGCTCCCTTCCTTGGGCAAGCTCCAGAGCTCCAGCCCCTCAGTGTCTCACTTTTTGAGGGGGGTGGAGGGGGCAGGTGTTACTTTAGCAATGCCTCTGGGAGCAGCCTTGCTCCCAGACCGAGGAATATTTGGCTGGCCTGTTGGTGCTGGATTAAAGCATATGCCTATAGTAATTACATCCGTTATGGCACTAATGAGAAACATACACCGGTGATCCCTCTGCGCCAGAGACTGTAGGAATATTTTTAACCAAAAATCCTCCTGTGGGAGGAATAGTCAGAGCTTTCTCTCCCCAGAGCATTACCTGAATAAGAGGTGATCACTGTTGTCCTTGCCTGCCTTTGCCTCTTTGGACAAAACCTCTCACTGTCAGTGGGAGCTTTGTTCCATAAGAATTTCGGGTCAAAATTTGTTGTTTGTTGTGATGATATATCCAACCTGAAACAAACCCCAAAAGACAGTGGTTTGGATAATCTTGCCAGAGAAAACAAAGGTTTAGAGTCACTGCACGTCATTGCTTGGTCAGAACCTGGTGTCCCTGGGAGGTTTGCACAAGGCTTTAGGCTTTGGAATAGCAAATTGGACATTGCCTTCCTTGGCCAGAACCAACAGAACCAGCAAGACCTAAATCTCAGCTGAATGATAAAAAAAGAGATGAAAAATCATAGGGAAAGTCAGGTCCTGAGAGAGATGGGAAGGAGCATTTCAGAAATAGATAAACAATGTATTTGCTGGTTTTGCAATTTTACTCCCTGCCATGGAGGGAGCAGCATTCGGAGGATTTCGCAAGGAGCGTGAGGAGCTCTCCCCACCCAGCACTCAGGGTGGGACCTGCTCAGGTTGCATCTCCTGTGCTTTGCCCTCCAGCCTGGGAGAAACCTGCTCCTGACGTGTTTATACGGAGCCCTCACTTCTCTGTCTGCTGCTCTAGAAACAAACAAATTGCAAGAAAAAAAAAATCCAGGCAGGTAATGAACTGATGGCGTCCTCAGATGCAGAATCAGAACCACCCAGTTCTCTGGGAGGGCTCTGACGTGGGAAGGCAGAGCTGGATCCAGGTGCCATTCCTGTCCTGGTGCACCTTGCTTCCTTCTTCTGCTTCTCTGGAAAGTAGGGGAGGATGGAGACTTTTCCTGCCGAGCAAAACGGTTTATGGAAGAAAAAAAACAGAAAAAGGCTCATGGCTGATAGCTGGGACAATGCCATTTTGACTTACTCTCCAGAACCAGTTTTATTCCAGCTGAAATAAGAGGTTAAAGATGTTTGTTTACCTGTCTCATGTGTTGGATATTCCACTTGCTGTTCCTAGAACATACTGCAGGCTGAGAACTGGAGATCCACAAATGGTTATTAATTTATAGGCAGGTCTGTGCTGCTGCTAGGGAGGGAAGCACTCCCTGGGCCTGACAGGAGCACCAGTGCCACCAGTGCTCATCTCCAGTGCCTTTCCTCCCTCCTTGTTTTCCCTGTCTGATGTGAATGAACAGCTCCTGAGGCCT
Source organism: Erithacus rubecula (assembly GCF_903797595.1). NCBI lineage: Eukaryota > Metazoa > Chordata > Aves > Passeriformes > Muscicapidae > Erithacus > Erithacus rubecula. The sequence goes on from NC_136678.1 coordinate 582,937, forward strand.
GACCTCACACAGACAGACTCATTTCACAGTGAGAAGTTCAGGCTGAAATTCAGAATATCAGATGGCCTGGCTGCACCTAAGCATCCTCCTGCATCCTAAATCCACAGGGCCTGATGGAATGGCTGGAATCAGAATCATAGGATCATGGGATCACAGAAAGGATTTGGGTTGGAAGGGACCCTACAGATCATCTCATTCCACCCCCTTCCACTAGCCCAGGCTGCTCCAAGCCCTGTCCAACCTGGCCTGGGCACTTCCAGGGATGGGGCAGCCAGAGCTTCTCCAAGCATCCTGTGCCAGGGTCTCTCCACCTTCACAGGGAAGAATTTCTCCCCAAAATCCCATCTAACCCTGCCCTCTGGCACTTTGAAGCCATTCCCCTTGTCTTGTCATTCCAGTTCCTGATGAAGGGTCCCTCTCTATCTTCCTTGTAGCCCCTTCAGATCCTGGAAGGGGATGTGAGGTCTCCACACAACCTCCAGGCTGAATATTCCCAGCCTGTCTCCACTGGGGAGGTGCTCAAGTCCCCTTATCACCTTGGTGGCTTCCTCTGGACTTGTTCCATGTCCTCCTTATGTTCGGAGCACCAGAACTGTTCAGAGTACTCCAGCTGTGGTGTCACAAGAGCACAGTAGATGGGAGAATCCTCTCTCTCCCTGCAGCCCACCCTGGGGGACGAGCCCAGGACATGGATGATTTTCTGGGCTGCCAGTGCACATTGCAAAGGAGTTGTGTGTTGGAAGGAGACACCTTCCAAGCTGCTACAACTTCTCAGCTGCCATGGGGTGACAGCCTGACCCCTACAAAATGCTTCCCAGATCCTGCAGTGCAGAGACAATCACTGCATCTGTCTCCACTCCACTTTGAGGGACTTCCTGGTCTTTCCCAGCAATTCCCCACACTCCTAAATGGCAAAGCTGTGGATGGCACACCATGCACACACCCATGGGCAGTGGGCAGATGCACGCAGCATTAGGAAATCTGGGCACTGATGAGGTCTGAAGGCCAGAGATTGATTCTTTCCTTTCACTGCTGCCCTTCTGCACATGGAGAGCTCCCTGCACACAGAGTGGCATTAGCAGAAGTTGGGAGATGTTGTCAGGTGGCTCTTTAAACCACAGACTGTGTGACAACATCACCTTCCCCCTTAGAGATGGCATCTCTCCAGGCACAGAGTGCTTCCCTTCTGCCTTGCTGGGCATCCTGTCTCACTGGTGGCTGCAGGGAATTCCACTCCCTTGGCCATATTTGCTCAGTGCTAGAAGTGATGGTCTCTGGCTTGGCTGGGTCAGCATCCAAGACAAGGATTTAGGTTTTAGTGTGGGGAAGCTGCTCTAAGGCACAGACAGGGCACTTTGCCAGGAGCAGGCAGGGATCAGGTCAGCCCTGGCCATGCAGGGATTCATAGACTCTTCGGCAAGGTCTGAGGTCTGCTGGAGCTGGCAGGAGAATCCTCATCAATCTGGAGCCATTGGATCAGGCTTCTGCTGCAAAAAGGAATTTTGAGATACCAATTAGGTCCGTGCCACTTGAAAGAGATTAAAATCAGCCAAGCATCTGGTAGAATCAGCAATAAAAGTCGTGGACTGCCTTTGGTAATGAGCTTCACATCACACGGGAACGATTTTCTCATGAGTTTGCAAAAGGCTCCCCCGCCCTGCCGGGACCTGCTCGGACTTGCAGCCCAGGGCTCCTGTGTTGCAGAAAGGTGTCTTTGCAAACAGCTTCACCCATCTTGGGGCTGCCAAGGAGGAGGACAATGCTACAGTCACTCTAAAACCCAGCAGGAAATCCAGAACCCATGATTCTGTCTCAGTAAACAGAGATGCACCCCCCCCCCCCCCCCCCTCAGTGAGTGCACTGCAGAGCAAATCTCAGCTTTGGATAAACAACAAGTTCCTCTTCCAGGCTTCCCTGAGTCAGTTTCAGCAGATGCCCAGGGGCTCCACAGCTCTGCCAAGCTTCTGACAGAAAGCCCTACAGAATAATCCCAGCTTAAACTGACTCATAAAGAAATCCAGCAGCTAACGAGCTGCTCTCTGTCCTGCAGCTGCTGCCAGCGGCTCCACTGAGCACAAAGTCCCCCCTGCACCTTCCCACCGCAACCCTGTCCATCCCTCACTGTCCCCAGGGTTTCTGAACCCAGGAAAATGAATTGAAATGGGGATGACATCACCGCAGAAGGACATATATATGCTAGATCATGACTTCATGGAAGGTCACTTCTGTTGCTGCGTGTGCGCTGCATCCCAAGCAAACCTGGGATGAAGAGAGTATATATGTGGCTATCCTGGATTTTATTCTGGGCAGAAGAGGGCTTGTCCCACTGCCAGAGAGCCCCTGAGACTCATCACATTCTACTCTGATTTGCCTCACCCTGGCTCTTCTTTTCACTGGCAGTCTGTCCTTCCAAACCCTGGGAGCTCTGCAGGAGGCTCTGAACCTCTCCCTGCCCCACTCAGCACCAGATTTGTTCTGTGTCCTCTGGAGAAGACAAAGAGAGAATCTGCTCCCCTTTTGCTTTCTTGCAGCAATTCTCCTGTTCAGATGCTCATCTGAAAGTCTGAAAACTACTCAAATAACTGATCCAGGCATCAGCAGAGCTGGACCAAAGGGTTTAGTCCCACCCTGGTGGTGCCAGGGAGCCCCTTGGGGAAGGGTTTCGCCATTACCTGTGCAGCTCCCTGGGACACAGCCGAGAGGATTCCCTGCATTCCTGAAGATCAGTTTGTTAATGGAAATATTTGGCTTAATTAATTAACATAATGACAATTCTGTACAGTGTTGGAGGCAGGAATGATGCTGAGTGTGTTGGGGCTGGGATAGAGTTAGGGCAGAGCTGAGGAACTTGGGGTGAGCTGGCAGAGCATTCCCATTTCTCTGTCATGGAGTGTTTCTAGGTTAGGAAATATGGATTTTTTTTTTCAGTGACATGAACTCTTACACCAGGAACAGGCTTTTCACAATTCCAAGAAAATTATTAGGAGCCAGTGTTGACTTTTCTGTCCCAGCCAAAGAGACCGTTGGGTGCCCTTTGCAGACAACAGCATCTGAAGTGCCACTGCTTAGAGCTGGATGAGAAGAAATCAGTTTGATCCAACAGGAGATCATGGATGAGCTTTCCCAGTATAATCAAAGAGGGATGGGCCAGGCAATTTTATTCCTTAGCTCTTTTTATCCCTGTTTGCTGTATGTCTTGGAGATCTCCTTGCCAGACAACTGAGTGGATGCAGACCACAAACTCAGCATCATGGGGCAAACACAGCACTAAAACAATTTAATTTCTTTTTCTTTCTGGAGTGCACATCTGAATGAGTTGTCTCTCATTTGGACATACCCCTACAGGCTCCTACAATCCAGCAATGACATCCCAAAGGTTTAATATTGCAGAAGAAGATTGAATTCAATCCTGGTGTGGCAAACTTGATGCAAATCTGGAGGACTTCTGGTGAAGTGGTGAAGGCATTTTGAACTGACAGCAGGGCAGCTAAAGCCATCTTTTTGTTTTGCTAATTGTAGATGGTTTATTTTACCATCTCTTATCCTTTCTTTTTTACTTCCTGTCTTAGTCATCTGAGTTTTTATTGCACATTCCCCATTGTTCCCAGAGCATCCCATTATCTGAGCAGATACTACACGCCTTGTAACTCATAAGCAGATATTCATTGTTTCCACTTGTTTCTTGGCACAGTTTGATTCAAGAATCCCTTCTTACTCATTTTTCACTCCCTTTACTCCCTTTCTAAGAACCTAATAGTTGTGAGGGGAAGAAAAGAGCATAAGGAAATTAAAAATAAATGCAGGCACTGCTGGAAGGTCAGAATGGGACATCAAGGTCCATGATGGTGGGAGATGTGCAGTGAGCTCCTGTAGTTACAGGGTGGGTTAGACCCTGTGTGTTGGGAATAAAGCACTTTCTCTATTACCAGGGTCACATTTCAGCTTTCAGTTTGTGAAAAACAAGGTTTAGTTTCTTGGTAGATTTTAAGAAGTTTAATAAAAGACAATAAGAGACAACAAAGCAAAAGGTTACAATGGCCAGGTGCTTGGCGTGTAGCTTAGAGCACACCTTGATTTAGAAAACATTTCGTTGAATGCATTAACTTGTTGCATATTTATAGACCTTTCACACATTATTCAAAATTACCCCTTCTAATCTGTAAATCAACATTTTTACTTTTTTTTCTTTGTGGCTCTTTCTTGTTGGTATACTCTTTGATAACAGAGATCAGTAAATTTTTTCCTTGCAGTTTTGGTGTTCGTCACCTCTGTTTTTATTCAGCTAGGATAATATAAGGATGCGAAGATTTTTTTTATTATTTTTTACTATTTTCTGAGTTAGTTACATGAACAAAAGCTTTTTACATCATTATGTTATAATCCAAGAAAAAATGTATTTATCACACTGCTATTTCTAAGTAGAACTAAAAGAAACTATATTCATTCAGCAATTTTTTCCAGCATTATATATATAGCATTCATTTTAACATTTGTAAAAAGTCAATAATATAATATGTACTTATAAGAAGTTCTACTTTAAAGCTTCTGGATCCCAAATCCTGATCCCTCAGCGTCCCTGATATCCAGGTGGCGTTTGGCTCCTTTGTAAGGGCTGCAGGTTGGATAATGCCCCAAAACTGTTGGGCACAGAAAAGCTTGAGAGGCGCAGGAAAGCAGTGAGACCAGGAGGGCGGGGGCGCCGGTGCAGAGCTGCAGCTCGGCCCTAACCCGCCGTGTTTGTTTGGTGTTTGCCCTTGGCAGCTCTACAACGGGACGCTGAAGCGGGACGTGGAGAATCGGCGCTACAGCTCCTACAGCCAGATGGAGGGCTGGGCCAGCCGGGCCCACGGCAAGGCCCTGTGCAGCCCCCGGGCCGGCAGCGACTACTGCTTCGTGCAGAACATCAAGAGCAGCCGCAGCGAGCCCGACCTGTACTGCGAGCCGCCCCGCGGGACCCTGCGCAAGGCGCACGGCGGCCGGGCCGAGCACAAGGCCACCCTCAACCGCCAGAGCATCTACAGCTCCTGCAGCACCCAGCAGGGAACCAGCAGGACCAGTAAAAAAATGCCAGCACGGGCCCTGTCCTGCCCCTCCAGCAACAAGCCCGACGTGGTCTATGCCCAGCCCATGATGAGCTGCAAGCAGGACGGGGTCTATGGACAGGCCCAGTCCGGTTCCAAGTAAGTGCTCTGACCCTGAGGGTGTGTGGGCAGTGCTGGGGAGCTCTGCCCACCAGAGCCAGGCACCTGAGCTGCCCCAGAGCCGCTGGAGAGCCCTTACAGCGCGTCCTGCAGCACTGATAGCAGGTCATTCTTATGGGCTCTCCTTCGTTTCCTGGGCTGTGGAGGGGAACTGACAGGACTGGCTCAGTGCAGATATCTCTGCTGTCGCTCGTGATATTGGGCAACACAATCCCTCAGTGTCTGTGGTGGCATTGGCCTGTAACAATATGAGGATTGGGAGGTGAAGAGCAGAAGGTCTGGTACGCAGTCAGGGTGTCTCTCCTGGCTGTCCTCTTGCTACAGTCTGGCAAAAAACTTATCCAAAAAAATCCCATCTTGGAAGAAGTCAGTTCCAGAGAGTCTGACTCAGAGCAGAGCTGAGAGCCTACTAAGCAGTGGTGTTCCACTCTCTTTTCTTACCCAGCCCCTGCTTCATTTGCAAAAAAAAAAGGTTTGATTTGGATTCCAGAAAAAGCTGAGTCATAAATTGAGATAAATACCCTAATTGGAATAATCTGACTAATCAGGAAAGAGAAGCCAGTGGAAGCTGTTCAATTCCTTCCATCCAGTTCCATTTGGTGTAGGAAATATCCAAGTGTAGGATGATCCATCATGTTGGAGCATCAGATCCCTTCTTGTAGATGTTGCCTACAAGCACAGGGCATGAAAAACACATCAGTGAGCTCAGACCCTCGCAAGGATGTACCTGTGAATGCAGCTGAGCTCCCACTGACCATCACCTGGTTTGGGTGGTGACTGAACGCTGCCCCAATGCCCTGAGCTACCTCAGCTCTGGAGCACCAACCACATTTGGTTGCAGTCTTGAGAGAGACTTGGTCTGCATAAACCATAGTCTTGGAAGCCTTGGGAGACCACGGTTTGCATGTTTTGAACTGCAAATCATTGCAGTGAAAGCTGGAGAAGGAGGGACTGCAGCTTCCACCAGAGCCCCCAGGGCTCTGCAGCATCACCCGGGACTTGCTCTGCACCAGCCCAGAAACTCTCACAACTCCCTGACAGAAAGGGAATTTTGTCACATGACCCCTAAAAGCTCCCAAACTCTTTTCTGGTGATCCCTGGTCCCAAAGAGAAATTTCCCAGTGCAGGATGTGTGTGAGACTGTTTATCAGGGCTCATAGACTTAATTCCAACTCCCACAAAAGGCCTGAAACTGTTGAGCCGTTGCCCCAAGGAATGATGGAGATACTGAGAAAATCCCCTTCCCTGTCAGCAGCATGAGCCAAACCATGCCCTTTTCCACATCTGCATGTCCCAGGTGACTCTGGCTAAGCCTCCCTCCTTTGGGATTGAATAGGAGGGTGTGTCCCAGAGCATGGATGCCAAAAAACGTCACTGTCCCATTAGAACACTATCATGAGCCCCTGGGTGCCCATGTGCCCAGTTACTCTATGTTTGACACATGCCAATTAGCCCTGGTCAGCCCAGAGCACTGGTGGCCTTGGCTTGCTGCTGTCAGCAGCTCCCTAAATCCTCTGGAACAGGAACCACAGATGTTACACAAAATGGCAGTGATTTGTTTTAGGGAATTTCTCACTGAAGAGCAGAAATGTTTAGTGGGGAGGGTGGCAGGATGCCTGAACTCAGGGCTGCAGCTGCCCTCTCCTAGGAGGACACAGCTTTGGAGCAATTTGGCAAGCTCTGGCCAAAGCCACACTCATGGGGCTTGGTCATGGCTTTGGAGAGGTCACTTGGAGAATGATGGCATTTTCTGAGAGGAGAGCTGCTGCTGTTGTGAGAAGGATCCTCTCCAGCTCTGGCTGCCTTTGGTTAGGGAGTGGCTCCATTTACACACTTCTGGCTTGGGGCACGGCTCATCTGGCAGAACTGGTTCTGCTGTGGAAACCTCAGGCTCCAAGTCGGTCTTCAAGTTGGGCTTTGAGCTGTGGGCTGAGCTGGGGCTGTGTCCCCTGGGTGAATCTGATGTGGCTGTGGCACAGCCCCTGCTCTGCCTGAAGCTCTGCAGAGCTGGACTGGGGCAGGGGGCACCTGGTACAGAAGTTGTGCTCAGAGGGAGGAGGTTGAGAGCAGCTGTCCTGAAAGCTTTGGAGACATACAAAGGAGTTGTTGTCTTTGGAAAAATGTCTCTTTTGGATGACTCTTAGCCCTCAGAAGTGTCTTGCAGGGCACTGTTGGCCTTGCTCTCAGTGTGCTCTTGTTGAGAGGATCTTCTGAGGTGGGTCAGGACCATGTCTGGGCTCTCCCTGCTCTATAGGGCTGTTGTGTCTGGAGGATTCTCCACCTGGAGATTTCAATCTTCCCTTGTCTCCCTCAGTGTTGAGTAAGGACAGCTTTGCTTGTAGGTACCCCATTATTAACCTCCACATGCAGGGACAGGGCTCAGCTGGGTCACACTGCTGCCAGCTCCCAGTTTGGGGCTCTGTCCTTCCATTCTGGTCATTCTCCAAGTGGAGTCTGTGCCTTTGTGACATGGAAGATTCTGTATTCAGTTTTGGTGCTGCAGATCTCCTGGGATGTGTTGGATGTCTTTTCTGGAGGCTTGCAAACAGCTGCAAGAGCCAGGGAAGGGCTGGATGCTATCCATGCTTTCTGAGGATGGATGGATTTCATGATCTGAGGTAATCCATGAGGTGATTTCCATTGCTGTGAGAGGGACTGCTCACCTGTGATCTGCTGGGTCTCTCAGTGGTACAAAACTCTGTAATGGCCATTGATGTTCAGTAGTGGCTCAGTAATGCTTCTCAGGCATCCTCTGCTGTGCATCTGGTCTACCCAGATGGTGTGAGAGGAAAAATTGGTCACTGGGTGTTCTTAGGGGGTGAGAGTGGTGTGTAGGTATCAAAATTCTGAGTGTGCAAGAACTGTCAAACTGTCTGTCCTGAGCAGTCCCTCTGCATCTGGTGACAAAGTTATTTAATTTCTGCAACTCTTCTTGATCATGTGATTGCTGCCATTTGTTGAACTGACTTTGGCTGTGTGAGACAGGGAAGAGCTGCCTCTGATAACTGATATCCCTCAGAGTCCTCCCTCTTACAGCAGCAACTGACCAAAGCCCCTTTCTTCCAGCTGCCTGATGAGCAGTGTAACACTGAACTGTTTTCCAGGAAAAGCCATTCTGTGATTCCCTGATAAACTAGATCACATCACAGGGGTTTACTCACCCCATGCTGTTGGTTCTGGTGATGGAATCTGAGTTCTACACTGTTTCCCAGATCAGGAGATTGAACACAAGTGAAAACTCATGCAGTTTATTCCTCTCCACTAACCCCATTGTCATGATCCTGCCTCAGTGAGCAGAGAGGGACCTTCTCATGTCCATTCCATTTCTTCACAGAAAGGGTTGTTAAACATTGGAAGAGGGTGCCCGGGGAGATAGTGGAGTTCTCATCCGCAGAGGTGCTCAAGGAGCACCTGGGTGTGGCACTGGGCTGGGTGACCAGGTGAGGATTGGCCATAGATGGGCCTGATCCTCTCAGAGGTCTTTTCCAACATCTGGGATTCTGACATTCCAGAAATACTTCTCTATAACCACCCAGAGACTTGAGCCTTGGTAATCATTATGTCATATCTGGATTGACATTTCCAAGCTCAGCAGCTCTGGCCTGGGCTCAGATGTTTAGGGTTGTTCCAGTGGCTCCTGCCCACAGGCTGCTCTCAGTGAGCAGCACTTATGTTTTGCCAAAATGCAGTTCTCTGGAGTCTGGTGGTGCTGGAGGAATTTTCTTGGTGTCCAGGACTCTCTCTTCTCCACAAAACCCTTCTCCTTCCTGATCTCCTGTGACATCCCCCAGAGCTGCAACATTTCACCCTGGAAGCTGCAGCACCAGTGATTTCAGCAGCTGCTGGAGACCACCCTTATTTGTCCACTTTTAACCATTTCCTCTGCTGGGTGGCACTTGCAGCATGCCCCAGGTGACAGACTAGCACCCTGAGCAGGCAGCTTTTGGCTAAATTACATGTTGCAATGTTATTGATGTTATTGATACTATTTATGCCCATACAGGATAAAAGTTTCTGCATCCTGCTTGGTCATCAGGGAGCAATGATGAGAAGCAGTAACAAACAACAGGATGTTTAATGCCCCTAGGAAATTTGGAGTCTTTGTGCCCCTCCAACTGGAACCTGGGGTACAAGAAAGCTGTGTCCACCAAGGGCTGACATGGTATTAGCTCTGCTTAGAGCTGTTGTACTTTGTGCTTCAGGGGCCACGTGTGACAGGCAGGGCCAGGCAAGCTGGTGGCCTTGGTGTCTGTGGCCCTGCAGTGGCCTGAGCTGGTCACACCACTTCAGGAGATGCCTCTGTCTGAGCTGAGGCATCTGCCCCCTGACAAAGCCAGCACCTCTTGCTGATCTCAGGGAACCCCAGATGTCTGGTCTGGAGACATGGCTGAGAGCCCAGACTCATCTCACCCCTGGAGAAGGACTGGGGGTGTTCTCCTTTGGGAGCATGGAATGGGGACTGTCTGCAGACAGTCTCTGGCTCAGGGTTTGCTGATCTGGATCAGAAGCCTGGAATGGCCACCTGCAAACCCACATTTACCTTTGGCCCCATTGGGAGACGTGGATGCTCTTCCCTTTGGAGTTCTCTTTGTGGAGAAAGAGATGAAGCACCTCATTAGAGACCCTGTGGAAGCAAGTGTCTCTCCAGGCACTTGGGAATCTGTAACATCTCAGAGTTGCTCTGTCAGAGCTCTTGGTGCCTCAGCTGGCAACTGTGGAGGAGGCAGTAAAGACTGTGGCAAGCCTTTGGGATTTCTTAGTGTCATATTTGGCTCTGGTGACACCAACCTGGCCCCAGCTGAGGTGCTGCAGTGCTGTGGCTGAAGCTCAGGGACAGTGGGTCCCCTAAAACCATTCCCTCCTGAGATCAGCTTCCCTGAAGAACTGCAAACAGACAGAAGGACAGGAGTTCTTGAAATAGTCAGGAAAGGTACCAAGGGTGTTTTCTGATCCATCTCTTGTCTTTTGGGGTAATTAAAGGTGATCAATATCAAAACATTAACACCTCAGGACTGAGCAATGCAGTGAATGCAGAACCAAGTACAATGAAAGGCACCTTCATTTTGGTTTGTTATCATTTGGGATAAAATGCTGGGATGTGCTGAACACTGTTTTGAGAGTCTCTACTCTGATTTTATTAATAAACAGTGGACTTTGTTAAGAGTTTTCTGGCTACCTCCTTCCTTGAGACTTGTAGCCCTAACAAGCAGGGCAGAAACTTAGATAGGAATTAACACAAAACAATCTGCTCATGAAACATGAGGGAATTTGCCTTTTTCTGCTACTGATCCTTTTCAGAATTTGTTTGCCTTCCATTCCAGAATCTGATCTTTTTTATCTTCACTGAATCATTTCCAGCTGAAGTCTCTTCCCAGTCTGCTTCTTTCTTGTGGAAGAGCAACCTTTGGAGCTCTTCCTACCAGTCACATTGCCCAGGCTGGAGATGGCTCAGTCCAAGAGTTTGTCTTGAAGCAGGTTGTTGTTCCCACAGTGTGGATCTGGTCAGGAATATCCCTGACTGACTGAGGAACAATCTCCTCTTTGTGGGACTTTGCTAAGGTGATTTTATTCCCAGATAGGAGAAATCCCTGCTGCTTTCTGGGCACTGTGACAGAGCCTGCCTGCTGACCTGCTGAGAACTGCTGAGGAGGAGACAGCAGGGAAAAGGGAACCTTCCCCATCTTCTCCCACTGAACTGCACCTGCATCCCCAGTTTTTCCCAGCTGGAGGAGGTTTGTCCCTCTATGGAGTGGATGTAAAGAAATCCTTTATCAGCTAGACCAAGTGGACATCCTTCTGTCTCAGAAAAAGTGCATCTGATTCAATAATTGTAAGGAAATATAGATCACTATGGTTACATGGCCACTGACCTGGTATTTTTACCAATCTGCCTCTCTCCCCAGACCTCCAGTGCAGGTCTCAATTCCCAAAGGAGAAGCCCCTCCCTGCTGCAGGATCAGTTCTCAGCTCAATCATTTCAGAAGCATAAAAAAGCCCTGAGAGAAAATCACATCCTGGATCCAACCCAAGGATTTCTGGGGCTCCATAATTTCTAGTTTACTTTGTCTTTACAGTTTTGTGTCTCCTTGTTGCAAGTTTAATGGAAGTTCCTTGGTGTCAGGTTTTGATAGGGGTTCAAACTGTTGAAAAGTCTTGTGAGGAAGTGATGTTTTATTGCAGTGTAGAAATAAAAGTGGAATGAGGTTTACCCAGCTTTAGACATGGAATGCTTAAGGTCCAACCCCAGACTTGTCTCTCATTCCTGCATACCAAGAGAAGCAGAGGTGTCTCCAAAGGGCAGGGCTTCCTTTCCTTGAAAAAATGTCCAAGACACACAGGCAAGGTTTTTTTGAAGCACTGATATCTTTCTATTGACTCCACAGGTGCTTGAATGAGTGTTGCAGGCTGGGTGTAACTTTATGCCAGGGAGGGCAGTGGAGACCAGAGTCCTTCATGCTGCCTTTTGTGTGAAATTCCCTGTGGAATTGTGCATGTTATTCCCTGCTCTGGGCTGTGTGTGGGGGAACCCTGGTATTTGTAAGGATAAATGTTTTATCTCACTGTCAGTGCTGCTTGTGGTGACCAAGTGTCCTTTCCAGACCTTTATTATTTACATTTCTTTGGCACAGTCAAAGCAACTCTGTCCATCCCATGCCTAGAAGTGCTATTGTCTTTTGGTGAAATTTAACACTTCAAATGTAATGGGTTCATTTAAAATCACTGTTCTGTTGGTCTATGGCATTGTTTGAAGATGAGCAGCCCCTCTACAGAGTCAATCCCTGGTGTGACACGTAGCAAAAACGTGTATAAATAAATGTGGTTTAGTCAGGGACTGATTTCTGATCTCCAGGTAAAACTCCCCATGAGTCCCAGGGAACATCATCAGCCATGCACAGCCACAACTTCACTGGCTGGGGAAGCCCTCACACTTTTGGATTCCATCCACTGCTGATAAAGCCTTTTCCATTTGTATCCCATCACTGCTGACAGTAAAACCAAACAGGAGCTTGGGTTTGACTCTCCTCAGTCCTGGATTTACAAATAATGCAGCCACCACTGCTGTGAGCTGCCTCTGAAGGATTCAGCTGCAAGGGTGCTGAGAGGAGACAGGAACTTTCAATTACATTAATTTCTACAACTGGAAGCACAGACAAGCTTTGAAGTTCAGACCCCACTAAAAGTTTGGACACTTTTCTACTTTTATGGGGTTAAAATATCATAGGTGGTACTGAATAAGAGCAAGCCAAAAAGAGCAGGACTTGCACATTTCTAAACAAGTAGAAGAACGTTCTGATGTTTGTATTTCTCCTGAGGTTCCAGTCCTGCCCCAAGCCAGAGGAATTAACATCCTTTCTCTGAAGTTTCAGGCACATTCTTTACCTCTAACAGGGATGATGACAGTGGTCAACTTTTATAAGAGCTTGGAGACAGCCAGTGTGAACATCCCCTGGGAGCAGGATGTCTCAGAGCTATTAACATTTCATAAACTGCCTATTTGTCCATCCCATGATTCCAGACAGGCCTTTTCCTGAGGGATCTGCTTGAGCTTCCCCAGACCATCAATTACTCTTTTACATTTCTGTTTCCACCATCTCTCACATCAAAGTATCCCAGAGTGTGGAAAAACCACCTGCCATGTCCTCATGAACTGGCAGATCACTCCTTTCACTCCTATCCACTCACTCCTTTATTTGGGCAACAGTGAATTGGGTTTCTGTTCACTAAATTTCCACTTTGGACATGATCAGACATCCACCACTTCACCACAGATTTCCTTTTCTGTCTCCTTTGCTTGTGGATAGACTGGATCTGGAATTTATTACCTTTAGTGCTCTTCACTGTGTCTTTTCCATCTTTTACCATCTCTCTTTTTGAAACAGAAAAATCCACTAGAGGTGCACTCTGTGCTCTATATGGCAATGTGATAACATTTTATCACTGATTCCTTCCCTACAACTCTCAGTGCTGGCATAGCTGTCTTGGCTGAGCACTCATGCAGTTCTGTATTTCTCTTTGACACAGGATCTGTGGTGATGAGATTGATGCTGGCACCATGACCATCCAGAAGGCCATCCAGCTCCTGTGCTCCTCTGATGACAAGTACCAGGCCATGGGGGCTTACTACCTGCAGCACACCTGCTTCCAGGATGAGTCTGCCAAGCAAGAGGTGAGCAGACTCCTCCAGTGCCCTGCTGCCACACCACAAGATGTACACAAGATGAGGGATGGGACTGGTTTTCCTTAGAGCCAAGGATCCATAGTTTGGATCTTGGTTTTCAGGAGGGTGCTTTATACTTCATTAGTCAGGCTCAAGTATTAATTAAGTAGATTTTTCAGCTATTAATGGCCACTTTCTCACATCAGCAGTTGGTCAGGATTTAATGCCTGGAATAGTTTCTGAGAGGAGACTGTTCCTGTTGTCACCAAGAGCTGCTGTGACACAGGCTGATGGGGTTTGACAGTGTGGAAGTGTGGAAGCTGCCATCCAGTGTCCTCTCCTGAGGGCATCTGCACCCAGTTCCACATCAATCTTTCACTATCTTGGACCTGCAGAGTTTGCCAGACAAAGCTGCTTTAAAGTCCCACTGTGACCTTTCCTGGGCATCGGACCCATTGGACCCTGCAGCCCTTTGCCAGCCTTTTTCACAGCCCTTTTTCAGAATGTTTCAGCCACCTGAGCCAATTGGTTAATTAGTGATCATGTAAAAAGATAATTTTGCACATCCATAGTGGTGGCTGCCCTATCCTGGGAGTGTCCAAGGTCAGGTTGGGCAGCTTTTGGAGCACCCTGGGATAGTGGAAGGTGTCCCTGGCCATGGCAGAGGGTGGTACAAGATGAGTTTTAAGGCCCTTTCCCACTTAAACCGCTTGTGATTCTGTGATACTTGACCACAGAGAAGCTCTTCTGATAGCATGGGTTATTTTTCTGATGCTGTTCCTCCTCAGTTCCTTTGCCAACATGCAGCAAAGGAGGCAGCCTGAAGGATGGATCCAAAGCAGCAAGGATGTAACCACAGATTATCCCCACCCTGGATGCACTGAGATGCCAACCCTTTAGAGGGTTGGTTTAGAGGCTTTCCCTGTCCTGGCACAACAGTGGAGCTGTGGTGCTGGCCCGGTGTGGAGCTGTGCCCTGTGCCCTGGCTACTCCTGGATTAGTGCAGGTGCCCAGCCCACGTTCAGGTGGCCGATTGTGGGGTGGCCATGTCCTTTGTTACCGTTGCAAAGCCTCTGTGAGTGCTGGGCCATCCCATTGTTCCCAGAAAGATGTGCCAGAGCAGGTCGGTGACTCATCCCAGGACACGCCTGTTTTCCTTCCCTCCCGAAAGGTGCTCATTCAGTGGCCATTGTCAGCAGACCTCAGCCGAGGGGGTGTCAGTGTGCTGTCCTGCAGGTCTGGGCTCCCTCCACTGCCTCTGGCTGCCCTCAAGGGTGGTGACACTGGCCATGACCATCGCTCTAAGCTCAGCCTGTGATCTCAGGATGCAGATAAATGACCACAGCATGTCATTAGATGGCTATAAATGGCCTCTGCACATAGGCAGGGCAGCATTTCCGCTCAGTGCAAACTGTGAGGTGGGTGAAAGTTTGCAGGAGCGCATTTCCGTGGGCAAAGGACTCTGACCATGGCCATTACTCACAGCAGCGACTCCTGCAGTTCAAGCTTTTCCTTCCAACCTCCAGGCCAGGAGCTTTGTGCTCATGACCTATGGCCTGAACTAGACTGGTCATCTGTGGCCCTCATTCCCTGGCAGCTCTGCTTCTCCAGCTCCCCAGCCAGAGCTGTCCAACCCCCGGCACTGCTGGGGCAGTTCTGGGTGTCCCTGTCCCAGCAGTGTCCTGTGTCAGTGCTGCTGGCCCCTGTCTGTCCTGGTGCTGTGCTCATGGCAGCTATCTGTCCTGTGTCTGTCCCGTGTCTGTCCCGTGTCTGTCCCGTGTCTGTTCCCTGTCTGTCCCATGTCTGTCCTGTGTCTGTCCTGTGTCTGTTCTGTGTCTGTCCCAGTGCCCCATGCTCATGCCCTGTGTGTGTCCCATGTGTGTCCCGTGTCTGTCCCATGTCTGTCCCGTGTCTGTCCCGTGTCTGTCCCATGTCTGTCCCATGTCTGTCCCGTGTCTGTCCCGTGTCTGTCCCGTGTCTGTCCCGTGTCTGTCCCGTGTCTGTCCCGTGTCTGTCCCGTATCTGTTCCCTCTCTGCCCCGTGTCTGTCCCATGTCTGTCCCGTGTCTGTCCTGTGTCTGTCCTGTGTCTGTTCCGTGTGTGTCCCATGTCTGTCCTGGTGCCCCATGCTCATTCCCGTGTCTGTTCCCTGTCTGTCCTGTGTCTGTCCCGTGTGTGTCCTGTGTCTGTCCCAGTACCCCATGCTCATTCCCGTGTCTGTCCCGTGTCTGTTCCCTGTCTGTCCTGTGTCTGTTCCCTGTCTGTCCTGTGTCTGTCCTGTGTGTGTCCCGTGTCTGTCCCCGTACCCCATGCTCATTCCCATGTCTGTCCCATCTCTCCTGGCCAGGTCTATCGGCTGGGAGGCATTGCCAAGCTCGTGGAGCTGCTCCGCAGCCAGAACCAGAACGTGCAGCGGGCGGCAGCTGGGGCCCTCCGGAACCTGGTGTTCAAGAACCCCACCAACAAGATTGAAACGCGGCGGCAGAACGGGATCAGGGAGTGCGTGAGCCTCCTCCGCAGGACAGGGAACACTGAAATCCAGAAACAGCTCACAGGTACCCGCAGCCTGCTCAGCCCCAGCAGGGCCTGGGCTCCCCTTGCCTGGGTCCATAGCCCCGGTGCTTCCCTAGCAAAGGGAGGGGGTTTTCTGATGATCTTGCACCAAAGGGTGACCTCAGTCAGAAAGCACAGGAGTTGCTGGCCCTTCCACGGTCCATAAAGATTCCTCACCTCCTATGTGCCCAGTGGGGAAGCACCTGCCACAGTCTCCTCCCAATTATGGTCACTGCCATTCTCATGCCTCCCTGCACCCTGGCCCCTGTGCTGTTCCCAGGGATGGCCAAGGGAGCTGCCAACCCCAGCAGAGTTTGCTGGGTTCTCTCTGGTGCCTCACCTTTGCCTGAGGAATTGATGCAATTTTTTTGGTGCAGGTCACCCTCAGCTGTGTACCAGGTTTTTTGCTGCAAGCCTTTCCATGGTCCCTGGAGAGATGCTGCTGTCCCCTGCAACCTAATAGCAATAAATAGCAATTTTGGAAGGAGGGAGGATGCTTAAATGCCCACCTCCAGAACCCATCCTGCCTGTCTTCCATGGGAGTTGACAGGGACCAGAGCTGCAGGCAGCCTCTGCACCCTGAGCTCAGAGGGGTGAAGGGAAGAAAAATTTTGCTTAGGACTTAAACAAAGCTCCTAATGCACATGACCCTGTGCTTGAGCTTCTGTCCCATGTACTTCCTAGGACTTCTCTGGAACCTCTCCTCCACTGATGAACTAAAGGAAGAGTTGATACAGGAGGCTCTGCCCGTGCTGACAGACTGTGTTATCATCCCTTTCTCGGGCTGGTCTGATAGCAGCTGCAACAGGACACGAGAAATTATCGACCCAGAAGTGTTCTTTAATGCCACAGGGTGTTTGAGGTGAGTCACCAGGCAGGGACTGACTGCAACTTGTGTCTGTGGGCAAAAGCTGAAGCCATCTAAATCCTCTTACAATGAACTGAATTCATGCTCATTACAACTGTGCTAATGAAAAATTCTCGAGAAAGTTTTCTTGACTAAGAGAAGGTGCAGGAAAAAAAGTTACATGTAAAATACTTTTCTAGTAGCTTTTTATTTTTAATAATTTTGTTCTTGCTAAGTCTATTCTCAAAAAATATGGAAGCTTTTTTATGCACTAGTGAAACCCATCAGTGTTTAACTCAGACCAGG